>NC_057922.1:34286223-34888889 GCF_018873765.1 Telopea speciosissima | reverse complement strand
ATAGGTAATGGTATAGGGCTGTGGGTGAGGTCGAGTGTAGTATGTAATGGATGGAAGGTCTGCTGAAAGTTTCAGCCAATACGGATAGGTAAAACGGAAGTTATGAGCAACTCCTAATGACAATAGGAAAGGAGTATGATGGTAATTTTGGACACTGGTTTTAGGGTTTAGAATATGAAATTAAATCATTGATTTCAGATATGATGTAGTCTGATCTCAGTAGCTTAATTAGGTTAAGAAAACAGAATCAGCAAGGGTTTATGGAAGGTCTAAATTGTAGGTTTAATGGAGGTAAGGGCAGAATAGGAAAAACATAACTATATTCAAATCCGGCCATCAGACTAGGCTCAAATTTGAATCGAGTTTTGTTCTAGGGTTTATGAATGTATGGTAGAGATTTCAGATTGATTGTATGGCTAGTTTGCTTAATCTAGAAAAAACTCTCGTATATGATCTTCTAGAAAGCTAGGCTCTAGTTGCAGAAAATTGAAGAACAAACCTTACTTGTTATGGCTATGATCTGAATAGGGTTTCCAAACCAGCAAATCAACAAGAGAACTTGAACAATAACAGTAGAGGATCCACCTGGGCTTCACACCGCAAGGCGTCCATTGGATCACACACCAACCCCTTCAACCTAGATCAAACACGAGGCAATCTTCTAGTTGCAGAAGACAAACAACAGCAGCAGCTTTAATTTTCAGAATCATGAGGTAAGAAAGAGACCCTCACACATAGCTTTATTAAATAGGCCAATAGGCCAACAACTCAAAGTCTGATTAGAAGTACGAAACCCCCTAGCTGACTTCACTTACAAGACACAACCTCCTCACATGCATGTAAGAGGTGTAGACCCAAGCAACTAACTATTGCTAACTTAAAACTTAGAATTAGAATAATTGCCAACTTAAAACTTAGAATTAGAATAACTTAAATTGAACCTGGTTCAATTAAACTAAATCAAGACAAAAACATAATAAATAAACCAAGTATGAAAGCACATAAAACAGCAGCTATTAGGCCATGGATTGGCCCCCTCTCTTGGACTTTTTCCTTCGTGAATATATCTTCAGATCTGCATCACCTTACCATTGTGCCGAGATCCGCCCTCTAAGCATTTCACTTTGTAAATGGAGTATTTGAGAGGAGGATAACAGAATATTCAGAGAGATTAGATGCTGGCCAATATTCACATACTTCTAACACTATTGTCATGGTCACTTGCTGATCTTTTTTCCTTCGGAGGTGGGGGAAGGGGAAGGGGAAGGAGAGGGAATAAATAACTGCAATTTTTTTGACAAAAAGGATAGGCCAACAACCAGGCAAGGCCTCCCTCTCTATTTACCACAACTATAACAAAGAAGAAATGATAATAATAATAAGGGTAAATTACACGTCACCCCCTGGTTTTCAAACGAAACTCAGATCACCCCCTGGTTTTTGAAAAAACTCAAATCACCCCCTCTACAGTAACAGTGTTAGTCTGCTATTAGTTATTGGTGTCAAAGGACTATTTTACCCTTGTACTAAAACATTAGAATTAAATTTACAATACTACCCTTCCTTCATCTTCAACCTAAAATACCCTTGGATCTAAAAACCTCAAAATCCATCATCTTCCTCACATGACCTGCAACTCAAGCAGGGATTTCATTCCGCAGATTACTCTTCTGCTTCTCATCCAACTGAAGCCGTGAAATTGATCACTGGATGGAAGTATTTCGGTGCTGAATCTCCCCTTCTGCTTATCAGATTGACATTCGTGGCCTAGATCAGCTATAAACTCGATCAGTGCTTCTGAAACCCTAACCCCCAGATCTCTGAGATTGATCTTCCTTCCTCTACCTTTTACACCTTTAGAGTATCAAGTAGCTTTTTTGAAGATATGAAATCCCCACAAGAAATGGTTGTTGATCAATGTCACAAAATACCCAGAAAGGAAATCTATACAAAAACGAGTTTAGCAGTTCTTTTGGACATTCAGGAAAAAGAAAAAGAAATCCAGAGAACATTTCTAATACAAGGAAGAAAACAGGGTAACTATTTTAGTAATAAAAAATATCCTATTTCATTCTCATCCGTTTCTTCTACAACAAGAAGGGCAGATCCTAAGCCTCCCTTCTTCATTGAATGTTGCAGACAAAGTAATTCCTTTTACCAGGAAAAAAAAAGGTGATCCGGGGATGCAATGGAGCCCGTTTCAAAACGTCCTCAAGAGCTCACCGGCAGATATTCTTGTAGGCGGCAGCGATACCGAAAAGTTCTCCATTCCTGCAAAAACCCTCACCCTCTTCTCTCCAGTGAACTTCTGCTTGAGATTGAGTTGCAGGTGTGAGGAAGATGATGAATTTGGGGTTTTTAGTTACAAGGGTAAAATCGTAAATCAACACTGATCAAGGGTAGTTTAGGGATTTAAGTTCATTTAACTGGCTGACATCATCACTTAACAGCATAAAACTAACGTTAGGGACTAATTTGTCATTTTGGGGTCTAAACCAGGGGTGATTTGAGTTTTTTCAAAAACAATTTGAGTTTTGATTGAAAACCAGGGGGTGATGTGTAATTTACCCTAATAATAATAATAATTATAACAACAAGGGGAAGGATTTTGTGTATGATTGCTTTTGGCAATCATGCGGTTCGTCCTACAAGAGGGATGAGTTTTGGTATTTCAAAGGGGGGCTTTTCTCTCCATCCAAGGGTTGAAGTATGACCGTGCACCATGCACAGCCGTACATGAAAATCAATTGTAATTAAACAGTGACTCAAACTAACCAATTAATGGAGAAGAGTTCCCATAATGCCAATTAGACCATCAGCTCCTTGTTCTTGCTAGATGTTTTGTTGTAACACCTTTTTTTTTTCTTTCTTTTGCATGCAGTATTACACCATGTTGCTTGCCCTTCCATTTGTAATAGGCCCTGCTGTTTGTATTTGAGTATTATCCCTCTCATAGGTGTCATTATTCATCTAAAGGGAAGCACGTACAGAAGATGCCAGATTACTTAGTTGACCAAGTCTTAATTTCTTGCATGACTACTGAACTCTGATGATGAAATAATTTCAGAAAAAACTAGCATTTTATTGATACTGTACAGGGACTCATGTAGCAATAGATTGGCAGATAGTGAGGCTTAAAGATGCTACTTTATGGGTGGAAGTACTGTAAAAATGTAACAATGCTACTTTTGTTCGTAACTCTACCCCCCCTGTCCCTTGGCACAACCTAGTCTGGTTCAAAGGCCTCATCCCTCGCCATAGCCTTACGACCTGGAGATCGCTTAACCTATGCTTCCCTACCCAAGCCTTCCTCCTCCATCGTAACATCCCTGTTCCGACCTTTTGCATCTTCTGTTGGAATGGTTTTGAGGACATTGCCCACTTTTTCTTTGCTTGCCCCTTTACATCTACCATCTGGAAAAAAACCCTTTTGTCCATTTGGCCCTGCAGCAGGAGACATTTACCCTTTGATAGAGAATGCGTCTGGATGATCAAGACCTTCAAAGGCAGCACTCTCTGTGACATTGTTGGAAAGCTTGTTTTTGGTTCCACCCGTTCATCAGATTTGGATGGAGAGGAATCTTAGGAGATGGACTTCCAAATCTAGATCCTTAGACTTGATTTGGAAAGACATCTCTTTCAATGTCTCCTCTAAGCTCAGCACTATCCCCCATAGATCCTTTATTGACTCCCCAAGGAACAGGCAGATTGTTGTTACCCGGGGTTTAGACAGCTCTCTTTTACAGCCTCCTCCCCTTTCTAGGATGGCTTGATTTTGTATCTCCCCCCCCCCTCTCCCCTTCTCCTTGTATATTCCCCCCCCCCCCTTTTTCCCCCCTGCCCCCTCCTGGGGTTTGGTAATATATTTATTCACCAAAAAAAGAAGAAGCAATGTACCTGACAAGGATCATTGCTCCTAGGAGTACATCAATTATGCAGACAACTAGAAATCCCTCGTATCAGTATGAAGTATGATCAATCTTAAGGATTGCAAAGATGATATCCAATTCTAAATAAACCCCTCAGAAATCAGCTATTTCTTTATTTAATTACAGAAATCAACTCAACCATATCCCAACTAAATGGGGTCGGCTACATGGTTTTGACAATGTTTTATATTTGCTTATTCCCCAGAAATTGGCTCTTTATTTATTTATTTATTTGATAACAGGGGAAAAGGGATTAACACAGTGCATACCTGCGATTGTGTTAGCTGATGTGATTGCTGATCTTGGGCCCATGCATATGCCTGTGGTTGAGCTATTCGATAGTATGGCTCCTTAAGATCAAGTTTGCATGACGACGTCTGAAGTATTCCTCCTTGTTCAGCACCAGCACCCCACATTTTAGCTGTCAAAATAATTTGCAAAATGTAAAAAACCAAAGGAACCTTCCTCTCTTTTTTTTTTTCTTTTTTTTTTTTGGGGGGGGGGGGGGGGGTGTTGAAAGAAACCAAGGGAACCTCAATGCAACTTGAACAGCAAAGGAAACCCAACCTGACATAGTTAGGTGCATTGTATAGCTTTGAGCATTGTGTGCAACCATGTGGAGCCGTCCAGTAATTTCTTGTCCAGCCATGACATATATTGGCTGAGAAAGAACACAGCGTAGCTGGTACCAATGGGTTGTAGGTGCACCTGGAGCAGTAGTAAGCCATCTTTGTACAGAACTGTAAATCCAATGAGAAAGATAAATGTTTAAACATCAATGCATGACCCTAACAAAAACGAGAAATGATACCACAATGCAAGAACAGAGAAGGAACTGCAAACGGGAGTGATACACCAGAAAATAATGAAGTAATAAAGCAAATGATTACCTCCCATTAAATAACACATCGAACCAGCAAGCCAGCCCATGAACTCTAGTGCCCACAGAGGCTATGAAACTCAGTGGGATTTCAATTTCATACAGTTCTTCTTCCTACAGAATGCTTACAGATCAGCAGACAATTTTTATTATACCAACAAGCTTCAGAAGCTACGAACTTCCTTTTAGCAGCATAAGAATATAAAAGAACATGGAAGAAAGTACAACCATTAAATAGACCAAGCACAAGATGGTGGAAAATATAGGCACCAAGACCACTGGAAGGATAAATGAGACAAAAAGAAAAAAGGATTCTGATAAAAAAATCAATGCCATAAGAGGGAGCAAAATGCTTTGGAAGCTCTATCGATACAAGATAAAGTACAACAACAATGAAATATAATCTCGAAAGTAAAGCTCCTGAAAGGTAAAATATCCAAGCAAGGTTTCAGTTAATCTATACCTTCACAGAAGTAAAATCTAGTGTATGAGATATAGCTGGAGCTACCAATAATCTTGGATCGAAAGAATCCACCACAGGCTGTATAAAGAACAAAGGATATACCCAAAACAAAATTAGGAGAAAACAAATGACAGTAGTAGATTGCAACTATCATTAATACATCACAATACATGCACTACCTTATGTAATGAGAAGGAAGAGCTATGTTACTTGGAGCATTAAAAAGAGAAGTCCTCACATAACTGACAAATCACCAGCATAAAATCCAAGAATAAAAGTCGAGCAATAAAACCAGTACCCAGAATTAGAGGAAGCAATGGAAGTTTTCTGCAAAAAATATGAAGTATAATGAATAACAAACTAAGAGCTTGAGCTTTTGGGGTAAGCAGTGTTGTGGTCCTTATATAACAGCTTGAAGCAGGAGGTTGGGTGTTCGATCCCTGGTAGCGCAGGGGTTGTGTTGTGTTGTTGTTGTGCCCTATGCCCATCGGTGCCATGTGGCGCCCCCGCCAACGGATTAATCACCGGTGAAATGTTGGGATGCATCGAGGAAGGCCTCCTCCGTTGTGTTGTGTGTTGTTGTGCCCGCCCTGTGCCCATTGGTGCCATGTGGTGCTGACACCACGTGACGGTGTCACATGCAGAGCCATGTGGGGGGTGCATGATGGAGGGCCATTAGGAGAAGGGAGAATCCTGAGATAGGGTGTCAGAGTTGCAGGGGAAAGAAGGGGAAAGAAGGAAATAGCATAAGAAGCAGGGGAGGAGAGGAATGAACACAACCAGCCACGCAGGCTCTTCACAAACACAAACTCAATTCATCTTTCAATCTAAGTTCCAATTGCACAGTTACATGTACTTAAATAAAAAAGAAACCTACCATGAAAAGGAAACCTACTCTAATTTGGAAACTCAAATTAATTAGGAAAACAAATCTTAGTAGCTATCTCCTACTTAAGCTATCAAAATAAAATATTACATTTTAATCCCAAAATAGAAATAAATAAAAATCCTAAAATATCCTACTAGACAAAGACCCAAAGTGGAGCTGGAAGGGTTTGGGTCGATCCAAGGTAGTGCACCTGCATCAATTCCCCTGGTGTCGAGAAAAACTCGACCTCGAGTTTTGTAAAACGAGAGAATCAGCACCCATCGATCGGCATCCACAAACATTGGCTTTGATGGGGAGATGATCCAGCGCATGTCAAGAAGTGTGGTTTGCAATTTACGGAAACCATCTTTAATTGAAAGGAGCAAATCATATCGATCAACCTCCATGATGTAGCCTCAGGTTTGGCTCTGTTGTAAATAAATAGAATCTCTAAGTGCTATTGGGACATCAGAATAACGAAGGACAAAATACGGTTAAGAATTAAAGATCGATGGCAAACTAGGAAGTGAGGCTAAAATAAAGACAAGGTGGAATAAAGGGACAGTTTCAGAAAACTAACATAGAAGGGAAATAACCCTTAAAGTACACCACCGTGGGTGTCAACAGAGTCATGTAGGAGGGGAGGGACATACTTGGAACTAACTAAAATAAAAGTATAAAACAGAAATACAGGTATAGGGAGGGGTAAAATTGGTAAGATAAAAAAGAAAGAATGTTGAGAAGAGGCATACACGAGAAAGGGGAAAAGAGGGGTTACCGACTCCTCAACTTGGTGTCTCCTGCCTCTGGAGGGCCAGCGTGGAAGAGGAGCTTGACTTTGAGTGTGATTAAAATTCGTGATTCGAAGGACAGCTACTATGTGAGGGAGCCAACCGGCAGATGGGAATTGACTCACGGTGGGAGGGCAGAACAACCATGTATGATTTCTTCTTCTTCTTCTCTATCATTTTTATTTTTTGGGTCTCTATTCTCTGCCTCCATTTTGTTTTGGTTACTGACTGAACCCTAGAAAGAGTTTCGATTGAGGTCACAGTAGGGGTGGTGGGTGTTTTCATGATTCACAGTGGGTTCGTGAGTCACAGTGGATGTTCGGTAGGTTAGGGAAGGTAGAGAGGATGGGGTTACTGTGGGAAGGTTTGGGTCGTGGAATGATATCACAAGGGATGATATCGCAGGGAAGGTTGAACAATTTTTGTTTTAAACGGAGTGGAATCAAAGGTATGGGAGGAGGTTTTGCTGTTGTTACCGTAGAACAGTAACGAGAAAAAGAGGTGGGAAGAAGAAGAACGAGATGAGAGAGATTGACAGGGAGAGATGATTCGGCTCTGATACCAAATTGGTGGAGGACCGTTAGGAGAAGGGAGAATCCTGAGATAAGATTTCAGAGTTGCAGGGAAAAGGGGAAAGAAGGAAATAGCATAAGACTAAGGGAGGAGAGAAACGCACACAACCAGCCATGCATGTTATTCACAAACACAAACTCAATTCATCTTTTCAATCTGAGTTCTAATTGCACAGTTACATGTACTTAAATAAAAAAGAAACCTACAATGAAAAGGAAACCTACTCTAATTTGGAAACTCAAATTAATCAGGAAAGCAAATCCTAGTAGCTATCTCCTACTTAAGCTATCAAAATAAAACATTAAATGTTAATCCCAAAATAGAGATAAATAAAAGTCCTAAAATATCCTACTAGCTAAAGACCCAAATTGGAGCCGGAATATCTTCATCTGGGTTCCCAAATGGGTTTGGGTCAATCCAAGGTAGTGCACCTGCATCACTGCACATGCGAGGGGTGATGGTATTGTATTGATATACATTATTGTGGTCCTTACCTAACAGCTGGAGCTTTGCGCCTAGCAGTTATAACAAGCGCAAAGAAAGATAAACATGCACTGTACTTAGGGAAATTATTAAAGCGTAAGGAAACCAAACAAATATATATATTAAAAAAAAAAGGAAAATTATTTCGTTGATCAAGTAATCACTTTTTTAGACATGTTCAGACATGCAGGGATTCTGACCTCCAACAAGTATTAGAACAGCAAAGCAACAGATACTCTCCCTTTTAATTCAAAACTGATAAAGCATTTTCCTTCCCTTATAATAGAAATGTATAAAAACATCATTAATTGTGACTTGTAAGACATTCAGCTTCATGCAGAAAGTACCTTTAAGGATAACAAGAAATAGATACTTCTAAATTTCAAAATAAATAATTATAAAAACAAACAATCTAAATGTCGCATACTGACGTTTAACGTTTCACAAGCTAGACCCTGCACCTATCTCATTGGTAAAATTTCAGCACTAATGAGCAGAGGAACTGCCTAAAAATTTACAAGCATGCCATTTTTTATTTCTACATTCATTTCTTTGTAGTGGCAAATCCTTTTTTAGAAATTTCAGCTAAAACACTGCACCACTTACCTTGCTCATTCGAGCGAAATTTCACAAGTGAGATGGATGCAGGGCCCTCTATGACATGAACTCACCCACGTACCTCATGACAGGCCGTGAAGAGTTAAATTTCACTAGACATCATGAGTCATGACTAATGTAAGGACTCTCTCAAAAGGAAGATTGCAAAGTCACTAATTACCAGTTCTACTTCCCACTGGAGGTCATATTTTACATAAATTTAAGTCCAAGCCTAATGCATCACCATGAAGTACTAATTGTCACCTCAACTAGGTCCGTAATCACAATTTACATAAGTGGAAGTCCTAATGTGCCTTGATGCAAGACATAAGACAGATTGCACTAAGGATCTTCCAGAAATCAAAATATTAAATAAATAAGAATCCTGATTAAATCCAAAAGATATTGGGGTTCTCCGACAAACCCTAAAATATCACTTGATAACAGCAACTTGTTCATTTTGAGGGGAAAAATGACTTGTTGGGTTGCTATTTGCATTTGGGCAAGTTTCATATTTGCATGTCTTTATTAGACTAGGCGTTCACTAGGAAGTGGTCTTTTGTTGATTGTCATAACCTATTTCATACTATCCTTATGGATTATTTGTACCATATAGTCTTTTAAATTTTATTATTATTTTTAATTTCGTGTAGCTGTCACATATAATGTGCCAACACTGCCATATCCAGTCAGGCAGGCATCTAACCTTGCTTGCATCCCCGACCTTAACAATTTTGGGTTCCCCTTTACCCTATGACCGACTTGGACAACTGCCATTGTTGCCCTCCCTATTGGTAATCGCAGAAAACCTAGGCTGACTGAACCCTAAAATCTGACGAGAGATCAGTGATTCCAAGGCATACCTTTCAAGCTCGTCCCTTCAGTAGCATTTTAATCCTTCTAACGAAATTCAAGACATAGTCTTAGTTTCTCCATGTAATTCCTAATCTAAGTTCAGGATCTGCTATAAATGTCTCAATTTCAACCCCTCATTTTCATACCTAAACTTCCTCTTTTGCCTTCAAATTTTAACCTTAATCGTCACCAATTCCCCAAAATCCATAGCCTATTACCTTGCAGACCTAATTTGTACTCCACCTGTTTGTACAAATACTTAGGCTAGATTCGGTTATTCTTTGGTCAGGCTGCACCATTTAGAGAAAGATGATAACAGAAATGTTCATCACACACTGTTCTTTCAATTTTGAAGAAATTATGAAGAAATACTAAAAGATAAGAACCATACATATGAGAGGAGTTGACACCAAAATATTTCATAAATAAGAGGTAACAAAGACCTGAGAAAAGTATCCTTGAAATGCAGATCCATATAAGTGAGTAAGGTCAATGCCATAATAATTTTGTTGCTGCCAAAACAGGGCCTAGCAAGAAACAGGCATGTTAATAGTTGGGGCAAGTTAAGCATAAATTGAACTGTCGCTAAATATAACAAATGAACTAAAAGAGAAACGAACTATCCATCAACATTTATCATGTATAGAGAAAACAAAAGGGGAAAAACAACTGTATAAATGAACAATGTTCTGAAGCATATTGGAAATCCAAAGACAAGCATGGAAAGACCATAAAGTTCTGAGAACAGGCATGTGACTGAAAAATAAGATTTGGCATCCATTCCATTGGTCTTAGTTCTGTTCACAATGGAAAAAAATAGGGTTAATTTCTTATCAAAACAAAAGACAGTGCATCTTCAGCAGGCTATGGTCCTCATTGACTGAATCCATTATAGTCACAGCAGCTGCTGCCAACCTGTGGATCTCTTTAGTGTCTCCACAGTCGCACTTGCAAACTGTAATTACATGTAACATACAGATTGTCCCACTTATCAATGTTGCCAGTGGAAATTATAATTTAAACCAAAATTACATGAAAATTATATTTTTTAAATTTATGCACCTTAGGGCCTGCATGATAAACACTTCTATTTCTGGGCCATGTTTCTTTTCCAGAAATGATTTTTTGTATCTGTTACTAGGCCAAATTTCTGGGGAAAAAAATGTGTTTGGTAATGCAGAGTAATTCTATTTCTGGGCCAAAAAAGAAACAGAAACGCGTTTGTTATGCACAATAATTTCTGTTTCTGGAACTTCTATAACTTTTAAAAAATGCCATTGAATATCCAAAAATTTGGTGGAGGTGGTGGTGGTGGTGGTGGTTGTGGCAGTGGAGGTAGAGGTGGAGGTGGTGGTGGCGGCGGCGGTGGCAGTGGTGGTGGTTGAAGTTGCATGGGAGGTGGTGTTTTATTTTGAACATGAAATTACTGCCTTGCCCATTAAATTAAACATGTTCTCATTAAAGAGCAACTCCCTCCTTATTTCTTCCTTTTATTTCTGGGACAGAGAAGCTTCAGATTGGAGCTTCTTTTTTTCTATTTCTCAGCAACTTTTTTGCCCTGGTTCCCTCCCAGGAACAAAAAAATGATCCGGTGTTAACAAACGAATTTCTATTCTTATTTTTGTTCCAAGAACAAAAAAAACAGAGAAATAGAGAAACAGAAGTGTTATCATGCAAGCCCCCAAGAGTTTTCCACACATGCTAGGACTTGTGGGGAATAATTGCAAAGATAATTGGACAGCAAAAATGGGCTCTATTTCCATATGGAGTTCGAATATCGGAGACATTAGAGCATTCCAATCATATTTCTAGAAAGAATTACCTAATGATAAGATGGGTGAAATTACTACCAAGTCCAAATTTCCAATGGCAACTGTTCTTGGAGTTAAGAAAAGAATCAAAATTTTCAATCAAATTATTGTGGAACGAGACTTGGCTAATGTTATTAAGTGGACGAGATGTGCTGATAATGATCCATGACAGTACTGTCGTCTCATTAGATTTATTCCAACTCTTGCAGCCGGTTGAATTGCTCATTCACTTGGATGCTGAGAGAAGTAAATCAAGAAGCTGATGGCTTAGCCAAGCAAGGGATTGTAACCTATATACTTTAGGGAAAGCCTTCCTTTGTAGCTGTGATCAGTAATGATCTCATTGTATCTGTTGTGGCGGTGAATTAGTCGATCTTTCCGTCTTTGGATGTTGTATTATTTACTTTTTCCTTCATCACTTATTCCCCTCCCCCTCCAAAAAAATGACTCAAAAAGTTCATCTCCCGAGTCCTCATTTCTTTCAATATGATTGCCCGCTGTCTAAGCACTGCTTCACCTGATAGTTTTCACACACTAATCTGACCCTCAATGATCTCAATAAACCATAGTTAGTCCTTCCTGTGCTTCAAATGATCACCATGTGGGCTAATGTTTGTTTCTCTTGTTCCCTCCTCTAAGCACAATTGTAGTGCCACCAGTAGCATTGAGACTCTCAATGGGTTAACAACCTCTGTAAATTGTCCATTACATCCAACTGAGAGGAACCTACCAGTATGGCATTACCACACCTTATATACTTGTCAATTATGTTATCATGGTAACTGCACATCTTTTCAGTATGCCGTACATGTAATGGACATTTTTAGAAGGGCTACCAATGCTACACCTGTTTTAAATTTCAGTATCCATGATTGTGATTATGGAGCATATCTGATTAAGCTTTTAACACACTGTTTCTGGCAGAGAAGCGAAGGCCAGGGACAGACCGAAGCTTCTCCAGCTTCTAGACATCTAGCAGAAAAAATTCCCAATGACGTTTCTCATTGGATCCACATGTAGCTTGCTTCTCAGAATCTAAGAGGCCGAAGCCCAAGAAGCTTAGCCAACATACACACATTTCTAATCAACCTTTTTCTATGCAGGAGAGTCAGCCAGCCAGGCATTTTTTTCTCCTCCCCAATCATTATGAGCACAACTCAGGAAAATGAATCAGACAACCTATGATCTGATTTCAGCTACAAATGATCCATCAACAGTTTCAGATTTACATTCTGATTCAAAATAATCTCTTCAAACTGGTTAACTGTTAACAACCATAATTACAAGACCAAAATCAGGAGACACAGAAAAGATCCTTCCAGAACAATTTATTTCAGAATTTAAAGAAATGCATGTGAGTGTATGACACTTAATCATTTCAGATAGTGCATAATCTCAAAGCATATATCAGAAATATCTATAGCAAAATGGACCTGGCAGACCTTTACAATACCTTATTTGCAATTTCAACATACAAATATTCATCGCTGAATGGTGCCACGTGTATCCTACAGAGTAAGCGATCGAGGAAAGTCAGTATAAAAAAAAAATTACCACAATAGATTGTTCACATACAAACATTATATATATAATTATATAAATACATATGTGTGTGTGTGTGTGTGTGTATGTGAAGCTGAAAAATAAAGCGACAAAACTATAGCCATTGCAACAAATGCTATGATGCAGGAGAATCCATTAGCATGCAGGTAATTGGCCCAACTAGACTATTGAAGGAAAAGGATAAAAGAGAGAAGGGAACCAGTCATGAATAATAGCAGGTAAGGGTGTCAAAACATAGACCAGATTGAATAAACAAACAGGAACTGCCCAGCTAAAACCAAAATCAACAAACTGAACATCTATTTGGTCCAGTTTCAGTCTAAGCCTTAAAAAAAAATTGGATTTCGAGGCTGAACCAAATTAGTGGTTTTGATTTGTGGGTTAGGATTTTCACTTAATATTCACCCTCTCTTGGGCCAGGCCCATTTAGGTTACAAAGATTGTACATTGGCTGTTGAGTCCACTTACTATAGACAGAGTATGGAACACATATATGGGCTTATATTTCACTCTCTCGGGATTAATAATTCGTCATTCGGACTAATAAGAGCTTCAGTTTCAATCCTAGCAAGCCGGACTAATTAGCTTATGTTATATCTATTCCAATTGACACCCATAACAACAGGGCATGAGCACCTGTTGAGATATGACTCAGTTGAGGTATGTCCAACGTGACATAGTTATTTAGTTTCCTAGTTTAGTTCCTTTCCTAGTTAGACTAGAGTTCTATTTTAAGTATGTAATCTGTCCAAGGCTATTATTTTAAGTATGTAATCAGTCCAAGGCTATTATAAAAAGGAACACTGGCTGGAGCGGTACTCTATCGCGCAGTCTTCTTCCATCTTTTCTTCTCTCTTTTTTCCTCTCTAAAGTTACTGTTTACAGGTCCTAGGTTTTCTACATGGTATCAAAGCTGTTGTAACCAGTACCTGATTCTCTCCATAATAGCCGTTTTGAGAGTCGTTTAGGGTTTTTTGGTTTGAAGAAAAAAACCCTAGTTCATAGAAGAAGAAGAACTAGGGTTTCGTTACTGAGTTGCTGATTTGCTACATTCAATTGACGAAGACGACTGCTACTGGTGTCTTGTTTTGTAAACTATTGCTGATCGAAGGAACTGTTGCAAGGTTTGAGGGCTCTCCTCGATCGTCTGCTGCCTCTGTTTGAGAGTCGTGGTCCGCTGGACTCTCTTCGTTTTCCATATTGGCAACTTGGCTTAGTTGCTGGATGGGCTCTTGTTCTCTGTTGTTGGCTATTGATTTCTGGTGGTATCGATTCTTTGCTGGTATTAACTATGTGCAACAGTACAGCAACACTATGTCATGGGAAGACCATAGTTTTAAGGCGTCGCCTTGGCGTCCTGGCGGTTTTCAAGGGTCAAGGTGAGCAGTCGCCTTAGTGTTATGGCGTTATTTTATTATTTATTCTATTTCCTATATTTTTATTGGTTTTGTGTATATGATTTTCATACACTGTGATACACCGAATCATTTAAAAACAAAACAAAATAAAAATATGAAGAATTTTATTCCATTTCTTAGATTTTCATAGGCTTGTATACATTATTTTTGTACATTGCATTACATAGAATCACCTAAAGAAAACAAAATCGAAAGAAACCCTCGACTTCAAGTCTTCAACTCTCAACTTCCTTGCTCTGCTCAGCGACTCCTGTGCCTTCAATGATGATGAATCACAACCACGAACTCTGCTCCGGTGAGGGACTGCGACCTCGAATATTCTCCCGAGTAAGTAACAAAAAACTAAAAAGGCTACCTACCTTGTACTGTTCTTCTTCTTCTCTTCTATTTTTCATTTTTTTTCCTTATACTGCTGCTGCTGCTCCATGTCCCACTTCTCACTGGCAACGAAGAGAAAGTAGGGATGGAGAAAAAAAAAAAAGATGAAGAGAAAGAAGGAAGGAACTAGTTGCTGACTTGCTGCTGCCGATGCCGAAGCGGATGCCGCTTCCGCTGCTACTGTTCGCTGCGAACAAGTACTTCAGGTATGTTTCGACTTTCTTTCTCCGACTCTTTTTTTTCTTCTTCTTTTGTCCTTCTAGTTGTTCCGTCGTCCTCCTCCTGTTTCTGTTTTCTTTTCTTTTTCTTCTGAAAAGAAAACCCTCTTTCTACGTGAATGGTCTGAAACCCTCTTTCCCTGCAGTTTTTTTCTTCTTTTATTCTTCTAGCTTCTGCTTCTCCTCTACCTTTTTCTTCTATGGCTGGCTTCTGGTAGCAGTTGCCGTTGGCTTTGGCAGCTGCATTTTTTCCTTTTATTCTTCTAGCTTCATCCTCTTCTTTGTTGTTTCGTGTCTGCCCGTCTTCTACTTTTTTTTATTTTTCTTACTCTCCTATACTTCTTCTATGGGTGGCTGCTAGTGGTGGCTGGTGGCTTTGGCTGCTGCTTTAATTTCTGTGATTCAATGTAAATTGTGCATTTCTTAGTATAATTTAATAATTTATGAAATGCATCTGTTTACTATTATTATAAGCTATGCAATCTGTGATTATGTAACTATTTATTCTGTGATTATGTGAGCCGGTAATTCTGTCATTATGTGAGTAAGTAATTATGTGATTCATTGATTTTGTAATTATGTGATTCACTGATTTTGTAATTCTCTGATTATGCTATTTTGCAATTCCTTGATTATGTTCTTCAATTCTTTCATATTTATTTAGTATATAAGTAGGATTCTAAAAACATTAATATGCTATTTGTGCCTAATAAAATGGTTATAGAAAAAAAAGAACACGAACGCCTTGTTTGCCAAGGCGACGCCTTGAGGCCGACCTATCGCCAAGGCGCTTAGAAATGCCCTAAAACGCCATGGTCGCCTTGCCGCCTTGCTAACTATGGGGAACACTATGTGGCACTAGTGGGGATTGAATGCCTAATTCAAGGGAATTTTATGTGATGATAATTGTAACATTGTTAAACAATTTGATGTATCACTTTAAATATTTATAATACATATTAAGTTGTTTTCCTATTAATAGAATGTTTTGCTTGCTTTCTATTACTAGATTATGTCATTTATGTGTAGAGTAGGGTATTTTAGTACGTCGTCGCCTACCAACTTAGGGTCCAATGTAAAAGTCCTATTTGGACTTTGTTTTTGCAAAATCTGATAATGTCATTGTGTTTAAATGGCCTCAAATAGGCTGAATACCAAGTTTCAGACCCAAACTAGGTCTAATACCCACCGAGTTGAGATTTGGAGTTCAAAAAAATTTTGGTTGAACCGTGAGTTAAAGAGAGGAAATAAAATAATTGGATGGCTAATATTAATGAGAGAAAGGCCCCTCTATTTATAATAGAGGGGAAGTTACAAATAATAGAAGCTAGGCGATGTGGGACTAAAACCCACATAGCCTACATAAGCTAATAACACTTAATAACATAAAAATACCCCCAAAAGGATCAGAATACCCCCACGGTATTCTGGAGTACATATATTCTAACACTCCCCCTCACGTTGGATTATACAAATATGAAAGAAGGAAGATCCAGTGTGGACTAAAGAAAAAACTCTCCACTAAAGAAAAAAACTCTCTCCATAACAATGCTAACACTCCCCCTTAAGTTGGCGCATACAAGGTACTAATGCTCAACTTGAATAAAATGGGAAAAAGTTGTAGCAGAATCCAACTCCAAAATGAATGAGCTCCGAAACAGACCTTCAAGAACTTGAAAAAAAATAGACCTTCAAACTTGGACCGACTTGAGCAGCAAAAAGGCATCTCTCACCAATCTTTGTCAAATAATGAATTTCTGAATTATAATCTTGAAGATAAGCAACTAGGGTAGCCGGCAAATGAGTCAAGCAGCAGTAAAGAAGATTAAGCAGCGGAAAAAGCAACCAAACTGTAGGATCTCATATGGGCAGGCAGTAACCAAACATCTTCAAAACTTTAAGGCCAACCTCCCCCTTATGACAAACATTAACCCAATAACAAAGTAGATACCTATTGACAATGGTGAAACCTCTGACCTTCTATGTTTTGCACCAAGTGTCCCTGCATGTTCTGCTCTCTGCAATGGCTGCAGGTATACTGTATATAATCCCCCCCTCACGTGTAGTCATAGTTCAAAATCTCGCGAAATCTCGATCGAGATTTTGAGAATTTCGACCCCCTCGAAACGAAATGACCCCTCGAATAAAAAAAATACTAAATTTCGATCGAAATTCTCGAGATTTCAAGATATTTCGAGACATTTTCAAAATCTCGCAAGATTTCGAAAATCTCGAGAAAATGCTTTACATAAAATACCATGTTTCGATAGTCTCGGTCGAAATTTCGACCGAGACTGAGAAACAGAGCATTTTTCCTCTTTTGCTTGGTTTTTGAAGGTTTTTGCTTATTTCTTCTTCAATCTTCCACTTCCCACTTGAATCCTTGCCACATCTACGCCGGAATCACTTGGAGAACAAACTTCTTAGCACATCTGTGAAGCCTTTCCACTATTTCAGGTAATACCATATTCTCAAAATTGATTTTTTTTAGGGAAATGCTTGATCAACATGTTTGTTTGTGATGAAATAAATATATGTTAGACACCGGAAGCCGATCTACGACTTCACGGTGTCGAAATTTTTTTTTGGTATATATATTATTTATTTATTTTTCTACTTCAAAAATTGGATTTATTTACAACAAAAATAAAAAAATAATAGGGGTTATGTATATTGTATGGTGATGAATTAAATATATGTTAGACACCATTGGCCAATCTATGGCCTCATGGTGTCAAAAATATTTTTCTGCCAATAATTAATTATTTTAATTTTTGAAAATTATAAAAAATATTTAAAAATTTCAAAAAAATAGCAAAAAAAAAGAAATAATATGAGGTTTTTGTTTTAAAATTACTGAAAAATATAAAAGTAAATTGTACATACTTCTTATTTGCTGCCCATTTACATATCTTTTCGATTTTGTTGTGCTAGGCCAATATTTATTTGAAAAATATTTTTAAAAATTGTTTTTAAATATGAGAAAAATATGAGGGTTAGGGACTTAGGGGGAAAATACTAAATAGTTATATACTTATATACTTGTGTTAGTGCTCTTAAATCTTAATTCTTAAACATTTAAAATTTTAAACTAAAAGAATTGATGTGCTTCCGTTATTAATGAATTGTCTTTTATTCATGCAACAGTAAACTAGTCTGATTATGACGAACCGTGGTAAACGACAGAGCCAGGGGCAAGAGGGGCAAAGGCAGCCGGCCCAGACCCAGGAGGAGGGGAGCACACCCAGGCGAACTAGGGGTGACATTGCATGGTTGCATGGCACTCTAATTGATGGGGATAAAAGAAAATCCCAATGCAACTATTGTCACATGCAGTTTTTGGGAGGTGGTGCCACTAGACTCAAACAACATCTAGCTGGGAATTCTCCTGAAGTGGTCGCATGTCATATGGTCTCTGTGGAGGTATCTAGGGCTGTCATTGATTACATGAAGGGAGGGAGTAAGAGGAAGGCTCAGAGGGAGAAGGCAAAAGTAGATCTTGAGGAAGCAGTGAGGTGTACAGCGGGAGGCCAATCAAGCCATCGTGATGATGATGATGATGACATGATGATGTCTATGTTCCCGATGATATAGAGACTGAGCAAGAGGCTAGGGATTGGAGACGAGCACAGATGATGAGCAGAGCCAGTTATCATGAGGATCAGGAGAGAGTCGAGAGACAGAGAGTAGGTGGTAGTAGAGGAGCTAGTACCTCTAGAGCTGGTGCTAGTGGTAGTGGAGGAGCAGGTACAAATGGAGGAGGTGGGTTGCCTAATCCCTTTAGGAGATCACAGAGTACGAGGGCAGCTCCCCCTCCGCCTCCACCACCACAAGATGACCCAGCACTTCACCAAGCACCTGGTGTTTATAGAAAGAAAGGCAACAAACAACCAAAAATCAAGGGAGCATGGAAAAATCTGAAGGGGATGGTGAAGGAATCTATAGCTAAGTGGATGTTATACCATACCATCCCAAGCAAACACAAAGACAAGCCCCTTTTTCGGACTATGATAGATTCCATTGCTTGAGGCTGGCCCAGGGTATAAGGGGCCCACCCCATATGAGATTATGAATGTGTATTTGCCCCAACAGAAGAGAGAGCTTGAAGACTACATCAATGAAATGAGGGGGTTGTGGGAGAACTATGGGGTGACCATAATGTGTGATGGTTGGACTGGTCCTACAAGAAAGTCCATCATCAACTTTATGGTGTATTGTGATGGGAGGACAGTCTTTCGAGTCTTGATGCATCCAAGGAGAAAAAGGATGCAAAGTATATCTACAAATTGTTGAAGGAAGTGGTAGAAGATGTAGGAGTGGGAACGTTGTCCAAATTGTAACTGGACAATGGAAGCAACTACAAGAGTGCCGGTGAGAGGTTGATGCAAAACAATAAGTACCGGTTGTTTTGGACTCCATGTGCTGCCCATTGTATAGACCTCATGTTGAAGGACATGGGAAAGATCAAATTGGTACAACATGTCGTGGAAAAGGCAAGGCAAATGACCAACTTTGTCTACAACCATGGGTTTGCACTAAACCTCTTGAGGGAGAAGTGTGGGGGTGACTTAGTGAGGCCAGGCATAACTAGATTCGCCACCAACTACATTGCACTCAAGAGTATAGAAACCAAGAAGTCTGGACTGAGATCAATGTTTCCTTCTGAAGACTGGTTCAACTGGAATGGGTCCAATACCCATGGTGGTAGGGAAGCACAAGCTACAATTTCATCAGATGACTTTTGGTCTAAGTTGCATAAAGTGGTACAACTTCTGGACCTAGTGGTCAAGGTTTTGCATATAGTTGATTCTGCTATCAAGGGACCAACCATGCCACATCTATATGCTTCCATAGACTTGATGAATGAGCGCTGGATCAAATCCACGAGGTAGCAAACACTTTCTCAAAATTATCAAGGAGCGCTGGGAAAATCAACTTATGCATCCACTGCATAAGGCTGGTGAGTGTACACTCTTTGTTTTTTATGCAATTACATCTTTTAAAGTTAATTTGAAGGATATATTACTAACTAGTGAATATGTAATGTCAATTTCAGCATATTATTTGAACCCCAAGTACCAATACAGTCATAGGCTTGGGTTGAATAATAGTCTTATTGACGCAGTCAAAGAAGTAGTTGTCAAGTTGGAGCCGAATAGTAAATTACAGGCGATATACAACAATGAGGTGAGTCTTAGAAGTTACAATTCATTTGGAATTACTTAATTCAATACTAAATAGTAACGAGTCATTACTAATTTTAAATATTTTCCAAATGATTATAGTTGAAGACTTTTAGGGATGCATTGGGAAGTTTTGGAACCGAAGTCGCACAAAGAGGCCGGACACGCGGTGATGCCGGGTACTCATTAGTCATTACTTCATTAGTCATTACTCAATTCAATATCTTATTCTTTTGAAATGAAGGTGACATGTTTCTTTTGTTGTAATGCAGCTGAATGGTGGGTGTTGTATGGGGGTTCGGCAAACAATTTAAGAAAAATAGCAATCAAGGTTCTCTCCCAAACATGTTCAGCATCTGGCTGTGAACGGAATTGGAGTACATTTTCTCTCATCCACTCCAAGAGGAGAAATAGATTGGGTTCTGAACGTCTCTCTGACTTAGTGTATGTGCATTATAATTTGAGGTTGAAGATGCAACACATACGCATGGGACAAGAGGGTATCAGGGAAAATATCGATCTCGCCGACATTTTCCAGGTGGAGTCAGATGATGAAGATCCTATTGTTGATTGGGTGAGGGATAGAGGTGAGCTAGTGTTAGATCAACCTGGAGGTAGACCTGACCCCATGATAGCTGAACACATACAAGCTGATGTGGATGACTTCATGGCTACAGAGGGTGAGGTACATGCACGGCACGCGTCACCCATACCGTTCCAGTCTACTGATGGTGTTGATGAGGATGATGAAGATTGGTCTATGTCATCTCGATAGTGCAGACTCTAAATTTGTTGGTACCAACCCCAATATTGACTAGTTGAGACTTTGAACTGGGTTTGGGCTTAGTTTGTGCTATGTGTAATAAAGCCAATTCCATATTTTGAAAATTCATTTTAACGATTTATTTTAGAGACTAATCCTAAGCCGCAGGGGACTCAGAATGCTGCTAGGGGTTTGGAAAACCTCCTGAGTTATAAGTAATGGGTCTTATGTTTCTTTAGAACAATATCGATTTTATGATCGGCTGGTCTACTCCTGGGTAACAGAATGAGGTGTCTAAACCTAGGCCCTCATCCTAGGTGAGGACTCCTTATAATGTTTTTCCCATCCCCCTATTGTCAGGCACCAATAGCACGAGAAATGTATAAAAGAGTCCCAAAATTAGGTCTGTTGTACCTACAGCTGGGTATATGGTTTAAACTGAACTATTAAATTTAACATGTGACCCATCAAAGGAATATTACATATAGGACTAGGGCTTTAATAATTCATAAAATTTATGTTGTTTATCTACAAAGAGAGTTGACAATTAAACACTTTACCTATTTTGATTATTGGGAACATGAAATCAGGCCAGTGTTACCAAGCAGAATTTCACTCCAAGTTTGTTCCCGCTGAATAAAATTCAATTGAATCAAGAATTTGTAGTGTTATCAATCAAGGTCTAAAGAATTATTTGCTCTCTATATTAGAAAGAAAGTCATCAAGATGAGATTTTAAAAGACCAAACAAAGAATCATTAGACTATAGATAAATTTGTACTCCTCGGACCCCAACAACCCAAATCCTTTTAAATAAATCATGTGACAAAAAGAGGTGTCAGTTAGACTCAAGTTCATCTTCACAAAAATAGCACCACAAATCCCTGGTTAACCATTTTGACAGTCTCAATTTGATGGGTAAACCATTAAGGAGTAGTATCCAATTAAACATTTTGAACTTAGAATGTATATTAAGTTTCCAAAAGAACCTTCACCATCTCCTGAAATCCCTAGAAAACATAGAAAACTCATCAAACCCTATATATACTACAACCAACTTTTAATGCCACGAGCTTTTTTTTGTGTGTCAAAAATTTGATTATGATAAATGCACAAACAAAATAATAAGAAACATAATCACTTATCATTGCTATTGTTACACCCGCACCCCAAATATACCCCTATACCCCGGGGCAGTTTAGACCTTTACCTAAGGGGCAATGCCACGGTGGCACTGGCCAATACCTGTAACCTCAGACTTGAATATTGCTGAGAGTATCCCCTCAAAGACCTGGAAGTGTGGGCCAAAGCCCCATAATTTTTCTTGAAGTTTGGGCCCTAACAGTAGCACCGGAGTCACGAATGGACTCACTCGTACTGAATCCGCTCGAGGATCTGTCCGTGCTGTCATCTGCCTTTTTGATAATTTTCTTGTAGGACCCACATACCCGTGTTTCGAACACTGTAATTGGACCTTTGGACCATGTGGACCCCTGCCCTTTCCATGAGTTGGTTGAGTGGGCCATGAAAGTGGACCCACAAGGCCTAACTTAAAGTAAATAATGGATTTTAATACCCCAACTTAAACCAAATAGACCTTAGTGGACAATTAAGTCCTATGGACTTAGGATACGCCCCAAACATGACCTAATGGACCTAATGGTTATGACTGAGGCCAAACAAGCCCTAAGACCTAACTAAAACCCATTTAAAGACCTAAGGGCCACTAAGTGTTTGGGGGTGCCTAAACAAAACATGGCCTAAGGCCCATTTGACCCTTAAAAGGATAAGAGAATCCTTATTCTCTTATCTCTCCCCCTCCCAAGTAAACCGTGGAGGAGAAGAGACAAGAGAAGGAGAAGGAGAAGGAGGAAGGAGGAAGAAGAAGTAGAAGTAAGAGAGGAATAGGAGGGAAAGGGAAGAAGATGGGAGCTATGCCAAAGTGGCTGGCTGCCCCACATCTCCTCCCCAAGCTGACCGGACCAAAGGGAGAAGAGAAAGAGGAGGAGGAGAGATGGAGAGGATGATTGGAAGAAGGATCTCACCAAGGTAAGACTCCAAGCTTGAATCTCTCTCTCCATTTCCATTTTTGTATTTTTGATGAGTTCTTGAGCTTGGGCTAACCTAGGGTTCCATTTAGAACTCAAGGTAATGCTTGGCCCTAATTGGGAGCTCTAATGGAGCTAATCTAGACCTCTAGGTGCTGCATTTGCAGCCATTGTTGGTGAACCTTTGGTCCTAAGCCATGAAACCCAACCCTTGGACTTATTAGGACCAAACCTTGTAGGATCTTGGATCCATGAGGTGAGCCTAGGATCTAGTGACCCTGGGAGGGCTTAGACACCTCTCCCTTGTCCCTGAGAGCGTAGGGCACTCTAAGCTTTAAGCTGTAGCAAAAACCCTCTGAAATCTCGGAAGAGACTATCAGCGGACGAACTACCGAATCCACCAATCGTGGTACCGTCTGTTAGTCCGTCCAGTATAACCCATGTGTGTTGGACTTCCCAGATGGAGGAATGAACTCAAGACCGTTGCACCCGCCCGAGACCAGTTGCTCTTGGGTATATCTCAAGAATTGAATGCATGCAGGGGCGGACCCAAGTAGCACATCCGCCTGTTAATCCGCTCCCTTTTAGGTGTTTTTCAGGTGTCAAACGGATGCATGATCGAATCCAAGTATGATGTTCTGTCTGTGGGTCCGCTTGCTCTGTTTTACCATTTGGCCTAAACGGAGTTAGGGACGGACTCACCTCTGCTGAAACCGTCTGTGAGTCCGCTCGTGCTGTCTTGGTTGAAATTTGATTTTAATCTTGAGGACCTAGCATGGGACCCTACTATGCATGCTTTAATGATTGCTTTTGTATTCCTAGGCTACCCAACTCGATGGATAGTGGAAAACCCAGGTGAGATTCATGTCAACCACACACGGCGACACCCGTGTTAGGTGAGTGGGTTCTGGGTGATTTATCGGATTTGAATATATAAAATATGAGATCTTAAGCATGCTATTATATTTATAAGCAGTGTGCGCATTTTATTAATTATGTTAAATGTGAACTGTTGTGGATGTGGTATTATGCTCACTATTGTATTGGGCTACGGTGCCCGGTGTGCCGGTACCGAAACCCCTAGTTATTTAATTATGAAAACTGTTATATGCCATCCTGATCTGTTTGTGCCGTGCCATGCTGGTTCCCGTGTATTAGATGGAATGGGACGTTGATGCACCCATAATACCTCTCGGGACGATAGGACCTGCATATAGTATATCTTTGGTTAGGATGCTTGTTTCCTTATGCTACGACCCTTGCCAACAGTGTAGGATTAAGTGCTTGCCAATCCCCCAAAAGATGCCTTGTGAGGGAAGGTGCAACTTTAATTCCTTTTTGCACACCAACCAGCGGGCATCGCTCCCTCGCCCGATCTGGAATCTGGGCAGGGCATTTTGGGACACTCCCAACAATCTCCCCCCAAATGCACGCCCAATAACAGAGCACCCATGGCACTAATGCACCCCCAATAGTAAAGCACTCATGGCACCGGGGAGACTCGAACTCACGATCACCTGCTCTGATACCAATTGTAGGATTAAGCGCTTGTCAATCCCCCAAAAGACGCCTTGCGAGGGAATGTACAACTTTAATTCCTTATTGCACACCAGTCGACGTGCATCTCTCCCTCGCCCGAGCCGAGATTTGGGCAGGGCATTTTGGGTTACTCCCAACAAACAGGGGTTTATGTGTTGGATAGTCTGAACATCTGTGATTTGTGGAGGTGGGAAAGCCCAGGACAGGGGTAGTGATGGCTATCGGGGTCTGCCACTGGATGGTCATGATGGCTTCTACTAGCGTAGGTCCCCTAATGATAATTGCGGTTTCACTAGGACGATAGGATAAGTGACCCTCACTGTCTCCTGAGTTATCACAGTAGCATATACTTGACCGATAGAATTGTGTGCTAGGTGAAAAATGAATCTAACATTAACATGCATCATTCTGCTTGATATTGATTGTGTGATGGATGTGCATTCCCCTTTGCTCCCTCACTAGCTAGTGTAGCTAACCCCGTTACGCAATCCTTTTTAGTTGATATGCAGGAGGTACTACTTTGATGAGTACCATTGCATGTGAATCAAGTGGAGCCGGTGGCTGTGACTTGGATGTAGATGCACACCCAAGATCGGTACCCTTGGGATAATTATTTACTATTTAATTTCTGTCTTCATTCCACATTAATGTATAGATCGTATGTTTATTTATAATGAGAGTAATGACTGGTTACTTATATGGAATTTGTAATATGTGTTATCATTAGAGAACCGATGCTCTATTAAATTCACATGATTTAATTTAATTTTACTTCCGCTAACTCTGTCATTGGAACGATTTATTCCATTTTGGTATGTTCCTTTCTGTTATCAATCTGTGATGATAGGGTGGACTGTGGCTCGGGACACTGTATCTGTGATCCTGGTAGGTATTGGGATGATGTGTGATTGTCCCAGTCATACCCCTATGTAGTAAAATATCTTACATCAGGATGGAGGTGTAATAGAGTGGTATCAGAGCGATGATGCTCTACACCGACCACGGTCCAGTGTAACCTCTTGATTTACTCTCCATAATTAGGTTCTAAATTAAAAATCTCAAGAACATAAACTATTGTCTGTGGACATAGGAGAAGACTGATTGGAGTGAAAAAAAGAATCTAGATGATAATAGGTGACATAGAACTTCAAACTCGAAACGTAGGCTATTGAATATAATCATGCAATTACTTGGTTGAGTCTTAAGTAAGAAATAGATGGGTAAATATATACTATAATCCTTAAACGATAAAGAATTAAATATAACCAACCATAATAATTCACCATGATCTAAACAAGGGAGAATTAAGCAAACATGTATATATATAGGATTAATTACAAATTCCCACTTGTTCAAGCCCTTTCGTAAAGACAATTGAGTCTTTCACAATTCAATGCCCTTGATCTCATCTGTTCTAAATTCAAAATGCATACATCCAACCACCATAATTGTTCCAAACTTTCTGTTTGGGCATAACGGTGTCCATTCCAACCTGAGGCATAAGGTTTCAAAAGATACAACCCAAAACATCTGATTGTTCCACCCACACCAAGGGTACATTCATCCATCATGATTAAAATGTTCTAAAAGTTCACCAAACCAACTGACTAGAAGAAAGAAAGAAAATGCGAGAAAAAGCCAAAAGAAAATAGTTCTAACATCCCAATCCATCAAGAGACAAGAAATTAAAATAACTGATCCATTATAACTTTAGAGAACTGCTAGAGAAGAACTGAGCTAGGCATCTGCACCACTGTCACCACTGCGACCTAGGAAGGTATTGATATCAGCCACTCCTTGCTCTATGCTCTCTAGACGCCGAGCCTGATCGAAGAATTGCTTCTTGACATCATCGAAGCTATCCGCCATCCTCAGGTTCAGTCGCTGAATAGCCATCAAGATGTCACTACCTCCCCCTGGTGCACCTGAAGTACCTGCTGCAGATGGTCAGAACCCATAAACTCTAGGTCATTATCACTGTCATCCTCATCCTCCTCCCTAGCGCCTCTGCCATCCCCGTACTGAACCTGCTCCCCTGCACTGTCATAATCATAGTACAGATTCATCTTCTGCAGTGCATTAAACCCAATAGGTCCCTCAGTGCATGTTCCCTTGGGTTCACGGTCAAGATCAATCCCAAGGGATAAGAAAATCCTGGTGAGCAGTCGACCATAGGGTAGAGTGTTGTTTTGGGCAGGATTCATCACCGCGCGGGCCATGTGCTGCATGACCACATGAGGTAGGCAAATGGGCTAGCTAGTGTATAGAGAATGAGCTAGAACCACAGACATCAGAGGAGGAAGAGTGTTGTGTCCCTTGGAAGGAGCCAGATTGGTCTTGGCTATAAAGATCAAAACACGCTGAGAAGGAGGGAACTTGGAAAGATCTGCATTCTCCTTGAACCTATCATTGGAGAGAACCTTAAACAATTTTCATTTCTCATCTGCAGGGAGGCACTTGTTCAGATGACTGCCTGGAGGATAGTATACCCTCTCACCTTTTGAGGACACACTGAGCAGAACCCCTAGTTCCACAGCATTGAAGCTAATGACCACTCCCTTTACATAGGAAGTCAATCTGGAACCGTCGTCATCCTCCTGGACCATTACCAGATTTACGTAGAATTCCCTGACTAGTGTGGGGTAGTAGAAGTCTGGCTGAATGAGCATGTCGGTCCATTTCAATCTATCAAACCCGGCCCCCACCTTGTAGGCCAAAAGCTCCCCCATTGGTACATCTCTCTCCACAAGAATCTTTCTAATGAAGAGATGCTCCCTGTAGATTCCTTCGGTCTCTTCCGAGGTAAAATGGTTCACGTTGTAAGCTGTAGGAACAGAAGATACAATGGATAAATCTCTCTTCATTTTGGGACCCATGATTAATTTCCTACACATGAAGCACAAAACAAGGAAAGACAATAAATGTAAGCCAAATTGGAATGAAGGCATATGATTGGCAAATAAATCATAGGAGTAAAATGTTTAAATGATATGGAGATGGTGAGAAGAAAGGATTATGCATGAGGAGGAAATAAAAAAGAAACATAGTATATATAAGGTAGGATGGCAATGCCACTGGAGATGTGCTTGAAAACAAGATGTGTATATATATATATATATATATAAATTCATTGAGATCCCTAGTGTGTGGACATGGAGAAGTGGGATTGACGTGAGCAATATGTGTCTTGATTTTCCTATATTCTAATCAGCACTAAACAAGCAAGTTATTGAATGAGATACCCCAACAAGAGACAAGGACTGAAAAGGGGATGAATTCAAGAATTATGCAAATAATCCCATAAATAAGAAATGCATTGAGGATACATCAAGGTAATGAATTACTTGGAGAATAGAGGATAGATTCCAAGGGTTTTGTCAACAATCTTACAAACAAGAGAATATGCTTAAAGATAAAACAATGGGATAATTTCCTATGAGATTCTAGGACATATAAAGAATTAAACACAAACTTGAAGGGTATTTCCCAAAGCATTTAAGGATTGAAGTTTTACCCCAAATTGAGCCTAGAATTATCCAAGTAAATTCAACTATACTTGACAATCATAGCAAACAATCTTCAAAATGCTTGCAAGGGCTTTAAAATTTATAAGAAATACCATGTTCACGCAAGGATCCAGCCATATAGTGCCATTGATCGATTAGGGCTGGATTCTAACCCAAGAACCCTAGCCTAAATAGATTTTGGCATGGACTTGGTGTACATAACTTCGATAATGCAAACCAAATCAAATCCAATCACAACCTAGGATTATCCATCTCAAATCCAAGAAGAAAAGGAAAGGAATATAAAGAGACTCAAGCCACCACTTCCCCAATGAAGAGAAGAAAGAATGGAAAAGAGAAAGGAGAAGAGGAATCTTACCTTGAGAGTGTAAAAGTTTATCTTAGGGCTTGAAATTTGCGAGAAAACCCTCAAGAGAGTGCTAGGAAGCCAAATAAAAACCCCGGTAGAGCCCTCTCCCCTTACGGTTATGTTTCCCCTCCTTGGAGCCAAAAATAAGTTTTAAAACTTGTGGCTCTATTTTGTTAAAATTCCATGAACGGACGAACGAACGGATCCACTTATCGTGACTCCGCCCATCTGTCCATCCCACATAAAACTTGAAACTTTGGAATATTAAACTGAGCGGATCAATGAACGGATCCACATTCATGAGTCCATCCGTAGATCCATTCAATTCATTTCCTCTCGGCCATTGAACCCTCTGAGAACGGACGAATGAACAAATTCACGTTCTACATCCGCCTGTTAGTCCGCTCTCCCTATTTGAGGAAGGAGTCACGAATGGACCCGTAGTACTGATTCTGTCCATGAATCCACTCAATTTCTTTTAGGATTTTGAGCCCAAATTTTGGAGGCCTTTTGACCCCACCCATGTATGATGATTTATGCCTAGACCCTAGATTTGACACCTTGATTGTGTGACCCATTTGCGGGGATCACCTAAGCCCTATCTAATGCCTTGAAATTAAAAGAGGTTAGGACTCCTACACGACTGGGCCAGCCAATGAGAAATGGTAGGCATCAGTGTACGTTATGACTCGTTTCCTACGTGAAAGGAGGAGAGTTACTTTGGAGGATGCAAATCCTTAGACCCATTAGTGAGTGAACCAAAACCTATGGATAGGGAACCCTAAACCTATGTGGTATAGAAACTCTTATAGGGGTACATAAGATCCAACTCTTAGCCAGGCCTGAAGAAGGAAATACTAGGCTGGTTTGGACAAGTTTAGGTGAACGAGCCATAAAGGCCACATGTACTTGAAAATCATTGATGATACCCCAAGCTAGTGACGACTCTATTTATACTTTACTTGGTTCGTCCAAACCTTGTTTAGACTCATAGAGGGAGTCCTACACCGTGACTTGATTTTCGAAAGAGATCTAGTATGTCGTACCTAAGAACCCCTTGTTCCTATGGATTGACCTAGGTTATAGATATGTCCATAGGGATATGACTATTATTATTAGATCTATACCTATGATTGGTGTGAAAATGAATATATATGAGTATATCCTTTGAACCCTGATGTGGGACTGGATTAGTTCCTCAGAACCCCAAGTGTGACCTTGGTTTGACCTTATCATAGTAGCTAGTTTAAGTCCCAACCCTGGTCGACCAGACCTTAAGTTAATAGAAAATTAATTTAATAATGACCGGGTAGGTTAGTAATGGAACCTGTTCAAAGGAATTGACTCAGGCTAAAACTATTAATAAGGTTGTGTGGTTCTTGAAAGAGGGCTGGTATGGACCTTTCCCCTATGGGATAACTATGTAATAGGCTTAAAGGTCGTGAAAGCTGAAACTGAAGGATGTAACAAGACATTTTCCATCGACAGATATGAAGAGAGTAATGGGTCACGCGTTCCCTCCGTGCTGGGAGTGACACATATGGAGATTCCATTAATATTCCAAATCATTCTAAAGTTGGGTTAGGTAATGAGATAACCCGAGGTGAAAGCACTCAAAATGTAAACCTTGTGTTGATGACAAGATAGGTTAAACCCTACAACCAAGGGGTGACCAGAGTAGTGAAGGCCAGAGTGGTACCACCTGATCTGGAAGATCTACGGGACGTTCTGTTCCTTAGGGCTAGCTTAGTCTGTAAGACCTTGTGATTACCTCTGGAATGTGGTAACCACCAACCCATAATCCAATGGAGCTTAGGGTTACTGTGAACCACACCCTTGAGGTAATGTGACCATAAAAGGAAAGAGAATTGTATAACCTGATTTGTTGTGTCAAATAGGCACTATCTTATTTTGACCCGACCTTTGACTTAGTTCATGTATGAGGTAAAAGGAGGTATTATTACTCAACAAGCCCTTACCCTTGAGACCCTAGCCACCTCAAATTTTGAGGATGAAATTTTTATAAGGTTGGGGGGATGTTACACCTGTACCCCAAATATACTCCTATACCCTGGGGCAGTTTAGACCTTTACCTAATGGGCAATGCCACGGTGGCACTGGCCATACTTGTAACCTCAGACTTGAATATTGCTGAGAGTATCCCCTCAAAGACCTGAAAGTGTGGGCCAAAGCTCCGTAACTTTCCTTAAAGTTTGGGTCCTCATAGCAGCACCGGAGTCACGAACGGACTCACTCGCACTGAATCCGCTCAAGGATCTGCTCTTGCTGTCATCTGCCTTTTTGGTAATTTTTCTGTGGGACCCACATACCCGTGTCCCAGGCATTGTAATTGAACCTTTGGACCATGTGGACCCCTACCCTTACCATGAGTTGGTTGATGGGCCATGAAAGTGGACCCATAAGGCCTAACTTAAAGTACATAATGGGTTTTAATACCCCAACTTAAACCAAACAGACCTTAGTGGACAATTAAGTCCTATGGACTTAGGATACGCCCCAAACATGACCTAATGGACCTAATGGTTATGATTAAGGCCAAACAAGCCCTAAGACCTAACTAAAACTCATTTAAAGACCTAAGGGCCACTAAGTGTTTGGGGGTGCCTAAATCAAACATGGCCTAAGGCCCATTTGACCCTTAAAAGGATAAGAGAATCCTTATTCTCTTATCTCTCCCCCTTGGAGGAGAAGAGACAAGAGAAGAAGGAGGAGGAAGGAGGAAGAAGAAGTAGAAGTAGGAGAGGAATAGGAGGGGAAGAGAAGAAGATGGGGGCTATGCCAAAATGGCTGGCTACCCCACATCTCCTCCCCAACCTGACAAAACCAAAAGGAGAAGAGAAAGAGGAGGAGGAGAGATGGAGAGGATGGTTGGAAGAAGGATCTCACCAAGGTAAGACTCCAAGCTTGAATCTCTCTCTCTCTCTCTCCATTTCCATTTTTATATTTTTTATGAGTTCTTGAGCTTGGGCTAACCTGGGGTTCCAGTTGGAACTCAAGGTGATGCTTGGCCCTAATTGGGAGCTCTAATGGAGCTAATCTAGACCTCTAGGTGCTGCATTTGCAGCCATTGTTGGTTAACCTTTGGTCCTAAGCCATGAAACCCAACCCTTGGACTTATTAGGACCAAACCTTGTAGGATCTTGGATCCATGAGGTGAGCTTAGGATTTAGTGAGCCTAGGAGGCCTTAGATACCTCTCCCTTGTCCCTGAGAGCTTAGGGCACTCCAAGCTTCAAGCTGGAGCAAAAACCCTCTGAAATCTCAGAAGAGGCTGTCGGAGGACGAACGATCGGATCCACCAATCGTGGTATCGTTCGTCAGTCCGTCCAGTATAACTCCTGTGTGTTGGAGTCCCAGATTAAAGGAACGGACTCAAGACCGTTGCATCCGCCCGAGACTAGTTGCCCTTGGGTATGTCTCAAGGATTGAACGGATGGAGGGGCGGACCCAAGAAGCACATCTACCCGTTAATCCGCTCCCTTTTAGGTGTTTTTCAGGTGTCGAACAGATGCACGATCGGATCCAAGTATGATGTTCCCTTTGTGGGTCCGCTCGCTTTGTTTTACCCTTTGGCCTAAACGGAGTCAGGGACGGACTCACCTCTGCTAAAATCGTCTGTGAGTCCGCTTGTGCTGTCTTGGTTGAAATCTGATTTTAACCTTGAGGGCCTAGCATGGGACCCTTCTATGCATACTTTAATGATTTTTTTGTATTCCTAGGCTACCCAACTCGATGGATAACGGGAAGCCTAGGTGAGATTCATGTCAACCACACATGGTGACACCAATGTGTTCTGGGTGATTTGTTGGGTTTGAATATATATAATATGAGATCTTAAGCATGCTATTATATTTATAAGCATTGTACGCATTTCATTAATTATGTTAAATGTGAACTGTTGTGGATGTGATATTATGCTCACTATTATATCGGGCTATGGTGCCGGGTGTGCCGGTACCGGAACCCCAATTTATTTAATTATGAAAACTGTTATATGCCATCCTGATCTATTTGTGCCATGCCGTACTGGTACTCGGGTACTAGATGGAATGGGACGTTGATGCACCCGGAATACCTCTCAGGACGATAGGACCTGCATATAGTATATCTGTGGCTAGGATGCTTGTTCCCTTATGCTACGACCCTTGCCAACAGGGGTTTATGTGTTGGATAGTCTAAGCACCTGTGGTCTATGGAGGTGGGAGAGGCCAGGACAGGGGTAGTGACGGCTATCAGGGTCTGCCACTAGGTGGTCATGATGGCTTCTATCGGCGTAGGTCCCCTCGTGATAATTGAGGCTTCACTGGGATGATAGGATAAGTGACCCTCAGTGTCTCCCAAGTTGTCACAGTAGTATATACTTAACCGATAGAATTATGTGCTAAGTGAAAAATGAATCTAACATTAGCATGCATCATTCAACTTGATATTGATTGTGTGATGTATGTGCATTCCCCTTTGCTCCCTCACTAGCTAGTGTAGCTAACCCTGTTGTGCAACCCTTTTTAGTTAATGTGCAGGAGGTATTACTTTGATAAGCACCGTTGGATGTCAATCAAGTGGATCCGGTGGCTGTGACTTAGATGTAGATGTACACCTAAGATTGGTGCCCTTGGGGTAATTATTTACTATTTAATTTTTGTCTTCATTCTACTTTCATGTATAAATCGTTTGTTTATTTATAAGGAGAGTAATGACTGGTTACTTATATGAAATTTGTAATATATGTTATCATTAGAGAACCGATGCTCTATAATTTCACATGATTTAATTTATTTTCGCTTATGCTAACTCTGTCATTGGAACAATTTATTCCATTTTGGTACGTTCATTTCTGTTATCAATCTATGATGACAGGGTGGACTGTGGCTCGGGACATTGTATCTGTGATCCTGGTAGGTGTTGGGATGATGTGTGATTATCCCAGTCATACCCCTATGTGGCAAAATATCTTACATCGGGATGGGGGCGTGACAGTATAACAATAACCTTAGAAATGTCCATAAGGAAGAGATTAAAAATAAGACTAACACATTCCATCGAGACCCACACATCAAATAAAAAAACAAAGTTATATTTAATGTTTCTTGAACATGAAGTTGGCACAGCAAATTCCACAGATGGAATCCAAGGATAAGAACAAATCTAGAACAGGGCTTTACTCCTATCTAATTTATAAAGTTTTGGCTTGAAACAAGTTGAAAAAATGTCTCCAAACCAAGATTTTTAGAATTCGGTATCGGATCGGTTGTATTGATCGATCCGTATCGGTATTGATTGACATCGGATTGGTGATTTGGTACAGATAGATGGTATAATAGTTAAAGTACAGTACGATATTGGTATCTTTGAGAGCAAAGATGTTTAATAAGGCCGATATGGATCGATACATATCATCTGATACGTTATTAGTTTCGAAACTGACCGATATTTGTTTGAATACCGTGTACTAAAACTATGCTTCACACACAAAATTTCAAAGCTTATAAAACACACACACACACACAAATGCATTAAAGTTGATTCTATTGAAATCACAAACCTTTCATATAAAGAGAATTGATAACCCATGGGTGAGCTCACTCACTCAATCATATGGTGGTAGGTGGTTGTGTGGGGAAGTATTTTAGGTTATTCATGCACATACTATGGGTAGGTAAGCATTACTATAATTAGGTACGGAGGTAGTTTTCATCACCCATGGTGAAGGAGGAATTCCTTCACTAGTGGGTGTAGGTGCCTTAGGATGGACATCAGAATAGTATGGGAGGGTGCAGACACCTCATTTTATTTTTTCACCTGAAGGTTTCCCGTGACTATGGTGAGCACCCTCCATTTACCGATCATCAAACTCCTTGCTAGAGCCCAAAATCAGAGCCTCCAAGCCCTCCAAGATCCCCTAGAAAGGCTAGCCCTGACCCAGACTCCTTGGAACCAACCTGACCCAGCACAAAACCTGGCCAAAATAGCCCAATTCATCCTTGTCGACACCGAAGTCCAGGTCAACTCTCAGAGACCCCAAGTCGACATCGATCCAACCTTCCACCGACATCAAGTCATCTCCACTCACTGTTGAATAAAGCATTCCTACTGTCTATCTGACCTCGACATTCAGAAAATTCGCACCAACGTCCGAGCTATATCCCTTGATGTCGAGAGTCATCAAGAACCACTCAATGTCGACCTAACCCCTCCTCGATGTCAACTCGATTCCAGTTCAATGTCGACTCTGTGCAAATCCAAGAAGCCCAAACTTGCCATGCTTAGCTCCGATTTCTATTCCTTTCACGACCAAGCCCATTTTTGGCAACGTGGATGCAGATATTGGCTTTCTTAGGCCCCAAAAAACCCAACGTGGATGCAGATATTGGCTTTCTTAACCAAACACCCACCATCGATGCAAAGACAACCCTTTTCGACAATCCAGATCAAACCCATCATCCTTACATGAATTGGGAGTGCACACACCCCTCTCACGTTGAAGAGGGACCTTTGATCCATGGAAGTTTGAAATCCTTGGATTACTCTCTCTAAGTCCTCCCTTGGCAAGTTCTATTCATATTGAGTGAACCCTGAGCATGAACGATGACGTATTGCCCGAATGAGCTGCAAAGAAGCCTGAACAAGTGGTGATATTGTTTCCATAAACTATTCCCCTGAGTCACAAAAGGGAAACCTCCAACATTCCTTGAGTTCGAATCTCGTTACTAGGTAAACCATCTCTTTTCTCGCTATTTCTTTGAAGTTTTGGCACTTCCTTTTTATTTATTTTGCATCTCCTAGGAAAAGTGTGATTCCATATCCTTAGATGGTGATCACACACTAGATCTTATTGTCTTGTATGTCGTGTATTCTCCAACATGACCCCCACCCCCTGTAGTTTAAGACTCCCCCTACTTTTGTTACCATTTGTACTTAATAATTCTTGTATGTGATTCTGTGCTTCATGTTGTTTCCCTTCTCATGCATCTTCTAGCTTAGGACATGTGTCTTTTCCTTTCTTTATTGATACTTCAAGATTGTCCAATGTATTTTCTTATGTCGTATTTCATGCATCAAGTTGCGTCCTTCATAACATCTCTCACATTCTTTCATGCTTTAGCCCCTTTGCATGCTTGCACCTAGGTTAGATTTTTTGTTCTTTCCTTAAAGTTTTCGCAATGTTCTCTATTTAATTCATTCTTTTGGGTCCTTTTATCTTTATCTTGTTTTGATTGTACATATTAACATAATGATTCTTGCACGTTACCCGCCCATTTTGCTTTTTTCGTTATTTGCCTTTACTTTCTTGTATACTAACCCTTATTGTGTAGTTGAACCTCTAAGTATGTCCCACAACCTTCCCTTGTACTTCCCTTTTACTTTTCTTGTATTCTACTTTTTCATCCAAAAGCATGTTATAACCCTATCCTACCAAGAAATAGAGAGACCGACAAGTCCGGGCGGACTGGGGTGCCTAGCTAATACCTTTCCTGGACTGTAACTTGACCCGCACTCAGACCAACGGACCAGTTTGTTCCTAGAAGGGCGTATTCATGAGAGTCATACATTTACAATTTCGAGTCCTAGACCCTCCTCTAGTGGCAATTCCTACACATTCTTTTCACCTCTCTCTTCTCCCCAAAGAGGGATGAGGTGGAGGACACGTGGCGATCCCTTACCATGTCATTGTCCTCATAGAGGGTTATTATGATCTTCGTACTGTAGGGGTAATAATGACCCTAGATGAGTGTACTTTTCCTTCACCTGTGACGGAGGAAAACTTTCACCACTATTTTCAAAGGGAGTGTCTGAATGACATCTTTGTAGGTGTATTTAGAAGTTGCCACCATCTTTTAATTGTGCTTGTCTTATTCCCAATAGTTCTTTAACATAGAGGTATAAAAGGGTTTTCAAACATAATATGATAGTAACATATCATTACGTCATTATCAAAAGGTGTCAATGTCATGCACATTTCTTGATAACATATATAAAATGACATTATTACCCTCTTTAGAAAAAATAATGAATCATACTTAAAGGGTAAAAAAAAGTAAGGTTACAAATTATTTGTCACCTTAAGGGATGTTAATAAGAAAATTCCATTTTTAAAAAGTGTATAAGATTGTTGCTAGGCTGTGTGGCCCTGCATAAACGTGGGGCCAATGAGAGCATGTGTATGGGCATCAATGGGGGTGGGACGGTCATTTTGTGTTGTCCTATATCTAGGCATAGGTTGCACACAGCCTAGCGAAGATCATTTTCCCCTAAAAAATTATAAAAAATAAGGGAGAGAGTTTCCCACGATTCCAGTGACAAAATCTAAACACCACATATATGGGGGTTTGGAGAGTGACATATTCACATGGTCCTACATAGTTAGAACAGGAGAGAGAATTCAACCAAAAAATAATAGGAGAGAGAAAACAATAACCCATGTGAGGGGCAAATAGTAACTATAGTGGGAAACTTTTTTTCCAAAATATAATAAAGCTTTTTAGCCCCAAAAAATTATGGTTCATGGTACATAGTTAAAGAGGTTATGATCTATTGTAATTAAAAAATGGGAAAGGGATGGTATGCTAGTGGTATATAGTAAACTAGCACCCCCTTTTGAAATGGCTCTCTTACCTCTCAAAGGGAGGGAGGGGGAGAGATAGACACATAGGGTGCTAGCAAACGGTAAACTGCTGGCATACCCAACCTTTTCCCTTATAGTCCTTTTTACGATATTAATTTGAGAAAATTACTTGTACACCCTATGTTATACCTGCACCCCGGATACTAATATTATAATGTCATTCTATGCCACGTAGATAGGAGCAGAGGTCTATGCCGATGAGCTATTCTCCCTAGTCATCAAGCCAACCCATAAGATCTTTGACCAGTTCACGGGGTTGACTGTTGATGACAGTTTCCTCAACCTAGGGAGGGGAAATTTTGTCAACAATGACTTTATGGACTTTCCTCCACGTAAAAGCCCTGATAGTGAGGTGTACCGGAAGGCACACCCTGTGTTGTGCCATATCAACACTTTATTCGTTGATGAGGTCAGCATCGCTGTTGGGAAGCTCTTCGGGATCACGGGGCACACACAGTGATGGAAGAGAGGTAAGTAACTAACCCTATTTATTACTTGTTTTTTTTACCCTCTCTAAGTCCTTGGAATGTGGGTCAAAGCCCGGACCTTTACGGAGCTTAAAATTGCCTCTTTCTTGGCATCAGAGTCAAGTCCGGATCCAAGGTGACTGGATCATCCGTGTTTGTATCCGATGCTACTATCAAGTCTTTTATGATTGATTTTGTGTGTGGGACCCACATGCCCATGTCTCAGGTGATGCCTATGCCCCCGGGCATGGCTATCTCTTACCCTAGCCCCTCATCTTGTGGTAGCCTATTGAGTGGGCCCTTGGGCCCAAGTCATGTTTGAAATAGGTTAATGTACTGTAGACATTAAAAGACCTTAGCCAAACAAGGCCCAAGCTTTATTCTAAAATGAAACCCACAAGGCCCAAGCTATATTCCAAAATAAAGCCCATTGGGCCCAAGTTATGTTTTAAAATGAGTTTCGATGGGTAATGTGTTTATGGTTTATTAAGAGATTCTACCCAAACAACCCCTAAGTGTACAACTACGAGGCCCTAGCCAAACATGCCTTAGTAAGGCACTTCTATAAATAGGATAACTAGGGCTATTCCTTAGTCTTTCTCATTTCTTTCTTTCCTAACCTAACCGAGAGAGGAGAGGAGAGGAGAGCTTTGAAGAGAGAAGGAGAAGGAGAAGAAGAAGGGATCCTTGCTTGTGCTTGGATCCACAAGGTGAGCACCTCTTGTGTACCTTAAACCAGGTAACCCAAGAGCACTCCCTCTTCTCTCCCTTTCTCTTTCGCTTCTTCGTTTTGAGCTTTGATGGCTCTTTGGGTTTCAGCCGTAAGCTTGGGTTTTCCTCTAGGGCCCAAATGGTTGGCTTGAGCTGTGTTTGGTATCCCATTGTTAGGATGCTGTCCTATTTCTTTACACCTTTTAGATCTCCAAACTGAATCTCTTGATCTAGGGTTCCAACTATCAAGGGAAACCCCAAATCTAGATATGAAGTGATTGATCCTTTAACCCCCCCTTAACTTTAGATGATGGGTACTTCTAAGACCCTAATAGACCCTAGGACACCCCCTCCCTAGTCCCTTGGAACTTAATGAACCAAATGGGGCAAATATGGATTGTTAAGAACCTTAAAATCGCACCTGGGTTGCATCGGAGGCAAAGCCTTGCGTGCATCCGATGAGGCCTGAGCCTGCAGGAAAGGTCGGATGCATGTGATGTTGAATCCGATGCTGCATTCGATGAAGCTTGAGCCTGCAGGTAGGGTTGTAAATGGATAACCGAAAATTTGAATTCGATCCACATCCGTATCCGTTTAGGGGCATTTGTATTCGATTAGAGATATTCGAAAAAAATCCGAATACTCCAATAAAAATCCGAATCCGAATACTTAATTATAAAAAATTAAGTAAATAACGATCTTGAGGGTTTTTGAAGATTCAACAGGTTCTAGAATATGAGGAGAAGAGAATCATGATCTAAAACTATGGATTGAGAGTGAATTGTATCCACTAGGGGGAGGAAGGTTCGGGTTACACAAGGCAGAGGTGTAAACGGATGGTCGAAAATCCGAATTCGATCCGCATTCGAATCCATCCGAATTCGTTTAGAGGTATCCGTATTCGACTAGGAAATATCCATATCTGATTACATCCGATCCGTATCCGAGCCGAATCCGATCCGTTTATAGGCCTACCTACAGGAAAGGCCGGATGCAAGGTTAGATGCATGCGATGTTGAATCCGATGAGGCCTAAGCTTGCAGAAAAGGTCGGATGCAAGGTCGGAGGCATGCGATGTTGCTTCCGATGCTGTTTTTGAAGCCTATAACTTATGTAAATTGCGGGGCTTCTCTATGAGACCTTCCCTACACTCTCTCACACTCTTACTCACTTCCTAGGGCATCAACACACGTGCAAGGGAGTGATTTTGAGCAGGAATCGTTGCACATATACAAATTCTATTACAAGTAATCGGTGAGTGGGTTTTGGGCTTTGTTTGGGTTTGCTATTATTGCATTTATACATGTATAATGCTATTTGCATCATTATAAGCATGCTTTCATAATTGTATTTATCTCTTATTCGATGATGACGATGATTATATTGATTTGAATTGTATTGGGTTATGGTGCCCGTAAGTACCGGTACCAGAACCCCAGAATATGTGATTCTTGTAACTTGCATGTCATATTGGTCTGTATGCGCCGTGTCGTGCTGGTTCCCGGGTGTTAGATGGAATGGGATGTTGATACACCGGAATACCTCTCGGGATGATAGATTTTCATGTAGTATAAATGTGGTTAGGATTTCAGTTCCTTATGCTATGACCCTTACCAACAGGGGTTTAGGTGTTGGGTAACCAGAGCACCTGCCGCCTGTGGAGAGTGAGAGAGGCTAGGTCAGGGGTAGTAATGGTTATCGGGGTCTGCCTCTGGGTGGTATGAGGCTACGGCCGGTGCGGGCCCCATTGTAATAATTGAGGTCTCCTTGTGGTGATAAGTTAAGTGACCCATAGTGTTTTCTGGGTTATTGCAATACCATATACCTTGACTTAAACTGTGTGCTAGGTGGAAAAATGAATAATAACTACATGCATCATGGACTATATGTGAATTGCTTGTATGTGCATTCCTCATCCCCTCACTGGGCATAGTGGAGCTTACCCCTTGTTGCGCAACCCTTTTTAGTTGTTGCAGATGATATTTCAATCATGCTCCTCCTTTTGATGTGAACCGAATGGAGCCGATGACTTAGAACTTGGATGATGGTGTACACTCAAGGACTGTGCCATTGGGGCACAATTTTTATCTTTTGTAATTTGTTCATCATTTACATTGTATAACTTTGGTAGTACTATTGCTATTTTAAGTTTCAGTTAATCCTTGGGTTGAGATGTAATACATTAAGTTATTTATCACTTAGACGTGAACCCTTTGGATATTATAGACGCTTCCGCTACTCTTGATCTCATTTTGGGAATGTAATATCCCTTTACTTTCCGCACTCTGATATTACTAAAATTTAGTATTAGTTTAAGATTGTGCATTGGCCACTGTATCGAGATCCTGGTAGTGGTTGGGATGTTGTTAAGCATCTTAGTCATACCCTTTTATAGTATTTTATCCCTTGTCGGGCTAGGGGTGTGACACCCCATGTACTATTGACCGATTGCTTAATGCACCAACATTTTCAAACAATTACTTGACACCCCCTGAAATCTAACGACGTTAGTCTGCTGTTAGTGGTTAAATTGAAAAATCCATTTTACCCTTATCACCTATTCAATTGAAAATAGTAAAGTTAAAATTACCAATTTACCCTTTAACTACTACTACTTCTTGCAACAAACTAGGAACAAGCAGCGGAACTTTAACTTCAACAAGGTGACTCCAACGCATGAAGGGTAAATGGGCAGGAGGGATTTGAACCATCGCAAAACAAACCATGTGCATTTTTTATTTTTTTTTGGATTCTTGGTTTCTTGCCCCCTGCTCTCTCTCTCTCTCTCTCTCTCTCTCTCTCTCTTTAATCAGTGGAACCCTAGGGGGAGGGATGGGTCCAATGAAGTTGCAGAAAAAAAAAAAAAAGAAACAGAAGGGAGGGTGAAAACGTTGGAATCAAAGGAATGGGATGGGTCAGGGTTTTATGGTGTTGGGATTAATGGAAATCTAAAAGAAGGTGGAAGTTGATAACGCAAGATTGGGTTGGATTTCGGTTCAACTTCTGTTCGTAACAGAATAGATTTTTTTTTTTTTTTTGGATTGTTGTCACAACGAGAAAGAAAGAAGAGGAAAAGTAGGGTGTTGGGAGATAGCAAGAAAGGGGTTTGAAAGGGTTTGTTGTTGTTACCGTAGGACACTAACGAGAAAAAGAGTTTGTGAAGAAGAAGAAATAGTTGAGAGGGAGTAGAGGTCTGTTTTATGGGCTCAAGTCCTAAAAGCCTGTTATTTCCCTAAATTCTCCTTGTTTGACCCTAAACCAATTTCTAAAAATGGATCCTGGACCTTGAATAGTGTCAGACATAATATTCCATCTTTGAAAAAGATTGCGATCAGGAAAATAGTTAATGGAAAATCGACTTTTTTTGGACTGATCCTTGGATTCCATCTCCAAATATGCTGGTTTGTCTGTTAAGGTTGATAATTGTATCTCTACCTCTGAGTGGAACTCTTGTTTGCTTAATTCTATTGTCCTTGTGGATGTCTCCTTACACATTCATAGAATTAATTTATCTGCTTTTGATGATAGTTGGTGGTGTTTCCTGGCTAAAACTGGTAAATTCACAACTAAACTTGCGGCTAGATCCTTGTCTTCTTTAAATCAGCCCCCTAATATATTGCTTTTCACCTGGTGGGATTTTTTTTGGAGACTTAAAGTGCATCCCAAATTTAAATTGTTTTTCTGACGTGTGTTGAATGCAGGTTTCCCAATCAAGGCAACTTTACACAAATGGCTTTCGATCGAACCTTATTGTGTTCTTTGTGAAATGGTGTCGAATCTTACTGGCACTTATTCCTTTCTTGTGATTGGGTTAAACATATCTGGGTTGTTGGTCCGTTGGGATTGAGAACCAAATTTTGTCTCACCCTTCTCTGGAAAAGTTCTGTCTTTCTATGTTGGTTAAGTTGAAGATGGACAAACAATCTTATCTTGGTTCTTTGGGGTTTTTATTATTTCATGTTATTTTATTTGGTCCGTTCGAAACAAGGTGGTCTATGGTCATAAGAAACCACATCCAATTTGGGTGATGAAAAATATTGATCGATGGTTAGCTGATTTGGAATTATCCCCCCTATTGTTCATCCCTTTGACGTATTTTACCAGCCTGAGGAAGTTTCTCAGATATCTACTTTTTCTCACTTACCTAATTTTAAATTTCTTGTTTTAATTTGTGCATGATCTCAAATCACAGGATTAGGTACAGTAGGATGGGCTTATGTTCTTTTGATAGATGGCAAGTTTAAGTTATTTGCTACAGGTTCGATCATATCTTCCCACAAGTTAGAACCAAAGCATTTTGTATTCGTACAGGGCTAGATCATGCCTCCAGTTTAGGGTTGAAGATAAAAGAAGTGTGGTATTCGAATCAACAGATCTCCGGTCTTCTTCCATCTCCATCTACTAATCCTTGGCCGTGGCATCTCCTTCTGTACCTTTTGTATATCAACTCTGTAGCCCAAGACTTGGACTTAAAGTTTAGTATGATAGGAGATCCTTTGTGTTCTGCAATAGTTTCTAATTTGGACATAAAGGTCTTGGGCTCTAACTCTCTTGTATATTCCTCCTTTTAATTTATCAAAATTTTTTTCTCATAAAAAAAAATCTAACAAAGGGAAAATAATTATAAATCACTCTAAAAATTTAGAGCTACAGACAAAAAGCTAAAAGAGAAGAGTTAACTGTTTGATCAATCTATAGAAGGGGCAAGAAAATAAAAAGAAAGTTCAGAACATCAGGTAAAGCTGGAATATAGGTTTAATCACCTGCAATTTCTATAATACTCCAAAGAATTCTGCCATTAATCTCCGATTCCCCACCCATCAATGCCTGAGGCATTAAGGCGAGCCAAAATTTCAAAGAACAAAAAAATAAAAGAAAGAGACCCCGGAATGCGCAGAGGAATGGTGTACGCACCAAGATTCATATTCAATATCTAACTACGAAACATATTACAATTTCCAAAGAACTAGTGTGGAAAGAATGAAAAGAAACAAAAACCCTTTCCTCTTTCTTCAAGATTTTCATACAAAGGATCAAAACAAGAAGAAGAAGGAGGAGGATAAAAGGGTGTAAGGGCGGTGGGGTTGCAAGAACAAGAAGAAGGAGGGTAAAATGGTTACTTCACTACCCTTAAGGGGTATAGTTGGGCATTTAGGATTTTTCTAATCCATGATGTCATCACTAAACGGTGATTGACTAACGGATATAACCTATTTGAAAGAAATCGTAAAATGCAAGGGGGTGTTCAAATAAATTTAAAAAAAAATAGGGATATTAAGCAATCGGGGAATAATACATGGGGTATACTAGTAATTTTTCGATTAATTTTTCCATCGGTACTCAGTGGACAACTCCACTTCACTTGCCGGTCTGAACGACCTCCCCCAACCCCACCCCCTCTCTCGCTTTCTCTCTATAAATATGCGCAGTATCCTATGTATCGTTCCTCTGTTGAAGCAGTCGAAGTGAAAGAGGGTGCATCGTGCATAATTGATCTAGGGCTTATTTGCTCTGCAAGTGAAATTCCACATTTTGATAAGCTCATCTGGTCTTTGGTTCTCTGGTAATTTGTAATTGAGTCTGTTAATTTTTGCTTATTATTGTTATTTGTTTCCCTTCCAGATTTCAAGCTATCTACGAGTGAATAAGAGTTGTTGGAGTGTGTAGGGTTTTAATGTGTCTAAGAAGATTACGAAGTTAACACCCTTTACTTACGAATGTGAAGTGATCATCTATTTCGATTTGTCGTCACCAATACAATTGCAATGCTTCACCACTAACTTTATAACTTATTTACTTTACTTGTTTGTTTGTATTTTTTCTTTAACTTTTAAATATATTCATCTTCATCTTCTTCTCATTCGATGATTTATTTGTCAGATGGGTTTGCTTATTATTTTGCCTGTAATGATACGTTTTTGGTTAATATGGATATGGTTTAATTAGTTTCTTGCTTTTAGGCTCATAATCCTTGTTACCATTAAAACCATGTCTGTGCTGCATAAGTGTTAGTTCTGGTTGAGCAGGTGTTGTCATCTGTGAGTTTAATAAGACAACCTCTGCCACTATAAGCTTGATTACTTAATTTAACTTAACTAATACACTATTGAGAACATTGCTTGGTTTACCACCATGCTTATACCCAAGGAAATTCTGGAAGCGTCATTTGTGTGTTGCAGAATTCTCCTTCAAAAGAGTCAGTCAGTCAGTTTGGGAAGCTGTTGTTGAAATCCTGTATTTTGTGTGTGTACTGTACCCTTACCCTTATATAGGGCATAAACACCGAGGGTAAGACATTCCCTGAGCAAGTGGGATTGTTTTTTCAGTTGATATGTTGCTCATCGCTTCAATGGTGAAGTTGCTCCATTGTGACCAAGTGGTCACGGGTTCAAGTCTGGAAACGGCCTCTCTGCAAAAGCAGGGGTAAGGCAGTGTACGTTATGACCCTCCACAGACCATGCAGTGGCGGGAGCCTCGTACACTGGGTATGTTGCGCATCGCTTCCAAGTGGGCATACTAGCTAACAACTGGGTCATTATTGCTGCATTTAGATTATATTTTTGTGTGTCACTCCCAGAAATACCCAAAAAAATAGTGAATTTTCAGGACCCATGGTGAAAGGATTGACTTGACATTCTCTGAGTACTGACTGGCTACCTGATATTTCTAATATGATTCTTAAGGAAAATAAAATAGATTATAAATTGGAAGTACTTTACACATTCAATTGAAAGCGGCGATGTTGGGTATCGGTTCTCAAATTATTTTCATTATGCTGTATTTGATATTACTTTGTTTGAAATTTCAAATGGTTATCATATTTCTGAACCTCTAATGCTCATGCAGGTGGGTAAATGGAAACGACTGCAACAGAAAATTCACAGCCTCCATCATTTTCTTCTAATGCCCCGGATCCCCAATCAGAAGATCCTGAACAAAATTTCTTAAATCATGGGTATGTGCTATTTCTCATTTGGTTGTCATTTTATTCTTTATATTGTGTAATGCTATAAGGGAATTTTGAATGCATTTATTATGTAATCCCTTGTAAAGTTATTTGCATTTACTAATGCAGGTTCTAGACATGTTTGGTCTTTCCAATGAAAGGGCTTTTCTTCTAGCATGCATATGTTTGAAGTTTTTACTGTGCGTAAACCCAATGGAAATCTTTGTATTCTTTTTGTTAATTTGATTGCGAAATTGAGAAAATGGTGGGATTTAGTATGAGGATGAACTGATCAACTTATGTCTTCTCCGCACAGAACTGTCTTGGCATCAAGGCTATACATTTTGATTTTGAGATGACAAATTTTATGGGTGCCTTTGGGATGCACATGATCACTGGTGACTTGCTGTTTCACATACTCGAGTGAATCTAAGAGGAAAATGACAAATACTTGTGGATGAGCTGTTAGTTCACTCGAGTGAATCTAAGAGATCATTCCTGAATTATATTCATGTTTTGGTTGTGTGCCATGGTTGTTGCCCTATAACTCTCTGTCATTTTTCTTTGTATTCTTTCTTTCTTTTTTAAAAAAAAAAAAACAATTTACTAACTACAATTGTATTGGAGAGAAGAGATGGATAGACTCTCTAAGAACAATACAACACATCAGCTAACCATGGCTAATACATCACAATCATAAATGTAAACGTATCGAAGTAGAATTTGATCGGTCATCATTTGAATCCCAATTGAACCTTTTGCTGAGGAGTTTGCTTGATCTGGGTGTCCATGTCCACATGAATGAGATGTTCACAGAGGAAGCTTCAGACTGAGCCTTCATGATGAGTTGGGACAATTTCCAGGGTCCAGTGGACAGCCTGATGTTGGAAATAGCTGAATCTACTATGATTTCCCAACTCTGAAGGTGATTGGAAGAAACAAGCTTGAGGCCAAAGTGATCATGATCTTTTCTCTGATTGTGTTACCTGCTGTAATAGGATTTAAGAGTTAGTGAAGGCACCATCATTCTCTGTGGATGCCCACAAAATCCCGGATGGACCAAGGTTCCTGATAAAGTACCCATCAGAGTTAAATTGCAGAATGTGAAAGATCAGTCATTGTGCTGCACTTAAGTGCTTACCTATTCAAGATGATTTTTTCCCCCTGTAAATCAATAATTTTCTTTTTCACAATGCTATTAATGTTTTGGTGTCTTTGGTATTATAGAGATGAAGGAAAAAAGCAAGAGATCACTGATGAAGAAGTTAGAGAAATACTGGAACTCATTTCAACCACTGGAAAGTTTTGGTATGTTTCCTTTCCTTATGCTACTGAGATGAGCTGTTTCTGGGCCAGAGTTGAATCTCTTTAACATTTTCTACACAGTCAAGGCGGTGCGTGCTCACAGGCACTTTATTACATATGGTGCTTAGTCTATATTGTGCAATGCTATTAATTTTTACAAGGCTCATAAGTAACGAGGTGCATGAAAATAATTATTTTAATCAGTATTAGGGTCCATTAGCTAGTGTAGTTGGCTTTAGTTTATTAGTCATTAAAGAATCCTCTTTTGGTTAGTTGGGTAGGGCCCAAGTTATCTAGAGGACTTAGGCTTCAACAGTTCTTATCAGTTAAGTATTTTAGAGTCCTTGGTATTTAAGTTAGTCTAGCTGCCTAAGTGTTTTAGATTTAAGAAACTTCTTTTTTTGTTTTTTTAATAAATGTGGCACCCCCCCCCCCCCCCTCTAAAAAAAAATGGAATAGAATGGGTTAAATTTGTTTTGATTTGGTAATAGCCTAGGTGGCCAGTTTTCTTTCCCTTCTTGATCTCTTCTCTCCCTCCTCTCTTCTTATTTTCTTCTAAGTTGCTCTTAATGGTTACAGTTCACAGGTTCCAAAACAGTAGCTTTACCTTACACTTTTCGTCTTTCTTGTCTGTTCTTTGAAATCCTAATCCATGCTGCCCTTCCTACCAGCTTTCTGTTATATTTCATCCCTAGATTTTGAAACACTTGGCTGTCCTACATCAGCTATGTATTTTGCTTAAGTTGTGGGAGATCCCCTTGCCCAAGAATTAGCTTGAAATGATGTTATGCGACATCCAATGGATCATAAATAGGGCCCTCCATCCCCCGGCAGCCTTTTTTAGTCTGACTTTCCAGTAAGGGATAGAAGTGATTTGGTGGTTAGGGATATCGTCTGATTGTCTTGGTTTATGATTTACAAATTGGATATTTTGGACTGTTATGAATCTACACCCACTCTATGGTGGAGTTTCATACTAACTCACTCTTTTGTATTATCAGGGGTTTCAATGGGACTATGTGGGTGTGTGGGGCCAAAAAAGGTAGGGATAGTCCACTACTTGTTGGGACATGCAGCTGATGTGGACAGGGATACTGAACACTTGCCATCTGCCATGTGGCAGAATGAAGTAGCAGAAATGTCCATTTCATCTTGAATTGGTGGGAACATACAATAAAGTATTGGACAAAAATCAAAACATAGCCTCCCATACTAATGAATGTTGTAGATTGGGTTAATCATCTTTCCGTGTGGCTGAAATAGAAAGATTGGGCCACCTACCACAGAGGGTATGGGTGCCAAACGAGACAGTTCCTTATTGGTTCCAATCCCAAGGGGACCAATCCCAAAACCCTCCTGTATACTAAACGGTCCCAAAACTAGGATCTGGTCCCGTTTAATAGCAGGATGGTCTGGTGCCGGTTTCGGTTCCTTAATGTTTCTGGACACTTGAAGTCTTAAAAAAAAAAGAGCGTCTGAGTGCACAAGGCTCCCGTTATAACAGGGAGCCTTGTGGGAGGGGAAAATGTACGCAGCCTTACCCCCGCTTTGCGGAAAGGCTGTTTCCATGTTTCGAACCTGCAACCTGATAGTTGCAATAGTGCAACTAAACCGTTTTTGACACTCGAAGTCTAAAGCATACAAATTTAAGTGATTCTTCGTAATTACGGCATGACCCGGTTCTAGGCTGCGTTTGAATGTCGAGAAAAGAAAAGAGAAGTAAAGAAAGCCGTTCAGAATTTGTACGGTTTTCTTGAATCTCAAAATTTTCTAGGCGTTTGGTGCACACAAGAGCAGTAGAAGATTCTAGGTTTGATTTTTCAAAATTCACCTTGTTATTGGTGAACTTGCATTTGGAGTCTCATGATTTTCTATAAAAAAGGGGCATACCTAGTGCACAAGGCTCCCGGGCCCTCCACAGCAGGGTCTGGGGAGGGTCATAATGTATGCAGCTTTACCCCTGCTTTCGTGATCTTCTATCATCACCAGAAAAGAAATCTCATCTTAACGATGAGAAAATTAGGTATGTTTGAGAAAGAGAGGGGGGAGTGAGAGAGTGGCGGGGGGGGGGGGGCGCACAAAGCAGATAGAGCGGGGAGCCTTGCAGAAAATAGTAGTGGTAGCCCTTATACTTGCATTTGGCGAGTATGTTCCAGAGCTTGATCATGCAGCCGTGGGAGGCCGAGATGATATGATGGTTGTCGATGGAGAAGTCGACGGAAAGAAGATCCTTAGTGTGTCCGATGAAACGACGAGTAGTGGCGCTAGGAGCCCGAGAGAGTGTCAGTCAGACAAGAGGACGGCATCTTGAACTAAATGACGGTGGCCAGTGAGGCGGTGACAAAGAACATCATATGTGGTTTCCTCCTTCATTAGATGCCGTCAGCTTTCACATATTGTTTGGGGCTTATCAATGGCAAATTCTCTACTTTTTTGGTGTGGCCTTCATCTTATTCAATACTGCTCCGGGAGTGTCTCAGGTACCTGCTTCATTTCTCCATTCCGATCAATCAAGGAAACAGATTAGCTTTAATAACATGAAAGAAACAAAGAGAACAGAAAGGCCCCCTCTTGAAGTCTTAAACCCATCGTCCATCCTCCCTCCTCTGCTTCTTAATCTTGTATCACTATCACCAACGCTGCTTACCTGCCAGAGCATGGCTTCCACACTTTGAAAACTAATGGCTCCTCGTTGCACTTCCAGTGCCATGATCCCATGTAACCATACAAGAAGTAGTAGCTGCAAAGAAGAGGACATGAACACTATTAAGACTTCACGTGTCTTGTGTTGTTGGCCATGGCCGAAGCAGGATCGTTGATCTAACTACTTACCCGGGTTTTGGTTACAGAGAAGAGGGAGAGTTTTGTTGAAGATAAAAGGAGGATATAAAACGGATTTGGGAATGAAGATGCTCACCGATTAGGGTCCCAATAGTGGTCTACGACGAGTGGCTCCGGTTGCCCCCCTCTCTCTCTCTCTCTCTCTCTCCATGCCCCTTGCCACTCCCCCTGGCCCCTCCTCCTCTGCAAATCCATGCTCCTCCCTCTTTGGCTGCAACATCCCTCGCCTCTGCATCCCTCCCCCTCTGGGTGCAACACCCCTGCCTCTGCCTTCCATCCCCTCCCTCAGTTCTTTCAGAAACTACAGTTGCTTTTTCTTTTTTAGATTGTAGATCAGTGACGTGTGGTCACCATGCAAAGTTAGATCAGTGACATGTGTCAAGATTGAAAAGAAAAAAACAAAGTTGGAGCTGAGAATCGGTTTGGATTGGATTGGTCGATTCCCGATTTGATCCAATTCCATACCCGATCTGCTGCACTGCTCCAGAATCAGGGTCAGCTGATTCCCCCCGATCCACATCTGATTCCTCAAACCATGTGTCCACATGTTCCACTTGGTAGCTCAGATGAGATTGAAAATTTGTGGACAGGTGGATCCTAAAGTCCCCTGCTCACATGTCAAGTTTCAGCCCAATCAGTATTGACCATGTGGCAAAGCAAAAAAAGGGCATACCCAGTGCATGAGGCTCCCGCTATTTCAAGGTCTGGGTAGGGGCATATGTGCGCAGCCTTACCCCCACATTTTGTGGAGAGGTGCACAAGACTACAAGTGATGTGCTTGGACATACATGGAGGGGTAAATGAGTGAATCTGAGGCTGTTCAATCCATCCCAGTCCCTAGAAATCCAATAGTCAGGTTTGCCACATCATTCTCCCATGTGGCAAAATGAGTGGCCATGCTTGCCATTCATACAACAAAATTTTTCTCCCTTCTATTGATTTAGGGTAATTTCAATACTGTTCTATCCTCTGATGCAACACGTTGTGTGGGTCACATATTTGTTAGTTCTTTCAAATAGCAATTAGCGTGGTTCTAAAACTCATTATTGATCATCCAGAGTCCCTGATCCCAAGGTACTAAAACTCGGGTCTCGGTACCAACTCGACTCTTGGAAAAACCGAGACGAGTCGAGATCTTGCCGAGTTGGTGCTTTTTTCTTTTTTCAACTTGAAGCCTCAACTTTGGGTCAACCCGAGATCTGGACCCGAGATCCGAGATCTCGCCGAGATATGTCGAGTTTTGTCCAATTAGGTAAGGTATTTAAGTGGTAGGTGGGTTAAAATAATGGGTCGAAACCGAGATCCAACCGAGATCCGAGATCCGAGATCTCGCCGAGATATTGCACTTTTGAGACTCGTAGGCAGTCTCGTCTCGGCTTTTCCAAAAACCGAGAAACTCAGCAAGATCTCGGCGAGATCTCGCGAGTTCTCGAACTATGCCTGATCCTGATCCGTATCGGGTGAGGACGATCCAAGCTAAGACAGTGCAGGATTGCTGATCCTTAATATTTTATTATCTTTTTTTTCTGGATCAGCTGGTCCTTGATTTTTGTCCAATCCAGAATGACCTCAATCAGTATTGCCCAGGACCATTAATTCATAATCTTTGACTCTTATCATTCTTGTAGTTTTAGGCAACTCCAATTTTTCACTATTGCCCCGGACCATTAAAACAAAATCTTTGACTCTTATCATTCGTGTAGTTTTTAGGCACCTCCAATTTTTCACTATATCTGCACTTTTCTACTTAAATTCAAACTTAGATGTTTACCTCTCATATGTCAGAAAATTTGATGTTATAAGTACTTATGTTGCTTGTTGCACTGTAGGCATGACTGGGACACATTGAAGAGCTTGCTATCATTTCAACTGAAGCAGGTATGGGGAGGTATGCCAGTCTGATAGTCTCCAGCTAACACCAATTAACGTGGATGTTCTTTTATAGTTGCAGCGCATATTTAAGTCTTTGTTTAGAAAGGATTGTTTTGACTCTCTGTTTCATTGGCTTCACGAAGGTCCTATTTGAGTATCCAGAAGCAAAGATGGCCAATGATCAACAGAGTTCTTTATTAGGAGAAACACATGTGGAGTTGGTCAAAAGGTTGGATGAAGGTATTTTTGAAAACTTAATCTCTTAACATCGTTGGTAATGCAATTGAGTTACTTTATTTTGTTGCATTCTGAAATATAAATGTAATTTCATCTATGAGTCATGCTGTTCTTATGTGGTTTTAGATATTATACTGTTGTCCCAGATGTTGGTCTCATTACATGTGCATGACGTATGCTATTACTTTCTGTTTGTGAAATTCCAATCCCTTCAAAACATTCTTCCTTTGGTCCTTTGGAACATTCTTTCTTTAGCTTTCAGGGAATTTTTGTGAATCTCAGTTTTGACTTGTCCTCAAATCTATGCAGGATTAGGGGATATTAGTTCTCAGTGCTTCCGAAATATGCTCTTTCTACGACAGATAATATGATTCATGTAACTGGGTTGACAATCAATCCACTGTCGACAGCTTATTTTGTTTTTATTAATAAGCTTCATAGGCATGCGTTCCATAGATAGATACAGAATCTGATTCGAGAAGCTTTAAAAAGAGGGATTCAGAGATTCATTCAAGAATGGTATTTAATGTTAAAACACTGATATATCTTAACTTGTGCCTCCTTTAAATTTTTGTTTGAAGAATGTGAAATTGTATGTTAGATCTGTACTTATGCCAAACATATAAGCTCAAGAAGAAAATAAATTATAGAAGTTGCCCAAGAATCTGTGTAGTTTCATAGTCCTACATTTGTCTGACATGAACATGTCACCAATTTTAGAGAGCCCATGCAACAGTAACTCTATTGTGTGCTTGTGTTTATTCTTCTTTTGTTTAGCAAACCAGTGGTTCAGGTTACTTTTTGCTGTTTTGCAGTTCTTCTTAGCTTTGTAGAAGGTCCTCCATTCACCCTTCAGAGGCTCTGTGAGGTGACGTATCGTTGTTTGGTGTGATTTCTTGTATGCTTCAAGTTCTTGTTTGCTGTTGAACATCAGTTCATTGTTTTCATGTCTTGTGTATCAATTTGCAAGTAATGGTACTGATCCCAACCCCCCCCCCCCCCCCACAAAAAAAAAAAAAAAAAAAGGTGGGGAAATGTTATTTAAATAATTTCATGTTTTGAAACTATGGGGTTTTATGCTAGTGTTTTGTGTGTTGGAGTAGTTATGTCGGGTTTTTTTTTTGTTAGTATTTCATGTTTTGAACCTGTGGGTATATCAGGCTGGTTTTTTGTGGATTGGGTACCTTCGGCTTTCCTTATGGTAGCAATGGGTTTTTGGCAATTTTATTCAGGGTTGTTTTGTTGTTTTCTTACTTTTTTTTTTCTTCTTTATACAATTAGTCAATTACATCGTTTCTGTTATTTTGATATTTGTTTTTCCTTTTTCCTGGGCATTGAGCAGATTCTCCTTGCTGCACCGAGCATATATCCGAACCTTTCAAAGCTTGCTCTTGCATTAGAAAAGGTTTGTTGGCATAACTTTTGTTGGCATGATTATAATTAATTACTTTTGTTTAAGAACCCTGGGACCTAAGAGCCTGTTCCAGCCTGCAATTTATCTTTTTTAACAACTCAATTACACACACTTGTACCTTTTCCATGGCATAAATTGATATGATGGTTAATCAGTTTTATTTCTAGGATCATTTATAGACAATAACATGGTGATTTAAATTCAGTTCAAAGCCTGCTTTTGATTAGAAAGAGAACAGAATTAGTCAAGATCATATTCCATTTAAATTACTGAAAAAACTGAAGCTCTCCCTTTTTCCTATTCACTTCTCTGGAGATGTCTCCTTGGAAGGCTTGTTTAAATGAAAAATAAAGCCAGGATATCAATTAGTAATTCCTTGCTGTCAGGGCTAAGCCTAATAATATTGATTTATTATCCTCACATTTCAGTGCCTTCAACGAGCGAGCGAGAGAGAGAGAGAGAGAGAGAGATCCCAAGTAGAAACCAGAATCGCTGGGCTAGGTTGGACCAGAATTAAGAGGAAAAGACAACTCACAACCTGCTGGAAGCGGGAGGGAGGGAGGGAGGGAGAGCCTTTCTGTGAAGCAGGAGACTAGGATCCCAAGTAGAAACCAGAATCGCAGGGCTAGGTTGGACCAGAAAAGGAAAAGACAACTCACAACCTGCTAGTCAGGTGGATCGGATATGCTGTTCAAAGAGGCCTGTATATGGACAGGGAATACCACAACTGAAACTAAACTAGAAAACCTTAGTACCCCATGGCAGCAACATATCCATCTTCAAGAAGAGACTATCTACCCTGCTGGAAAGAGTGTCGGTGATGCTGACTTGCTGGACTGAAATGTTAGGAGTGACAGAAGTTGGCCTTCTACTAGCAGCATAGTTGTCAATGCGCCGCGCCTTGGACGCCTTGGTTGCCTAGTTGGTGTCGCCTTGATTTTTTGCACTCTCTAACGCCTTGGGTCGTCTAGATGCCGTGACAACTATGACTAGCGCCACCTTTGAGCCTTCGATAGAATAGATTTTAGAATAATAATAACTCAAGCACAGATTCTAGGTTCTTAACAGATACAGGGTAGAAGAGTATGTAGAAGAGAAAGGAGAAGAATAGAGGGATATGACCAAGGCTTCTTACTTATGGCCTTACAAGGTATCTCACCATACACTGTCTCTCATAGCTCAATGGTTCTAAACCAAAGCATTCTTCATTCATAAATTCTTGTGTATTGAGCTCTATGGCTCTCACATCTTATATAGGCTAACAAAACATTAAAAATAATAACAAACCCACAAAATATGTGCGTAACTTCCACCTACCAGCCACCAAACATTGACTTAACTCCCTCCAAACCTTTACCTAATTTTGACAATGGAGCCTCCCCTTTGACAATAGGACTTCCTTTATTGACAACTAACATACTCCTAGAGATTCTTTCCACACATAGACTAGAATTGGGTTAGGCCTGACTTTATATTGGTCATAGGCTTGGGCCTAGCTTGATCAATGAAAACCAACAAATATGGGCCTATGCTGTTGGGGCTTTGTTCCTGCGGGCATATTTCAGTTGGAATCTTTGATCCACATCAATTCTCCCCGGCTTGATTTCATCTGTCTTAGATGAATGCATAAGTGCCATATATTGTTCATACAAGTTAGGGTTTAGGTGCTTGAAGTCATCTTCATGGATCTAAGTACAGCCTGTGTAAGGCATAGTTGTCAAGGCATCGCCAAGACGGATCTCTAGGGGCCTAGGTGACTACCGCCATAGTGTAGGGCGCCTTGTACTGGTTTAATTGGTATCGGACCACGATATTCTCTCCACGATGGTTTCCTCTTCTTTGGGAACCGATTATGCATTCTGGAGTCTTCTTTACGTCATCACCTTATACGAGAACTGCATGGTGGAGGATTGGGTGATCATTTTGGCAAACATAAGACTCTTCTACAAGTCTCAGATCGATATTATTGGTCACACATGTCCCGAGATGTCAATCACATAATAAAAAGGTGTCCTGTATGTCAACTTCCTACTATCGTTGTAGACAAGATTGAAGCAATTGAAGTCGTATTATGGTAAGCCATGAAGTCGTACTACATTCTTGAAAAAGAGAGTAGCAATGTGTGAAGCATTATACGTCATCGACATTATATAAAATGTGCCATCTTAGAGAAGCGGTTAACCACCACAAATTTAGAATCATATTTCTCCCTTGTAGTAGGTAATCCACGTATGAAATCCATACTAATATAGATCCAAGGTCTGTGTGGAACGAGCAAAGGAGAGTACAAGCCCGTGTTATGCCTCGTCCCTTTGGCAAGTTGACAGACACAACACATTTTGATTACGTGATTTACGTCTCGGGACATGTGTGACCAATAATATCAACTCGAGACTTGTAGGAAAGTCTTATATTTGCCAAAATGACCATCCAATTCTCCACCATGCAGTTCTCGTATAAGGTGATGACGTAAAGAAGACTCCGGGATGCATAATTGGTTCCCAAAGAAGAGGCAACCATCGTGGAGTGGATGTCGTCCAACTTGCTGTAATTCCTGAAAAACCTGTGAGAATTCCTTGTCCAGAGCATATACATCCTGGATGTGATTGATATTGATGGCATGTGCTGAAAAGGTATGTATGGTTAACACTTTACGGCTCACAGCATCAGCCACTGTGTTCTCATTTCCTGCCTTATACTTTAGTGCAAAGATGACCTCTTGGAGGTATGCCACCCCCTTGGCATGTCGATGGCTACGTCCTTTTGAGATTGCAAGTGCAAGTTCTTAAGGGCCTCGTGGTCAATTTATAGAATAAACTCCTAACCAATAAGGTAATGACTCCAATGCTTTAAGACCTGAATCAGAGCATAGAGTTCAAGGTTGTAGGTGGAATAGCGCCTTTTGGCGTCGTTGAGCTTCTCACTATGGAAGGCTATAGGATGACTTCTTTGCATAAGAACTCCTCCAAGAGCAATATGTGAGGCATCAATAGCAATCTCAAACACTTGGTCAAAGTCTTGGAAGTTGCAACATGGGGGGCCTCTGTCTTCTTCTTAATCAATGCAAAGGCCTTGCTTGCCGCAGGGGTCTACTCGAACTTGCCTTTCGTCTAGTTCATGCATTCTGTGATCGGGGCCATGATGGCGCTGAAATTCTGAATAAATCTCCAATAGAATAAAGCGAGGCCATGGAAATTACGGGTCTCTGTAAGGGTCTTTGGTGGAGGCCAATCAAGTATGCTTTGGATCTCTTCCGGGTCAGCTTCAACTCCCTTTGATGATACGATGAAGTCAAGGAACACAACCCTTGGTAGAATTAAGGAACGCTTCTTTAGGTTGATGTAGAGCTTTTCAGCTCGAAGTACCGTCAAAGACTTGTCGCAAGTGATCCACATGATCCTCTTGTTGTTTGCTATAGATCTGAATGTCGTCAAAGTAAACAACAAGAAAATGATCAATAAAGGGTGGAGTACCTGTGTCATCATACGCATAGAGGTACTAGATGCATTGATTAAGTCGAATGGCATAACTCTCCACTCAAATAGCACATCTTTTGTTTTGAATGCCATTTTCTATTCGTCTCCTGACTGAATGTGTGTTTGGTGGTAGCAACTTTTAAGGTCTATTTTGAAAAAGACCCTAGCACCGGATATGTCAAGCACATCATCCAATCGAGGGATGAAAAATCGGTACTTGAGGGTGATTTTATTGATGTCTCTGCTCTCGATACACATCTGCCATGCATAGTTGTTAAGGTGCCTAGGCGAACCAAGGCGATTGAGGGGGGTGAAAAACAAGGCGACACCAACATTGAATAGGCGTTGCCTTGACAACTATGCTGCCATATACTATCGTTCCTTCGAGTAAACAAAGCAGGGTCTGCGCAATGACTCAAGCTTTCTTGTATGAACCCTTTTCTCAATAGGTCGTCAACTTGCCATTTCAGCTTGGCATGCTCAGTCGGACTAAGGCAATAAGCTGGCAGGTTGGGCAACATTAAACCGGGTAACAAGTCAATTGTGTGCTGAATATCACACATTGGTGGCAACCATAGTTGTCACGTCGTCACGACGATCCAAGTCGGTGGAGGGGTGTCATGTCGATCGCCCGCCATGGCGATTATATCGACCATGTTTTATTTTTTATTTTCTCTATTTTTAATGTCATTTAGTATGCTATAATACATACCCTATAACATAAAAAATTAACATGAAAGTGTACTACTAATCTACTATGGTTTAATTCATGAAAGTGTAATATCCATTAGTGTATATGAAATCATGGACTATCAAATAATTGATAGCAATAGTCTTGCTGATAATAAAGTTGAAAAATCATGAGAGTTGAGATATGATTCATGTGAAAGTGACTACAAAAGTAACAAAACAAAAAAAACAATTACAAGAACGTAATTTATATAAGTGAATAAAGCTAAAACAACCCATCTAAATAAAAAAATAAAATTTGCTAATGTGAATATGTGATTGTGTATTAGTCAATAGTGTATTAGTGTTTTCTGTTTGATGTTTTTTTAAAATTTTTTTATGCTAAGGAAAAAGCATTAAAATAAAAAACGGTTAAAAAAAATTAAGTTTTATAATTTGAAACAACCATGTCGCCCGATATGGCCATATGTCATGGTATGGCGTCCATGGCGGCACCATGGCGACGACATGGAGGCCATATCGATCGATATTCTTACATCATCTATATCGGTAGTCGATATGCCCACTTCTCCAGCGATATGACGCCATGGCGTCGATATGGCGACGATATGACAACTATGGTGGCAACTCATCCGGCAGATCGTCAGATACCAAGTCTGAAATCAGAAATCACAGTAGAGACTAGGATTCCAAAATGATGGTATCCTAAGTCACAGGTAGAGACTAGGATTCCAAGTAGAAACCAGAATTGCAGGGTTAGGTTGGCCAAAATCAAGAGGAAAGACAACTCACAGCCTGCTGGTGAAAGGGGCCTGTATATGGACAGGGAATAACACAACCGAAAACTAAACAGAAAACGTTAGTACCCCATGGCAGCAAGGTATCCTCCTTCAAGTAGAGACTATCTATCTTGCTGGAAAGAGTGTCGGTGATGCTGCCTTGCTGGACTGAAAGGTTATGAGTGACAGAAGTTGGCCTTCTACTAGCAGCCACCTTTGAGCCTTCAGTGGAAGAGATTTTAGAATAATAATAACTCAAGTACAGATTCTAGGTTCTTAACAGAAACAGGGTAGAAGAGTAAGTAGAAGAGAAGGGAAAAGAATAGAAGGATATGACCAAGGCCTCTCACCTATGGCCTTGGTCAGTCTCTCACTAACCACAAGGTATCTCACCTCACACTCTCTCACAGCTCAATGGTACTAAACTAAAGCATTCTTTATTTATAAAATTCTTGTGTATTTAGCTCTATGATTCTTACATATTATATAGGCTTGACAAAACATTAAAAAATTAACAAACCCACAAGACATGTGCCTAACTTCCCACCTACCAGCCACCAAACATTGACTTGACTCCCACCGAACCTTTACCTAATTTTTACAATGGAGCTTCCCCTTTGACAACAACAACAAAAACAACAACAAAGTCAGCATTATCCCAATTTAATGGGGTCGGCTACATGGGTCCAAACAAAACGAAGTAAGGAAAAAGACAAAAGAAAGATGAAAGAGGAAATTGACAAAAGAAGGATGAAAGATGAAGGATGAAAGTAAGAGGAAAGAGGCACAACCTAGCAAGACAGGAAAATCTCAGCTAAATGGGGTCTGCTACATGGATCCTTGCCCTCCAAAAGGATCTATCCGAGGTTATACAAGACCTAGACTATGTATGTCCTTCACAACTTCTCCTATGGTCATTTTAGGCCTGCCCCTAGCTCTTTTGGCTCCTTCAATCAAGATCATATCACTCCTCCTTACTGGGGCGTCTCTAGGCCTCCATTGAACATGACCATACCACCTCAAATGGTCATTTTAGGCCTGCCCCTAGCTTTTTTAGCTCCTTCAATCAAGATCATATCAGTCCTTACTGGGGCGTCCCTAGGCCTCCGTTGAACATGACCATACCACCTTAAATGACTCTCACCGAGTTTGTCATTGATCGGGGTAACTCCCAATATTGGTCTTAGGCTAGAGATTCCTTTATTGATAACTAACATTTTCTTAGAGATTTCTTTCACACATAGACTAGAATTGGGCTTAGGCCTGACCCAATATTGGTTTTAGGCTTGGGTCTAGCTTGATCCATGAAAACCAATAATATGGGCCTATCCTGTTTGGGCTTTGCTCTGCGGGCATATTTCAGTTGGACCTTTGTTCCACATCAATAACTTTTGGGAATAAAACACTTGGCAATCAAAAGAAGTTACAACATCACTTCACCATTTTGGTGACGACAAGATGCACCCTCTCTCTCTCTCTGTATATATGACTAGGAAGATTTGTAGATGATATTGTTTTGGTAGATGAGACAAGTAGGAATTAACGCCAAAGTGGAACAACTATGGAGGACAACCTTGGAATCAAAAGGTGTGAAGATAAGTAGAACTGAGACCGAATACATGGTGTGTGACTTTAGCTATTTTGGGACGGTTAATGAAGTGGTGAATATTGATTAGAGGGAGATCCCGCAAAGTGACCACTTTAGATATCTAGGATCAAAATCATAAACAAGGAGGGCGACATAGATGACGATGTTGCCCAAAGGATTAAAATAGGGTGGATGAAGTGGAGAGGTTCGATTGGAATATTGTGTGATCAGAGTATCCCTTTAAAGATTAAAGGAAAATTTTATAGGATTGTCATTAGACCAGCTTTGTTGTACGGGGTGGAATGCTGGGCTGTGAAGAATTGCCATACAAATAAACATGGTGTTACAGAGATGAGGATGTTGAGATGCATGTGTGGGAAAACTATGAAGATAAAGTAGGGAATGATCATATTAGAGCTGGGTTGGAGTAGCTCCGATACATGATAAACTTGGAGAGAGTCGTTTGAGGTGGTTTGGCCATGTGCAATAGAGGCCTTCAGGGGGCCCAGTTTGGAGGAGCGACATGATTCTGATTGAGGGAACCAAAAGAACCAGGGGCAGGCCTAAGATAACCTTAGGAGAAGTGGTGAAGAAAGACATGCTTAGCCTAGGCCTTGTTCCTAATATGACCTCAAATAGAGCTGATTGGAGATCAAATATCTTTGTAGTCAGTTGATCCCAATTAGTTAGACTTGATGTTGTTTTTTGTTTTACACTAGACTTCGAGACTTAGAGCTGCAGGTTGGGTGGATATGAAGTGGTACGTAGCTAAGAAGAGTTTGTGTCGATGTTGTATGCCCCCCCCCCCTTTACCTCTTATATATTCTATCGACACCCATTTAATTTGTGCCGATGTTGTATGCCCCTCCCCCTCTTGTACCTCTTTACTTGTATGCCCCCTTTTACTTCTTTATTATTATTTTATTGTCTCTTCTAGGAACCATATAGCCAACCCCATTAAGTTGGGATAAGGTTATGGTTATTGTTGTTGTATACTTATACACCACCTGAATATGGCATCCCCGAGGCTAAGGATCCACTGGGCAAGTGGGCCAAGGTTGTCCATGATGCATACTCGGTTGCATGTTATGCTCATCAGGAACATGCACTTTGCAAAACCATGCTGGGAATGGGTGGTGAAGATAAGATGCTAATGGTGCATGCACCTTGATAAGCCTCAGCATACAGTGTGACATCCTTTGTCAAGGACTATTTTCTTCAGGTTAGGCAAGCCATGATGCAACGGTTAAGTTGCGCTATTGAAACCATCAGGTTGCGGGTTCAAAATTTGGAAACAGCTTCTCCGCGAAGCAGGGGTAAGGCTTTGTACATTTGCCCCTCCCAGACCCTGCAGTAGTGGGAGCCTTGTGCACTGGGATGCTCTTTTTTAAGGCAAGCGTCTGCTTAAAATGTTTTTCTTGTTCTGAAGGTCATGTTGGCCATGCTGTCCCTTCTTTTTCTTCTTTTACCTGCCGAGTTTGGTTTACCTCATTAACATACAATGTAGCTCCTGTATACAGAATTTGTCGGTGACGTCAACTCTATCCATGTCCACTGATCCGTTCCCATCAATGAAACCAAATCCAGGTGAACCTGCCAATGGAATAGAAGATCTCCAAGATCACTCCTACCCAATCCAAAATGGGGTAGAAGGTACTGCAGGTGATGGAGATGAAGAAATGGCAGAGGCAGAGGCAGAGGTAGAGGCAGAGGCAGAGGAGGTTGAGGAAGGTAACAAAGACTCTAATATGGAGAATACAGGTGAAGTTATGGTTGGAACACAAGAAACAAGCTCTGAGGCAAGCACCAATTCTGAGCCATCCACTGAGTCCTCTCCTTCAAGCGAACAGCTCAATTCTACTGGCTCATAGACAAATCTTTCTTTCTGAAAATGAATTAGCCCTTATCTTTATTTCTTAGATTTGGGCTATATTAGCCAGGTGTGCTTTGACCATGGTTACATTTCAGTTGGAATGAGCTGCTGTAGTACTCATAGTGACATTGTTCTGCGAAGGATAATTGTATACTTATGTTCTGCCTCATGCTTTATTTAAAGCTGTCACAAGAATCACTTAGCCACTTTGGCTTTTGTTGCTCTGAGGAGAAAATACGAACCTGAGGAGTCCTGAGAGACCTGAGGTTGGAGGATGTTTTGGAAACTTTTTGGGACAAGTCTCTCATGTTCAATATAACAACTTGATGTCATATGAAATTACTAGGTCAATCTGGTTTATCATTTTGGATGCTGCCACTATCAATCTGATGGGTTTTGATTAAGGAGGAGAGATCATGTGTATTTGAGAATTTACTGTGAGCTACTATAGTGGGAACCAAGAAATTTACATCTGCATGATTGATAAAATGCCCTTAGTTCATATCGCTACCAAAATGTGTTTTTATCACTTCAGAGTTGAGTCAATTAAGGCTAAACGCTTACATTTCTAAATTTCGATTCAAATTCAACTATACACAGTTCCATTTATTAGTTTATTCTCTAGTATTTTCAGTTGTCTATTTCTTTTTAGAAAAGTTTTTTTTTCTTTATTACTAGATTTAGTGATTTATTTTGCTACATAACTAAATCTGTATTAACTGAAACTTGACATATGAGCAGGGGTCCTACTGGTGAGGACACAGGGAAGTCTTTATACTTGCTAGAATTTTAACCAAAAAAAAACTTGTTTGATCAGAAATACTAGTGCCAAATAAAGTATGTTGCAAACGTTTCTCTACAGATCATCCATAGGGTATTTCCAAATTGCACATGTACTAAAGCCATTTGGAAGGGGGATGTGGCAAATCCAACCATTGAAAATTGAAGAAAATGATCTTAGAATAGCCATTTGTTAAGCTAGGGCCTTTGAACTTCCTAGACTGAAAATAAGTATTTGACAAAAGTTTATCTAGTTTGCTCAGTCCATAGGGTATATCTCTAGATTGCATATGTATTTATGCCATTTGGAAGGGGGATGTGGCAAATCCAACCATTGAAAATTTTAGGAAATTATCTAGATTAGCCATTTGTTAAACTTAACTATTGGTCCTAGCTAACTTTGGCCACTTGGCTAATGGACGAACAATTAGAATAATTGGTGCAATCATCGAAGGCACAGAGTTAGGTAAGTGAGTGAGAACATTGATCGTAATATGAATTAAGTTTCTTGAAATGGCAATTTGGAAAGCCAGCCGAATAGTGAGAGTTCCTGCAACATACGCGTATGTGAATCCAACAATCATAGAGACCACAAATAAAACCTACCTATTTTAGCATCATGGAAGACACCTGTGTGGCCAAGAGCACCAAGGGATATAAGCCATCCGTATTAAATTTGGAGAACTGAGGTGGTTGTTGGGGGGAGGGGGGGGGGGGAGGGATCCAAGAGATTTGAATAGTGCGATTGGAAGTAGGGCTCGAAGATTGGGGTTGGGTGTGTCTTGTATTATGCGGTTCAAGTATTATTATTGATTTGTCTTTGTAATTAGATCGGGTTTTGGATCCATTATATATATGGGGTGGACATCATAGTGTTGGGGTTGGGTTGTCTTGTATCCTGCTTCTTTTCAATGAACCCGTTGCCCAGTGAGTGTCCAATGAGGCATCCGACAACTGGGCTGCCTAGCACAGATTGGGCTCCTCTCCTTGGAGGGCATCGCCCAATGAGTGCCCAATGAGGCATCCAAAGGCTGGGATGTGCCGCACACATCCCGATAGCTGACTGGGCATGCAACGAGATGTGTGTGGCAAAGCCCAGCCATTGGATGCCTCATTGGGTACTTATTGGGTGATGCCCTCCAAGGAGAGGAGCTGAATCCGGCTAGCACACATTCCTGAACACACACCTTTGGATGCCTCATTGGGCACTCATTGGAGAGGAGCCCAACGCTTCTTGTATTCAGAGATCCACGTATTGTTATTGATTCTATATTTGTAATTAGATTAGGTTTTGGAACCATTACATGTAAGGGGGGTAAATAGTAATTGTGTGGAGGTTAGGGTTTTAGGGTCTCTATGTATTGTCTCTGTGAGACCCACCTCTAAAACCCGGTCTCACTGAACTTGTATACTTTCAGGTTCAGGTTCAGCAACCATGTATGTTTCAATGTTGTGGGCTTTAGCGGTTGAGGATTTAGACCAATCCCTCGATTCACCAATGGAGGATTCCGAAGGGCCAACTCAAATAGTCATTGTTGAATCTGAAGAACCAGGCGGTACCCCACACATAAGTTTTGCATGCGAGGTATGCTGGGTGGAGCATATGCAAAACTTGTCAATCTCTTAGGCCGGATCATAGGTAAGAACCCGTTAGTAATGCTATATAAAACTAATTCTTATTTGTGTAATATGGGTTGAAATGTACTTGTTTTCCCTGTGGGACCCACGGACCCACATACCCCATGGGTTGAGTTGCCGCCGTACCATTACGACCGGACTCTCTTTTATGTCGTGGGATATCATTCCCGAGACTTTACTATAAGTCTTTCTTGTGTTATTCACCTTTTAAATAGTTAGGAGAAACTAATTCACCAAACTAATTCTTATAAGGCCCAAACCAAACATACCCTAGTATGTCCTACCTATATAAACAAGACTTAGCTTTAGAACCTCGTTTCTATCTCAAACCAAATCTGGTTTTGCTCTGGAGAAGAAGAAGAGAAAAGAGAAAACTTGGAGAAACTTGGCTGTTGGAGAGAGAAGGTATGGAGAACAGCTGATCGGTTGGATTGTTGCTGCCTCCTCTTATTGAATCTCATTCAGGTAGGCTGCAAACCCCTTTGATGCTGACCTAATTCTCCTCTTCCTTTGAAGTTCTGTTAAATTCATAACTCAAGCAACCCAAAACCTAGAAATTGGAGATTTGATGTTAAAGACCCAAAACCCTACATGCATTTGGGTTGATTCAACCCAAATGGTGTAATCTTCCTCTTCCCTAAACCAATTCATGATTTGGGGTCTGTGTATGGCAAGATCCATGAAAATAAACCCCAAATCCGAGCACTGTTACAGCCAACAGATGGAGTAACAGCCCTCCAACCAATCAACTAATCCTTCCCTATCGGTTGTATTTTTGCCCTAAACTGTTGGGGCTTTGTTCCGATCTTTACTCTAAGACCCTACTAACCCTATGTACTATTAATCTAGGGTAGAATCTATAATTCTTATGAGGAAAACTTTGGTGTTGGACCATCTACTTACTTATGCAACTCTCCAACTCAAGGTGAGTGGGAATTGACTTTAATTTGAGAGTGTTTCTTATTTGTTTTCCTATGTTATGCTTGCTGCATCTGTACATTCACCATATCATAGTTATGATCATGTAGTTTTTGCTTATCTTTTATGCATTAGATGTATGCATGATGTTAGGTTACATTCCATAATGTATATGCATAATATTATGAATGATATGTTGAGATAGTATGTTGTCTGAGATAGAGAGGTGATGATGGAACTGTTTGGATATTCTATATATTGTGGAACTACATGACATACATATTAGAAGATGTATATGGCTAGGATATCATAAACCCCATGCTACGACCCTTGTCCACATGGGTGAGGTGTTGGATAACCCGTGGTAGGTCTGAAGGGATGATTCCGGAATGCCATTTGTTGTCTCCTAGGTCCGATGTGTGATTCCGAAATGGGATGTACAGTAGGGTTAACTTTGGGGGTTTGTTGGGGACCGATGTGTGATTCCGGTACTGACAGGTCTCCACCGTAGCAGAGTGGTATTCTTGGGGTCCGATGTGTGATTCTGGAACTGAGAATATCATACTTGTTACAGTAGCATTTAACCTCATGAGACCTAGATCTGTTGTTAGTTGCATGATTAGACTTGAGACATGCATCATGGACTATATGCATCTGTTTGCATGTATCCCCTTACTGGGCTCAATGGAGCCATCCCCGCGGATATTCCCTTTTTCCAAATGGTATGGCTGGTTGTGAGATACCAGAGTTGGGAGCTATTGCTGCTTTGGACTTCCACACCAATAATGACTATGCAGTGCAAGAGCTCGAAGTGCATGATGCTTCATGCGTGTGTGATCAGTGCGCGTTTCTATGATTGTGGCCTGATGGACTAGGCTATCTTTCTTTTATGTTTTATATACTATTTTTGTTATAGATGGGCATGTAGTAGCTTTGGTAAACTCTTACACTTGTATTTACTTTTGAAAATGTATAGTGTAATTACAAGTTCTATCAATATAACATGTTTGTCACTTAGATTTCTTTCAATTATTGTTATTATTATTATTATTTGTCCTCTTCCGCTACATTTGATTACTGTATTGTGATAAATTGTGAATGAGAGTACTGCACTTGCGATCCTGGTGATTGTTGGATGTCTGTTGGCATCCGGTCATACCATGCCCTTATTAACAGGGCCGGGGTATGACAATTGAGTGGTATCAGAGCATTCGTGCTCTACTCCTATATATAGTCTAATTAACAATACAACATCTTTGACTCACTGACCCGAAGGTAAGTCTACTTTAGGATGAAATAAAAGCTTCAACTAAAAGCTACAATGTAATAGGAGACAAGAAAACATAAACTTAAATAAGAAACCTTGAGTTTAAAATACAATAGGACGTAGAACAGGAAAATTATAACTTTTATATATTCCGAAGGTTTGATTACAAATTTCAGCAGTGTGTCCTGCTGGAGGATTACATAAGTCTTACAAGATAAATAAAAGCTAAAAGCTGAAAATAAACCAAAAGGAGACCATCATATCATCTCAATCTGGGTGGTGGTGGTGGTGCTTGCCCCGAGAAATGAGGAGCCCACTGAGTCAATTGGGTCTCAACTGCACCCACACACTCGCTAAGCTGAATGAGCCTTCACTCCACAGTCCTCTCTAAAGAGTCAAGTTGCCTAAAAAACTAACCCCAAGTAGTCTCGTCCTCTGAAATGCGCGGGGCAGCGATGGAAGAAGAAGCACCCACATGACCAAAAGTGGACCGGCTGCCTATAGTGAAGCAACCCTGCTTTGTTGCCCGGGAGCCTCTTGAAGCAACTCCAGCCCGTGCCCTCTCTATGTTCTCCCCCACCTCCGTGGGTACCTCCACTCCTGAAGCGTCTTGTGTTAGCACTGGGGAGTATGGCCTAGTAGGCATACCCATCTTGCTCAAAGTGGTGCAATCCATGTTCATCATCCTAGAGTTGGAAGCCACCTCACCTTGAAGGCTCACCCCACAATGCATAAATATCCTAGTAAGTAACCTTCCATATGGCATGTTTCCATCTCCGGGGTTGTCACTACGGTTGGCCATTACTCGCATGATGAGATAGGACAAGCACATAGGGTACTCCATATATAAACAGAGGCTAGCAAAGACCTAGATGAGAGAGATCTCAGTCCGGTGTCCTCCCTTGGGAATAACATTGTGCCCACAAATCCGTGAGAGAACTCGAGCCGATGGGACAAATTCTAACTCTAACTTCACTTTTTTGTATGATTTTCCATCAGTAAGAACCGAAAATATAATCTCACTTTCCACTTTGGATAGGAAATCCCCCACTTTGGTTCTTGGAGGGCAATATCTTCTCTCTCCTTCACTTGAAATCCCTAGTATATCAGCAAGTTGGGCAACGTTGAAGGAGAAATGATGACCCTTCACGTAACTTGAAATAACGAAGTCATCCTCTCCCTCGTGCCTGTAAGTTTAGTTACAGTAGAAGTGTCGCACTAGGCGAGGACAGCATACATCATCGGGCTTAATCATGAGAAGCCACCACAGACTCTCAAACCTCTCTTGGAATTTGAAAGGAGTTAACTTAGCAAGTAAGTAGCAAGTAAGGGGTCGATCTACGGGGAACTGGAAGGCTAAATTACTAAAATGATAAGTTGGAAGTGATGAAAATTAAATTGTAATAAATCTAATTTTTAAACTAAGAACAAAAGAAACAAATCTAACTAACAACGATGTGAAGTTATGAGATGGAGGCTATCTTTAGGGTTCGAACCCCAATGGAATTGTTAGTCAATTCAGTTGCATGCTTTGGTTTATTATAACCACAGGCCTAATAATACCACAGAATGTAGGGTTCCTCCTAGGTATGGACTATCTTAACGAGTACTATCATCCTTCACTTGTAGGGCTTGACACGCTTAGTTCATTAAGTTATAATCCATCATCGATACAACTACATAAGAGCAAAATACTATTGCTTGAATGAAAAATAATGAATCACAGAAACAAAATTCCTCAACTAAATATATCAATTAAAATCATCCAAATAGGGATGGGGTCTCAATATCAAGCAATTAAGAATGCAAACCAGAATTTTAAATAACAAATACCATCAGTTCATCTACACCTAAAGATAGAAAGAACATAGCCGATCATGGCGCTAAGAGATAGGGGCAGTAATGGTGACAACGATCTTCCATGGTGATGAAGCTGCTGGAACAGTAATCACTCTCTCCTCCCCTTGCCAAACCCAAGATCCAAAACAAAAAAAAAAAAAAAAAGAAGAAGAAGAGAAAAACGAGAGAGAGGGCCGTGAGAGGGAGAGAGCATGAGGGTTAGAGGAGAGATGGGACGGGTTATAAAAGGAGAGAAAGAGCTAGATTGGGAGAGGGAGAGAGAGAAACATGTGAAAGAGCGAAATCAGATTTTAGGGATGGGGAGAGAGGGATCGGACCAGGATCCTCTGTAGTACTGGCGGGGTGGCAGTGCACATCCAATGGCACAGCAGAGGCCAGGTGGCACACATGGCACACATGGCCTCTCCTGTGCCGTCGGATGTGCACTGCCGCCCCACCGGTTCTGCAGACGATTTTAATCTAGAGGGATCATGTGGAAAGATTTGGGAAAAACAAAATAAAAAAAATAAAATAGAAAAATGAATTGGAAAGTGGATGTCCTCTTTTTGAAAATATATCTCCATCCTAGCCCCGGATGGACCCAAGCCAAGAATTGAAGTTTCTCCAATTAATGTTCTGGACGATATATGCCCAATATCGGATATCTTTCGAAAATTTCCCAATTTTCCAAAATTATGATTATGCCCTTGGGTCTTCAGTGAAACTTCTTCCCATCTCGCCCTTGAATCTTGGTCTCCAAGAGTGTAAAGAATCCAAATCTGTAAATTTTCAGCTTAGCATGCCACTACGCCCTCATGCAAAATGACCAATATACCCCTAAGACCAAATTCGGTGGAGATAGGTGGGGACAACCCCCTGGACTCGAAAATTCAAGAGGTCTTCATTGGGCTGGGCTTGTGTAGCATTGAACTCTTCTAACTTGGTTTTCTCAATTTAGGCTTCGAAAATGCACTTTTTCTCCAATTCTTCCAATATGCCAAAAATAACCCTGTACCCTGAAAATGCAGAAAAGTACCCGAGTAGCTCCATTCTAAGCAAATAAAAATGCAGAATTAAATGGAATAATTTCACATAAAATGTTCTCATCAAATACCCCCACACTTATATTTTGCTAGTCCTCGAGCAAAAAGAAAATAAAGAAAACAAAAATCCTAACTCACTTTTGTAGGAATCACGGTTGCACTTAGCATGTGCAACAAGCCTTTAAACCCCTAGGTTACCCCTAGTGGACGAGTCTTGTCTCGTGAGTGTTTGCAGGGAATATACACACAAAATTCATGATTGCAAGTTTAAATTTTGACAATGGGTAAAAAGCACACACCAAACCTGAAACTAGGATGCTCTACTTAAGATCAAGAAGACAAAGGTACCCCCACACTTAAGCTCTTAACACCCAATATTGATTATAGCAACAGGTAGTCATCTTAATTAGGGAATCTCTTCATTTCTTCCAAACACCTGCTTACTTAAGGTAAGACCACTCATGATGTCAAGGGCACCAAGGACTTTAGGCTTCAGAGCTTAACCATACAATTACACCAAGGCAATGACATTTCTTTCTTTGTTTTTTTTTTTCACAATGAACTCCATTTGTTACTCCACTACTGTTCCTCAAATGTCATCAGGGTCACTACACAAGACACCCGAGCTACTTGGTAGCTTTGCTTCTTACATATATCCACAAGGATAGTGATGCTAGAGTTCTTTTTCAGAAGTTTTACCCCAAGGAGTGTCGACCAAATCACCTCGCTTCCTGAGGCGGAGTGCCCTGTCTAGCTCCAAGGAATTCAACTCTTACTTTTATTTATTCCTTTTTCTTTCTCTCTCTCTCTCTCTCTCTCTTTTTAATTTTCATGTCAAGCTAAAACTAAACTTGGTCTCAGCTCCTAACCAAAAGCTCACAGAAACACAAGACAGCCAGGTGGTCTATCCCTTCAGACAAGATGGGGCTCTTATTGTCTGAGTCAAAACCCACCTTAGGACACATACTAGCTACTGTCCTCTCAACAGGGTTTTCATTACTTCAGATTAGGGTTCCTAAGTCTCTCTCTCCCGCATTTCGCATCAAAGTAACAGAGAGACATGTAAAACTTACCAAAAGCCAACAAAAAAAAAAATCTGCCAATCGGTCTCACACCCCTCCCCCACACTTAAAGTATGCAGTGTCCTCAATGCATGCAGAAGAATAAAAACAGGGATCAGGGAAGGAGAGTACCAGAAATTAGCAATATACGGTAGAACAGTGCATCCAACAATCAGTAGCAGCTACCTAAAAAAAAAGGGCTTTTTACAATTACCACCCCAAAAACTTTACTATTTACTATTACCCCCCCCCCAAAACTTTCAAACAACCGTTACCCTCCCCTGTTGCATACTAATCACTAACTGACCCCCATCATTACAGACCCGTAACGGAGGGGGTTAGTAGTGAAACTGCATCGTTGTCACGGATTTTCTAGGACCAAAATGCCCTTAGTAGTGAAATAAACCCTCTTCAAAGGGATACCTTCACTTCATCCTCTTCACTTCACCTGTTGTAGCAAACCGGAGGAAGAAGAAGAACTTCGTCTCAGCCCTCTTCTCAGGCCACGATTTCAGCCCTCTCTGGTTTCACTATCTCCATCGTCTCAGGTGACATTGCAATTTTCGGCGAAGTTAAGGTAATACATTCATGTCTTCTTCTCCTTATTTTCTCTCTTCGATTAGGGCATAATATCACAATGTCTTGCTGTACCCTTTTGATGTTTGCTGTAGATGTAATTACCCAGCCCATCATAAGCTCACAATGCCTAATTTTGTTATCCCTTAGTTTCCTCTGTAATTTCCGGTGAAGCCTCTGATCCGACCTAATTTCAGAGAACTGTTTACATCCAAAAAATTTGGGTGATTTTCGGTGAAGGTCCACAAGTTTGTTTTGGGTTGAACTATCCTAGAGTTGGCCTATTAAATCAATAATTTAGGGTTGAGATACATTATGAATGAAAATAGACAATGCAAGCATATAGGATTTATATGCTTCTTCCTTCGTTGTGAACAAGACAAATGCTTCAGGGCCAAAAAGAAAAACCTACAGAGGCACAACAATTGCCTTCATATTCCTCACCAAGTTTTAGTTAGTAACCATGAACTCTAATCCTTTGCTTGGATTTTTTTCATTCTTGTAGTTGTGCCCAGCTTCTTAAACCTTTAAAGAGTATTTCACATCTGGCTCCCTGGCTTACATACCCACCACAGAATTGATAAAACCATACATTCGAACTCACCACAGAATTGATACTACCAACAATTCATCCTTTTGGAATAACATATCCTGGAAACGAAAAAATTATAGTCATAAGTACCATCAGTAATCCACTTATAACAACAGTTCTAAAAGTGTTTTAAATACTCAAGTAATCCAATTGGTGTGTGCCACCCTTGAATGGAATAAGCAGATTTGATCTAAAATGTAGATGTCCAGAATATATGAGGTGTGTGGTGAAGATGAAAGTCCAAGAACCAATGGTATTAAGGGTTCACTAGATTTAAAATTTAAGCTTTTCTTGACCAAGAGATCAAGGTACTCATTGAGTGGTCTTGAGAGAATGCACTTGTGCTTGGTTCTAGGACTTGGGGAATAGGTGGATAGTGATCTTTTTTGTCAACTCATTTAGATCCCCATATACAAACACCCAGCTGCAAATAGGTTTCTAGTGAATGAAAAGCCAAGGAATTTCTGAAGAAATTATGGAAGTGGGTATTTGTTTGACAATTCATGAAAACATCAAATACTTATTTGTTTAAAAAGGAAACAAAGACTAATTAATCTATGGCTTGTTCTCCTGGAATGTTTGCAGGTAAGATGTCATCTGGGAGTGTGAATATCGGCTGTGCAAGGTGGGTGAGGTTCCAAAACATGGAATGTTATTGCAGGAGGAGATCTGCTGTGAGGATTTCAGAGTCAATGGACAACCCAGATAGGCTGTATTATATTTGTTTTAATAGAGACAATGGTGGTTGCAGATTCTTCAGATGGGCAGTACCCATTGGTGAAACAAGCCAATCTGTGCATGCCAGTGATGCACCAAACAATGAGGGTGAAATAGAGCAGCAGAGAAGTGAAGAGATCGGTAGTCTGAATATTAGATTGAATACTGTGGAGAAGACTGTAGCAATAATGAAGATCACAAATCAAGTAGTAATAGTTCTGATTGTATTGTACTGTATTTGGAATGTAGTGATTTAAGTCTGGGAATTTCAAAGTCATTTTGTTGAAGTCTATTTTGGTTAGTCTTGGGTTGTAATCATGGATGTTTTTTAGTTTTGGGTTGTAATGATGGATGTTAATTATGGTTGAATATTGTAGTGAAATAGTATCTTGTGAACTGTTGTCTATTATAAGAATATGGGTAGAATTAAGCATCAATGGTGTATGTTCAATACTCTCTTGAGCGTACTTCACAATTCTTACCATTTCTTGCCAACAATGCATAACAATCCTCTCCATAGGTATCTCAACAACAAAATCTTATAGAAATGATCCTTAAATTGTGGTTTGGGATGAAGCAGATGTCAAGCTGATTATATTTTGTAAACATATCAGATGTCAAGCTGGAAAAGTTGTCACAAATGGACTTGGAGGGGGGGTTTGTTTGTTCTAATAAAAATTGTAAATTAAACACAAATGGAAAGGTAGCCAGTTTCGGTTTAACCAAGTGTAACCAGCTGGCAAAGTCAAGTTTCTAAAGGAGAAACCAGAAAGATGGTTTATAGTTGATTTGGATCTTATATCAGTTTCCCTACAAGTTTTGCATTTATGATCTGAACAACAAAGAGGTGGCATGAGCTAGCCAGCTCAGGTTTCAGCCATTAGAGCCATAAGAACTAGAAAATACAGGATTCTTTACTGTCACTGGAACAGCAATAGCCTGAACCTTCTCCAAATTTCTTCCCAATAGAACTCAAAACCAAACATTCCATAAGCATAAAGACCTTAAAGGACTTTATCAATTGTCATCCTTCAATTGTCCAACTAGTCCTTATAAACAGAGAGAGAGAGAGAGATTCACAAATAAAGTTACTGAAAAATCAAGTCCAAAGGGCAGGATAGCAGTCAAGCCCCAAATAAGTCAAGAACCCCAGTAGGAGTACATGTAAATAGTCTCTCTAAAACCGGCCCTTAAATGGAGAGGCTTTTCAACAGTAGCAAAAAAAATTCACAATGAAATTATAAAGACCCATTGTACTTAAAAATGTTACAAACAACCTATGACCCTGCACCTTAATACCAGCCCAACCCCAAGACATATTTGTAAATCCGAAAGACATAGTTGCAGCATCTCATTGAAGTTGGCTCCTCAGCTCAATATCACCTCACCATATCTACAAGTCATGAAACAAATTCCAAGTGACCAACTATACTTAAGTAAATGTTAAATGTTTGTTTTAAACAAATTAAGTTAATCAAGTTTTACACCCTATTGATAACTAGTAATTTAACTCATACCATTATTGTTGTGGGTTTGCTCTTCTGAATGCTATAACCTTTGCAGACTTGGCAGTCATTTTTCCCTTCACCTTGTCTTGTGCACACCCAATTGAAGTTGTAGTAGATTGCTGTGAGGACCTCTGTGAGGACCTGGTTACCCTCTGTGAAGAGGTAGCATCATCATCCCTGCTGTTTCTCTTTCTCTAAAAAAAGGCAAGAACAAAAACATTAGATTCTACATAGTTTTATCATGCAAAACTAAATATGACATTGAATATGTTATCATGTCATACCTTAGGAGCACTGCGAGAAGTAGATGGTCTCTTGTCTTTATACTTGCAAGTCCTCTTGTTATGATCAGTACCTCCACAGAGTTGACATCTGATACTCCTTATCTTCTTCCTTGAATTGCATGGGGCTGCCTCATCTGATTCTCTTCTCCTACTCATACGAGGTCTACCAATCCCCCTCTTTAATATTAGAGGAAGCAAGTCAGTTTCTTGTAGTGTACTAAGATCACTCATTGGGTAAATTATTTCTTGATACGCCATTAAATATCTTTCTGTGGTGTAAACTGGATCACAATAGTCCTCTAAAGTTCCCCTATAATTTAGAATGCAAACTCCAGCATGTTTACAAGGTAACCCAGTTGCTACCCAGACCCCACACTCACAGGTTGACTCAGTCATGTTAACAACATATCTTAGGCCAGATCCATCTTGTATCTCAAACAGCTCTCTACCTGCTGAAATGGGTACACAGTGCCTCATACCCTTCTGTACTGCCGCCAGTTTCTCACAAATTGTTGGAGTCAGCCTAGTTACACTGGTTAAGCCACTCTCATACCTTTTATGTAATCTTTTCATCATCTTTACTCTAAGACCATCCACCAAAGTAAGGATAGGCTTACTCCTCAAGGGTCCTACCGAGTGACTGAATGACTCAGTACAGTTGTTGGTGATGTGGTCACTTTTGGCTCTATGATCAAAAGCATGTCTTGCCCACATCGGTACTGGTGTCTTCATCAACCAATTATAGGCCCCTTGACTATCTTCCTTCATTTCATTCATAGTTTTTTGGAATCCATTGGCATTATATGATTGGCATGCAGCCCAGAACTGACTCCTCAATTGAATGCCACTACCCCATCGTGACTTGAAGTTATTGTATAGGTGTCTGCAGCAATGCCTATGGTGTGCCTTAGGGAATAATGTTGCAATAGCTTCAATAAGACCCTATATATGAAAAGAATATTCACTAGTCAAAAACCTAAACATCATTAATATATTGTCATAAAATCACAAATATAATGTTAATGATATTAGTCATACCTTCTGTTTATCTGTCATAAATGTATATGGAAGTCCTGTAGGTGTGACTAGACCTATGACATCACGTAAGCAACTGAGAAAGAATAACTAAGTGTTAGTGGATTCATTCTCAAGCACACCGTAAGCAACTGGATACATGCCATTGTTTCCATCCATTGAAACAGCAGATACCAGAACTCCACCATATATTCCCTTCAAATGACATCCATCAAGGCCCAAGAATGGCCTGCATCCCTTCAAAAAACCTTGAACACAAGCATTAAAACATACAAACAAACGCTTGAACTGACGATCTACTTTGTATTAATCTTTGATTAATTCACTTTCTACCAGTCCATGTAAATATCCATTTTGATATTCTATCGCTATTTGATTCCCAATGTTTGCTCTCATTATCATGTCTGCATAACTTTCTAGTCTCCTAAATGCTTTTTTATGACTTGAACTATCTTCCCCTAGGGCAATCCATTTAGCCCTATACAATTGCATGTTGCAGGTCTCCACTGAATACAGATCTCTCAACATTTGTTCCATGGTTTTTAGACTCATATTTGGGTCCGATCTAATTTAGGATGCAATCTTTCCTGCTATCCAACATGCACTTACTCCATTAATTCTAACTGGACACCCTCTTCCTGCACATATTGCACTCACCTTTTTGCCCTCATTTTTTATCTTCAATGTCTTAAAACATTCTTGCACTTCATAATCCTTCAAGACTTCTCTGAAGTGCTGCCCATTCTTGAACAATTGTCCAACTTTCAAATGGATTCTATTGCTTGGATCCCTCTGGAACCATCCTCTTCCTCACAATTTGATTACTATTCTCTTCCTCTTCTGCATCACTTCCAAATTCTTTATATTCTTCATTACAACTCTCTGAACTCTCACTTAAATCATCAGATTCTCTAGCTACATAATCAGAATCTGATGTGTCATTGCTCACTTCTTGTTCCTCACCCTCAAGTACCCTGCTAGCTGATGGATTGGTTGGATCAGCTGATGGAATGGTTGCATCATTACTTCCCAAATCTATAGTGGTAGTAGTAGTTGTAGTAGATCTCACAATACTAGCACTCCTACACCTACTAGACATACCAACTTCAGTAAAAGAAACCCCACTATCATGCATAACTACGTAACTCCCATATTCAAATGTGACTCGGCTATGAGATGCACTAGTTGACCCAAGAACAGCAATCTGACTGCTATTATGCATCAAAGTAGCACCACCCTTCTGAACATTCATGTCACCATCACTTTGAAGATTTTTGGCACCATCCCTTTGAATATTTCTGGCACCATCCCTTTGAGGATTACTGAGGCCACCCCTTCTTATATTAGCTTTTGGCCTAGTACTTGTAGTAGACATATCAGTAAGGGGAAAAACTGGATATGTTGCTCCAATCTCTGGTCTATTTCTTACAGTATCACCCACAAACTAGACATGGTGTCCATTGATGGTAACCTGGTCAGTGTTGTTACCAACTTGGACATTGTAGACATACATGTGGATATAATCCACCTGAGTACCAAGCATGTTTACCATTTCCATCAAACATCTTTATCTGTCTTCACTACCATATCTTTCATATTGTCAGTTGTCATATATTTGACATTGAAGTCCACAGATCTTCCTTTGGGAACAATACTCAAAAGTGAGTTATATATGTCAGATATCATATCTAGGTAACCATATTGTTCAACATCAATAATCTTTGTAAATGTGCCTTGAAGATAGTGGTACTGTACTTCAGTCGTTGTCATTTTGAAGATTAGAGACTGTTTGGCTGCATGGCATATGGATTTTATAGAAAAGTGGGAGAAGCAACAATTAATCACATTAGTCAAGAACAGTCATTAAAATTCAAGTTTGACAAATTATATCCAAGTATCAATATTATTAGATAAACTTCTCAACTAAAGAAATAAATACAAGATTATCCATTAAGTCAGGTACAAACTTATATAAAGTTCTTCACAGCACTAAATGGAAAAGAAGGGAAGAAGTCAGGGCTTTTAAATGGAAAAAATCATGCAAAAGCTTGAACCTTTGCCTATTTTTAGAACCAAATTTGCAGCACCCCATTGAAGTTGGGTCACATACAAGAAAAATGCAATTTACACAGTCAAACTACAACAAAGTTGGGTTACATTAAAAAAAAAAATGCAAGTGACAATGAGTGTTGACTTGGATGAAATATGGTCTATATTTCTAGTGGGTTTTATGAGAACAGTCTGTTTGCTAGTGTCCATGCATTCTGTATTGGTCTTTGATTTGCAGAATTACCATGAGTGCTGGTTTACTACGATTATGTTTAAAGGGAGGGCAGCTGCCTCCTCAGTTAATGAACTGAAATAGAATTAAGCAGCATTTCTATCAACATAGAAGAGAATCAACAAATTTGACTACTTAACTAGCTAAATCCCATGTAACCAGGCAAGAGATTGATCAAAGAATGCATTCTTTATGTAGCATCTTGAAGAGAAAAAGAGAAAATCTCTCTATTTCCAAGCAGAAATAGAACACCAGACACAGACGCCAAACATGTTTATGAACATGGTATGAACCACTTTCGCCATGAAGAAGCTTACATTGAATTTTGTAATTTAGAAAGATCAGTCTCGGATTCTCTATTCACCATGAGCACCTTCCCTAAAAATCAATTCACCTAGCATGTCTAAAATTGCAACCCCCATTAGGACCATACACAAATGCACAGGGGGTTTACCAGGCCAGCTGGCCACCCCTCTCACCCCACTTCTCTCTCTCTCTCTCTGTCTCTCACATTGTCTCTCTTTTCCTCACTTGGCCTTCACCATCTAACACTTGAAACCCTACAATCACCAACACCTATTTACTCACTTCTAGACTAAAAACCATGGTGTTTCACTTGGTTCTTCTTCCCCTAATAATGAAAAATCATAATAGCAACAAATTACTTAATAAATTCAGAATCTGTACCAAAAATAAAGTATTTATTTTGACGAAATAATCGTAGTAAACCAGCACTCATGGTAATCCAGCAAGGCAAGGGTTCATATGATTTGTAGAAGCTACTTTTAATTTCCCATAATAATTGTCATAAAGATCGGTTAAAAAAACCATAACAAATATGGCTGTACTGTAAGCTATTCCCAGATCTTCCATAAAAAAAAATGGGCACAGCCACAAAGCTAAAAAAATGGATCTTAAAACAATTTGGAATTAAACCATTTACTATGGATCTTAAAACAATTTGGAACAAGTTTTGTATTCAAATGTGTGAGCTGGTCCAGCATGCCCATACCCAAAGCCCATTCCATCACCATTGGTTCAATAAAATGAAGTTACTACACATAAACAACTAAAAATGGAAAACGAGAACTCTATAATACATCGAAATAAAGAGACAGATTACATAGATGAAGGTGAAAACTAAAGTCCCAAACCCAGAATAGAAACCCTAAAACAAAAGAGAGACAGATAAGTTCAATAAACGACAGATCTGTGGTAGCAACAAATTGACAGTAAATCTTTTCAAAACATTAAAAAAGAATAGAAATTTGAGTCGAAAAACCTTAGTTCTTAGTGAGTTTGAGCCAAAAATTATACCTTTGTGCCCTTGCTCGCTTCTCTCTTCTCTTCTCAGAGAGTATGCAACTGTGTTTTGTCCTTCTGTCCTGCTCCGAGAGCTTTAACGGTGGAACCTCTCTATCCTTTTATACGGCGGAAGAAATCGTGGCCCGAGAAGAGGGCTGAGACGAAGTTCTTCTTCTTCCTCTGGTTTGCTGCAATAGGTGAAGTGAAGAGGATGAAGTGAAGAGGAAATGAAGGTATCCCTTTGAAGAAGGGTTTATTTCACTACTAAGGGCATTTTGGTCCTAGAAAATCCGTGACAACGGTGCAGTTTCACTACTAACCCCTCCATTACGGGTCTGTAACGGTGGGGGTCAGTTAGTGATTAGTATGCAACAGGGGAGGGTAACAGTTGTTTGAAAGTTTTTGGGGGGAGTAATAGTAAATAGTAAAGTTTTTTGGGTGGTAATTGTAAAAAAAAAATAAAAACAAACAAACAAACAAAACAAAAGTACCAATGAAAAATAGTGGGCTGCCTCCCACATAGCGCTAAGTTTAGAGTCTTCAACTAGACTCAGAATGACTCATGGAGAGTCAAGGATCACATCATGCAACTCCAACGGCTCAATAAGTTGGCCATCAGCAAGGCCATCCATATACAGCTTCAGTTGTTGGCCATTGACCTTAAAGGTATGTCCAGTCTGAGGGTTACGAACCTCCACAACACCATGAGGGGAAACATCCACTACCACAAAGGGGCCATCCCACTAAGATCTAAGCTTTGCATGGAATAAACGCAACTTGGAGTTAAACAACCATTCTCGCTGATTGGGCTCAAAGGACTTTTGGACTATATGTTTATCATGAAAAGCTATAGTCCGGTCCTTATAGAGGCGCGAGTTGTCATAAGCATCATTGCACAATTTATCCAATTCAGATAACTGGAAACGACGAGTGGAGCCAGCATCGGACATATCAAAATTAAAGGTCTTGATAGCCCAAAATGCCTGATGCTCCAACTCAACTGGAAGATGATAGGCTTTACCAAAAACTAATCGATATGGAGACATACTAATAGGAGTTTTATAAGCTGTCCGATAAGCCCATAAAGCGTCATCTAGACGAGTGGACCAATCCTTACGGTTAGGTCTAACTATCTTCTCCAAGATTCGCTTGATCTCATGGTTAGAAACCTCCACTTGACCAGATGTCTGTGGATGGTAGGGAGTAGCAACCTTGTGAGTGATGGAGTACTTTTTCAACAAGGCTCCATCTCTCCAGTGCTTGAAATGGGAGCCACCGTCATTGATGATAGCTCTAGGGAAACCAAAGCGGCTAAAAATGTGACTCTGAACAAAAGACATAATAACCTTATGGTCATTGGTTTTGGTTGCTTTAGCCTTGACCCATTTAGAAACATAGTCAACTGCCACTAGGATGTACTCATGACTAAACGAAGCAGAAAATGGGCCCATGAAATCAATCCCCCAAACATAAAAAATCTCAACGATCAGAATAGGATTAAGGGGCATCATATCTCGTCGAGAAAGATTACCAACCTGTTGGCATCTAACACACGTTTTACAGAAAACATGCACATCCCGAAACAAAGTAGGTCAATAAAAGCCACTCTGCAGCACCTTGGCTGCAGTCTTGTTACCACTAAAGTGTCCCCCACAATCGAGAGTATGACAGAAAAATAAAATACTCTGGAACTCACTCTCAGGGACACAATATCGAATGACCTGATCCGAACAGTATCGAAACAACTCAAGATCCTCCCAATAGTAGTACTTTAGTGATGAGAAGAAGCGATCCTTAACTAATTATCCCAATCAGAAGAAATCTTCCCACTAGCAAAGGTGTTCACAATGTGAGCATACTAAGGAGCTGGTTTAGAAGATATAACAAATAATTGCTCATCGGGAAAGGTTTCCCGAACCAACTCAGAAGTGGAAGGATCAAGGGGCATATAAGATAAATGGTCTACTATAATATTTTCTAACCCTTTCTTATCTTGAATTTCCAGGTCAAACTCTTGAAGGAGGAGAATCCATCGGATGAGCCTCGGCTTAGCATCACGCTTGGATAGGAGATGCCGAAGAGCTGCGTGATCCAAATAGGCAATCACCTTCGAGCCCAAAAGATATGATCTAAACTTATCAAGGGCAAAAACTACTGCTAGTAACTCCTTCTCAGTAGTGGTGTGATTCATCTGAGCATCAGAGAGGATTTTACTAGCATAGTAAATCACAACAGGCTTTCCATCTACCCTTTGGCCTAAAACAACACCAACAACATAGTCGGACACGTCACACATGATCTCAAAGGGGAGAGACCAATCAGGTGACCTCATAATGGGTGCTTTAGCCAATGAATCACGAAGGGTGTGGAAAGCATGAAAGCATTTATCATCAAAGATAAAAGGGACATACTTTGCAAGTAGACTGCACAAGGGCCTAGAAATCAAGCTAAAGTCTTTGATGAAACGCCTATAGAAGACGGCATGGCCCAAGAAAGAATGGACCTGCCGAGCAAAAGTGGGAGGGGGTAACTTAGCAATCAAATCAACCTTGGCCAGGTCAACCTCAATGCCTCGTGCAAAAACAATGTGGCCGAGGACAATACCCTTTTGAACCATGAAATGGCTCTTCTCCTGACTAAGAATGAGGTTGGTCTCCACACACCGTTTAAGAACCTGAGATAACTGATGGAGACACTCATCGAAAGATGACCCAAAGATAGAGAAGTCATCCATGAAAACCTCTAAAGATTGGCCAACCATGTCGTAAAAGATGGCCGTCATGCGCCTTTGAAAGGTGGCCGGAGCATTGCACGACCCAAAGGCATGCGTCTGAATGCAAATGTACCAAAGGGCAAGTGAAGGTTGTTTTCTCTTGATCACTGGGACACATAGGAACTTGATTATATCCCGAATAACCGTCAAGAAAATAGAAGTAGCTTTGTCCAACCAATTTCTCTAAAATCTGATCAATGAAGGGCAGAGGGAAGTGGTCTTTGCAGGTGACCTTGTTCAGCCAACCGTAGTGGTACAAGGTGGGACAAGGTCACCTTGGTCGTTGGGAACAACCATAATGCCAGACTTCTTAGGGACAACCTGAGTGCGGCTAACCCATTGACTATCCGAGATGGGGTATATGATGCCAGCATCAAGCCACTTTACTACTTCGTTCTTCAGTACTTCCCTCATATTAGGGTTCAGACGACGTTATGGGTCCCTAAAGGGTTTTGCTCCCTCCTCACAATAGATCCTGTGCATACAGACTGACCCTTAAGATCAGCCAAGGACCAACCAATGGCAACCTTGTACTCAGAAAGAACTTCCAACAGTTGAACCTCTTGCCTGGACGAAAGATCGGATGAGATAATAACAGGCAAGGTCTCTCCTTTCCCTAAAAATGCATACTTAAGGGTGGATGGGAGAGGTTCAAGCTCCAACTTTAGAGGGGATATTAGAGAAGAAGGTTGGGGAGATGTAGCCAAAGGGGGGAGAGACTCAAACCTAACTGTCCAAGGTAGCCGTTCTGAAGAGGGTGAGGAATGTAGCAAAGTGTTCACCTCTTCAGTATGTGCCTCAGACTCATCTCCAAACATTATATAGTGCTGCAAAGGGTCATCAATAAGCATGTGAGAAGTGTGATTGGCCACAACTTCATGTAATAAATTTAATGCAAAGCACTCTTCCTCTCGAATGGAATCTAAGGATGCATTGAAGATGTTAAGCCTAAGTTTCTTATTCCCAAAAGAGATGTCCATGGCACCTGATCTACAATTTATGCAAGCATTTGCAATAGCTAAGAAGGGGCGCCCTAAAATGATAGGGGGGAAACTTGGCTGTGGTGGTTGTATCCATATCCAGGACAAGGAAGTCCATAGGAAAGTATAACTCTTCCACCTTTACTAAGACATCCTCTAACAAACCACGAGGTTTCTTGACTGAACGATCAGCCAACTGAAGGATGACCTCAGTGGGTTTCAAATCTCCTAAACCAATCTGTCATAGACTGAACTAAGCAAGATATTCACACTAGCCCCTAAATCAAGTAGTGCCCTACTTATGGAGAGATCTCCAATGATCCAGGAAATAAGAGGTGCACCTGGATCCTTAAGCTTCGGGAGTAGGTGGCTGAAATTACATAACTAACATGTTCAATCAAATGGATGGTCTTAGGGATTTGAATTCTCAATTTACACTTTTGGGTGCAGAGGTCTTTCAAAAATTTTGCGTAAGCAGGAACTTACTTGATAGCATCCAAAAGGGAGAGATTGATGCGAACTTGTTGGAACAAGTCTATCATCTCTTGCATCTTTTCACCCTTTTTACCCTGAAGGGGAGAGGATGGTGTCTGAAGGGCCTCCAAAAAAGGGACCTTTGGAATGTAAGAATCAGGTGATGGTCCCTCCACAATAGGAATTTGCAACCCCTTCCTTGGAAACTGATGAGTGATTTCCACAGGTGGTGTTTTAGTAATGGACTCATGTGTTTTTACACCACCACTAGAATTCTCTAGGGTTGACTCAGCTTCCCCTTGGCTTTGAGGAGTAGTGGGCAATATCCCATTGGTGGTTAAGGGTGCATCAGGTTTTTCCACCCTTTTACCACTCCTTAGGATTGTGACCGACTGGACTTGCTCTTTCCCTGGACCCATTTTACTATTTGGGTTACCTATTGGCTGACTTAGCAATTGGCCAGCCTCCCTCCTACTTATAGCATCGGCTAGCTGACCCAGTTGGTTCTCTAGCTTATTAATGGATTGAGTATGTGAGGGTAGCAGCTGTGTGTTATGCTCGAGCCCACTTAATACTTTTAGCTCCTTCTCCTCAAAGGATTGATTCTGTTGGGGTTGAGGTTATGGTGGTTGTCCACCCCTATAGGCATTAGATTGAACATTAAATGGTGGCCTATATGATGGGTTTGGAGGATTATAGGTATTGAGTTTCTCCATGAAAAGTTTAGGTGGTTTCGTCATCCCGGGTTATAGGTATTGGAAAAAGGATCATTACCCGGTTTAGGAAAACTTTGAGCCACTTGTACCTGTTCCTGAACAAATTCAGGGTATTGTGCAGCCGAAGGACAGTCCGTCACATAATGACTAGGGCTAGCACATAAGGCGCATGCTTCAGTCTGATTAGGGAAACTCATTGGGAAAGGGGACATAGAATGTTGTCCTACAAACATCAGATAGTCCAATTTCTTGGACAGCATATCAACCTTAGCAGTCATCTCTATAGTTGGATTGATCTCATAGAGACCACCATTCTTTGGTTGTCCTGTGTGTAGAATCTCAGTTCGAGAGGCCGAAGCATGATGTTGGGAATTCTCACTAAGGGTTTCAAAAAGATCCCATGCTTCCGTCTCATTCTTGTGCATAAATGTTCCACCACAAGAGGAGTCCACCATCTGCCTATATCGGTTATGGAGGCCATCATTAAAACACTAGACTAACTGCCATTTTGGGACAACATGGTGGGGGCACTTCCTAAATAATTCTTTGAGTCTTTCCCACGCTTCATGAAATTGTTCGCCCTCTAATTGGGAAAAACTAGTAATGGCTCTCCTAAGGCTATTAGTCCGACCAATAGGGAAGAATTTTTTTAAAAAATTCTGTTGCATACCCGCCCATGTAGAAATCCTAACCGAATCTAGGGAATGAAGCCAGTGTTTGGCTTTGTCCTTTAAGGAAAATGGGAACAGAAGTAACTTTAGGGCATCTTCAGAGAGGTTTTGAATTTTGACTGTAGAACACACCTCTAAGAACTCATCAAGATGCTTGTAAGGCTCCTCATTAGCAAGTCCATAATAGGATGGTAACATCTGTATGATGTTGGACTTGATCTCATATTGAGCGGCCTGAATGGCAGGCAACTACATACAAGACGCAAGGGTATAAGCAGTTGGAGTGAAGTGCTCACTCAACGGCCTTCTTGGCTGGTTTTTGTCCCAATTTATTACTATGATCCTTATTCTTAGGTCTAGCCACAGATCGCTCTATTTCTAAGTCAAGGGAAGTCAGGTTGGGGTGCAAAGAACTCCGACCATGCATAAAACACAACACAAGTTGAACATGCTAATTAAACAAAAAATAAAACTAGTAAATTAAAATGTGATAACTAATAAAAACAATTAATAAAAAAAAATCATAACTAAAAAATTAAAAAAAATAACTAATTTAAAACTAATGAAAATACTTACCTGGTGTTAGCGGTTGCTTAATTCCACGTTCTGCCCCCGATAAACGGTTACTCATATGATCTTAAGGGGCTGGGGGAATTAAAATTAAACCTAAACACCCAATCTAATGCTAGAATTAAAAAAACAAAAAAAACTACATAAAATAACCCTAATTACATAAAGTCTAGGAATTAAAACTAAATCAAACGGACAACTTGTCCTTACTCGATCTACTCAGCTTCCTACACAAACAAAGAGAACGTTAGGTATACTAAAATCGAAATTAACCTAATAAAGAGATTAAAAATAAAAATTAAAACTAAAATAAAGTAACACAAAACAACTCAATCAATCTTAGCAACTGTGCTTCGGTTCCCCGACAACGACGCCAAAATTTGATCGTGTCGTTAACTGGTCAAAAATAAAACCCTAAGTTAATCTAGCAAGTAGCAAGTAAGGGGTCGATTTACGGGGAACTGGAAGGCTAAATTACTAAAATGATAAGTTGAAAGTGATGAAAATTAAATTGCAATAAATCTGATTTTTAAACTAAGAACAAAAGAAACAAATCTAACTAACAACGATGTGAAGTTATGAGATGGAGGCTATCTTTAGGGTTCGAATTCCCAATGGAATTGTTATTCAATTCAGTTGCATGTTTCGGTTTATTATAATCACAGGCTTAATAATACCACAGAATATAGGGTTCCTCCTAGGTATGGACTATCTTGACGAGTACTATCGTCCTTCACTTGTAGGGCTTGGCACGCTTAGTTCGTTCAGCTATAATCCATCATCGGTACAACCACATAAGAACAAAATACTATTGGTTGAATAAAAAATAATGAATCACAAAAACAAAATTCCTCAACTAAATATATCAATTAAAATATCCAAATAGGGATGTGGTCTCAACATCAAGCAATTAAGAATGCAAACCAGAATTTTAAATAACAAATACCATCAGTTCATTTACACCTAAAGATAGAAAGAACTTAGCCGATCATGGCGCTAAGAGACAGGGGCAACAATGGTGATGACGATCTTCCATGGTGATGAAGTTGCTAGAACGGTAATCACTCTCTCCTCGCCTTGCCGAACCCAAGATCCAAAACAAATAAAAAAAAATAAAAAAAATAAAAAAAAAAAAGAAGAAGAGAAAAACGAGAGAGAGAGAGAGCTGTGAGAGGGTGAGAGCATGAGGGTTAGAGGAGAGATGGGACCGGTTATAAAAGGAGAGAAAGAGCTAGATTGGGAGAGGGAGAGAGAGAAACACCTGAAAGAGTGAAATCAGATTTTAGGGATGGGGAAAGTGGGATCACGTGAAAATATTTGGGAAAAACAAAATAAAAAAAATAAAATAGAAAAGTAAATTGGAAAGTGGATGAAATCTTCTGAAAATATCTCTCCATCCTGGCCCCGGATGGACCCAATCCGAGAATTAAAGTTGCTCCAATTAATGTTCTGGATGATATGAGCCCAATATCGGATATCTTCTGTAAATTTCCCAATTTTCTAAAATTATGATTATGCCCTTGGATCTTCAGGGGAACTTCTTCCCATCTCGCCCTTGACTTGGTCTCCAAGAGTGTAAAGAATCCAAATCTGTAAATTTCCAGCTCAACATGCCACATCACCCTCATGCAAAATGACCAATATACCCCTAAGACCAAATTCTGTGGAGATAGGTGGGGACCACCCCTTGAACTCGAAAATACAAGAGGTCTTCATTGGGCCAGACTTGTGTAGCATTGAACTCTTCCAACTTGGTTTTCCCTGAAAATGCAGAAAAGTACCTGAGTAGTTCCATTCTAAGCAGATAAAAATGTATAATTAAATGGAATAATTTCACACAAAATGTACTCATCAAATACCCCCACACTTAGATTTTGCTAGTCCTCGAGCAAAAAGAAAATAAAGAAAACAAAAATCCTAACTCACTTTCGTAGGAATCACGGTTGCACTTAGCATGTGCAACAAGCCTTTAAACCTCTAGGTTACTCCTATCCGAGATGGAGTATATGATGCCAGCATCAAGCCACTTTACTACTTCATTCTTCACTATTTCCCTCATATTAGGGTTTAGACGATGCTGTAGGTCCCTAAAGGGTTTTGCTCCCTCCTCACAATAGATCCTGTGCATACAGACTGAAGGGTCAATACCCTTAAGATCAGCCAAGGACCAACCAATGGCGACCTTTTTCACTTTATGGTAAATTTTGATAGGGAAGCAAGTAGCAGAGGCTGAGGAGGTATGTATTGGAATAGGAAGAGGGATGAGAGAAGATATTAAACCTATTATATTGCTGGTTCATTTCCCACTTGAGCCTACTTAATTAGGGTAATTGACCATCAAAAGACAATCATGATCACGGCCCCAACTTTCAAGCCCCAGATAGGAAGACTATTAGAGGGCACTAGATCAGCCAAGGACCAACCAATGGCAACCTTTTTCACTTTATGGTAAATTTTGATAGGGAAGCAAGTAGCAGAGGCTGAGGAGATATGTATTGGAATAGGAAGAGGGATGAGAGGAGATATTAAACCTATTATATTGCTGGTTCATTTCCCACTTGAGCCTACTTAATTAGGGTAATTGACCATCAAAAGACAATCATGATCACGGCCCCAACTTTCAAGCCCCAGATAGGAAGACTATTAGAGGGCACTAGAAAAGAAGAGAAACCAGCCAGCTACCTCTAAAGTAAAAAAGAAAAGTAACTCTCTAAAACAACTAGCTAATTATTATTGGGAAGGGGTTTGGTGCCAAGCTGTGTGGCCCCTATGTCAACGTTGGGGCCAATGGGAGCACACGCATGGGCATCCAAGGAGAGGGGTTGGGTGGTCATTCACTGCCCCATGTGAGGGGGCACAAGGCTCTGACAGTAGTACTGGAATGTGATACATGAATGGGTGCTTGTTGTAGATGTGCGTGCTAGAAGAATACTATGAGACAAGAGTATCATGGGTATGGAGAGAAATGGCAAAGGGCGCAAATGCTGATATGTAAATAAGGACAAAAGTTTTCTATTATTTCCAGTTAAAATGCTAATACAGTGCTTCAATTTTTAGTTCCTAAGGCAAAAATGCATCATGACTTTTTATTTTCAGACCTCAATTATTTCTCCTAGTTTTGGTAACCATTAAAAGAGGGCTTATAAAACCTATTAACATATGTAACACAATAGGGGGAGTGAGTCCCCCTATCGTGGTTGGTTTCCTTTATTGCTTTATGTTTTTAGTTGTTATTTTCCTAGTCTAAGTAAGTTTCTTGTTTAGGCTTTAGGCTTAATTAGGTAAGAGTTATCTTCATTTTATAATTCTATTTTGGTTTTTATATATATCATATCATACTATCATACTATTATATGAGTGCATGAACTCATGTTTCGTGGTTTTTTTTTCACTTGACTATTTTATCCTTTCTATTTATTTAAATACCTTCAATCTCTTATTTTCTTTCAATTATTTTTCTCTTGATTTATCCAATTTTCTGGTACCCTTCCTTAGCATTTTTTCTTATTTTTATTTTTAATGTAATATATATACCATTTCTCCATCCATCGATATCAATCGAAAAAACTATACCCAAAAAAAAAAAGAAGAAAAAACAAGATATCAATCGAAAAAGGAAAATAAAAATGGAATCCTAATAACAACCTATCTCTTGCCCCTTCCAAGCCGTCCTGCTTTCCAAAAATAAAAAATAAAAAATCCTTAGCGATGGCTGCCAAGGATTTGGAGGTAGAGGATCTGGTTCCTCTCTCTCGCCCCTTCCAAGCCGGTGTTTTACTTTTCCAAAAAAAAAAGAAAAAAACTATCGAATCCATGTAATCTCTCTCTCCAAAACGGTATTATTCTGTCTTTCAAGGAAAAACGCTATCGAATCCCTGTAATCTCTCCCTCTCCATTGTTCTTCTTTTCAAGAAAAACCCTTCGGAACCCCTTGCAATCTCTCTCTAATTACAATGATTCAGTGGAGTTGGTAAAAATGGGTATGGGCAAAACTCTCCAACATCTTTTCTATCGAATTTGTCATCCAGACCGGTGATAGCAGGCAGAAGAAGTATAAACAGGTCTGTACATTCTTGTTGCGTTATCTTCAAGATGGCTGATGCCGCTTCAGGTGCATCCTTTTCTATTTGTATTTCCTTCTTTCCTGGGTTGATTGAGCTTAATTTTTCTTAGAAAAACACATGGATCGAATAAGAAGAACATTAATGTAAGTTATTATCAACAAGAAATATCTTATTTATTTATTTAGTTGAGGAATAAACTATTTCTTGGAATTTGGGTTCGTAAGAAATGTGAGTTTCATTTTGTTTCCAGGTCAAATTTTCAATTTTCCAATTGGGTCAGGATCAACTTATTCACAAGAAGGGATGATTTTTAATATGAATAAGCATAAGCTATGTCCGTGAAAGGATCCGAAGTACTGAGGTTACTACCAAAAATACTAGATTTGGTTTCTCCAATGGACGTGTTCCTTGAGTTCTATTTTGCCTTTTTTATTTCGAAAATGGATTACAGTTTCTTTTTCCAATTCCCACAACACATATATGGGCTGAGGAAACCCCATGTATATGTAGTTGGGAATTATTTTTTTTTTAAGTCCTATAGAAAACCCAAATTCAGTTAGTTTAGCTGTCATTTTACTTTTGAAGCTGTTAAGATTTTCACCCATAATACTTGAAAATTTTATTTGTGATTGTTGGACCTGTAAGTGAACCTTGTGATAAACATTATGAATCTTTTTGTATTTGTGATTGTTGGTGAGTGACTGCTCTTAATGTGCTTACTGTTTTCTTTGCCTTGCCCCTCCCCCTCTTTCAATTGTTGTTTGTTCTCATAGAAGTGGGTGGCAGTGACTTAGTTAACATGGCTAAGAAGCACACAAAGGCATGGTGGATGTGATGTTTTCTAATGGTGCTCAATTTGATCAGGTATGTTTTGATCCTATTGGATGAGAAGTTGGGCTTGTAAAAAATTTTATTCAGAATCATGCAAAATTTATATGTTTGTACAGTATTGGCTGGTCATTAATGTTGTTGGAGAAATATCTCTTTTTTTTTTGGTTGGTTATTTATGGTGCTATAGTCACATACTCATCCAATTGTATTCTATGTTATTTTCATTTTGTTTCCTTTATTTCTTTTTCTCTTACAGTAATTTTATTCATTACATGGATGTTGAAACCATAGGTATTAAAGATATGGTCTTTCTTCTTGCTTTGTTTGAGTTTTTTTTATCTATCTTTTCCCTTTGTTCTATTCTTCCTTGCCTGACTCTGGACTCATCAAGGTCACAACACATCTGGTTTATTTTTTCTTCTTGGGGATATTGCTTAGTCATTATGTAATAATTTTCTCTTATTTTTTTCCAACTTATTATTACCTTATCTCTTTTTAAAAAATTGTTTGATGCAACAACATTGGCGTATCAGGTTAAAGGCATGGTTACCTTATGTAAAAAAAATTTCCAAAATTTTCTCTTATTTTTCTCATTATGTTGCCTTCTCTCCTCTCTTCGTAACCAATTTTTTGGTAATTTACACTCTTTTTGAAATTGTTAGGGATTTTCTTTGTATTGATTATGCATTTTGTTTATTACAGATTAACAATGTTCTGTAGCTAATGCATTCAATAATTTTCCCCATTTTGTATAGCTTACGGACCTGCAAACTAATAATGCATAGTTCGAGCTATTCGTAGTGTAAACGTAAATGGGTTGGGCCCAATTTGTGCGCCCACAAGGGGCTGGCCGAGCGAGACCCGAGCTCTGGAGGGGTCGGTCACTTAAGTGACCAACCCCTCCCCTTTTCTATTCGGTCTAGACTTCTAGTGGAAGTCGACCAAGTGAGAGGGGTACCCAGGGTTTTGTCTATAAATAAGTATTAGGCATAAACCCTATCACAATGAATTTCATATCTTTTGAGAAGCCGCCTCTCTCCTTCTCTTTCAAGTTCTGTGTTATCTTAGGGTTTCCATCGTTGCCTAGGGTTTTGTGGTGTGGAGTTCTTATTTATGGAGAAACCTTTCGAGATTGTTCGTGTTCGTGATCTGCTCGTAACTGCAAGCTGCATTCGATCATCCGTTCCGCTGTGATTCCATTCGGTTCAGGTAATCCCTAAACCTCTATGATTAATGGAATGCTCATATGCTATCTATGGTATCAGAGCCGATTAGGGCTTGTTGTTCGCACGTTTTTTTTCTTCCCTTCTTCTCCACGCCTCGTTGCCCTTGGCGCACGCCGCAGCAGCGGCTGCCGCGGATGTGTGCAGGGGCGCGTACGATCTAGGTCGTGCACAGCAGCGGGCCGTGGTCTACACTGCCGTGGCCGTGTGAGGCAAGGTGTACACATGGTGCCAGCTACTGGGCCGGGCCAAGCAACCGCCGAGTAGTATTTAAAAAACAAAAAAAAAAAAAAAAAAAAAAAAAAAAAAAAAAAAAGAAGAAAAAGAAGAAGAAAGGAAAAAAAAGAAAAAAAATAAAGAAAGGTTTATTTTAAAAGGTAATGATTGCATTTGTTTTTTTTAAAAAAAATTTCATGATGTGAGAATTTAGCAAAGTTCTCATAACTCTTTTTTGGTTTGAAAAAGCTGTCATGATTACAAGTAATCATTACTTTGCAGATTCTTTTTTTTTTTTAAGGACAGAACACTCTCTGGTTTTTTTTTCTTTTGTTTGTGTTGGCCATGCTTGTGCCTGTGCACACAGCAGCGGCAGCAGCAGGCCCAGAACACTCTCTGGTTTTTTTTTTCTTTTGTTTGTGCTGGCCGTGCTTGTGCCACAGCAGCGGCAGCAGCAGGCCGTGGCCTGCCGCTGCTGCGGTTGTGTGCCACAAGGCTGCTAGCATGGCAGCCAGCCCCACAGAATAAAAAAAAAAGACAAAATCGAATTCTTTTTTTTAGGATTTGTTATTTAGGGTTTTTTGGAGGAAGGAGATGGGTGAAGTGGGAATCCCTTCATGTTTGCAATAAATAATTAACCGCAAGTGTACGGATCAATCGTAGCTACGGGTCGAACTCAAGGAGATATACGCCACCATATTTTCCTCACTTTAAAGTAATGCAAAGTGAACCAGATTAAAGTGTTAAATTAAACTAACAAAAATTAACGCGTCCTTATTCACAAGCATCTAACAAATTTAATTGGCATGAATTGATTTGGCGTCCTACGCATATCCATCTAACCTATCAAAACTAAAGCGGATTGGAGCGGATTGAAAGGGATAAATTGCAGCCACAATCACATAAAAAAAATCAAAAGAAGAAGAGGAGAATAAGATAGAAGAGAGAGAGAGAGAGAGAGAGAGAGAGAGAGAGTTAAGAGAGGTAAAACCTAGATGTGCTTGAACCGGACTGAAATTGCATGAATTAATTGAAGAACTTGAATACTTGAACAAATCTTGCATGGCTTCCTCTTCTAAATCTCCAAGTCTTGTCATCAACTTAGGAACTTAGACTAGAAAGCTTGAAACTAAATTAGAATTATTACAACCATATTGCAGACATAAAATTAAAGCATGAATCAAAAGCATTACAACCATGGAGCTGAAAGCATAAAATTAAACTAGAATTTAGAAAGCCAAAAACTAGGAGAAGAGAAGAAGAAATTTCACTAATTAATTGAACTAAAAACTGAATTAAAACTAACTTAAAAAACTGAATTAGAACTAACTTGTTACAACCCAAAGGGCAAGGGGTATTTATAGAGGGAAGGGAGAAGAGAGAAGAGGGAAGTGGTAGGAAAAATATTCCCTAAGAGAAGAGGAGAATATTCTCTTCTCCTTCCTCCTTTACATTACTTGAATCCCAAGAAAAAAGAAAAAAAATAGAAATTAAGAGAGATAAAAATCTAAGCTACATCAACCTTCTATTTCTCAAAAAGTAACTTTCCTATTCTATTCTTGTGCTTCCTTTTCTTTGTAGATATCTTCTCCAAGGAATGAGATCAAGGCATCTTTGACTTTTCAACCTTCCAAGGATAAGAGAATATTTTCCAAATTAAATCTATCCATAGTCAAATCCCAAAAGTGCCCTTGGAAAGTTGGAGGAGAGAGAATGATGATTAGGATTCCACTCACAATTAATGAAATGTCAAATCTGTCCTTCGAAAAACGTGGAGCATGGGATGCTTATATAGGCCTCACTGTTGTATTCCTTACAAAAAAATCACCCAAAATAGAACCAAATTTTGTCCAATTTGGAATTCGGGAGTCCAAAATATCTAAAGTTGAAGTTGGACTGCTCCAGAGCCTTCCAAATGGAATCTCTCGGCTATAGGAAGGAAACCTTTTGATAATTGCACTAAAGCCCCTCGAATTCAAACTTCTGCTATACTTTATCCTCGGCCGATTTTTGATAATTATAAACAAACCCCTGTATGCCATTTTCGCGCGCCGTTACGTAAACAGCATTAGCTTCTTCGTTTCAACTCAGAATCAAGTTCCGTTTGAACTGTTACGAAGCTGACTCGATGGGCTACGCATCCATACTATTAACACCTCAAAATTATGCTATGAGGCCCACTGTACTCATGTTCAAATTTGGCTAATTGGTGTGATTCTTTCAGTGCTCAATCCAAACTTGATTTTCTCGACTCCTGGACGCTTCCGACTATTACCAAACACCACTAAATAGCTTAAAAAGGCTCCTTAGCATCATTTGCTCCATTTTCACAAGAATTCACCTAAAACCTAAAAATACAAACAAAAACCTCGAGTAGCTCCGTTCCAAGTATAAAAATGGATGCTTTATGGCCCTAAGATTTCACACATAAATGTGCTCATCAGATTCCCCCACACTTGAACGTTACTTGTCCTCAAGTAAACAAAAAGAAAAACTAACCTAGAATGCAAAAAATCCTAACTCACTTTCGTAGGAATCACGGTTGCACTTAGCATGTGCAACAAGCCTTTGAACTCCTAGGTTATCCCTAGTGGACGAGTTATGTCTCGTGAGTGTTTGTAGTGAATATACACCCAAAATTCAATTGTAAATGAATGCTGCAAATTTTAATCATGGCATAAGTAGGACAGTGCACATAATCCCAAAAAGTGCTCAACTAAAGATCAAAGAGCCAAAGGTTCCCCCACACTTGAATTTTATCACCCCACATCAATTCAAGTAACAAGCATGCATCAAGATTAAGGGATCTCCTCATATTTTCTGAACACTACTCACCTTCAGGTAAATCACTCAATAGCATCGATGGAACCAAAGACTTAGGCTTTGAGTATTTTGACCATACTATTTTTTTTTTTTTTTTAGGCATTAAGGCAAAAGTTTTTTTCTTTCTCAACAACAAACTCTATTTCTACTCCTCTACTGTTCTCTGAATGACATGGTGGAGCATACACCAGACACTTAAATACTTGGTAGCTTTGCTTTTTGCATATATCCATAAAGACTTTGAGACTTTGATGCAAGAGTTTTTTTTTTTTTTTTAGTTTCCTTCCAAGGAATATCGATCAAGTCACCCTGCTTCATGAGGTACAGTGCCCTGTCTAGTCCCAAGGAATTCCACTTTCTTTTCTGTTTCTTTCTTTTTTCTTTCACATTTTTTTTGTTTCTTTCATTCACTTTCATGCCTTGCCTTGCCACAAACAAATTGGTCTCAACTACTAGCCAAAAGATCAAAGGGTCCATAAAACATATAGAGGAATCTAGCCATCAAATAAAATAACGCTCACATTTTCCAACTCAATCCCTCTCATCGGATACATACATACCAACTACCATCCTTGAAAAGGGATTTTTTTATTATTTCGCATGCTAGGGCACCTAATTCCCTCTTTCTCTCGCTTCGCAATCAAAGAAACGTATGCACACAACCAAACTACCGCCACAATCAAAATTTACCAAATAAGCAAGCTCAAACACCCCCCCCACACACTTAAGTCATGCAATGTCCTCAATGCATGCAGAAAATAAAGAAGAAGGACAAGGGAGGAGATGAAGGGGCTTACCAGATATAATAAAAAAGAGGATCATGAAGAGTCATGAGCTCTACAATAAATATTTGGGGCATCAAAAGAAATCTCAATCCATGGCCGGCAAATGTAGAAAGAGCTTTAGAACCAGAAAACACTCGACCATGAATTTTAGTAAAGCGAGAAATAATATAAAAGTTAAGCACATCTGAGAAATATCCAATAGAAAAATCTGTCCTCATGGGACAGTGGAAAATGAAGGCATTAAAACTCATGCCATAAATCCTCCCCTTCTCTCCCTTTTGCAATGTAAAACACGTCATGTTTAGAAAAACCAACCAAAAATGGATCGTAGTAAGCATCAAAAGGATCATAAATATCAGTAACCTCATCAAGATAATCATAAAAAATGAGAGGTTTACTCAAATCAATCCTAGTAATAAAACTCTCCGCTCTTTGCAGAACTTGGTTTGCCAAATAAGGATCACGATAATATGCTTGAAGAACATCATGACTAACATTATCCTCCTCAATAAAATCATCAAACCTAGGAAGTTTGGACAAATCAATATGTGGGACTACTGAATCCTCAAAATAACAATTATCTGGGTTTTCCAAAGAGAGAGGGAGAGATCGAATTTTCAAGGTTTCTATGCTATCATAAAAATCTGATTCTAAATCAGTGGAAACACTAGGCTCACTAAAATCAGAAATTTCAGGCAAAAGTTGGACGTCCCTAGGTAGCTCATCAAACTCTGCTTCACTAGCATATTCAGGAGGCTCAATCTCAACAAATAAATCATCTTGAAAATCATTGTGTTGGGAGTGACTCTCATTAACCTCAAATTGGGGTGGTGGACTTGCAACATCATTAAACTGGGGATGGGGTGGTTCAGTCTGACTAGGTAATGTACTCGTTTCCTCCTCTTGCACCATGGTGATCAGTTGAGAGAGTTGCTTCTCCATGGTATTTTCGCTTGTCGTGAGAAGGGCTATGTGTTTCTCAAGCTCACTCAGTCTGGCCTCCTCACTCATTTTTGAAACTCAGGGGGTTGGTGATATGGTTCAAGGAGAGGTGGCCCATTGAGATTCAATGGGGGGTTGGGCATTGGAGGACCAAACTGACCATGATATTGGAAATTGGGTGATCCAGCTTGGTTATTCCATTGATCCCACAAGAAATTGGGATGTTCACTCAACCCCTGATTGTAAATGCCAAAAGAATTATACTGAAATAGTGGACTCACATTCTCATCACCATAGCTACCCCCATAAAGATTAGGGCATCCTTCCATAACATGGATAGTCTGGGGATGTGACCAATCAAAATTTTCTGAAAGCCCATAGTTGGGTTGGGGAACAAAATTGTATTGGGGTGGTGCAAAGTTGTTCTCTAACTCACTACTTTTGGCTGCCCTAGCTTGTTTAAACCTTTCCCCCAAAGTCATATGTGCCTTAACTTGGTTCCACCTTTCCCCTAAAGTCATAGGTGGAGGTGTACCTCCCATTATTCCAGACATGCATAAACTACCTATCCCAAATTGAGTTCTCCCTTAGAAAAATTAAAGAAAAATAAAGGACTAGAAAAAATTCACTAAAAACATGAGGGAATAAATAGACAGTTGTTGCATTGCCCTCAGAAATCGAAACAATGGTTCCAAAGCTGTAAGGTTGCCATATAGGTTGACAGCAAGGGAACCCGTATAGTCTTCAAGAGCCACCTACGGGCAACTCTAATTGGATTCTAATGTAGAGTGGAGGACTACTATGCGTTTCTGTTTCCAAGGCACTCACTATGTCGCTTTCCTGTTATCAAAGTTGGTCACCTTCAACGATAAGTCATATGCCAATCCACCCAACCAAGTCAAGATGCAGCGTCATAGGTAACTTAATCCTATGAGGGACACCAAAAGATGTTGGGTTTGAGCATAAGGACTTTAGATTGGGCGCACAGTCTTTGAAACAGAAGAGAAACAAGATGACGTTTTCAAAAACTGATTTTGTTTTTTGTTTTTTTTTTAGAAGAAAAGGTAAAATAAAATAAAGCACTTCGAATTACTTAAAAATCAGAAAAATAAAGTGGACAATAATCTCCCTGGCAACGGCGCCAAAAACTTGTTTGCAAGAAATAATTAACCGCAAGCGTACGGATCAATCGTAGCTATGAGTTGAACTCAAGGAGATATATGCCACCATATTTTCCTCCCTTTAAAGTAATGCAAAGTGAACCAAATTAAAGTGTTAAATTAAACTAATTAAACTAACAAAAATTAACGCGTCCTAACTCACAAGCATCTAACTAATTTAATTGGCATGAATTGATTTGGCGTCCTACACATATCCATCTAACCTATCAAAACTAAAGTGGATTGGAGCGGATTGGAAGGGATAAATTGCAGCCACAATCACATAAAAAAAATCAAAAGAAGAAGAGGAGAATAAGATAGAAGAGAGAGAGAGAGAGAATGAGATAGAAGAGAGGGAGAGTGAGATTGAGAGTTTAGAGAGGTAAAACCTGGATGTGCTTGAACCGGACTGAAATTGTATGAATTAATTGAACAAATCTTGCATGGCTTCCTCTTCTAAATCTCCAAGTCTTGTCATCAACTTAGGAACTTAGACTAGAAAGCTTGAAACTAAACTAGAATTATTTCAACAATATTGAAGATATAAAATTAAAGCATGAATCAAAAGCATTACAACCATGGAATTGAAAACATAAAATCAAACTAGAATTTAGAAAGCCAAAAACTAGAAGAAGAGAAGAAGAAATTTCACTAATTAATTGAACTAAAAACTGAATTAAAACTAAACAAAAAATAACTTAAAAAACTAAACTAGAACTAACTTGTTACAACCCAAAGGGCAAGGGGTATTTATAGGGGGAAGGGAGAAGAGAGAAGAGAGAAGAGGGAAGTGGTAGGAGAAATATTCCCTAAGGGAAGAGGAGAATATTCTCTTCTCCTTCCTCCTTTACATTACTTGAATCCCAAGAAAAAAGAAAAAAATAGAAACTAAGAGAGATAAAAATCTAAGCTACATCAACCTTCTATTTCTCAAAAAGTAACTTTCCTATTCTATTCTTGTGCTTCCTTTTCTTTGTAGATATCTTCTCCAAGGAATGAGATCAAGGCATATTTGACTTTTCAACCTTCCAAGGATAAGAGAATATTTTCCAAATTAAATCTATCCATACTCAAATCCCAAAAGTGCCCTTGAAAAGTTGGAGGAGAGAGAATGACGACTAGGATTCCACTCACAATTAATGAAATATCAAATCTGTCCTTCAAAAAATGTGGAGCATGGGATGCTTATATAGGCCTCACTGTTGTATTTTTTACAAAAAATCACCCAAAATAGACCCAAATTTCATCCAATTTGGAATTCGGGAGCCCAAAATATCTCAAGTTGAAGTTGGACTGCTCCAGAGCCTTCCAAATGGAATCTCTCGGCTATAGGAAGGATAACTTCTAATAATTGTGCTAAAGCTCCTCGACTCCGAACTTCTGCTATACTTTGTCCCTGGCCAATTTTTGATAATTACAAACAAACCCCTGCATGCCATTTTTGCGCGTCGTTACGAAAACGGCCGTAGCTTCTTCGTTTCAACTCGGAATCAAGTTCCGTTTGAACTGTTGCGAAGTTGACTCGATGGGCTACGCATCCATACTATTAACACCTCATAATTATGCTATGAGGTGCATTGTACTCACGTTCAAATTTGGCTAATTGGCGTGATTCTTTCAGTGCTCAATCCAAACTTGATTTTCTCGACTCCTGGACGCTTCCGACTACTATCAAACACCATTAAATAGCTTAAAAAGGCTCATTAGCATCATTTGCTCCATTTTCACAAGAATTCACCTAAAACCTGAAAACACAAACAAAAACCTCGAGTAGCTCCGTTCCAAGTATAAAAATGCATGCTTTATGGCCCTAAGATTTCACACATAAATGTGCTCATCACTTCACCCATCCCCTTACTTTTTTTTTTCTTTCCCTAATTGAGCTTATATTTATGGTTTTTATCATATGCATATGCTTTGATTTGTTATACATGCATTGGGGATTGTTATTGAGTAGGTTATTAAATGATTTCTTGATCTAGGGATAAATCATATTTTTTTTATATGCATGTAATTTGATATATGTATTGTTTATGATTTGTTCTTATGACCCTTAACAAATTTTGGGGATCTCCCCTGTAGGGTTTCTCATTTTTGGGGGGCATTTTATTTATGTCATGTGTACCCCCATTAATGAGAAATCATTTTATGAGATCCATGAGAGAAATGGGAGAAAGGGTGTTGTCCCAAATCATCCCATATTTTTCCCATGTGTATTGGAGATCACCCAGGGCAACTTTGTTAATAAAGAAACATATGATTCCCCCATTGCGGTACGGATCGGTTTGACGCTGCCATTAGGTTATCGCTGTCAAACACCCCATCCCATGCACACCATGTGTTTTGCTATTTTTTAATATCTTCATGGGATGGATTTGGTACTTGTCAAGTGACATGTTTATTTGGATAGATATGCGTTAGAGTTAATACTTGGAAGTGATACAAAGTGCAGTGTTCGCCGGTAGTTTATAGTAGGATCTTGAATGTATAAGAGCCGGTTGTATTTTAAATATTTTTTGAGAAACCATGTAATGGGAGCTATTGTACTTCGTATCACAACCTTGTACCGACTCGGCATATCACTTCGAGTACCAAATTTGGGTCTCTTGTGTAAGTCCCTTGCGCACCCGTATGTATGGCGCATTAAATTGTGGTTAGGAGATTCTTGTTTTTCTCCTACATTTGTTCGAAATTAGTTAAAGTTATACGTCCCCAGACCCACACATTGTGAGATTTGATTACCAGCTTAGCGAAGTTTTTGGTTTCACTGTGTGGGAAAGGGTACCATTAATTTTAATTAAGGTTTCTTGAACAAATTTGTGGATTTATGGATGTATACTAAATGTCCTCCCTTGTACATTGTAATGATGACTTATAAGACTGTTGTTGCTAACCTTAACCAAGGCAATAAGTTGGATGGCACCAACTATGACATGTGGCACCGAAAGGCCAAATTCTTGCTTAATGAGCAAGATTACCTAGACCTCCTGACCACTGAAATGGCCCCACCCGAAGTGGGTACTACCATCCGTCACCGTCAAGAAAAAGAGGCTTACAACAATTGGTTTAAGAGAGATCGGAGTGCGCGCTTTCTTATGTTAAGCACGATACACGATGATCTTATCGGCCAGTATGAGAAGTGCGAGACTGCCAAGTCCATGTGGGACCAAGTAAGGCTCGACTGTGGCGGTACATCCACGACCAAACTTAGGTCTATAACCTTGAAGTTTGAGATGTACCGTAAGGACCCCAAGCACACTATGGTTGAACACCTCAGGGTCGTGAAAGACATGATCCGAAAATTAGATGATGCTGGGGTACACCTTACCGATGAGCAGCAAGTACAGGCCATTATCAGGACGTTGCCTGTTTCCTAGGGACAGATGAAGATAGTTCTGACACAATGACACTGTCAAGACATTTAATGACATTGCCGCTCATGTGGAACTAGAAGCGGAGTGCCTAGAGGTGACCCAATCACATGCCCTTGTCGTCCAAGCGGGGCAGCGCAAGAATGGGTCTAAGTGCAAGAGACAAAGGACCACTAGGATTCAAGATCAAGCTCAGAAAGTTGCGCCAACGGGGCGTAAGACCACCAAGCGCCGACATGGCAAGAAAGGTGGAAAGAAAGATATCACCAAGGTCAAGTGCTATAACTGCTAGAAGATGGGGCACTTCGCTCGTGACTGCACTGAAGCGAAGCAGGTACCATTTCTGCCTCTCTCTCCTTGTACTTTTGTATGTACATACGTTTTGGTTGCCCAAACCCAATCTGATTGGATTGTGGATACAGGTGCAACAAGACACATAGCGCGAGATCGAGGAGGGTTCGTAGATTATGGAAAGATTCCGGATGGCGCCCAAAGTATCTACATGGGGAATGGCACAAGTGAAGTAGTTGGAGGGGTTGGTACCTACTAGCTCACCTTGCGCATTGGGCGCATCTTGCTACTTCATGATGTGCTATACGCACCAGAAATCCAGCATAATCTACTTTCAGTTACTGCATTATTGATTTTAGGATATTCATTTATTTTTTATGGTGACTCTTTTGAGATACGATTGGATGGTAGTAGTTTTGGACATTGTAGGCTTAAGAATGGTTTTATTAAATTAGATTTGATAATTCCTATTGTTTCCTCTTCATCTTTTATAGTTGATTCTAATACTAGTCCAGATTTAATTACTTGGCATGCTAGACTAGGACACATAGGTCGAGATAGGATGGGACGGTTAGCTCGAGAAGGCCTTCTTGGCTCACTCGCTAAAGTCAACCTACCGACATGTGAGGCCTGTTTAGCGGGTAAGACCCACCGGAAGCCTTTTGGAAAGGCTAAACAGGCAACCCAGACAGTAGAGCTTGTCCATTCGGACATCTGCGGACCAATGAACATGAAGGCATGTCATGGTGCTTCCTATTTTCTCATCTTTATCGATGATTATTCGTGATATGGTTATGTGTATCTGATCGCTCACCGCTACGAAGCGTTAGATTGCTTCAAACGCTTTGTAGCAGAGGTTGAGAACCAGTAAGGCAAGAGGTTAAAAACTCTGCGTACTGACCGAGGACGCGAGTATTTGTCTGATCAATTTAAAGAGATGTGTGAGGAAAAAGGAATCACTAGGCAGCTGACTATTCCCCACACTCCACAGCAAAATGGTGTAGCAAAGCGGAGGAATATGACACTTTTAGATATGGTTAGATCGATGATGGCGCAGGCCAACCTCCCAATATCTTTCTGGGGGGATGCTATGTTGATCGCTGCCTACGTCCTTAACCACGTGCCATCATAGTCAGTTCCCTCCACTCTCTATGAATTATGAAAAGGCGCAAAGCCCACTTTGGGGCATATGCGATCATGGGGATGTGCAGGATATGTTCATAGTACCTCCCATAAGTTTGGGAAACTTGGCCCTAGAGCTAAAAAGAGTACCTTTATAAGATATTCCGATACCTCAAAAGGCTATGTAGTGTACGGTGAATATCAAGATGGAGGAATGACAGAGAGTGAGTCCCGCGATGTGGATTTTCTTGAGATTGATTTCCCTAGCATCAGTGACGCAGGCAGAGACCTTGATCTCTTTGAGATAGAGACTGATGAAAGCGTCTCACCTACTCTTGGCGAGGGTGAGGAATTAAACACTCATCATGAGATCGCCAGAGAGGGTGAGAGTGATCATCAGTCCAGTGAGAGTGTGCTACCTAATGAAAACGCACAACCCGCGGGTCAAGAACCCTCTGCACGTAAGAGCGCACGTGGACACATTCCCCGACATCGTTTTGAGATTAAAGGGGACACTGCCCTCGTCTGTGTCCCTAGGGATGAGGATGAGCCATCCATAGTGAGTGAGGCGCTCTCTTCTCCAGCTAAGGAAATGTGGCAAGCTACTATAGAAGATGAGTTGACTTCTATGACTAAGAACCAAGTCTAGGAGTTAGTTGATCTTTCACCTGGGCGCAAGGCCATCGGGAACAAGTGGGTCCTGAAGGTCAAGCGAAAGGCAGATGGGTCAATTGACAAGTATAAGGCACGTCTTGTGGCAAAGGGATATACCCAAAAGGAGGGTATAGACTATGATGAGACATTCTCCCCTGTGGTGAGAATGGCCTCAATACGCCTCATTCTTGCCATTGACGCAAAGTTGGATTTAGAGCTCTACCAAATGGACGTTAAAACTGCTTTTCTCAATGGAGAACTGGACGAGGAGATCTTTATGGCTCAGCCTGTGGGCTTTGAGAAGAAGGGACATGAGCGCAAAGTATGCCGTCTCAAACGTTCCATCTATGGACTTAAGCAATCGTATAGGCAGTGGTATATTAGATTTCACCATGCCATTACCACTACGGATTTTGACATGATTGAAGAGGACCACTGTGTGTATGTTTAACGGTCCAAGGTAGGGTTTCTTATCCTATCATTGTATGTTGACGACATCCTATTGGCTGGGAATGACATTGAAATGATTGTCGCCACTAAAGAGTGGTTGTCCTCTACTTTTGAGATGAAGGACATGGGTGAGGCCAACTTTGTGTTGGGTGTGAAGATTATGAGGGATCGCACTAAGAGACTTCTTAGTTTGTCTCAAGAGACTTACATAAAGAAAGTCCTGGAGCGGTTCCATATGAGCAACTCAAAACCCGTTGACACTCCAATGGATAAGGCATGTACTTTGAGCCTAGACCAATGCCCTAAGAGTGATGAAGAGAGAAATCAAATGTCCAAAATACCCTATGCAGCGACAATAAGTAGTTTGATGTATGCGATGATGTGCACGCGTCCAGATATTTGCTTTGCCGTTGGCATGGTGAGCCGTTACCAGAGTAACCCAGGGCCAGCTCATTGGCAGGCAGTTAAAAAGATACTTCGATACCTACGTGGCACTGCAACCCTCTCGCTCACCTTCAGTGGTTCAAACTTGAGACTGAGAGGCTGCAGTGATGCTGATTGGGCTAGTGATAGAGATGAGCGTAAGTCCACTTCGGGGTATGCAGTCGTCCTGGGAGGTGGGGCTGTCACTTGGAGTAGCAAGAAACAGACCTGCATCGCCCTGTCCACGATGGAGTCGGAGTATGTCGCATGTTCGGCAACAGTACAGGAGGCTATTTGGCTCAGGAGGTTCTTGCAGAGACTTAGCATTTCTGCTCATTCAAACAACGCTATACTTATACACTGTGACAGCACGGCAGCGCTTGCATTTGCGAAGGACCCCAAGGTCCATGGTAGAGCCAAGCACATTGACATACGGTATCACTACATTCGAGACATGGTAGCGCGAGGTGAAGTGGTTCTACAACTTATCTCCACTGGCAATATATTGGTTGATCCGTTGACTAAGCCCATTGCCAGAGATGTTTTCCTACTTTGCGTTAGGAACTTGGGACTCAGGCGGATCTGATATGTATTTGCTTTGAGAACACTTTGTTTGTGATGGACATTTATTTGTATTTCTCTTACATTTATTGATGAGCATATATTTGTTTGAGTAATCTTGTGTGTATACATTCATTGATTGTAAAGATGTCACCAAGCTTAGAATCGACCCACTCACACGGGTGATTTGCCTCGGCGCTGGGGTGTAGCGAGCGAGATGAGCTCATGAGCATGTGTGCTCTATGGCGCCTTAGTTAGAGCTAAGATGAGACCTTTACTTGGTCAAACTTGGAAGACACCATACTTCCAAGTAGCCTATTAGAAGCCATATGTGAGGTTCTAGGTAGAAACCATGAGGGTGACTGTGCTAGAGACTCAGGTTAAGCGCTTAGAGAAGCGACTAGACTAAGATCTGTATGGCGTTTATTTATTGCAAGTGACATGCCCACCCTAGTGGGAGTTACGCCATAGCATGCATATCATACTGCATGTGCTGAGGACGACCGATTGTGAGAGTGACCGAATGGATCCCTGCTTCATCACTGTGTGAGCCACGTGGATTATATTAATCTCACAATACCCTTATTACCTGAGACAATGTCATAAAAAAGACACCCAATGAAGCTACTTTGACGTTCTCCTTAGGACCATGGATGATGCGGTCCAGCGGGAAGTGATTGGGAAAGCTGTTGGGGATATTTGGATTGACATGAGGGGCTCAGGGAAAACCATTGGACGTTATACCTTTGTTATGTGACTCATTGCCCGGGCGACGTGTAGTATTTGTGATCGACGCAGTCATGAGTACATTACATACTAAGGATTAACACTGCTCATCATGAGGGGTCGAGAGTGTTAGATCGGGTGTAAGTGGATCGTTTGGGGTATTTCGAGACTTTTGAGAGTGATGTACTATGTTGGCTAGACGGAAGTTTGATATAGTACTCCTACCTTGTACTATCTCGACAGGTCGTACGCCCCATTACCTGTATGGAGGATAACACAGAATGAGAGAAGCTTGAATGCATAATCAAAATTATGCGCCCTGTGTGGGCGAGTGGGAGATGTAAACATAAATGGGCTGGACCCAATTTGTGCGCCCACAAGGGGCTGGCTGCACGAGACCCGAGCTCTAGAGGGGTCGGTCACTGAAGTGACCAACCCCTCCCCTTTTCTATTTGGTCTAGACTTCTATTGGAAGTCGACCAAGTGAGAGGGGCGCCCAGGGCTTTGTCTATAAATAAGTATTAGGCTTAAACCCTATCACAATGAATTTCATATCTTTTGAGAAGTCGTCTCTCTCCCTCTCTTTCAAGTTCTGTGTTATCCTAGGGTTTCCATCGTTGCCTAGGGTTTTGTGGTGTGGAGTTCTTCCTCGTGGAGAAACCTTTCAAGATTGTTCGTGTTCGTGATCTGCTTGTAACTGCAAGCCACATTCGATCATCCGTTCTGCTACGATTCCATTCGGTTCAGGTAATCCCTAAACCTCTGTGATTAATGGAATGCTCATATGCTATCACATAGTACATTTCTTTCTTTGCAGTTAGGATTGTGAATGGTGGCTTTCAAAGATATCCATGTCACCATGCATGTGTTGTTAGCCATTGAAAATCATAACGACTCATAATGAATACATTTTTTTTCTAGAAGGAACTCATCATAAATGTTTACGTAATAGTTTTGTATATTCCACCTTTGGTTCTAAATCCTTCTCATATCCTTAGTTCCACTGAATTCCTCCCCCATTTATGTACTAAAACCTTGGCTATATGAGTCACTCTATTATGAACCATATAGAATGTGGTATATGCATAGGGTAAATGCTTGTTCAATTTGAGGCACTCCATCATGAACCATATAGCAGAAACCTTAAGTTTCAGCCCCTCCGAAAATTTGAAACAACAATTGAGAACACTCGAACAGATCTTCTATAATGGCAAGAGCGTCAGTAAATAGAGGAAATCTGAAGTTTGTGACCGACAACTTGATTATGAGTTCTTTCTTTCTTTGGCAATCATAGTAGGCTTCAGTTTTTCAGGTTTGCAGTTCATTTTCCTGTGTTTCTTCTCAGAATCTCTGTAGGCATGGAGTTTTGATAGAAACTAGTTATAGCAAACACCAACCAAAGACACAAAAAGAAACAAGAAATAGCAAGAGGATACAAAGATATAACGTGGTTCACACACCAGTATGGTGTGCTACATCCACGGGCGAAGGCGAAGATGATTCACTATGCAAATCGGAGAAAAGATTACAATGGAGATCTCAAGAACACCCAAAACGGCGTTGCTGCTCTCTCCCAGAAACCCTAAAACGAAAACCCCCAAATCTTACACCCCTTTACAATAAAGCGGGTAAGGAACATAAATACTCCTCCATCGGATCTGGGTCGATCAATCGGGTTGGGTCGAACCGTACCGCGGGGGCTTCACCCCCGCACCCACTACCATCACAGATCTAAGAAAAAGTTCCATTCGGGTCGCCACCAAAAATGTCGGAGCGGGTCATTCTTCGAAACGGGTCCAAGAATTCGAGACATACATAACACTATAATAGCTCCTGCTCTAGCTTGGTGTGCAGAGAAGAGGTCCAAGTTGAAGAAATCCTATATATATATATAGGATTATTTCTTTATTCCCTCAACTCTACCTTGTATTCTATACTAAATCTGAAAATCCAAGGTATATACACTTATTTCCTTGTTCTCTGGTTCCTTTAAGATTCCAGTATTCCTGTAACAATGTTTCTGAAAGAATACTATACAAAAGTACTCGATTTTTATACTTGGCAGATTCATGAACCAACATTCTATAAAAAGCTTAGCTATATAGTCTACAGTGCAATCCAGCTTATGGTTTTACAATTGCTATTATAATGATTTTTTCATGTATAATTTTATGTGAATGATAACAATTTATATTTCAAAGTTAACTATTTATCCATCTTTCAAAGCATAATTGGTTACAATTGTTTGTTTGTGTGCGTATGTCAAAATCGCTTGCCTTGATAAGCTTATCAAGGTGACCCAAATATTTGGTTACAATTGTTTCTCTGTTCTCTGACAAAAATTAACATATTTTGAGGAAGTTATCACTTACAAATTACAATATTTTCCATCAAGATTAGATAGCACCGTGGCTACTTAATCATAAAGGGTATAACTTTGAAACCACCAAGCTTTGTAGTTGCTTTGCTCGGTTTCTGATTTTAGTACTACCAAAACATTGAACACAACTTCCTTGGTCCTAGAATTTACACCTCCATGGCAATAAAAAATATTTCCTTCTTTAACTGGCTCATACAGTAAGATCAATGGTCTTACAGTCTTACTTCAAGTAAATGTGTAACCATGGGTTGGGCTGTGTAACCATGGGTTGGGCTTTTCTTGAGTTAGTTTTGTCTACGAGAAGTTCGATTAGGTTTGAGTGCTTGACCCAATATTATTGGGTTAGCTTCTATTAGTTTGGGAGATCATGGAAGATTACGTGGGACCAAATAATCAAGCCTGCCTTCCCTTCGATTTAGTTCTTCAAACGAATCAAACCCTATAACTCAAGTCTCTTTTTGTCGGTCTCATCCACTGTAATTATGTGCTACTTTAACTCTTTAAAGGGCAACATTTTTCATGAAGAAACCATTGATCAAATTAGAAGTGAAGGACCTCGAAATTGGGTTCAAAGATGGTTGTAGTGCGTTGACAGCAGAACAGAATTTGAATCGACTCTGACGATCTTGTCTACTTCGAGGATGTTAGGGTAACGGTTTAAAAGGGGTTCTAATTGGGGTTGTTATACATGCAGGGAGGACATGAAAGAGTATTAATAATACACATAGAAGCCAAGGCAATGATCAGGAACCAAACCCCAACTTCGATTTAGGTTTTTTCCTCTTATGATCCAATCCCTAGAAAAAGAAAAGTAGAGTTAAGCTATTTATGGATTAGTAAGAATCTATTATGATCTCATGTAACTTTTGACTTTTGAAAGAAGCAAAAAGAAAATTTCATCCGTTTCTTTTCTAAATTTATTGCCTCACTTTATTCTATGTGATTTTATATTATTTCATCCGTTTCTTTTCTAAAATTTCATCCGTTTTTTCTCACTTTATTTTATATTTTATATTTTATAAATATATTATTTAATTTAACAAACTCTCTTTCTCCTTTAGACATTTTGGAGGAAAGTCAGTTTTAACTCAATCTTTCTATCCTGTCCTTCAAAACTTTTCCCATCTATCCCTCCCCCCCTCCCTCTCTCTCTCTCTCTCTCTCTCTCTCTCCTCAATTCTCCCTCCCTCCATGATCTCCCCTCCCTTGATCCTCGTTCTCTCTCTCTCTGACTCTCCCTCATGTTCCTCCTTTTCTCTTAAAATCTCTCATTCTCTCTATAATCTATCCTCACCTATTTCTCTATTGCCCCTATATATGGCTACACGTGCATTTGCGCGTGCACGTTTACTAGTATATATATATATATTGGTTCGTACGGTAGATGCAACATTCTATTTATTGCACAGCCATTTTCTCCCATTGTTCTCTCTTCTTCTTCTTCACCTCTTGCTATCTTCACTCTTCTCTTTGCCAGGTTCATTCTAATGACCAATCTATTGACGAAGACGCAATCTCACTCTTTAAGTATTGCCCAGAAATCATTAAAGCCCATTTTGTTGAAACAAGAAGTTAGTGATAGTGAGATTTACTATATGACATACCTGAGCTTTACATAACAATCTTGTTGCTCATTTTTGTACCAGACACTTGCCAATCACGAAAACAAGAAGGAGAAGGGAGGGGCAACAGATAATTAAGTTGTTGTATTTTATTTTAACATTAAAATGAATAGAGAATTGAGCTGCAGTAAACAGCAATTAAACATAAATTACTATGTTCTTAAGAATTGACTATACAAGAGGGAATAATGGAAGAATTGTTTACCAGGGCAACAACAACACTTACCTCTTTAATAGAGAACAGAACAAGAATAAAATCACAAACAGGTTTAGTACAATGAACATTGTTGCAGAAACAGCAAGAATAAAACCATATCAGAAACTCAAATCGATAGACATAGTACACACATATATGGAAATCGATAATAAAAAGACAACAAATCAAATCATCGTTTATCATTGTAGAGGGAAGATAACTAATATTGAAATCACAAAATGAACCCTACTATCAAATCATTCATTAATTTTTTCATTAATTTTGTATAGTGAACAACGAGATCAATGGAAGCATTGTTACAAATCAATTTCCCTATTTATAAGCTCATACTCATTGATTTGTAACAATCTCCCTTACAACTAGAAATCTAATTACTAATTTGAAATCAATGGATAATCAATTCAACTATTCATAACATTCTAGTAAATGTCTTTTATATTTGTTCAATTTCAATCTTGATATTTGTTGGTTTGGTGTAGTCCAATTTTCAGTCGATTCTGTTGTACCCCAATTCAAAACCAGTATGATAAGGATCTGTTCGGTCCAGGTTCTTACAATTTGTTTCGGTCGATTTTACTGGTTTAGGCTAGGTTTTGACACTCCTACTACAACTCGTATATAAACCGATTATGAGCTGGATAACAAAAAACCAAATAGAAACTAGTAAAATTGGATCAAGTATTTGATTTTGGCTGATAGCTATCCAGTTCAATTTTTATTTTTCCTTGTGAAAAAGTAAACCACACTGGACTGGACCGATTGACACCCTTGACTCGAGACTCAATATGAGGGTCCATGGGACCATGGGCATGGGAGAATGGAAATTTTTTTTTTTTTTTTGTAGAAAGAAAATTCATTGAAAGAAAGAGCCATTACAAGCAGTGACATCTTTCAAGCAAAGATTCTGAAGCCACTGAGAGCTAAGAGGGCAATCATTCGGGGACTCCACCGAAAGGGCCGACCGAGCCAAGGAATTTGCCATAGAATTGGAAGACCTTGGTATAAAGCTAAAGGAGCAAGAAACAAAAGATTTCTGAAGTTGGAGGATATTAAAACCAATGCAACTAACATCGAGATCAAAGCACTCAGAGTTTATCTGGGTAATCAAGCTGGAGCAGTCCAATTCCACCAGAACATGCGAGAAATTCTGCTTTGCTGCATGACGAAGACCCGCCCTGATTGCAATAGCTTCAGCAAAAAAACTAGAGTTGCAAACAAAACCAGCAGAGAAGGCCGAACGGATCATCCCCAAGTGATCTCTGATAACCACACCTAAACCTCCTTTTTTTGAAATTTTTTGGCCAAGCAGCATCACAGTTTACTTTAAGAAACGGATCAAAAGGAGGGAACCAAGAGTGGGGGAGCCATCTTCGGCATAGAAAACCCAACAGATAAAGAAGAAGGCTTGTTGGATGCTAAAGAAAACTCTTGGAAAGCCTTTTCAGCCATCATGATAACCTGGCTTGGAGTCCATTGATGATTATTGAATAGAGGAGAGAGTGGATAAATGGGAAAGAGAAGATCCAAACCAGATGGCCCGAGCAAAAGTGCACGTAAGGAGGATGTGCTCCACCGATTCTAAATCATCACCACATCTTTGGCATGCCGGATTTATAGGAATCTTTCTATAAGCAAAACCTACACCAACCGCAATCTTCTCATGTGAGGATCTCTTATGGCCTTATTTATGTTTGGGGTAATTTACACATACCACCCCGAGGTTTGATGAAAGGATAATTTTACCCCCCAGTTTTGAAAAATTTTGCTTACCCCCGCTGAGGTTTTCAAACAGTAACAAATAAGCCCATTCCGTCAATTCATGACTAACAGTGTTAAAAATAAGATGTGAACTGACAAAATTACCCTTACAAAAAAAGAAAATAAAAAAAAATCGTTTGAAAAAGATGAGTTGCAGGTTTCAAAACTCTTTCAACCCTCAAGGAATTTAGGGTTTCAAATTAGGAAAAAATCCCAAATCAAACCCCAACCAAAATTAAACGGAAATGATTAAGGATAGCAGCTCACTTTAGGTTTTTCTTCTTCATGGGTGAATACAGGACGGAAAAGTTTTCTCGACCTTCTCAATTCAAAACCATATGATCCTTGAGAACCAGTTTAAACTTCAACGATTCACTAAAAAAAAAGTTTAAACTTCAACGAATTGGGGGAAAAAGCTGTCTTTTTTAAATTCGCAAAGGGGGAAAAGGCGATCTGGATCTAATGACACGATAATTTAGCCCCAACGAAATCCATGAACTAAAATTTCATATCTTAAAACATACAGAAACATATTTTATCTTATTTTCTTCCCCTAATTTTAAGAAGCAAAGAGAGGAGCTGTCGATTCTAAGTTTCAAGCACAAGCGCAGGGATTGTCTACAACCACGAGTTCTTCATCAGAGATCCTGAAGATTAAATACCCAAAAGTAAGGCCCAAGACGATTGCCAAGAAGACACCTCCATTGAAGGACATGATGGCAAGCATCAAGAGGTAGCCAATGGTCGAGTTGACTCCGAATAAGATGGCAGCGGCGTACCTGGCGGGGTTGCTCCAACCACTGCCGGCGAGCCTCGAGAAGAGCAGAGGAGTTTCAATGGGCTTTTTATTCACAGCGAAGACTTTGAAGCGGAAACGCCGGTCCTCCATGTATTGGTAGAAGACGGATAAGAGAAAGCAAGCGAGTTGCAGGTATTATTTTTTTCCCAAAAGGGTTTTGATTTGGGATTTTTTCTCATTTTGAAATCATAAATTCCTTAAGGGTTGAAAGGGTTTTGAAACCTGCAACTTATCTTCCCCATTTGATTTGGGGAAGATGAGTTGCAGGTTTTTTTTTCCTTTTTTTTGCAAGGGTAATTTTGTCAGTTCACCTCTTATTTTTAACACTGTTGGTCATGAATTGACGGAATGGACTTATTTGTTACTGTTTGCAAACCTCACGCAGAATTTTTCAAAACTGGGGTATAAAATTATACTTTCATCAAACCTCAGGGGTGGTATATATAAATTTCCCTTAATGTTTTTATCCCTAAAAGCCGCTATTTTTCGAAACCCTTCCACACGCATTTTAAAAAGGGATTTCCGGCCATGCAATTCATCCCTAACCCTAACTATGGCATTCGCTAGTTTGCAGAGATTTTCCTCTCAAATCTCTCGAGTCTCTTCAATCTCTCTCTACTCCAAAGTAGTAGTCACCAGATCATCTACAACCTCTGCTCCTACCTCCAATCCGTCGTTGTCAAAGAAAGTCGCAGATCAAATCGTGAATCTATTCGCTATCGATCCCAAAGGTGAGAATCACCAAATCATTGGACTTTCAGGCCAAACCCTTTTCAAAGCTTTAACCTATCATGGACTGATTGATCCTGCGTCGTACAGACTTGGAGATATCGACCCTTGCACTGGCGAATGCGAGGTGAACATCGTCGACGGATGGCTGTACAACCTCCCTCGCCATAGACACGGTGAGAAGTGCGTTCTGAAGCAGAATACGAAGTCTTCGGTTTTGAGCATGCACTCGAGGTTGGGGTGCCAAGTGGTTCTGACTTCGGAGTTTGAGGGTATGCTGGTCACTATTCCTACGCCAAAACCCTGGGATACCCCGGAAGATTACTCGGAATGAAATTAGGGCTCTCTATTTATTTTTCTGCTTTGAATATGTTTTTGTTTTGGTCAAATAATTGAACATTTCTGAGGATAAATGTTATGTGTGGTTAATTATATGTATGTACGTGATTGTGGTTTGTTATTATATTTAGTTATTAAAAGTGGGATGAGTTTGAAGAAGTAGAAAGTAACGAGAAAAATATTAATTAATTTTTGAGTTCCTCTTGATAGAGGATTGGTGGCCTCCCAATAGTCAAATTGTGCCAGTTCGTAAAGCCAAATTTCTATATTATCTTCTATCTTTTTGTTCTGTTTTTTTTATTTTAGGGTTTTGAAAAATTCTGCGTATCTCCTGAGGTTTGCAAACAGTAACAAATAAGCCTATTTCATCAGTTCATGATTAACAATCTAAAACATAAGAGGTGAACTGACAAAATTACCCTTGCAAAAAAAAAAAAAACCTACAACTCATCTTCCTCAAATCGATTGGGCAAGATGAGTTGCTGGTTTCAAAACCCTTTCAACCCTTAAGAAATTTAGGGTTTCAAATTAGGATACCTACGCTATAAGCTCACCCTGCCCAACTCTTCCTCCATGGACAGAATCCAGGTAGCCAAAACTCCAAGAGACATAAAATCTTTCTAGGGTTTGAGAAGGATCAAGAGATCAATGATTTCTACCGTGGGATTCAACTCAAATGGAGGCTCGTTTATCACCAAGACAAGGACTCAAATGGATAAAAAACGCTTCCAAGCGCTTCAGTTGGAGGCATAGTTTGAGGGATGGGAATTGGATTACCCATTCTAATCATCCATATCTTGTGAAGCGATGCGGCCACTCGATTTTTTCGGTCAATCTGTCTATTTAGCAAATAAATTCTTCCTTCTTCAAGAGTTGATTTCTTCTATGATTTAGAGCCAAATCTATTCAAATTTGGATATTCTTACAAATTTCGCTTGCTCTACACATCCACCGGCTCTGATCACGTCAAAGTCACCGGATTTATAGATCTAAACTGTCCAAAACTCACTTCTTTCACCTTGCAATCTAAGGTGAGTTAATCGGAAATTTTTATAGTTTTGGGGTCGAAGAGGATAGGAAGAGGGAGAAGATGATAGTGAAATTTACTGTCATGACACGTATGGACCCAGCAGGTGATATCATGGAGACAGGTGGAGTGGCTGAGCTGTCTAGGGAGTTATCTATGACACCAGTCATTCGCAAGAGTAGTAGGCCAAGGAGACAACCACTTGCACTTAAGGATTACGTGTAAGAGCAGCACTTTGTGTATGGGAATTGGTTGTAACGGTTTGTAATAGGGCGTGACATGGCTATATAAGATAGGCTAAGGTCACATGAATGATATGAATAGTAATTTCTCTTTCTCATTCTCGTCTTCTTCTCTCTCTCTCTCTCTCTCTTCTACTTCTCTTCCTCTGTCTCTTCTCTTCTACATTCCTCTGCTATAGTGTTACATTGGTGCTTTCGCTTTCGCTTTCCATGGCTGAAGGGACTCGTTGCGCCAACTCGATGAGAATATCAAGACCCCGCAAGACTCCTACACTTCCCATGGTGAGCGCTCGAACTCGCTGCGTGCTGCCTTCGAGAACCAGCAGAAGACCATGTCGAGATGGTTTCCGCTTTACGGTCATGGACGGTTGCATCTAGCAGATTCTTCGGTTTTCACCACCAAATTTGGCTCCGCCGATGAGTCGCGGCCTTCCGATGGTCTCCTTCCCATTCCCCCGCTCACCCATTTCAGCCCATTTCCACTCCACCCCGTGATCCAAACTCGCATAGTCAAACTCGATTTCCCTGGTTTGATGGCGACGATCCCTTGGGTTGGATATTCAAAGCCGAAAGGTTCTTCGACTTTCATCACACGGCCGAGGATCACCGTCTCCCGATCTCCTCCTTCCATATGGACGGTGCGTGCGTTGCAATGGTTTCATGGATGTTCCGCACGCCGCTTTTCCACGTGGCCGCTTTCACCCAAGCTCGAGATCCGCTTTGGGCCCTCTCGAGTTTGAAGATCATCGTGGTGCTCTCGCCAAACTCACCCAAACCGCCCTCAGTATCTCGAGTTTCGCCCCAATTCAAGCACTCGCGAATCGCACCACCAACCTTCCGACCACTTTTCTCGTTAGTTGTTTTATTTCCGGACTCCGCCCGATATCCAAAATGAGGTGTTGGCCTTTCGTCCCACTTCCCGACTCAGCCGATTCTCTTGCTCGTCTCCAGGAGACGAAAACTCTCTGAGTGTCGTTGTTCCTTCCAGATCACCCCTCCCATGGGACCACAACGGCCATTAGCCTTGCCGTACCCCCACGGCCGAATACCCCACCTTCCACGGCCTGGAATTCTGCTTCGTCGCCGATTCGATGCCTCACCCCGCCGAGATGCGAGCCGTCGTGAGCGGGGCCTTTGTTACAATTGCGACGAACGATTCGTTGGCCATCGCCAAAACACGCCAACTCTTTATTATGGATTATGAGGATATGGTCATCGATGACGCGTTGCTCCGAGCCTAATGACCCCCCGATTCACCGGATCCGGATCCCACCTTCCATTCTCGAGCTCTCTTATCATGCTTTAGCAGGGTATTCTTCTCCCACAACGATCCACTTCACCGGATTCATTGCTGGTTGCCCCATCCAGTTCTCGCGACGGCAAAGACTCATAATTTTTTTCGAGCCGTGTCGCGCGCCATTTGGGCTTAGCAATCGAGGCATCACCCGGGTTGGCGTTCTTGTGGCAATGGGGATCGCTTATCCAGCGAAGGTGAGATAAAACAACTACGGGTTCAACTCTTGAACCATACTGTGACCATTGATGCTTATGTCTTACCATTGTTTGGGGCTGAATTGGTCCTTGGTGTTCGATGGTTGGCCGTTGGGCCTGTTATTTTTATTATCGAACTTAACTCTTGAATTTGTGTCTGATGGTACGAGGATCATTCTCAAGGGAGAAACCCCCCAGTCTCCACCACCGCTCCAGTATCAACATCTACGGCTTATTGTTGACACTGGTTCCTATGTGGCGATGTTTCAACTGGAAGTGCAATATGCAACGGCTCCTTCGCTCCAATGTGACAACCCCGCTTCTTCAACAATTGTTGGAATCTTTTGCCTCTGTGTTTGAGATTCCTCATGGGTTGCCCCCCACCGAGTCCAGGATCATGCCATTCCGCTGCAACTCGGTTCTCTACCGGTGAATGTAAAGCCGTACCGTTACCCTCACTTTCAAAAAACAGAGATCGAGCGCTTAGTGGGATCGATGTTGGAGGATGGGATCATAAGACCCAGCAAAAGCCCGTTTTCTTCGCCGGTTCTCCTCGTTAAGAAGAAGGATGGAACCTAGCGCTTCTGTGTAGATTACAGAGCATTAAACTCGGTGACCATTAAAGATCGATTTCCTCTCCCCACGGTGGATGAACTTCTGGACGAACTGCATGGAGCAAAGATTTTTTCCAAATTAGACCTACGGTCAGGGTATCATCAAATACGCATCCAACCCGGTGACATCCACAAGACAGCTTTCCGCACTCACGATGGCCACTTCGAATTTTTGGTCATGCCGTTCGGCCTCACCAACGCTCCAGCAACATTCCAGGCTACCAAGAACAATATTTTCAGGCCATTCCTGCGTCGGTTTGTGTTGGTTTTTTCGACGATTTGCTTGTCTCAAGCACCACTTGGCGGATCATCTACGCTATCTTACCCAAGTCTTAGAGCTCCTCCATGCCAACTCCCTGTTGCCAAGATGTCGAAATGTTCATTTGGCCAATCCTCCATTGAGTATTTGGGTCATATTGTCTCTGATCAGGGGGTCACTATGGATCCCTCTAAGGTTGCAGCGATGTTAGACTGGCCGGTACCACAAACTCTCCGAGCACTTGGTGGCTTCTTGGGGCTTACAGGTTACTATCGGCGTTTTATTCGCCACTACGCTCAAATTGCAGCGCCGCTGACCGACTTACTTCGCAGTGGGGCATTCAAATGGAACGAAGCTGCCCAGACTGCCTTTGAAGCATTGCGTGTAAGGCAATTACCACACTCCCGTCCTCGTGCTCCTCGATTTCACGACCCCTTTACCTCGAAACCGATGCGTGCGGAGTCGGAGTGGGGCGGTTCTCTCCCAAAATGGCCACCCAATGGCTTTCTGCGAAGAAATTGGGCCCTAAGTTGCACTGGCTTCACCTATGTTCGAGAGATGTATGCAATCACCGAGGCAGTAGCTAAATGACGCCAGATTTTTCTTGGGCGCATGTTCCACATACGCACGGATCAGCGCAGCCTCAAGGACCTTAATGATCAGGTCATCCGGACCCCGAACAACGGTGGCTTTCAAAATTGTTGGGCTATGTGTTCGACATTTCTTATAAACCGGGCAGATAACGTTGTGGCCGATGCTCTGTCTCGTTCCCCGTGGAGTTCTTTGGGTTCTCCATGCCCACCTTCGATTTCCTCTCCCAATTGAAGGCCAAGTACGTAACCACCCTGAATTGGTCGCCATCTACTCGGCTTGGTCCACGACCCTCGCTTATCCGGATTACTCTTTTCGCGATGGTCTCCTCTACCACCATCCCAGTCTAGTCCTGGCTTCAGACTCCCCACTCAAAGAAATGTTTTTAAGGGAATTCCATGACTCTCCGATTGGGGGCCACGTCGGCTTTCTACGCACCTTTGCGCGACTTGCAGTGAATTTTTTTTGGAAAGGTATCCGTGCAGATGTGAAGCAATATGTCGCCTATTGCCAAGTATGCCAACAGGTCAAGACCTCCAACACTTCCCCGGCCGGTCTGTTACAACTCCTACCCATCCCCACACAAGTTTGGGAGGATATTGCAATGGATTTTATCACGGGGTTGCCACCGTCATTTGGCAAATCTACAATTTTGGTGGTGGTGGATCGTTTAACCAAGTATGGCCATTTCTCTGCCTTATCAGCGGCTTTCACGAGTTGTAAAGTTGCAGAGGTCTTCACGGCCACTGTTGTTAAACTCCATGGCATCCCCCGTACCATCGTGAGTGATCGTGACCCCCTCTTTACCAGCTCGTTTTGGCGTGAATTGTTTCGGTTATAGGGAACGACCTTGGCGATGAGCAGCGCCTATCACCCTCAACCGATGGCCAATCGTAGGCTTTAAATAGATGTCTCAAATGTATCTCGGGGTTTTGTTTTGGATGAACCCAAGCGTGGTACGTTTCCTTCCTTGGGCGTAGCATCGGTACAATACTTCTCTTCACACACGTACCATCGGTATGCCCCCTTTCAAGCTTTATATGGTCGGCTCCCTCCTCGCTTATTGTTCATTATCTTCCTGGTACCTCCCCTAACGAAGCGTTAGACCGTGAGCTTTTGGATCGTGATAACATACTTCATCAGCTGAAGCACAACCTATCTTGTGCCCAGGCCTATATGAAGCATCGGCCGACGAAGGAGGACCGATCTGCAGTTTGAAGTAGGTGATTTAGTCTTTGTTAAACCGCAACCATACCGGCAACATTCTACAGCTTTGCGCCTTAACCAAAAATTGGGACGCCGGTTCTTTGGTCCCTTTCGTATACTGAAACGCGTGGGTAAGGTGGCCTACAAACTCGACCTGCCTGCTGCGGCGCGAATCCACCCTGTGTTTCATGTCTCTGTGCTCAAGATGTCACGCCCCCATCCCAACAAGGGATAAAATACATTATAAGGGGTGACTAGGACGACGCTTGTCATCCTACTAAGCTGCCACGATCACTGACATAGTGTCCCAACGCACAGTCATAACTAATATTAAAACAATATAATATCAGAGTGCGGAAAGGGAAATATTACATTCCAAATGATCAATAGTTTTGCGGAAGCGTATAAAATCAATAGTTACAAGATGATCAAAGCCTAGATGATAAATACGTAGTTAATCCATTTTTTTCATTACCATCTAATAATGATCAACAAGGGTATAACAAGAAATGTTTATACATGGGCCTACGCCTAAAATAAATAAAAGGGAACAAGTCCCAAGAATTCTCACGGCCCGTAGGCACAATTGTCACAAGGACACCCGTTGCCATGTTCCTCTAACACGACTTTCGGCTCCTCCGCACCGCATCATAATCTAAAAATTGTGTACACGAGGGGTTAGCTCTCCACCGAGCTGAGAGGGAATGGGGATGCACAAACACACAATTCACATAGTCCAATGATGCATGCATATGTTAAGTAGATTTTTCACCTAACATCACAACTAAGTCAGAGGTATATGCTATTGTGACAACTCGGGAGACACTGTGGGTCACTTAACTTATCGCCACAATGAAACCTCAATTGTCACCGAGACCTACGCCGATCGAAGCCTCCAAGACCACTCTGGCGGCGGACCCTGATAACCAATACTACCATGATGGCCTCTCCCACCTCCACGAATCGGTGTCGATTACCCAACACCTAAACCCCTATTGGTAAGGGTCGTAGCATAAGGGTGTAAAATCCTAGCCACACTACATGCAAGTCCTATCGTCCCGAGAGGTAATCGCGCATCAACTTTTCATCCGGTTTAGTGCCCTTACCACAAAGACGGCACGGCATACAATTCAACATGACATTCAACATAATTTTTTCATAAATATATATAGTATCCAGGGTTCGGACCGCACCCACCGGCACCGAGACCCATCAAAGTAAAGCATCTCCAATTAACATCATAACGTTCATATATAAAAGTATGCAATATCCGTAAGCATGCTTAATAATTTATAATGATGACATAATATACAATGCAATAATAATATCAAGCCCAAACAACCAAATCCACTCACAATATGTGTTATGTCCCGATGTTATGAGTTGTCGCCGAAATCAAGTAATACGTCACAAGATGAAAACTTTAAACCTAAATAAAGAGTGAAAATAGGGTTAATTAAGTAAAGGGACGGATCCCCAAAAGGTCTCCCATAAATCATTTAAGTATAAGGTTTCAGAAGTAGAGTGGTTGCAGGAGTGGTTTCATGCCCAAATTCTGCAACCACAGGTAAATCCTAGCTAACCAGTGGCTTAGGAAGGTCTCTGCCAAGGGTGGTTGCAGGTGTGGTTTCATGCCCAAATGCTGCAACCACGGTAAATCCTAGGAAACCAGGGGCTCGGGATGCCGCTCGATCCGGTGCGATTGCAGTGAGTGGTTTCTCGAGAAATGAAACCACACATAAATCCTAGCTTTCAGGGGCCTTCTCGGGAGGTAATTTCGTGGTGGTTTCTTGCAGTCCTAAAACCACATGTAAAACCACATACCTGCAGAACCAAAAATTGAAAGGTTTCTCACTAGGGATTCATTTTCCAAGGGGTTTAAAGGTAGGGAGGCTTCAAGAAAGCTTCCTCCTAGGTCCATTAGGGTTCTAAGACCTTATTAGGTCCATGTAATCCCATGGATTTAAGAGGAAAAACAAAGAGAACCTAAATTAGGACATAATAGGGTAGAAACCTTAAATTTCTCAGATGGAAAGAGATTGCTTAGGTTTAGAGGTTGTAATGGAGTGAAATAACTCCACCATAGTCTAGGTTTAGAGGTTCCATCGATTCCTTGGGTTCCAAGAGAACCCTAGGTCGAATCTCTCCCATTTCCCAAACCTCAAAACTCAAAATAGATGAAGAGATGTGGGTTTCAATGGCTTACCTTCCCCAATGTAGAAAAGCTCCGTGTAGAGGGCTCCACAAGATGAGGTTCCAAGCCTTCAACCAAGCTTTTCCATTCCTCCTTCTCCTTTTCTCCTTCCTTCTTTCCTCTTTCCTTCTTTCTTCTTTCTTCTTTCTCCTTTCTCTCATCTTTCTCTCCTCCACGATTTAGGTTAGATGGGAGAAGAATGAAAATGACTGCTTCTCCCCCCCTTTGTCTTATTTATAGAAAATGGACCTTGGGTCCTATAAGTTAAATGGGTCAAATAGCTAAATGGGTTGATCCAAGATAAATGGATCATTAGGCCAAATGGGTACTTTAAGTTAAATGGGTCAAGAGGGCTTAATGGGTTGACCCATGGTCTTATTTAGGGTAAGGAATGGGTTAACCCATCTTTGGGTCAAATAGAGTCAAATGGGCCCTCAAGTTGAATGGGCCTCTTAACTAAAGGGGCTTGCCCACAGGTTTCAAATAGAAAAGAACCCACTTGGGGATGGGTCCATCCACCATGGGATTATAAGCCCATCACACGCTCCCTTAAATAAGTGGGACCCACAAATAGAATATTCCCAACTCAACTAAAATAGTCCGGGTGGTCCAAATCTTGACCCGCACTTCGAGGGCATCGAGAAAAAGGGTAAATAAGTAAAATTAAGGGCTAGAACTTACTATTTCCTTGTCATGGTTTGTCCCCCATGACCCCGAATAGTTTCCTCCACAGGTAACCCGCACTGTGGTCAATAATTTTGTGGTTGGGTTTGACCACCAGTGAGAACAGCTCACCAGCATATGTGGCAGTGATAACCACACGTCACAGGAAAGAAATAATAATTAATTATGATCCGGGGTGCGGGTATAACACAAGAAATGCATTGGGCCATCGGGTCCTTCGTCGCCATCTCCCCTCTACTCCTGCGCCGAACCCACCCAAAAGCCGATCCTTAACGTCCGCGTCTCTCTCGTCGGGGCAAGTGGGTTTGCCAGGCTTTGATTCAGTGGTCAGGTTTACCTCTCGAGGAGACTTCGTGGGAGGACGTCTCTGTGTTACAACGGCTATATCCCTCTTTGAACCTTGAGGACAAGGTTCTCACGGATGGGGCTAGCAATGTCATGACACGTATGGACCCAAGCAGTGATATCATGGCGACAGTGGAGTGGTCGAGCTGTCTAGGGAGTTATCTATGACACCAATCATTCGCAAGAGTAGTAGGCCAAGGAGACAACCACTTGCACCTAAGGATTACGTGTAAGAGCAGCACTTTGTGTATGGGAATTGGTTGTAACGGTTTGTAATAGGGCCTGACATGGCTATATAAAGATAGGCTAAGGTCACATGAATGATATGAATAGTAATTTATCTTTCTCATTCTCGTCTTCTTCTCTCTCTCTCTCTCTTCTACTTCTCTTCCTCTGTCTCTTCTCTTCTACATTCCTCTGCTATAGTGTTACATTTACCCCTCCATTTTAATTCAATAAATCAAGGGTTTAAAAACTCTGCTCATATATTCACCATCGATAGTTCAACCTGCAGCAGCAGCAGAAGAAGAAGGTGTCTTCTCTTCCACTTCCACACTTGACGTCGATGCTCCTTGCAGTTTTGGGTGTTGCCGTTACTCTCTCCAACGCCAGTTGTCCCGTGTCGTCGACGGAAGATAAGGTTTCCGTCACTAGTACTGAAGAACCGCTTCTAATACACAAGGCATCAATCCCCACAGTGACAATCCAACATAAGAAGAAGTTTCCTCCACTAGAAATGCTACCGCATCATCATGGCCACAAACCCAGCTACCCACCAAAACAAGGTTTGTTGCCTTCCGGCGACGACACACAACAACGGATCTCCACCGCCCATAAATTAACAACTCCATATAATCACAAGCCTTCACTGCCTTATCCTTTCTTTAAACAACCCTCACTGAAGCACTTCCCTCATCGGATCCACATCCATGGTGTTGTACCTGCAACTCATCTTCCCCAATCGATTTGGGGAAGATGAGTTGCAGGTTTTTTTTTTGTTTTTTTTTTTTCCTTGCAAAGGTAATTTTGTCAGTTCATCTCTTATTTTTAACACTGTTAGTCATGAACTGACAGAATGGATTTATTTGTTATTGTTTACAAATCTCAGGGAGATACGTAGAATTTTTCAAAATTGAAGGGTAAAATTATCCTTTCGTCAAACCTCAGGGGTGATATGTGTAAATTATTCTTTATTTTATTTTATTTGTTTATCTATATTTCTCTTCTCCAAGATCTGCACATGTAACAATAAACGGGTTCTCCTGAAATGTGATATGCTTTCTTGTTTTGTTTATCTTGAAAGATAAACTTTCTTATTATAGGTATGATAGAACACTTGAATAGTTGTATAAAGTTCATTTTAGGAGTAAGTTCGTGATTTCAGTTGGAAAAAACTGGAAACAGACTAGAAAATGATCGAATTGGATATATTTCAATTCAGGTATGAGGTACTTATGCTTCTCATATAATTTATAATTTATAGGAAGATTCTTGCAAGTCAGGAACCTTGAATTGTAGCATTTTGTAAGATTTGCTTGAGGAGATTATGGACATACCTATCTTGAGGAAGCCCATTGCTTTATATTTGTAACAAAAGTATTGGAGTTTATATGTTTGTGGTCAAAGTATTGACTTCCCCTGGGCTTTTAGGCATTGTTTAGGGGCTGAGGCGCTAGCCAACAAAGCTTGCTCTATAATTCCCTGCTGTAACAAACAGAATTAGTTAGAAAGGGTTGGCTTAATTTAAATGGTTTTCAGAGGTGTTCAGAACCAGAAAAGGCTCAGAGTATATGGAAGGAATTTTGTACTCTGTCTCCCTCTCTCACACACACACACATACCACTATTATGAGGTGATTTGTCTCCATTTTTTTCTTCCTATGTTTTTGCTTGTGTGAGAGTTGTTATGTAAACTAGAGGGTCAGTTGCCCTTGTAAAAACTGTCTTCTGGGAGTTTAATTGGTGTAGTGGTCTGAGCTCACTATGCTTGAAGTATTGATGTTGGAATGAACATAAGACATACTTTTGATATAGAAACCTATATGATTTTCTTGCTTTTTTGGGTGTTGAGATTTTGGTCATTATTATAGGGAACATGGAAGAAAAATTCGATCGAAACCTGTCGAAACCATCGAGTTAACTCGGTTTTGCAGGTTTTCGAGACGAGTTGAAGGGAGATTTTATAAAATCCCTGGATTCGACCAGGTTTCGATGGTTTCGATTGGTTTCGACCATATTTCGGTGGTTTCGACACATATGCCCATCGAAAACTAAGGGAAACTTGGCTCGTAACTCGGTTTTATAGGTTTTTCTTAGACGAATTGAAGGGGGATTTAAAATCTCTGACCGGGTTTCGATGGTTTTGACCATATTTTGATGGTTTTGACACATATGCCCATCGAGAACTAAGAGACACTTGGCTCGAACTCGAAACTAGGACAGACAGGTACTAATGCCAGAAACTAGGACAAACACTTAGTTATGTCTAATATCATTTAAACATTTACTTAAGATATTATTCATAAAAAAACAAATACCCCATATTTGAATCCAATAAAAATAGTTAAAAAATCAAATTCCAAAAAGAAAAAAGTCAACCCCCAGTTCAAGAACAAAAACTGGATTTTCAACAGTAGGTGCAATTTTCAACTTTCTAATGCTGAGGTTTTTCTCAATTCTAAAAATTCCATAAATCTTAATATGGTAAAACATTGCTAAAAACCAAAAGTGCGATAAAATATTCATTTTTTTTATGTCCAAAAAAATATTTTTCATTCAGAGCGATTTTGACAGCATTCGCGCACACCAAATTAAGTTTGATCGGTACATAACTCCTTCAATATAAAACAGATTTAAGCAATCTTGGACTTGTTGGAAAGCTATCAAAACAAAGTTTTCTAATAAATCCAAAATTGCTTAAATCTCATTTATATTGAAGGAGTTATATTCCGGTCAAACCTTATTCGATACCATGTCCAAGAACACTATACAATATCAAACTTGGATCAAAACCACAAGTAATATTTTTAGTGTTCTCTATGTGAAACTAATACATGGATTGAGTTTAAAATGTCAAAAATAGGCACCTCAACAAGAATCAAGGCAGAGAAACAACTTCTGGGCCTCGAAACCAAGGTTCGAGTTAGCCTGGAGAAAGTCCCAGGTTTCGATCGAGATATTATCGAAATCGAGAGGAACTCGATTTCTGGCTGGTCGAAACCTAGTTGAAACCCGAGTTTTAGAACCTTGATAGGGAACAATCAAACAATAACTGAAGGATGACACTGAAATCTCTTGTTTGAATATCGTGTACTAAAACTATGCTCCACACACAAAATTTCAAAGCTTATAAAACACACACACACACACACATAAAAAAAAGGGTTAAATACGCGTACCCCCTTGTAATGCACCCAATATTCCTCGTACCCCCCTAAGCTTCTGATAAGTCCACATACCACCCCTCAATATTCCACGTTCCACCCCTGCTTTACCCCCTAATGCCTTTTAAGTCCACACCAGGTATTAAATGTTAAAAAATTATCAAACTACCCTTTCTTCTATCTTTTTAAAATTTTGAAAAGACCTAATTGCCCTGACCTATTTGCTAAAATTTTAAAAGACCAAAATGTCCTCATCCTCCCCAAATCATCTTCTTTTACATAGCCAATACCACCACCACCATTAACACCATCACCACCGTGAAGCCCCACCTCCAGCACCACCGCCACCCACCATTAACCCATTAATTTACTATTCCAATCCCTGATAGAATTCCTGAATATAAGGCGGCCGGCGCGTCTCGTAGCGTAGGACAGCCAGCCAGCCCCCTGCCAGCCATCTCAGACTCAGAGTCGCACTCACACACAGTAGAACTGAGATTTTGAATTCCCATCCCACCAAAGCTGAAAATCACACATAAAAAAATATTAAAACTAAAATAAAAAAAGAAGGAATCAACCAAAATCTGAGGATTTTTCTCCGAAACACCTCCCACCTTTATCCTTCTGGTTTTTTGCTCTTTTAGTTTTGTCCCCTTCTATTACTCATTCTGCTTCTAATTTTTCTCCTTTTTTTCTTTTTCTTTTTTGGGTTTTCGAATTAATTAATGAGAGAAGAAAAATATATTGGTTCACAAGACTCAGAAGTCATAGCACCACCTTCCCATGTCTCATTCTCTATCTCTCTCTCTCTCTCTTTCCGCTACCGGTTTAATGGTTGTGAATGTTGAGTTTTCGTCTGGACTTGGGGAATTGGGAGGAAGAGAAAAAGAGAGAGATGGGTATGTGATTAGTACCAGTCCCATCTCGTTGATCGCTGCTCTTTTTGGTTGTTTTCTAATTCTCAGAATTTTTATTTCTTTATTCCTTTTTTTCTCCACTTTCCCTTTCATTTTTTCCTCCAATCAAGCTTAAATCCACCACCGCGCCCTTACCAAATCCGCGGTGTTGGTGGAGGAATAGGCAAGGGAGGGGGACTTGGTGATGGAATTAGTAAGGTGGAGGAGTTGGAGGTGGTGCTGGAGGTGGGGCTTCATGGTGGTGATGGTGTTAATGGTGGGTGGCGGCAGTGGTGGTGGTATTGGGTATGTAAAAGAAAATGATGATTTGGGGAAGATGATGGCATTTTAGTCTTTTCAAATTTTAGCAATTAGGTCAAGACAATTAGGTCTTTTCAAATTTTAGAAGAGATAGAAGAAAAGGTAGTTTGGTCATTTTATAGCATTTAATACCTGGTGTGGACTTAAATGGCATTAGGGGGTAAAACAGGGGTGGTACGTGGACTTATTAGAAGCTTAGGGGGGTACGAGGAATATTGGTTGCATTACAGGGGGGTACACGTATTTAACCCTAAAATAAAATGCATTAAAGTTGATTATATTGAAATCTATTACTCATATGGTAATAAAATCATAAACCTTTCATATAAAAAGAATTGATAACTCATGGGTGAGCTCACTCACTCAATCATATGGTGGTAGGTGGTTGTGTGGGGAAGTATTTTAGGTTATTCATGCACATACTTTAGGTGGGTAAGCATTACTATAATTAGGTACGGAGGCAGTTTCCATCACCCATGGTGAAGGAGGAATTCCTTCACTAGTGGGTGTGGGTGCCTTGGGATGGGCATCAGAATAGTATGGGAGGGTGTAGACACCTCATTTTTTTTTTCCCCTGGAGGTTTCCCATGACGATGATGAGCACCCTACAAGGTGTTGAGTCGTTGTATCTGTGGATGTAGCATTAGTGTGCACTGCTTGAATCCGTTTATCGATCATCAAACCCCTTGTCAGAGCCCAAAATTAGAGCCTCCAAGCCCTCCAACATCCCCTGGAAAGATTAGCCCTGACCCAGACTCCTTAGAGCCAACCTAACCCAGCACAGAACCTGGCCAAAATAGCCCAATTCATCCCTGTCGACACCAAAGTCCAGGTAAACTCTCAGAGTCCCTGAGTCGACATCGACCCAACCTTCTACCGACATCGAGTCATCTCCACTCATTGTTGAGTAGAGCATTCCTACTGTCTATCTTACCTCGACATTCAGAAAATTTGCACCGACATCCGAGCCAAATCCCTTGATGTTGAGAGTCATCAACAGCCACTCGATGTCGACCTAACCCCTCTTCGATATCGACTCGACCCCAGTTCAATGTCGACTCTGTGCAAATCCAAGAAGCCCAAACTTGTCATGCTTAGCTTCGATTTCGATTCCTTTCGTGACCAAGCCCATTTTTGGCAACGTGGATGCATATATTGGTTTTCTTAGGCCCTAAGAAACCCAGATTTTGGCAAAAATTCACATGCCCATACCTCATTGGCCATTACCTTGACCAAACACCCACCATCGATGCAAAGACAACCCTTTTCGATAATCCGGATCAAACCCATCATCCTTACATGAATTTGAGAGTGCACACACCCTTCTGCAGCTATAATTACACCCCTCTCACGTTGAGGAAGTCTGAAATCCTTGGACAACTCTCTCTAAGTCCTCCCTTGGCAAGTTCTACTCATATTGAGTGAACCCCGAGTACGGACGACGACGTACTGATCGAATGAGCGACAAAGAAGCCTAAACATGTGGTGATATTGTCTCCATAAACTATTCCCCTGAGTCACAAAAGGGAAACCTCCAACATTCCTTGAGTTCGAATCTCCTAACTAGGTAAACCATCTCTTTTTTCGCTATTTCTTTGAAGTTTTGTCACTTCCTTTTTATTTGTTTTGCATCTCCTAGGAAGAGTGTGATTCTATATCCTTAGATGGTGATCATGCACTACATCTTGTTGTCTTATATGTCATGTATTCTACAACATGACCCCCATCCCCTATAGTCTAAAACTCCCCCTACTTTTGTTACCGTTTGTACTTAATAATTCTTCTATGTGATTGTGTGTTTCATGTTGTTTCCCTTCTCATGCATCTTCTAGCTTAGGACGTGTGTCTTTTCCTTTCTTTATTGATACTTCAAGATTGTCCAATGTATCTTTCTTACGTCGTATTTCATGCATCAAGTTGCGTCCTTCATAACATCTCTCACATTCTTTCATGCTTTAGCCCCTTTGCATGCTTGCACCTAGATTAGATTTTCGGTTCTTTCCTTAAAGTTTTTGCAATGTTCTCTATTTAATTCATTCTTTTGGGTCCGTTTATCTTTATCTTGTTTTGGCTGCACATATTAGCATAATGATTCTTGCACATTACTCGCCTGTTTTGTCTCTTTCGTTATTTGCCTTTACTTTCTTGTATACTAACCCTTATCGTGTGGTCGAACCTCTAGATATTTTACACAGCCTAGAAGAGATCATTTTCCCCTAAAAATTATAAAAAAGAAGGGAGAGAGTTTCCCACGATTCCAATGACAAAATCTAAACACCACATATATGGTGGTTTGGAGAGTGACATATTCAAAAGACGTGATGGATAAGCTGGTGGGTTTTAATCAGTCGGTCTTTATTGAGGGGAGGCAGATTTCAGATAATGTGCTTTTGTGCCGAGAATTAGTCAATGAATATCATTGCAATAAGGGTATGCCCCGTTTTGCGGCCAAGCTTGACCTCCGGAAGGCTTATGACTCGGTGCAATGGAGCTTTTTGTTCACCCTATTGCTCCGGCTGAATTTCCTTCCATCGTTTATCACATGGATAACCCAATGCATCATTAAACCTGGTTATGTTGTTTCTTTGAATGGTGCTCAATCCCCCAGTTTTTCGGCCAATAGAGGTTTGCGGTAGGGGTGCCCTATGTCCCCTTTCCTTTTCAACATTGTGCTGCAAGTTTTTACAGATTCTCTTATGGCAGCGGCGCGGAAGGGAGGTTTGCATACCACCAATTCTGTGATAAACCAGGGATTACTTCCCTATGCTTTGCAAATGACTTATTCATTTTCGGCAAGGCAACAGAGAATAATGCAATCATTGGACCAGTTCTCCATGCTATCTGGGCTCTCGATTAATAAAGAAAAATCAACTGTTTTCTTTGCCAATTGCCCTACTGAAATGGTGACGTTTTACAACCGGATTCTTTGCATTGATGTGGGTAATTTTCCTATCAAGTACCTGGGTGTCCCTCTATCCTCCAGAACTCTACATGATCGTGATTTTACAAATTTGATTAACAAAGTCGAGCGGCATCTTTTGTCTTGGAAGGCAAGGGTGCTTTCATATGCTGGTCGGCTGGTGCTTCTTAAATCAGTCATTATGGGTATATTATCCTACTGGCTTAATGTTCGCATTCCAAAGGGGACCCTCAAAAAGCTAGAATGTATGATGGCTTGTTTTCTGTGGTATGGTAACTCTGATTCAGGTACGTACAAAGTTGCATGGAAGTTTGTTTGTAAACCAAAGAATGAGGGAGGCTTGGGGTTAAGAAGGTTAGATGATTGGAACCGGGCGGCTTTATTGAGGCAAGTCTGGAATATAGCCTCTACCGGGCGGCTTTGTGAAACACAGATGGCTGCAAAGACATTCAATTTGGTCCCTCCCTATTCCTGGACACTGCTCTTCCACCATGGTTATTTTGCAAACCCGAAATGTTGCGGTTAGGTGTGTCAAATACCTAATCAAATCAGGTATGAACACCCTGCTTTGGCATGACCCTTGGCTCCCCAACGGTCCTCTAAACACACAGGGTACGTTGGTGGTTGAGGCATTGGGGTGGTACACTTTTGATAGAGTGGAGGTTGTTCGCACAGGGAACGATGGATGGAGCATGCCCCTGACTCAGCTATTGAGAGCCGTTGGAATGAAATCTGAGGTGTTAAAATTCATGGGTGATTGCAGGAAGATCTTGTTGTTTGGACACCTATTTCCAATGGTTCCTTCACCCTAAAATTAGCTTGGGAGGCAGTTTGGGAACAAGGTGAGAAAGTGACTTGGCATAACCTTGTTTGGTTCCCCACAACTCAACCTCGCTTTTCCTTTATCACGTGGCTCGCTATTAAACAAAGAGCCGTTGGAATGAAATCTGAGGTGTTAAAATTCATGGGTGATTGCAGGAAGATCTTGTTGTTTGGACACCTACTTCCAGTGGTTCCTTCACCCTAAAATCAGCTTCGGAGGCAGTTTGGGAACAAGGTGAGAAAGTGACTTGGCATAACCTTGTTTAGTTCCCCACAACTCAACCTCGCTTTTCCTTTATCACGTGGCTCGCTATTAAACAAAGGCTAGCAACTCGATGTAGACTAGCTTCATGAGGAAAAACCTTTGACACCACCTGCCCCCTTTGCAAAAATGCCCCGGAAACATTGGATCATCTCTTTTTCCAATGTTCGTTCACCTCAGAAGTCTGGAAAGGCACCCTGCAAATAAATGGGTTTACTAGAGATGTTCTCTCCTCCTGGCAGGCTGAAGTGGAATGGATGTCCCTCCATTTCAAGGGAGAATCCCTCGTTTCACAAGTGAGGAGATTTAGTATGGGTTCCATGGTTTATCGGTTTTGGCAAGAGCACAACAACAAATCCTTCCAACAGAAGGAGCGGAGCCCAAAAGAGATCCTGAATAGCATCATTTTTTAAACCAGAGCTCGTTTCTCTGAGATGAAGATTCGCCTTTCGGATTCGAATAGAGATTTCTTTCGCCGATGGAAAATTGATGTTTTTTTATCACCCAGCTGCATCTACTCTTGTTTGGCTGCCCCCTCCTCTAACCTGGGTTGCCATCAATTGCGACGGGTCGAGTAGGGAGAATGTTGGGGGTTATGGTACAATAGGGCGAGATTACAAGGGTTCGTCGGTCTTTGCGATAGCAGGCGCAACAGAGGATAAGAATGTGCTGCGGATGGAGCTTCTAGCGATCAGACAAGGTCTAGCGAAGGCCAAGTCGTTGCGGCTGCCTTTGGTCCAGGTTCGATCGGACTCGCTTTTGGCGAACCAGATGATAACGGGGCATTTCCATGTTGCCTAGCATGCTCTTAGTTTGATTGGGGAAATCCAAGACCTCTGTCAAGGCTTTGAGCAATGTGTGTTCTTGCACCATGTCCAAGAGATTAATTCCTGTGCTGATTTCCTAGCAAGTTTTCTACACTCTTGCACGGAAATTCATCTCTGTATAGAAAGTCTTCCACAAGATCTCACCACTCTACTGGAGGGTGATTCTAATGGAAGGAAATTTTATAGGATGTAAATTATTTTACCCTCCTTTTATTAATTAAATTCTCTTTATTCCAAAAAAACAAACCAATACCCAATCACTTGTGTCCCATTTTTTTAATGCATAGGACGACATAAATGACAAAAATGCACGGCAAGTTAAAGCCAACCTGGCCCTAGAAAAAATTAGGGTCAATCAGCCCGGGTCAATTAGCCTGGCCCAATCAGGGCCAATCAGGGCCGGGCTGGGTTGGGCCTAAGCTAAGATATCTCAGTCCGACCTAGGGCCGGGTTGGGCTTGGGTTGAGCTAAGAGGACTCAGGGTTGGGCTTTTTAAAAAACCTGGATCAACCTGACCCTGTTTCACCCCTAACTCAAGGGTGTTAAACAGATCGGTGCAAGTTTTTTTTAAGTGAAACTTAAGCCGAACCAATTAATAAATGATTTCACATGTTGAAACCAAAACCATTCGGTTTTATAAGGTTTTTTAATTTTTTTGGGGCAAGAGTTCTCTATTGGTCGCATGGTCTCTACACAAGCGTCTAAGCCAATGGGTGAGCACATTTGGGTATCTACCCAGGGGACAGAGGGCGTAGGAAACACCACCAAGTAGAAATCTTTTTCCCTTTTTTTTAATTCAAACAGCCATCTTTTATCCATGTTTTTTAAATTTTTTTTAATTGAAATGGAAGTATGAATTGAATTCTTATGTGTTTTCTTTAAATAATTGTTTCTTTGTACCATTATATATCTAATAATTATTTATTATTACCATTAATGCTTAATTATTGCCATTCATAGTACCAATATTTGTTTCGGTTTAAACGTTTTCTAAACTGTTCGATTTAAACCGTTTAACTAAATGGTCTCAATTTTAAAACCAAAACCAAACCATTTATTAAACAATTTCACAGTTTCGGTATACGGGTTTGGTTTGATTTTGACACCCTTACTCAAGATACCATCCCATAAGAGATTACAACAATCTAAGCCCAGTAGCCCACATTCCCACCAGCCAATCGCTTTCTTTTGCCGTTCTTGAAATATTTGACCATCTCATTTAATTTCTTTAAACATGCCATCCCAAACAAAGTTTTTTTGTTGTTCCTGTTTTAACTAACTATGATCCAACGTGAGGGAAAAAACCCAGTGAATTAGTTCTTGCACAATGATGATATTGTCATTAGTTTTCCTACTAATTAGGTTATCAGGGAGATTTTTTTTTTTTGGAATCTCTAGACTAAATGTAGTGTAGAAATTAACTTAATTGAATTGAATTTAAAAAGAAAAAGAAATTTGATATTATTACTCCCCCTACTCGAAACTCTCTCTCCTGTAATGATACCTAACCTAGTACTATAAGTGAAGGGATTCGGGGTTGAGGAAAACTCAGTCTTAAGGCCAAATCTAACCTTCTTTTGAGAAGTGTAGGAAGTCGTGGGTCTTGAAGCTTTCGCAATTAAAATCAATCATGCAACCTATTAATAGTTTGTGAAAAAAGAAGCATACGACGCCAGAATGCAGATCCCAACGTGTGGCCTCTCATGGTCAGAATAGTAGAGAAAGTGTCATTGTGGGTCCTACTATTTATTATGTGAGAAGGGTATAAAGGAATCTGTATATACAATAACTGTTAGGGAGAGGGTTTTCTAAACAAACGACATAGACGAGCTCAAAATAAGGTGCACAAAATGGTATTGTACATGGGCAAAGTCATTTTACGCATGATATCCATGTACGCAGTAGCCCAATTTTGTCGAAGAGTTTCTAATTGTTTTTCCACAATGTGGCAATTGGGTTTGATATTATAAGTAGGGTTTAGATAATGGACCTTCTAAATGACATCTCTTGTCTTATTCTCAAATGTTCTTTATGTTACGACTATAAAAGAGTTTTAAAAAATAATTTGAAAGTAATTTATCATTATTATATCATTATCAAAACTATCATTGTTATGCATAGGTTTCGCGTACTTGTGTGAAGTGACAGTATTTACCCTTATTGGAAAAAAAATATTTACTAAAAAAGACAAAAGAAATTAAAATTACAAATTTAATTGACACCTTAGGAAAGTCAATAAAAAAACCCAATTAGATAAACTCACATAACATGTGAATGATGTCATTCACAAGCCACTGCCAACATAACAAATGAGATCATTATTTGACATTGGGGAACACCTGAAAATAAGGGAATGAAAAATAAATTTTTTTTTTTTTTAAATTGATGATTGGCTTGTAATGCTCATGAGGCTTCTTGCATCATCTCTTAGGTTAGCAATTTCTTATAAGTTTGAGGGATGCAGTCTTGATTACCCTCCATTTATTTGGTTAGTTAAAGGTGAGACGTGAAATAAAGCTTTTGAACATGAATGACCAACTCAATAATATATATCTTGGAAATTAAGGAACCTGACAAAAGGAGAAGTCCATATTATGAAGTTTTTAGTGTAAGCTGTTGGATAAAAATTATATTCAATTTCATTACATCTTATCATACTAAAGATTCAAAAGGTCTTTGTCACATGTGGTCTTTGTCTTTTGTCTAAAAGGTATTTTCACCAATCTTATTCAAATTTGAGTTTTCATTTCCCTCCATATTTTGAGTTGCATTTGTAAAAGAACCAATGTTGTTTAGTCCCACATTGGTTAGCTTCAAGGATGTGAGCTTGCTTATAAGTATTCATGAGTCCTTAAGGGACATGGGTTCCTTAGAGAGAAGTGTGTCCTCTCACTTGTGTGGGGGGTTGGTCCGGGTGTGGGTTTGTATAAATAAATATCTTATTTTTGTTTTTGTACATGCACCCACAGTACCTATACGAGTGTGTATTGGTACTTGTACACACATAAGGAGACACTTAAAGTACCTATACATATACAGGGGACGCTGTATACGCACAGACTTTACAACCTCGCCTCTACGTATTCTATATATACAAGGGTATTGGCAGGGGTAACTTCACTTCGTCTCTTCCTATTTTGTTACTTCTCACTCTTCTCTGTTTTCATCAGAGAGTGTTTCTGTCCGTCCTTACTGTCTCTGTGTGTTGAGTATAGCTTTCGGACCCATTCTCAGTAATCACTTTGGGAGTCTTGTCTTTAGTGATTAGTGGATCGTTTCATCTTGGAGGTATAATCGCACTGCTCCTGGTCTGCACTAATAAGGGGTGATTAAAGACCTTAAGGAGAGTGTCATCTAGATACGACTCGATCCAACCTCATCTGTCTCCTTTGGCGATATCCCGCAACTACCAAGTACGTATATTTATTTGATTATTTATACTCTTGTTTTGTACTCTGTTTATGCTTTTATTACCGTTTGTATTCTTATATTGTTTTGCCCATAGTCTAGTTATAACAATCTTAAGGTCTTTAATTGTCGGATCAAGCTTAACAAAGGATCTTAATCGTTATAAACAGATTTAAGACTATGGTTGGACAAGATACACTTGGTCAAAAGGACACATCCAGGTTTGATCCTATTCCAACTATTGTGGTCCCCTGCATTTACCACTCTTCAACCCGCATTGGAGAAGATGAGTATTGTTGGAGAGTTCGATAAGATCGAACAATTTGATGGGTAGAATTTTAAGAGATGGAGGCAAATGCTTCTTTTCGCTTTAACCCAAATAGGGTTACTTTTGCATTGGACGGATCCCAAACCACCACAAAGTGAGATTCGAAGAAGATGTAAAATGGATTGCATGGATTCAAGCTGATTTTCGTGTAAAATCGGATATTGAATGCACTTTCCATTGATCTATACAATGTGTATAACTCATACGAGTATGCATATATGATCCGGAACTCTTTATGCAACAAGTATACTCTTGATGATGCAGCAAGAAGAAATATGTGGTAGCAAATTTCTTGAATTTTGAAATGACCGACGACGAAAGCGCCTCTTCCCAAATTGATAAGTTTCAAATCTTGGTGGGAAGGTTATCTAAGGAAAATGTTATTCTTCCCGATGTTTTAGTTACAAGTTCCTCCTTGAAAAACTCCCTCCCTCTTGGACTGATTTCAAAAACAATATGAAACACAAGAGAAAGGAATGGTCCTTTGAACAAAGTTGTGATCCGAATCAAGATCGAGAAGAGGAACAGGAACAAAGACAATGGTGGAAAGCCTCTTGGGTACACAAGACTCAAAGCCAACCTTGTCGAATCAAACAAACAAGGTCATTTCAAAAAAGGTCTTCAAGTCAAGAAAGGCAAGAATTTCAAGAGGTCAAAAGTGAAGTGCTTCACATGTGGTAAGCATGGTCATCTCAAGAGAGACTGTTGGAATAAGAAGTCCATGGAATCTGAGAAAGCGAAGGCTAATTTCTCGGAGGAGGACATTTTCACCGCCATGATTACAGATAAGTTTGGTTGAAAAACCAAAAGATTGGATACTTGATACGGTGCAACTCGACATATTTGTGGAGATCGCAATGCGTTCGTACTTACCCCGTTGTTAATTCGGGTGATCAAGTTTTTATGGGAAATTCCCAATCTTGAAAGAAACCGTCATATTGAAGCTCACTTGGTAAGACACTTGTCTTATGGGAAGTGCTTCATGTTCCGCATCATCAGTGAAATTTGGTTTGGTCCACTTCTCAATAAGGTCGGTTTAAACTCACCTTTGAATCGACAAACTTGTACTGTTGAAGAATGATATTTTTGTTGGAAAGGGTTATGTAAGTGATGGTCTTTTTGTAATCAGTGTTTTGAATGTAATAAAAGGTAAGCCGAGTGCTTCTTCCGTTTATATTGTTGACTCTTTTAATTTGTGGCATAATAGATTAGGACATATTAGTGCTCCCTATTTATCTAGATTATGCAAGTTAGGTCTTATTGATAGCCTTGGAAAGCCACCGTTGTCAAATGTACTACTTGTGTAGAGGCCAAACCGACAAAGAGGCCACATCGGTCAAGAATGAGGCAAAGTGGTCGCCTTGACTTGATTCATAGTGATTTGTGCGATTTTAAATCGTATGAATCAAGAGGTGGAAAAATTATGTTGTTACCTTTATTGATGATTACTCAAGATTTACTATGTTGTATTTATGAAATCAAAAGATGAAGCAAGTGATGCCTTTATATCCTATAAAAGAGAAGTTGAAAATAACTAGGGAGTAAAGTTAAAAGACTTCGAACCGATAGAGGTTCGAGTATTTTAATCTTTACAAATGTTGTGAAAAGAATGGTATTATACATGAAACTACAGCTCCATACCAACCACAATCCAATGGAATAGCCGAAAGGAAGAATCGTACATTGAAAGAAATGATGAATTCATTCCTTATCCTGCTCGGGTTAACCCTTGATATGTGGGGGAAGCTATTCTAACGGTTTGCTATATTTTAAATAGAATTCCTCACAAGAAAACTGGTTTAGTACCTTTTGAGTTATGGTTTGATAGAAAACCTAACTTAAAACATTTAAGGGTATGGGGCTGTTTGGCAAAAGTATTAATACCCAGTCAAAGAAAAGAAAAATTGGTCCTAAAACCTTTGACCGCATTTTTATAGGATATGCTTCGCATAGTAATGCTTATCGTTTTATGATTCTCAAAACCATAGATGGTGTTTGTAAAGAAAACAACATAATAGAATCAAGGGATGCAGAATTCTTTGAAGATGTATTTCCTTATAAATCCAATGAAATGGGTGTTACTAATGCTAGTGGTGATTTCAATTTCAAAGATGTTGTATCAAAGAGTACAGAAAAATGATTCTGTTTATCAAGATGATCCTATATCTAATGATAATGACGAAAGTCATTTGAGGAAAAGTAAAAGGCAAAGGAAAGCTAAGCACTTTGGTAATGAATGGGTTGTTTATTCTATAAACGAGGATCCCAAATCATATAATTGGGTTACCCATATTGTGGATAAGGATCCTCTTACGTATAATGAGGCGATTACGCCCCGAGATGCCGTCTTCGGAAAGAGGCAATAAAAAGTGAAATTGATTCATTATTATTCAATCATACTTGGGAATTGGTAAACTTGCCACAAGGTTCCAAAGTGTTAGACACCAAGTGGATATTTCAAAGAAATTGAAACCGATGGATCACTTGATAAATTTAAAGCCGGACTAGTCGTCAAAGGCTTTAGGCAAAAGAAGAACTATGATTATTTTGATACTTTTGCTCCAAGAGCAAGAATCACCACTATAAGAGTAATGGTGGCTGTTGCATCAATTTACAATTTGGTGATACACCAAATGGATGTAAAAATAGCATTTCTCAATGGAGATTTAGAGGAAGAGATACATCAAGCAACCAGAAGGTTATACTGTGCCTGGATTATTAAATAAGGTATGCAAACTTGTTAAGTCCTTGTATGGACTAAAACAAGCGCCAAAGCAGTGGCATGAAAAACTTGATATGGTACTCATATCAAATGGATTTCTTGTAAATGATGCCGAGAGGTGTCTATATAGTAAGTTTCATCACAGAAAAGGTGTGTTCATCTTACTTTATGTAGATGATATGTTGATTATGGGCACTAACCTAGATACAGTGAGACATACTAAAAATCTCTTAATGTCCAATTTTGAAACCAAGGACATGGAAGAGGCTGATGTGATTCTAGGAATCAAAATCGTCAGAAAAGAGAAAGCGATTATCTTATCACAAGCTCACTATATAGAAAACATGCTTAAAAGGTATGGATATTTTGACTTATCGTCGGTCAAAACACCTTTTAAGATGGGATGTCATTTACAACGACATCAAGGTGACCCTGTGAATCAGAAAAGATATTCACAGATAATTGGTTCTGTTTCTTATCTAATGAATTGCACTAGACCTGATATAGCTTTGGCTGTGGAAAATCGAGTCAATATACTGTAACCTGAGCAACAAACATTGGGATGCTATTGAAAGACTATTGAGGTATCTAAAAGGTACCGTTAATTATGGTCTTCACTATAGCGGAAACCCAACTGTATTAGAAGGTTTCGTGATGCTAACCGGATATCGATACAAATGAATCGTTAGCAACTAGTGTATATATATTTACACTAGGAGGTGGAGCAATTTCATGGAAATCGGTTAAACAATTCTCGGGACAGATCCACGATGGAAGCAGAATTTATTGCCATGGAAAAGGCAGGAACCAAGGTTAATGGCTTAGAAATTTAGTGACAGATATTCCACTATGGCCAAAACCCGTTCCTTCGATATCACTTCATTATGATAGCATGGCGGCTATAGCTAAAGCTAAAAGTGGAGTCTATAATGGAAAAAGGAGGCATATTCGCCTAAGACATAATCTTGTAAGGCAAGTATATAAATGAGGAACAATAGCTATCGATTTTATAAAATCGGACTGTAATTTAGCAGACATGTTCACAAAACCAATGCCTACAAAGATCTATATAGAATCGTCTAAGGGAATGGGCTTAAAGCCTGTGACATAGGTCATGTGATGGAAACCCAACCTATAAAGAGGTTTAACTCCTAGATTAGGTTCAATGGGTACAAACGAAATCACCGGATGATCTGATGAGTACTACCAATAGTTGCTCATTCTGTTAGATAGAAAGGTAGTACCACCACAATGAAAGAGGTTGAGTTACTAACTCTTAATCAAACCAAATCTCACGAAATGTGGGGTGTGTTATCTCGGTGCACACTGTGGGTTGACCTAAATGGATGTAGGAGGTGAGGCCGCCTACCAATGAGAGTTTTAAAGGCGAACTCTCTAAACGTCCATAATACCAAGATATGGGACAAGGTCGGATTCTGCTTTGAAAGACAGAGTAAAATGTCCGTTATTTTATAAGGGTACGCCACGTAAAGTCAACTCGATAGGATATGGGTGGTGAGCTTGCCGGCTACACCAATGAGGAAAGGTTCAAGAAGTCCGACTTCACCCATACTGTAGCGAAGTTCATCGACCTAGTGTAGGTTCAAGTCCGAAAGACACCGCAACGATGTGTCCTATTATGTCTAATATACTCAACACTTTTGTCACTCTATCGACGTTTTGAATCTTGTGGGGGATTGTTGGATAAAAAATATATTCAATTTCATTACATCTTATCATACTAAAGATTCAAAAGGTCTTTGCCACATGTGGTCTTTGTCTTTTGTTTAAAAGGTATTTTCACCAATCTTATTCAAATTTGAGTTTTCATTTCCCTCCATATTTTGAGTTGCATTTGTAAAAGAACCAATGTTGTTTAGTCCCACATTGGTTAGCTTCAAGGATGTGAGCTTGCTTATAAGTATTCATGGGTCCTTAAGGGACATGGGTTCCTTAGAGAGAAGTGTATCCTCTCACTTGTGTGGGGGGTTGGTCCGGGGTGCTTTTAAATCACGTATGCGCGCGAGCCGAACCGAACCGAACCGGGCCGAGCCAAGCCGAGTCGAGTCCGGGTCCGGGTGTGGGTGTGGGTGTGGGTTTGTATAAATAAATATCTTATTTTTGTTTTTGTACATGCACCCACAATACCTATAAGAGTGTGTATTGGTACTGGCACACATAAGGAGACACTTAAAGTACCTATACATATACAGGGACACCGTATATGTACAAGACTTTACAACCCGCCTCTACGTATTCTATGTATACAAGGGTATTGGCAGGGGTAACTTCACTTCGCCTCTTCCTATTTTGTTGCTTCTCAAGGAGTGGTTCTTCTCTGTTTTCATCGTAGAGTGTTTCTGTCCGTCCTTCATCGTCTCGTGTGTTGAGTATAGCTTTGGACCCCTTCCTCGTAATCACTTTGGGAGTGCCGTCTTTAGTGATAAGTGGATCGTTTCATCTTGGAGGTATAATCGCACTGCTCCGGCCTGCACTAATAAGGGCGATTAAAGACCTTAAGGAGAGTGTCATCTAGATACGACTCGATCCAACCTACTGTCTCCTTTGGCGATATCCTGCAACTACCAAGTACTTATATTTATTTGATTATTTATACTCTTGTTTCGTACTGCTGTTTATGCTTTTATTACCGTTTGTATTCTTATATTGTTCTGCCCATAGTCTGGTTATAACATAAGCGTGACCAACACTAAGTAATGGCCCTTTTTGAAATCAATTAGATTTAACATCAATCACAAGCTTTGGCCTTGTTGAAAAATCAATAGAAGAAAACTAAAATTGTGTTTGGTAGTATGCATTCTTGAAATACATTCTAGGTCGATTTTGCATTCTTAGACCACAAAATCACTATATTTATCATCTGAGAATGCAAAATTGACCTAGAATGCATATCAAATGCAGCCTAAGAATAGAAGGGGGCAAGTCAAGACAGACTTTCTTTACATTTTATAGAGTTGGGTAATCAAATTAGACATGTAGTTATTTCGGGGTACGTAGTTTTACTTCACCTATGGCCAAGGAGGTATTTCTTCACCATGAGTGAGTCTGTTTTGGTAAGCTTCGCCATGAGTCATGATGGCCGGGTAGGACGAGTGTCAATAATGAGGGGATAAATAATTTAAATATTCATCATATAGGGAGAATATTAATGGTGATCAAATCGTGGGTTTTCCCTTTTCTTAGAGATGAATAAAAATCTCCTCACTGTTTTAAATAAAGGATCACCTATTTGTTTACTGGTTGGAATTACAAGATTCACGTAACATTGACTATTCTTTCCCTCGCCATCTTTCTATTTTTTTATTTTACGCTGAAATTTGACCAGTGAAACAGATGTAGACAGAAGTCACTAATGTTATTCACTTAACAAGACATATACCTTGATGCCATTCTAAATGACACTAACAATTGTATTATTTTTTGGGAAACACACTAACAATAGTATCATGGAAACAAATCCTAAGATGTCTATATTAATAATAAGAGGTACAAGTAACAAGACAATATTTCATGCTCACTCCCATAGCCTTAGGGGGCATTAGGGTTTTAGGGCACAGTGTATCCGAATTAGTATTGGTGGCAGAATCGATTAATTACCACCAATACTAATACTTATATAGATTAGTAGATGATTCCTAAATTTATGACATACATCCAACTAGCCAACTAGGGATCTATGGATGGCGTTCGCTAGTTTGCAGAGATTGTTTTTTCTCAAATCTCTCGAGTCTCTTCAATCTCTCTCTACTCCTCCAAAGCAGTAGTCACCAGATCATCTGCAACCTCTGCTCCTACCTCCAATCCGTCTTTGTCAAAGAAAGTCGTAGATCGAATCGTGAATCTATTCGCCATCGATCCCAAAGGTGAGCGACACCAAATCATCGGACTTTCAGGCCATACCCTTTTCAAAGCTTTAACCTATCATGGACTGATTGATCCTGCGTCGCATAGACTTGGAGATATCGGCCCTTGCACTGGTGAATGCGAGGTGAACATCGCTGAGACATGGTTGTACATGCTCCCTCGCCGTAGACACGGTGAGAAGTGCGTTCTGAAGCAGAATACGAAGTCTTCGTTTGTGAGCGCGCACTCGAGGTTGGCGTGCCAACTGGTTCTGACTTCGGAGCTTGAAGGTATGCTGGTCGCTATTCCTATGCCAAAACCCTGGGATACCCCAGAAGATTACTTGGAATGAAATTAGGGCTCTCTATTCATTGAATATGTTTTGGTTTTGGTCAAATAATTGAACATTTCTGAGGATAAATGTTATGTGTGGTTAATTATATGTATGTACGTGATTGTGGTTAGTTATTATATTTAGTTATTAAAAGTGGGATGAGATTGAAGAAGTAGAAAATAATTAGAAAACTATTAATTAATTTTTGAGTTTATCATTAGAGAGGATTGGCGGCCTCTCAATTGCCTAATTGTGTCAGTCCGTAAAGCCAAATCTCTATATTATCTCCTATTTTTTCGCCTCTTTTTTTTTTGTTTTTCTATTTTTCTCTCCACCAAGATCTGCACACGTAACAATAAACGGGTTCTCTTGAAATGTGATTTGCATTCTTGTTTTGTTTATCTTGAAAGATTGTTGAAACTTTCTTACTATAGGTATGATAGAACACTTGAATAGTTTTTTTTTTTTATGGGAAAAGAATAGTATGTATTAGATAAAACTACGAAGTACAAGAGGCTATACAACACGGAGAGTGGGGTGCAGCAGGATAAAAACATTTAAACCGGTTAGATTAAGCCTAAAGGAAATATTAACAGATTTAACAGCTATCTTCAGAAAATAATCTAACACCTCAAGCGGCCATGTTGCAAGAGATGGAGTTGGAAGAAGTCTTGGTAACATTGTACGTGAACACCAAACTTCTTTCAGCTTCACACCTCTAAGGGCAGCAAATTTAAGAGCATTGAGGATTCCAATGAGCTCAGGCTCCAAAAAATGGTTGTTTTTACTCCGACTAGCAGTGAGAACACTTGAATAATTGTATAAAGTTCCTTTTAGGAGTAAATTTGTGATTTAAGTTGTAAAAAACTGGAAACAGCTTTTTGTCAATATGCCTAGAAAATGATCGAATTGCATGTATTTCAGGTATGAGGTACTTATGCTTCTCATATAATTTATAATTTATAGGAAGATTCTTACAAGTCAGGAACCTTGAATTGTAGCATTTTGTAAGATTTTCCTGGGGAGATTATGGACATACCTATCTTAAGGAAGCCCATTGTGTTATATTTGTAACAAAAGTATTGGAGTTTATATGTCTATGGTCAAAGTATTGACTTCCCCTGGCCTTTTAGGCATTGTGTAGGGGCTGAGGCGCTAGCCAACAAAGCTTCCTATATAATTCCCTGCTGTAACAAACAGAATTAGTTAGAAAGGGTTGGCTTAATTTAAATGGTTTTCAGAGGTGTTCAGAACCAGAAAAGGCTCTGAGTATATGGAAGGAATTTTGTACTCTCTCTCTCCCTCTCTCTCTCACACACACACACACACATACCACTATTATGAGATGATTTGTCTCCATTTTTTTCTTCCTATGTTTTTGCTTGTCTGAGAGTTGTTATGTAAACTAGAGGGTCAGTTGCCCTTGTAAAACTGTCTTCTGGGAGTTTGATTGGTGTAGTGGTCTGAGCTCACTATGCTTGAAGTATTGATGTTGGAATGAACATAAAACATACTTTTGATATAGAAACCTATATGATTTTCTTGCTTTTTTGGGTGTTGAGATTTTGGTCATTATTATAGGGAACAATCAAACAATAACTGAAAGATGACACCGAAATCTCTTTGGTGTTCTTTCTTTAAAGCCAAATTCCTTAGAAACGAGCACATTGTCTTGGCTCGTCCAAGAAATATAGGGTCGGTTTCTTGGAGAAAGGACCTGTTGCGGAAAGATCTTCTGATTTCCAAATCTAGATGGCTTATTGGGGCGGGTGTGATCAAGTTTTGGCTTGATAATTGGTCAGGTTGGGGTCCTATGCTGGATCATGTCGATGGGGCCTTAAATTTAGATTTGGAGCTTAGCATAAAAGATGTGCTTGACAGTAGTGGATCGTGGAATCAGAATGTTCTGTTATAGATTGATTCGCAAGCAGTTTGGGATAGCATCACCGGTAATAATTTCTATTTTATCTAACAAGGAGGATAGAATTGCATGGACGGTGGAGGCTGATGGTAAGTTTTCTACCAAATCTGTTTGGAATGAGATTCGTCCTCATTCGGCTACTAACTCGTTTGCAAAGTGGTTTTGGAACCGGTTTTGGAACCGAACTTTACCCTCCAAAATTGGTTTCTTTTCATGGCAAGCGTTCTATGGTAGAATCCCAACTGATGATTCATTGAGGGCCTTGGGCATTCTCATTGTTTCGAAATGTCAATGTTGTGCTATTCCCTGTTGTGAGACCACATCTCATTGTCTGGTGGGGGGCAAGATGACCACCAACGTATGGGGTTATTTCTCCAGCATTTTTTAGCTGGAAGTGGTTCCTATGCAGGATGTGAAAGGTAGGCTATTATTTTGGCAGAGCCATGCTTATGGGAGGAATCTATGTGGAGTGATAGTGGGCCTGATTCCTTCTTTTATTATTTGGGAACTTTGGAAAGAAAGAAACAATAGAAGACATGGGGAGAGAGCCCGCTCTGCCAATGCCATAATTGAGAAAGTTAAAAACTGGGTGAGGGAAGTCCCATATTATGTTTCTTTTTCTAAACAACCTTCTCCTAAAGAAGCTCTCACGCTTCAATTATTCAATCTTTCTCCTACTCAAGCGTGCCTAAAACCTCTGAAAACAATCTTTTGGTGCCCTCCTTTTAACTCAGTGAAGCTCAAGGTGGATGGGGCATGTAAACGAAATCGTGGTATGGGGGGAGGAGGAGGTATCATCAGAGTGGCAGGGTCTTAGCTGCCTTCGCCAATTACTATGGGGAATGCTCTAACTCCATTGCTGAATTTAGAGCTCTAAGGGATGGTCTCAATCTTTTCGTGGAGATGGGCCTTATGGTCGTCCATGTGAATTCTGACTCTTCTCTGGCAGTTTGTTGTGTTTCCAAGAAGGTTTGCAATCTCTGAAAAGTTTGGTATTGTTTCCATGAGATTTTATCTTTTATTGATTCTCTTCAACCTATGATTACCTTCTATTTTAGAGAAAGCAACAGGGCTGTGGATTGGCTGGCGAGCTGTGCATGTGATTCGAATACTAACATTGTGTTTGGATCTAATGGTCAGCTGCCTACAGAGCTAAAGAGGATTACCCGCGAGGATGCTGCAAGTCTTCCTGTTTTGAGGCATTAGGTAGTGTTTTTTTGTTTCTTTGGGTTTACTTTGTATGGTGGTGAGTTTCTTGGAGGGTTTGAGAGAGTGGTGTTTCCCTGGGTTGGGTAAGGCGGGAATGTCCCCCCCCCCCCCCTTGTATGTTTCAATTGATTTTGATTATCAATTAAATTCTAGGGGTTAGCCCAGGTCCCAGAGAATATTCGGGTTAAAAAAAAAAAACAAAAGTCTGGAACCAATACTAATGTTTTGTAAAATGGTTACAAAGTTATTTTGTCTAATATTATTTATTAGGGCAAGAGATCGTTGCTTGGTCATGTAGCCCTTGCACCGGTGCGGGGGCCAATGAGAGCACGCAGGGTCGTTGACATGGATGGGTGTTTTGATTTCACAGTGCGTAGGGTGATAAATTCGTGTGCTCTTATGTTTGGGTGTAAGAACCATGCAATCAATCAATGTTCTTTTTCCCTATTTATTAATATAATTATGGGCAGAAGTTCTCTGTGCCGCAGCGTAGCCTGCGCCCAGACACATGGGCCTACCTTTCAGGGGGGCAGGGTGGTCATTTCGCCCACCCCCATGTGTCTGGGCACAGGCATAGAAAACATTTGGCCTATAATTATTAGAGAATTGTTTTCAAAATGGTTTTTAGCCCAATCATGATCACAAAATCTCGGCACAAGCATATAAAGTGAATTGGGGTTTGGCAGTAATTTAAATACATTTCATATAGTTCATTATATGGTATTATTTAGTGGAGGGTTAATGAGCAATTATTAGATTAATTGTAAATATCAACTTTTATGGGAAGAAAACTTTAATTGGATTTTATGCATGAAAACCTTGAACGGGTATACATGCACATGAAAACTTTTGAAAATCATTTGGGATGAGATGCAATACATCAAAAATAATTTTTCTTATTTCCTCGGATTTTTTTGTATTTTTGTTTATTGAAATTACCAATATGTCCTAAAATGAAGAATGCAAGGAGATTATGTATAATGACACAACCTATTGGGGGTGATGCATTCTTGCCCTATCGGGGCATTTCAGTAATTTTGTCATTTCTCACTGTTTGATTTCCATAAATTTTGTCAGTGAACTATTGATGTGTATTTAATATTGTTAAATCACATTGTAAGCATTTTGGATATCTTAACATAATTCCATGCATCTCCCATGTATATTGGCCTTCCAAGGGCAATCTTGTCATTTTGTTAAAATCTGTTGTTGATTCCATTGTAGCTTGTATATACTGTCATTTCCTCAATGTGTTAAACCTAGTTTAGGTTTGCGAATAATTTTTAAAGTTAATCTGATGAGCATATTTATGTGTGAAATCTTAAGGCCTAAAGCATGCATTTTACTTAGGGGTGTCAATGGGTCGGGTTGGGCCGGGCCTGCCTAAACCTTGACCCTGACCCTGACCCAACCCTGGGAGGGCCAAGAAACCCTCAACCCTGACCCGACCCTGCCAGGGTTTTCCCTAACCCGACCCGACCCGACCCTGATTGACCCTGATAGGGTCGGGCAGGGTCGGGTTGGCCCTGATTGACCCTGTCTTGACCCTGATTTCCAGATCTTCCTTTTAGGCACAAACGTAGCATTCTAAGATAAGTTGCTTCATTTACAATTGCTTTGATCTATTTTGAGGAACCCACAACTACATTAAAATCCTCCCTAATAAAATAGTTACTCGGGTATTTTTCTGTGTTTGTCAGGTTTTAGGCACTTTGAGGTCATTTTATGCTATTCTGAGCTATCGGGAGCTGTATATCCTAATCTACACGTAAAGTCACCATATTTCTTTCCATGGCTGTGAAGAGGGCTGAATTCTAGGGAAAGTGGACCACTTGCATGTCAAGTACGCATTCATTTAGGCCATCATGCAAGCGATTATTCTTTTTGGGCTAGAAAAGAATAATGGGCCAGAAACAAGCTGGAATGCAAGCCCGGGTCAGTCTGCGATTTCCCAGGGATATATGTAGCATCAAAGAAGACACTCATGATCAAGGGTTGAGATTCTCTCTTGCAAAACATCCCCTTTCTGCGTTTTTTGGGACTCCCTCACTATGCTCCACGTTTTTTTTAAAAGAGGACCCCATGGTCCACGATTTTTGAAGGGGTAGAATGGGCATCAATTTAATTCTTGAAGAAGAAAGACCACATGGCACACACTCTCTCCATCGAGTTTCAAAGGGCACTATGGGGATTTAACAAGTGGTGGATATTTTGTAGGAAATATTCTCTTATACTTGGGAAATTGAAAAGTCAAAGATTGAGGGAGCCTTATTCACATTACTTGGAGAAGACACCTGCAAGAAAAAGGAACCATATGAGAGTGGAATCTATGCTCAAGAATCAAATTAGAAAATACAAGATGTATTAAACTATGAACTTGTATATTTTACTTTCTATTTTCTTCTTTTTTCTTGAGAATCAAGTTTTGATGTAAAAGGAAGAAGAGATAAAAATCAAAGATTGAGTGAGCAACACCACCTCCAACGAATTTTGGAGGTGGGGCCCATTCAAAAACGTGGAGGCTTCTCTCTCCTCCGCTCTCTTCCTTCTCCTTTTCTTATAAATACATGTGGGTGTGGGTGTTAGGGGGTATTGAGAACTCTAGTCTTTTTTTCATATTTTTTGGCTTCTAGTTTCCTAGTTTTACTTTTCTGAATTTTTATTTCAATGGTTGTAATTTCTTTTATGCAATTTTAATTCAAAGATTGTTCTTCAATTTTGGTTGTAAGTTCTTCAATCTCTAGGTGTAGTTTCTGTTTCAAGCCTTCTAGTTCTAGGTTTCTAGTTCTTGTGAGAGGAATTTAGAGATTCGGAGAAGGAAGGTATGCAAGTTAATTCAAGCAACGTAGGCTTCATCAACAACATTCATTCAATGCTCAAGCAATACAATCATTGTCAACAATTACAAGTTTGGTAGAAAAGAGTAATCAATCCTTTTTTTTTTTTTCTTTCTTTCTTTCATTCTCATCCTTTTTATTTCTTTCATTTTCATTTTCGTTCTCTTTATTTCTTTCATTCTGTTGGGATTTTATTTCTCTCATCCTCATGTTTTATGATTAGATTTTTATTTTTTTCCAGATTTGGTAGATGCGAATTCAAGTTTGGTAGAGGAAGCCTTATCAAGTTCGGTTCAATCAATTTTTGGGTTTTATCTCTTTGCTCTTGGATTTATGTTCTTTGTACGTGTGTGGATGTGGTAATTTTAATCCGTCAATCTTATATTCCACGTTAGATTTTGTTAGGTTAGATGATGAATGGTTAAGCCGTTGGAATCGTTAGATGCATGTGTTAGGACCGTTAGTTTGGTTTAATCATCTTAATTTGATTCACTTTCGCGTTACTTTAAATAAGTAAAATAAAGTTTTTTTTTTTTTTTTTTTTTTTAAAATAAGTAAGATAGAGTGGCTTATCTCTTTGTGTTCGACCCGTAGCTACGATTGATCCGTACGCTTGCGGTATTATTTCTTGACAAACATCGACCCTTGGTCTGACCCATAGAGTTAGGATTCCTAACTTAGGAAAATGCATCAATTAAATCAAGGTAGAAAGAACGCCACTCGGTCGCGCCAGACACGCCGCCCCTGCGCCCTGGCGTAGGGGTGTGTGAAATGACCACCACATCCCTGGTCATTTTTGGGGTTCTAGGGGGTGCGATCGTCATTTCGCGTGCGCCTGTGTCAGGGAGCAGGGGCAACGTACGCTGTGTGACTGGGTGACGTTCTCTTTCCCTTAAATCAATTAGCATCTATAATATACTTATGCTACGTTTGGTAACGGTATGAACAAAGAACACCAGTTCTTTACTAGAAATGTTCTTTGGCGTTTCTGGTATGGAACGACGTTCTGTGATTGAAAACGACTGTTTGGTGACGGTCTCAAGAACGTGTTCAGAACGAAAATGGTGTTTGGTAAAACCTATTCTTCCAAATTTGATATTAATTACAATAATACCATTTCCTTCTAAATTATACCAAAAAATACTTGTAAAACCTTTTTCTCTCTTACCAACCTTAGCATAAATTAAAATATCTCATTAACATAACCAAAGTAATTATAAAAATGTTAAATTTCAAAAATGCCATTAATATTGGGTTCTTGTGTGGATTAGTGTCATAACTGACAATGCTATGAATAGTTGAATGAAAATGGCCTTGGTGGATTTGAACTGCCATCCCCTTGGAACATACTCATGTTCCAAGTGCTCTACCAATTTGAGCTAAAGACCCATCAAGTATTCAAATGTTTGGTGCCATCAGATCAAAAGACACCCCCAATAGTAAGTTGCAAGAATGCTTGGACTTGTACAAAGACATGATAATCAGCTGCAATAAGAGGCACTATAAAAGCATACAAAGCAAGAAAGAAAAACCACAATGGCAGTTCACCTTGGTTAACCACCAGCCAAGGCAACCAAGATATTGAACGGCAGTTCAAATTATTTATGCTCAAGAAGAAGGCACTGAAATCATATAGTAAAAGAATAGTGTCTTCAAGAGTAATTTCATCTTGAAATAAGACGAAAAATGGGACTAACTTAAAAGATGAAAGCTAATGTGGTCTCTGAGACAATATAGGAGTGGTTCGGATACAGCAGAGATAGAAAAAAAATTAATAAATTTTTGCTTCTACAAATTGTTTAAAATTAATAGTACAACAATATTCAAAATTATGTTCATGAGCTAGAGACTGTGAGTTATATAACCCAGATTGGTTAAGCTCCAAGTAACAAATCAAAATTGAACTAAAACCATCAGACATTATTTTTTTTATGTCTTCAAGCCTGAGATTTTTAACGAGATTGATGATCACATTAATCCTTTGAAGAAGATGATTGAATGGAACAAACCTTGCCAACCAATGCTGGATCAATAATACCAGTGACATTCTCAACAGCCTACATTTGCAGAAAAACAAGTAAGTCAATAAGCAGGCTTTCATTGATGATGGAGATATTTCTGACAAACAATTATGATCCAAAGATGCTCATGAATTATTTAAATAAAATAAAACATCAAGCTTTGCAACTCCATACTACTAGCAATCCAAGGAAAGGAAAATAGTTAGAATAAATACAGATCCATTATTTATCCTAATCAAACTTCTCATGTGTTCTCTCTGTAGCCAAAAGGGAAAAAAAAGGAGGAAAAGACACACCTTCAAAACACCATTTCCCAGGTAATTTGACTCTCCATCTCGTAGTTCAAGTGCTTCGTAAATCCCTGGAAGAAAGGGATGATGATGATGTGGATGATATGTCTACCAAATTTGATTCCAACTAAACTACCGTATAAAAATTATTCAAGGCATGTTGAAAAGGGATTCCGAATGAGGGCAATATGATATCCCCAAAATATTACAAACTCTATAATCTATAGTTAGGCTTACCAAATACCGACCTATCCTAGATTCACTATGACATGGTTATTGGACATGGACAACCTTTTAAATCATATCCATCTACTGGTTCCACATGAAATTCCTCCATAAATTCAATAAAATATACTATTAGAAGTTTCACATATTGTACTGAAGTGCTAAGTAAGGAGATTTAAGGTAATCACTAAGTATAACATTACAATGATATGTTAATTTATAACTTGCAATTGCGTAAATCATTTTCATTATAATCCAACTAATATCATCATCTCATCATAGTCTTTACTGTGTATCAAAAATATTGTATAACTGATATCAAAGAATTGACACACACTATATTGATTGATTTTTTTTCTTTTTTTTTTACATGGAAGAAGTGATGACTTAATATCAATGTGCTAAGTTATGTTTTCTCTAAAATATGAATGTTGAAAATTTACTCATATGGAAAAGGGTTTTATGAGGAAATATAGTTATTGGATTTTAAAGGGAAATAAGTGTTTTAGAGAAAATCATTTGCAATATCCAAATTTGTTGTCAAGCTTAACGTGCATGTAATAAAGAATTTGATGCTACTACAGTATGGAACCATGAGCCAACTGCGGCCTTAAAAATAGTATTTATTGTACAATTACCGACCAAATAGAAATTTGTACATAATAATATAGTTACAAAATTTAAATTTGAAATCTAAGAAATATATTATTAACTTTGAAAAAAAGTTATTGCTAACTTATGTCAGTACACCAGTACACAGTTTCTTCAAGTGAAAAAAATCATAAATGAAGCATAAAAGCTTCGAGGGTACGTTTTAGGCATTTCATCGTCACGCCATAAGTGTTACTTTTCTTCGTTAACAATGGATGATGACTCACAATGCTTGTGAAAATCTGATCTGCTATAGGTGCTTCTTAGAGTTGTTTGTGGGTAAATGCGTAAAAGCCTCCAAAACCTCTACAAGTGTTGTTGCGGTTATCATTTGATATTAAGGAGTCAATGTGCATGTAGGGGTGTCAATTGGTCGGTTTGATCCATGATTTTTTTGTATGTTTAGATTATAAAAGGATAGGGTTTCCTTTGACACCCATGTGCAGTTTTGCACCAATGGCCATCATGGGTTTCGACCACTTTCGAACCATCAAATAGGTTTTTAACGGAGGGGCCTAGAAAAAATTTCTTAATGTTGAGTGTTAAAATACAAGAGGAAGAATCCAATATGGTGGTGTAGACACCCTATTTTTGCCACCCTCGGGTGATGATGACAACATGACACAGATGGAGCTCGGTGTCTCTTTCAAGAAGAACTCAGCCCGTACGTAATGGCCAAAATACTCTCACATGCTTTTATGGGTATAAACATTGAATATTGTAAACCTAGAAGACCTTTTAACCGATGTTGGAGTTATTGTTCACCTTCCTTGATCACGGTGGTCTCGCTTGCTGTTGAGTGGGCCATGGGGGTTACAAGGGGCAGGAGGCCCCCTGCGCAGGGGTTAGAGCCCCCTAACCGATTTTTTAAAGATAATTCATCCAGGATGCCAAAATTGAGCAATCGAAGGCTGCCTTTTCAAGATCCTTACTTCTTTGCTGATCTAATGTTCTACGTGGATTTGCAGAATGCAACAGTATTCTGCGACTCCACACAGACCATTAACCCACTTCATGATACTATGGAAATTTCTCCGCAGATCCACGAAATGGGACGATTGGTCTCTAAGGATCCATAGAATGCAAAAGTAGTCTCCGCGGATCAGTGGAGACCGATTTCGTTCTCCATTACCCTCATTTGGAGGCCCCCTATAAAGAGGGGACCCCTTCCTCATTCCCAAGACACCCCAAACCCGCCTCGAAACCCATTCATGAGGTATTGAAGGCCACCCAACGGCCCGTAGAGTCTACAATATCCCAAGTTTCTAAAGAGTTAACCCCTTTAAGAGAGAGAAAGAGAGAGAACTGGTCCCTCCCTCTGAGCCAGTAGACAACAATAGTTCGTGTTTGGAGCAAAGGGCCCCTTTTTTTACCCTCATCCAGGGTCGACCTCAGGTTTATCTCTTATTCTCTAGTTATTTTGACGCAATGTAGATTAGTATGACATGATATGTGGTAGTATAACATAGACTAAAAGTATGATTAGCAAACATGTATAAGGGTAACATGTAATTTTCTTTTGACGCAATAGTGTATAGTACTAAACCTAACATTAGCCATACATGTGAGTCTAGGATATACATAATTTGGGAAAATGTTCAAACCTTAACATCTAATAGAAAGACCGACTTTTTTTACCAGGCGGAGTGGATGCCTAACACTTTCCTATATCTGTAACCTGACCCTTACTTGAATCTCTGACTAGACCATTGGAATCATTGGCTCCTTCCCCTGACCTAGGATCAAGCCCCTTTTGCGGGTCCTAATGTTAGGGACGAAGGGGGTGAGGGGTTGAAAATGATTATCACCTCTTTTCATCCTCAAGTTGAGGGGGTTTCAAAACCAAATTGAAGAATAGTTCACAGGCTCAAGGGAGACATGACAAAGAACCAGCACCTAAATTAAGGTCTAGGACCCATATTTATTAGCCAAGAGGCAAAACTAATGACTCCACTCCGAATTGATCCAAGAAAGATTTGGGTTCATGTTAGGTCTTAGTCTGAAGAAGGTGTTAGGCACCTCGATTCATCTGGTTAAATTGGACTTCAAACCATAGGTATGTTAGATTAGTCTTAAACTAATCAAAATATGAAAACAAAAGAAAGGAGGGGAAGAATAGACTCACCTTAATCCAACCGTGCTACATGGTTAGTATACTGAATGTAAAACAAACATGAAGTATTAAAGATTAAGCATTAAACCTAGGCTAAGATTAGACATGCTTGAAATTACAGAAACACCATTAAACTGGTAATCATGGCAAAAAAAAAACAAGCACATAAGCATATAAAACATGCATAATTATTGAGGAAAGGATCCTAAACACATGTTGAGCATATGGAACATAATAAACAGAGAATAAACATCACGTGAATGATGAGAAACCATAAAAAATCTGTGCACATACAAAAAGACTGAAAATTGATAAAGGATATCAAAACATGAAATATAAAAGCATGAAAACATCATTAAAGGTTCAAAGGACCAAGAACAACTACAAAAACTGAAGCTTGAAGACATAGAGAACATACATTGAAATTTGTCAGCACAACAGAGAAAATTGGAAAAAAAATAGCAAAAGACAATAGAAAACCAGGAAAAGTCAAGATAGAAGGCTAATACCTAGATCTAAATAAGGGTGTAAAAATATTTACACAAAACCTAGAGAAAGCTAACAAAACATACCTGAATAAATGACACCTTGTCACTGTCCTACTGGACAGCAACAACACGCCCTCAGAAAATAGAGGATATCTAAATGAATACTTGATGAAATTAAGCGAAATCAAAGGCAAAAGAAGGAAACTTACCTGTCTTCTAATTTTGTGAAGGAGGCAAGAGGGTTGGAGTAGAACAAGCTCAGGTTTGGAGAGGCTCAACTTGGTACAACTGCAATAGGATGGCAGAAAATGTAGTCTCTCTCTTAGGGCTCTTAAAACTTATGAGAACCCTAAAAAATTCAATTAAGTTGCTCCACAACATAGAAGAGACCTCTTATCTATAGCCTAGGGTGTGGTGCGTTAGCCACATCTTAAGGCAAGCATTCCTTATCCCAACTTTTGGGCTCTAAGGGGATTGGTCGATTTTGGAGTTGCTGATGAAAAATGACTCCATCAAGCACTTAGGGGTTGAACATAAGTCTTTGGCATACTCTATAATGACCTCAGGAACCTCTAGAAGAGTCTAGGTGAGTTGGAAGGTCGGCAACAACGAGATGAGATCATCACAAATGGGACTTAAGAGTCCATAATTCTGTAAACTCTAAAAACTTGGCTCAAAATGAGCACTGGATGGCTCAAAATTAGGATATGTGGACGTGGGTAGAGGTATCGATGATGCCGCTTCTAAATTTGGTGGTGTCGGCCCCAATATTGACTAGTTGAGCCTTTAAACTGGGGTTGGCCTTGGTTTGTGTTATATGTAACAAAGCCAATTTCATATTTTGAAAATCCATTTTGACGATTCGTTTTAGAGACTCTAAGCCGTGGGGGACTCGGAATGCTGCTAGGGGTCTGGAAAACCTCCCGTGCTATAAATAATGGGTCCTATATTTCTTTAAAACAATATCGATTTTATGATCGACTGGTCTACTCCAGGGTGACAAAATGAGGTGTCTACACTGAGGTCCTCATCCTAGGTGGTGACTCCTAATAATGTTTTCCCCATCCCCCTATTGTTAGGCACCAATAGCGCGAGAAATGTACAAAAGAATCCCAAAATTAGGTATGTTGTACCTACAGCTGGGCTATATGATTTAAAATGAACTGTTAAATTTAACATGTGACCCATCAAAGGAATATTACATATAGGACTAGAGCTCTAACAATCCATAAAATGTATGTTGTTTATATACAAAAAGAGTTGATGATCAAACACTTCACCTGGTCTGATTTCTGGGAACATGAAATCAGGCCGGTGTTACCAAGCAAAATTCACTCCAAATTTGTTCTCGCTGAATAGGATTCAATGGAATCAAGAATTGGTAATGTTATCAATCGAGGTTTAAAGAATTATTTTCTCTTCATATTCAAAAGAAGTCATCAAGATAAGATTTAAAAAGATCAAACAAAGAATTATTAGACTATAGATCAATTTGTACTCCCCAGACCCTAGCAATCCAAATCCTTTTAGATTAATCATGTGACAAAAAAAGGTGTCAGTCAGACTCAAGTTCACCTTCACAAAATAGCACCTCAAATCTCCGATTAACCATTTTGACAGTCTCAATTTGGTGGGTAAACCATTAAGGAGCAGTCTCCAACCAAACATTTTGAACTTAGGATGTATATTAAGTTTCCAAAAAAACCTTCACTAGCTCCTTAAATCCCTAACAAACATAGAAAACTCACCAAACCCAATACTACAACCAACTTTTAATCCCACAAGCTTTTTTTTTTGTCAAAATATAAATGGACAAACAAAACAATAAGAAACATAATCACTTATCAAAGCTATTATAACAATAACCTTAGCAATGTCCATAAGAGATTAAAAATAAGACTAACACATTCCATCGAGACCTGCAAATCAAATCAAAAAACAAAGTTATATTCAATGTTTCTTGAACATGAAGTTGGCATACAAAGATTCCATAGATGGAATCCAAGGATAAGAACAAATCTAGTATATGGCTTTACTTCCATCTAATTGATGAAGTTTTGGCTTGAAAATTTTGAAAAAATGTCTCCAAACCAAGATTTTTAGAAATCGGTATCGGATCGGCCATATTGAACGATCCGTACCGGTATTGACTGACATCGATACTGGGTTGGTGATTTGGTACAGATAGAGGGTATAATAGTTAAAATACAGTACAATATCGATATATTTGATGGTAAAGATGTGTGATAAGGCCGATGTGGACCGATACATATCATCAAATACACTATTAGTTTCGGAACTGATCGATACTTGTTTGAATACCGTGTACTAAAACTATGCTCCAAACACAAAATTTCAAAACTTATAAAATACACTCACACACACAAACACACACAAAAATGCACTAAAGTTGATTATATTGAAATCACAAACCTTTCATATAGAGAGAATTGATAACCCATGGGTGAGCTCACTCACTCAATCATATGGTGGTAGGTGGTTGAGTGGGGAAGTATTTTAGGTTATTCATACACATACTTTGGGTGGGTAAGCATTACTATAATTAGGTACAGAGGTAGTTTCCATCACCCATGATGAAGGAGGAATTCATTCACTAGTGGGTGTGGGTGCCTTGGGATGGGCATCAGAATAGTATGGGAGGGTATAGACACCTCATTTTGTCTTTTCCCTTGGAGGTTTCCGTGACGATGATGAGCACCCTCCAAGGTATAGAGCTGATGTATCTGTGGATGTAGCCTCAGTATGTACTGCCCGAATCCGTTTACTTGAACAAAAAGTAGATATAAGTATTCACAGTTGTATGGCGAGTGTAACCCCACTTGCTTCTTGCACTTTTGGATAAACTACTTTTGATCATCATGTGCAACTCCAACAAATTCAAGAAGCCCAAACTTGCCATGTTTAGCTCTGATTTCAATTCCTTTCATGTGCAACTCCAACAAGTTGGATGGATATATTGGCTTTCTTAGGCCCTAAGAAACCCATATTTTGGCAATAATTCACATGCCTACACCCCATTGGCCATTACCTTGACCAAACACCCACCGTCGATGTAAAGACATCCTTTTTGACGATCCGGATCAAACCCAACAATCTTACACAAATTTGGGAATGCACACACCCCTCTCATGTTGAGGAGGGACCTTTGATCCTTGAAAGTCTGAAATCCTTGGACAACTCTCTCTAAGTCCTCCCTTGGTAAGTTCTATTCATATTGAGTGATCCCCGAGTACGGATGACGAAGTAATGCTCGAATGAGCAAAAAAGAATCCTGAACAAGTGGCAATATTATTTTCATAAACTACTCCCCTGAGTCACAAAAGGGAAACCTCCAACATTCCTTGAGTTTGAATCTCCTAACTAGGTAAACCATCTCTTTTCTCGTTATTTCTTTGAAGTTTTGTTACTTCCTTTTTATTTGTTTTGCATCTCCTAGGAAGAGTGTGATCTCATCTCTTTAGATGGTGATCACACACTAAATCTTGTTGTTTTATATGTCATGTATTCTCCAACATGGCCCTCATCCCCCTGTAGTCTAAGACTCCCCCTACTTTTGTTATCGTTTGTACTTAATAATTCTTCTATGTGATTATGTGCTTCATGTTGTTTACCTTCTCATGCATCTTCTAGCTTAGGACGTGTATCTTTTCCTTTCTCTACTGTAATACTCCAAGATTGTCCAATGTATCTTTCATACATCGTATTCCATGCATCAAGTTGCATCCTTCATAACATCTCTCGCATTCTTTCATGCTTTAGGCCCTTTTGCATGCTTGCACCTAGGTTAGATTCCGATCCTTTCCTTAAAGTTTTCACCATGTTCTCTACTTAAATCATTCTTTTGGGTCCTTTTATCTTTATCTTATTTTGACTGCACATATTAGCATCATGATTCCTGCACGTTACCCGTCCATTTTGTCTCTTTCGTAATTTGGCTTTACTTTCTTGTATACTAACCCTTGTCGTGCAACCAAACCTCTAGGTATGTCCCACAACCTTCCATTGTAATTCCCTTTTACTTATTCTTGTACCCTATTTTTTCATCCAAAAGCATGTTATAACCCTATCCTACTACGCAATAGAGAGATCGGCAAGTCCGGGCGGATTGGGGTGTCTAATACCTTCCTCGGACCGCAATTGACTCTTACCCAGACCAATAGGCCAGTTTGTCCCCAGAAGGGCGTATTCATGAGAGTCATAACTTTACAATTTCAGGTTCTAAACCATCCTCTAGTGGCTACTCCTACACATTCATTTCACCTTTCTCTTCTCCCCAAAGAGGGATGAGGTGGAGGACACGTGGCGATCCTCCGCCATGTCATTGTCCTCATAGAGGGTTATTACGATCTTCGTACTGTAGAGATAATAATGACCCTAGATGAGTGTATTTTTCCTTCACCCGTGACGGAGGAAAACTTTCACCACTATTTTCAAAAGGGAGTGTTTAAATGACACCTTTGTAGGTGTATTTAGAAGTTGCAACTGTTGCGTGTGAGAACCTCCGGTGCTTGGTTAGCCCATGGATGAACCTGCAAAAACCAAGCAATGAGCGCAAGAGGGCCGGTGTGGCTCCGGCCTAGGACTCTCCGATGCTCAAGTCAGGTCTCCAACGCGACAGCGTAACTGCGTAGTAAAAAGCAAGATGATGAATGGTGCTCCATACCTGGGTATTTATAGAGTGAGGAGGAGACAAGACGGTTGGCAGAGTCCTAGTATGGTAGGAGTCCTTCTTTCGGAAGGTTCTCTCGCGTAGAGCGGAGTGGAGAGTTATTTTCGGGGTCGGGCTCTTATTAAGGCAAGAGTCCATGTAGAGTGCGATTCCGTGATGCGCGGGGATCGTGGCTCAATCCCTATCCCGTGATTCTCGGGATGTGCTGACGTGGCCCGGAGATCCCCGGTGGGGTGCTATGGGAGCTTCAATGGAGGAGGGCTCGGCCTCGGAGGTCGGCCCAGGGGGTCGGCAGAGGAGGTCGGCCAGGGAGGTCGGCCCGAGAGGTTAATCTCGGCCAAGAGTCTATGGTTGACCTGTATGAGTTCGGCCTCGGCCACCGGCTAGCTCGTTCGAGTCTGGTTCTGTCAGGTGACTTATCGGAGACGAGGTCGGCCCGGTCTCCTGCTCGGCCCAACTCAGTTCTCGGACTGAGGTCGGGTCGGCCATGTGGCAGCCGCTGATAGGAGGGGTGTTTTATGCCTCATCACAGGCCCCCCCACTCATCGGGGGCTCGGCAGCGATGGGTGAAGTTTCTGATGCCTTATGCGGAAGATTCTTCTTTGTTGAGCCGAGCTTATTTATTGCTTGCGGTTTAACGTTGCCGATCTGACGGTTGGGTTTGATGCCACGTCGGAGCCATTATGGCAGGCTTGAGAATTGAACGTCCTTTGATGCGGGCCGTTGGATCATGCGAGCTCTAGTCGGCCATTGGATCGATGAAATCCCAAGGATTATAAATAGGTGACTCCTAACTATTCATTCCTCACTGCTTTAAGTTATTGACTTCTCGGCAAGCTTGGATCCGTCAACTCGGTAGATCTCGTCGTTTACTTGCTCGTGATCGACTCGGTCGTTGTTTCGTTCGTGATCGACTCGGCCGTTGTTTCGTTCCCGCTCAGCTCTTCTTCCACCAGTAAGTCCTCCCCGCCCAGTATGTCAGTTGGTAGTAGTCCTATGGGCGAGCTGCTCGCCAGGGCGCGAGAGGGCTCGAGTCCGAGCCAGAGCTCCCGCTCGCTCTCCCACCATAGACCTGTTGGGCTCGACCTCGGATGAGCCCGATGCGGTGGAGCTTCATCGGGCCGAGGTGGCCGAGCCCCGTTACTCCTGGAGTTTGACCACGCGGCCCAATCCATAGCCGCAGATGGCCGAGAACTCCGGTCGTCCTCATCCGATGAGGAATCAAGTGAGGGAGACTCGTCCGAGGTGGGGTTGGCTCGATCGGCTCGTCTACCGACGCCTGAGCCCGAGGAAGGCGTGTCGGCCTTGTTCCGAGCACGATCACGGAGGCCGACCTCGACTATCGAGGACAACCTACGCCATCCCCGAGGACATTCAGCTCCGAGTTCCTAACCTCGGGAGATGGCACCTTCATCAGCCTGACGAGGTGGCTCATGCGAGACACCCTTCAAGTATACGTTCGAGGCTCCCGTTCTCGGCTGGTGGACCAGATCTTGGACCACTTCCACCTGTCTCCTGGTCAGCTGGTGCCGAACTCTTGGCTGGCCGTGTACGGCTTTTATGCTTTGTTCTGCAAAATGGGCCGAGGTGCGAGCCTGGCGCTTTTTTCTCGGCTCTTCTTCTTGAAGAAGTCTCCCGAGAAGGGGTGGTACTACTTCTTCCGCCGATCGGGGAAGAGTGCGGCTCTGGGCAGCCACAAATTTTTGGTCGGCACGCCGACCTTCAACAAGTATTGGAAGCCTCATTTTTTCTTCGCTTCCATTCCCAACAGCCCTCTCCCGAACCGAGTGGAAGGAGATGAACCTGAACTACGTCAATAGGGTACTACCCCGACCGAGAACGAGATGACATCACTGGACCTGATCCTTGAGCGTCGCCCCTTCGATGTCCTCCAGGCCTGGCGAGGGGTTTCTTCGAGAGTGGCATATGACCCCTGGTAGGAGCCCAAGCCGAGCCCGTCTCCGTCGTCCGAGATGACCCCTTTACATGATTTTCGTTTTCTTTTCTGACTTATTTTTGACATTCTCGGTTTCTCTTGCAGTGGTCGGTCACATTCCCCCTATGGATACAGCTCGGCTAAGGGCCGAGACCATTGCGGATCGAAAGAAGAAAAATGCAGAGAAGAAGCCCCGGGGCGAGTCCTCCAAGGCCCCCAAGGGCAAGGCCGTGATGTCGGGGCCATCGGATGCTGTGGTCGGCCTTGAGGCCGAGAAGAATACGGGCCCAGCCGGGTCTCCGAGGAAGGGGAAAGGCCGAAAAGGTGAGAAGAGCCCGCCGAGAGACTTCAAGCGTCAGAAGCTCTCGGTTAATCTGACGAGTGGTGGTCTTCTGCCCGTGGCTTCACCCGCCAACATCTCCCGATATGTCCTAGGGAGGGCCTCGGCCAACAACGTTCCAGTGAGGCCGACCTGGCGCCTCTTCCCAGGGGACTCGGCTTTGACGTCGGCCGCTCACGCCAAAGAATGGCTGGATGCAGGTCGGCTTCCATCCGACAAGGAGAAGCTCGAGGCATTGTCTGACCTTGAGCTCCTCTCCACTCTATTTCAGGATTTCAACATGGTAAGTTTCCTTGTCGGCTTTTTTGATTAGATACGATCTGTGTAGTCTGTCTTGATTTTTGTGCTCATGCTTTTTTGTAGGGCTTTGCCAAGGCAGTGGAGACTATGCTCCGCTTTGAGCGGCTCCTGACCGAGAACTATTCCTTGGACGTCCAGTGCAATAAGGCTTATCAGGATGCCCAGGATGCCATTCGAGGCGTCGGAGACTCAAGAGAAGCTCACCGTGCTGCTGAGGCCGAAGTGGAGAGCTCTCGAGCCAAGGTGGTCAGCAGAGAGAGAAGGTCGGCTCTGCGAGCTCGGCTTGCCGAGGTGAAGGAGAGGGCCAAGGAAGATCTGCCACGGCTCGGAGCGAGGCGATCGCGACTATCTCCAATCGAAGGAGTACGCCAATGTCGCCATGAGATCGGGAAGCCTCCCTACGCCGAAGGTTTTGAGGCGAGGCCGAGCGAGCTTTTGGCCGAGATCAAGGCGGCGTACCCTGATCTCAATCTCTCCGTTTGATGATGATGCGACTACCTTTGCGGGGAGATGGGAGATGAGGAGGGAGCCGAGGTCACCCAGGCTCGCCCCTTGAGGCACTGCTCCGGCCGACGTCTTCCCTCCGGGAGCTAGACCACAAGACCTGGCTGCGAGCCTATTCTTGTGGACACTTCCGAGGTCGCCTCTAAGTCCCCGCCGAGGAGACCGAGATGTAAATTTTTTTTATTTTTTTTTTGGGGGCCGAACTGCCCGTTTTGTAACCGTGCCGATCAGTCGGCTTATAAACAACTTATTTTTTCCAAAATTTGTCTAAGTATTTTAACTCGGTGCCCTTAGCCTTCTTTTCCTTGTGTATTCTGTTTTATTTGTGGCCAAACTGCCGAGTCGTTTCGCTACCCGAGCTTAGGAACTCGTCTCCTTTTTACCCATGCCTCATGTGGTCGGCGATTTTCAGCCATGCCCTGTCCGAGGTCAATGTGATCCTCTCCTTGGTTGGTTAGTTCGGCTTTCCCTTCGGTCCGATTGGAGAGGCTATCATATAAGCGGACGCGTGGTCAAGTATCCTTCCTGGCCGAGCCTAATGCCTTAGCTTAGTTTTGTACTTTGTTAGGCTCGGCCAAATAGGGATGTCTGCTCTTGAGAGGTCGGCCAGGTCTATGAGGACCGGTCTTACGACTTGGCTGCCGACCTACGAGGGTCAGTCTTTGAGGTCGGCCAGGTCTATGAGGACCGGTCTTACGACTTGGCTGCCGACCTACGAGGGTCAGTCTTTGAGGTCGGCCAGGTCTATGAGGACCGGTCTTACAACTTTGCTGCCGACCTATGAGGGTCGGTCTTTGAGGTTGGCCTGGTCTATGAGGACCGGTCTTACGACCTGGCTGCCGACCTACGAGGGTCAGCCTTTGAGGTCGACCAGGTCTATGAGGATCGGTCTTACGACTTGGCTGCCGACCTATGAGGGTCGGTCTTTGAGGTCGGCCTGGTCTATGAGGACCGGTCTTACGACTTTGCTGCCGACCTATGAGGGTCGGTCTTTGAGGTCGGCCAGGTCTATGAGGACCGATCTTACGACTTTGACTTGGGAGCTTGCAAATACGTTAAGTGGTGGAGAAAGAATTTATTGAATCAAATGTCGGAACTGAAGCCGAATACACGCATGCTCAATTATTGAAAAAACTTCTTCAAATTTTCCGAGTTCCACGGTCTCGGTACCTTCTTGCCCCTGAGTCGCAAAGCGATACGTGCCAAGGTGAATTTGCTTGGAGACTATGTACGGGCCTTCCCAATTTGGTGCTAATTTTCCTTGTTGCCTCGGCTGGGATGCACTGAGTTTTCTGAGAACAAGGTCCCCTTGACGGAAGTGCCGCTCTTTGACTCTTGAGTCATAGTACTTTGCCGTCTTCGTTGGTACGCGCGTTCCGAGTAGGGCTTTTCTCGGACTTCATCGAGGAAGTCAAGGTTGGCTCTCAGCCCATCTTCATAGGTCTTCTCATCGAAGTTGAGCACTCGACGATGAAGCCATAACTTCAACCGGGCGAGGGCTTCGTCCCATAAGCGGGCGAAAAGGACTCTCCCGGTTGGAGTTCTTACGATCGTCCGATACGCCCATAGGGCGCTTGGGAGTTCTTCCACCCATCTCCCCTTGGCCTCATCTAACCTTCTCTTAATGCCGGCGAGTAATGTTCGGTTGGACACTTCTACTTGTCCATTTGCTTGTGGGTGAGCTACTGAGATGGGTCGGAAGTCAATGTAGAAGTGCTCGTAAAACTCTCAGAAGGCCAGGTTATTGAATTGCGTGCCATTATCAGTGATGAGAACTTTCGGTAGCCCGAACCGGTAGATGACCTTATCTCGGAAAAATTTCTCCATGTTCTTCTCAGTGATGGTGGCAAGGGGCTCGGCCTCGACCCACTTGGTGAAGTAATCGATCGCTACTACTACGTACTTTCTGTTTCCCGATGCCGGGGTGAAATCTCCGAGAATGTCCATTCCCCACATAGCGAATGGGATTGGGCTCAGCATTGGGGTTAACTTTGTTGCTGGTCGGCTTGGGATTGGCGCGAACAGCTGGTACTTCTCACACGTCTTTACGTATCTCATGGCCTCTTCTTGCATTCTTGGCTAATAGAATCTTTGCCGAAGTATCTTGTATGCAAGAGCTCGGCCACCCATGTGACTCCCGCATATTCTCTCATGCACCTCGGCTAATGCATACTCGGCCCCCTTCGGTCCTAGGCGTCGGAGAAGAGGGGTCGAGATTGCTCTTTTGTAGAGCACTCCGTCGATCATCGAGTACTTGGAAGCTCGGATCTTGACCTTCCTTGCTTCGTCTCAGTTCCCCGGGAGCAGGTCATTCTCCAAGTAGTTGACGATGGGGTCCAACCAGGTCGGCCCATCCTCTTCAATGTGCTTTACGCTTTCTTCTTGTAGGGAGGGTTTCTCCAATATTTCTATGTATACTGATCGGCTTAGATATTGGAGGTCGGCCTCGGCCAACCTGGATAAGGAGTCAGCCACGGCATTCTCTTTTCTCGATATTCGAGTCATCTCAAAGTGCTCGAGCTCGGAAATCAGATCTCGGGCTCGGCCCACGTACGCTATCATCCTTTCGTCTTTTGCCTCATAGTCTCCGTTGACCTGGTTGACCACAAGTTGGGAGTTTCCTCGCACCTTTAACCGCTTTATGCCCATAGCTTTGCTGACTCGAAGTCCAGCTAGAAGGGCTTCATACTCAGCCTCGTTGTTCGAGGCGGGAAACTTGAACCTGCATATTGGATCAGAAACCCTTCGGGGCTTACAAGTATTAGGCCGGCCCCGCTTCCTCCGGAGTTGCTTGAGCCGTCAACATTCATGGTCCAAATAGGGTCGGCCGTAGCCCCGACATCTTTGACTGTCTTTTCTTCTTCGACCTCATGTTCGGGCCCCGTGCATTCGGCGATGAAGTCGGCAAGGGCTTGTCCTTTTATCTCCGTCCTCGGTCGATAGCTTATATCATATTCACTTAGCTCAACCGCCCAGGTAATCAGCCGTCTCGAAACGTCGGGTTTGTGCAATATCTTCTTGAGTGGCTGGTCGGTCAGTACCGCGATCGGATGAGCTTGGAAGTACGGCCTTAGTTTCCTTGCAGCCGTGACCAGAGCGAATGCTACTTTCTCGAACCCGGAGTACCTTGTCTCGGCATCGACAAGAACGTGGCTGATATAGTATATCGGCCTTTGAGTTCGACTCTCTTCCCTGATCAACACCGCACTGACCGCTACGGGAGTAGCGGCTAAGTAGACTTGAAGCTCCTCTTTTGGTTCGGGTCGGCTGAGAAGAGGCGGGTTCTCCAAATATTTCTTCAGCTCTTCAAAAGCTTCCTGACATTCGTCCGACCAAATGAAGTCCTTTGGGTTTCGGATATTCTTTAGGGCTTTAAAGAACGGTAGGCATTTGTCGCCCGATCTCGACATGAATCGTGCCAGCCCCGCCACACGTCCATTTAGCCTTTGTACTTCTCGGATCGTCCTTGGGGGGCTCATATCTTGGATGGCTCTGATTTTTGCCGGATTGGCTTCAATGCCTCTGACAGAGACCATGAAGCCGAGGAACTTTCCCGAGGTCACGCCGGATGCACACTTGGCGGGATTCAGCTTCATCTGGTTCTTCCTCAATACGCCAAAGGCTTCTTCCAAGTCGGCCAAGTGGTGTTCGGCCTTCAAACTTTTCACCAACATGTCATCCACGTAGACTTCCATGTTCCTTCCGATCTGCCCGCGGAATATATAGTTCACGAGGCGCTGGTATGTCGCTCCGGCGTTCCTCAATCCGAACGGCATGACCTTGTAGCAGAAATTTTCTTGGTCAGTTCGGAATGCCGTGTACGACTCGTCCTCCTCATGCATCATGATTTGGTTGTAGCCGGAGTACGCGTCCATGAAACTCAGCATCTCGTGACCTGCCGTGGCGTCGATCAAGAGGTCGATCCGAGGTAGTGGATACTCATCTATTGGGCAAGCCTTGTTGAGATCGGTGTAGTTGACACACATTCTCCACTTTCCATTCGGTTTAGGGACCATGACGACGTTAGCCAACCAGGTCGGGAATTTTTCTTCTCGGATGAATCCTGATCGGCGAAGCTTCTCCACCTCTTCTTTGATTGCAGTTTGTCGATCAAGTGCGTAGTTCCTTCTCTTCTGTCGGATTGGTTTTCGACCCGGATCTACATGGAGTCGGTGCTCAACTATATGCCTGGGTATGCCCGACATGTCAGCGGTCGACCAGGCGAAGACATCGGCGTTCGCTTTTAAGAAAACTCCGAGCCAATTCCTTTGATCTTCATTTAGTAGTGATCCGAGCTGGACCACTTTGGCCGGGTCATCTTCGCTGAGATGAAGTGGGGTCAGGTCTTCCACGGGTCGTCCTCTTCTCTCGATAAGCTCATCCCGCTGATCCTCGGGGAGATGCTCGACGCACATGGCCATTCCTCGAACATTACCCTTGTTTTGCTTGACGAAAGTAGCGTAGTACTCCCGTGCCTTCTTTTGGTCGCCTCGGACCTCGCCGACACCGTTCTCGGTGGGGAACTTCATCTTCAAGTGTGTCGGGGAGATGATGGCTTGGAGGGCTGTCAATGAAGGACGGCCGAGTATGGCGTTGAAAGCCACTACTGACCGTACCACCATGAATTTGACTTGGATCGTCACCTGGCATGGAGCTTGCCTAATTGTGACCAGTAGGTCGATCGAGCCTTTGATGGTCGCGGCCGCTCCTGAAAACCCGTGAAGCGAGGTGCCTTCTGGCTTTAGCGCTTCATCGCCGAAGCCAAATTATCGGTACCCTTCTAATGACATAAGGTCCACGGATGCGCCAGTATCGACCAATACACGGTGGACGGGTCTATTTGCAATTTCTACCTGCACCACTAAAGCATCATCATGAGGTAAACTTATACCTTCGAGGTCGGCTTCGGTGAAGGAGATCGTCATCGCCGGCTTGAGTTTCTTGGCGGCCATCTCGGCCACTCCGACGAAGCGCGCGTTTGCCTTAGCCTTTCGAGTAGTCTCTTGCCTGGGCCCTCCGAGGATAGTGTATATGGGGGCTCCCTTGTCATTGCTCGGCCCGGATCCGTCCTCCTTCTTCTCGGCTCGGACCTTGTCATCGTTTCGTTCAACTCGCCTGTTTTTGGCCCTAGGCTCGGCTCTTCTTTGATCTCGGTCATCAGGCCGCCGACCTCCACGATCTTCTCGGCCTCCTTTGACATATCGCTTCAAGTGGCCCGCTTTTATCAGCTCTTCGATTTCTCTTTTCAGCTGATAACAATCTTCGGTGTCGTGATCGGTGTCCTTGTGGAACTGGCAATATTTGTTGGGATTCCGAGATGACCCCGCTTGCATCAGTCGGGGTCGGCGGATGTACCCCCCATCTTGTATTTGCATCAAGATCTCCTTGCGAGAGGCATTCAATAGCGTGTAGTCGGGGCTCCGAGCTCGATCCGACCTGTCAGCTCTGCGATCCGTCCTTGGCCTTTTGTCTTCCCTTCGGTCGTCTATTGTCGGCCTTTTCTTGTCGGTACGGCCTTCGTTGCCCTTCCGGGCTTGGAGGACCTCGGCTATATTTGCGAACTCGTTGCACCTCTCCAAGAGCTCGGCCAAGTTTCTTGTCGGCTTCCGGGCCAAGTCCTTGATAAGGTCCATGTTGGCCAATCCGTTGCTTATAGCCATATGGGCCGTGGCTTCATCTAAATCCTTGATGTCTAAGGATTCCTTGTTGAAGCGGGAGACGAACGCTCAGATCGACTCGTCGGGCCTCTGCTTCACACTGAGGAGGTTGACCGTTGTCTTCTTATGTTTCATACTACTCTGGAAGCGCGTGACAAAGGCTCGGCAGAGTTGAGCAAAGCTTTTTATGGAGTTCGGCGGCAACCAGGAGAACCATGAGGTCGCCGCGCCCTTGAGGGATGCAGGGAAGGCTCGGCAAGAAACGATTTTGGTTCCCCCGTACATGGTCATCATCGCATTAAAGTAGTTGATGTGATCTGTCGGGTCAGTCGTCCCGTCATATCGGTCGAACAGGGGAGGTTTGAACCCGTTTGGTAGCGGTGCGGTCATGATCTCAGGAGGATAAGGGTGACGCCCGACCAAAGAGTAGGCATCCAGGGTCGCTTGTATCTTCAACCCCTCCACTTGCTCCGCCAAGTCTCGTAGCCGCTTTTCCAGCTCGATTTTGGGTGCTCGGCCAACCGGATCCTCGGCCCGAGGTCGATAGGGTCGATCGTCCCGTTGTAGTCGGCCATTCTGGTCAGCTCGGTCCTCACCATCCTTCCTTGTTCTTCTTTCTTCCTGGAAGTTGGACCCCCGGGGACTCCCCTGTTGTTCTTCTCGGGGAGGTGAGCTCTGACGCCGGGGAGTACGACAAGATCCTTCTCCTTGTCTCGACGCTCCTTTCCACCGGGTCTTTCCTTTGTTCTCGGAATCTTCTCGGCTGTTCGTCCTCTCTGATCCGTCCAGAAAATACCGACCTCCTCGCTACCGAGCCAGCTGGTTCGATTTCCTGCCCTGTTCGCGGGCTTTGGCGATGCTCTTGTTCATCCCGCCGAGCACCTCTGCTAGGGCGCGGAGGTGAAGTCTTCTAACTAGACGGGTGCGAGGACGCGGCCCAACTCGGTTCGGCTCTACGCCGGCCACCATTTTGCTGCAAGTTTCTCTCTGCGCATATCGGAGCTGGCGGGGGCGCGGCCAGCGGCTGGCCCATTAGCCCGCCTCGGACCATCTGGTTCATGAAGGTGCGCAGCATCTCGTTGGTGTGGAGCATCTGTAGCTGCAAATCCATGACCTGTCGATTATTTGCCGGGGCTTCGGGGTCCAAACTCTCCGACAAGGGTGGCGGTGCTGGTAGGCCAATCCCGTCCAAGCTTGGCTCGGCCTGTACCCGGCTAGCCGCGGCCGTGGTTAGCGCACCTCCCCCATTTCCACTCTCGGTGGGGAATGGTGCCCATGATGGGCTGCGCACCCCTGCTCTAGGGGGTCTTATTTATCCCTGCCGAGAGGCTTCGGGCGGTGATCTCCTCATCTGCACAACGGGTTACGGCTCTTCGTGCGGGAAGTCGAGCCATGCTGCCCTGACCTCGTGTGCACCATTGTTATTGCTCTTGGAATTGGTAGAAATGACGATGCTTGCTGATGTCGTTCCCACAGACGGCGCCAAATCTGTTGCGTGTGAGAACCTCCGGTGCTTGGTTCGCCCGTGGATGAACCTACAAAAACCAAGCAATGAGCATAAGAGGGCCGGTGTGGCTCCGGCCTAGGACTCTCCGATGCTCAAGTCAGGTCTCCAACGCGACAGCATAACTGCGTAGTAAAAAGCAAGATGATGAATGGTGCTCCATACCTGGGTATTTATAGAGTGAGGAGGAGACGAGACGGTTGGCAGAGTCCTAGTATGGTAGGAGTCCTTCTTTCGGAAGGTTCTCTAGCGTAGAGCGGAGTGGAGAGTTATTTTCGGGGTCGGGCTCTTATTAAGGCAAGAGTCCATGTAGAGTGCGATTCCGTGATGCTCGGGGATAGTGGCTCGATCCCTATCCCGTGATTCTCGGGATGTGCTGACGTGGCCCGGAGATCCCCGGTGGGGTGCTATGGGAGCTTCAATGGAGGAGGGCTCGGCCTCAGAGGTCGGCCCAGGGGGTCGGCAGAGGAGGTCGGCCAGGGAGGTCGGCCCGAGAGGTTAATCTCGGCCAAGAGTCTATGGTTGACCTGTATGAGTTCGGCCTCGGCCACCGGCTAGCTCGTTCGTGTCTGGTTCTGTCAGGTGACTTATCGGAGATGAGGTCGGCCCGATTTCCTGCTCGGCCCAACTCGGTTCTCGGACTGAGGTCGGGTCGGCCATGTGGCAGCCTCTGATAGGAGGGGTGTTTTATGCCTCATCAGACACCATCTTTTAATTGCCTTTGTCTTATTCCCAATAGTTCTTTAACATAGAGGTACCATTATGTCATTATCAAAGGGTATCATTATCATGCACATTTCTCGAGAATACATGTAAAATGACATTATTACCCTCTTTAGAAAAAAACAATCTATCATACTTAAAGGGTTAAAAAAAAGTAAGGTTACAAATTATTTGACACCTTGAGGGATGTCAATAAGAAAATTCCGTTTTTTTAAAAAGGGCAAAGATTGTTGCCATGCCGTGTGGCCCTGTATAAACACGGGGCCAATGAGAACACGTGCATTGGCATCAACGGGGGTGGGGCGGTCATTTTGTGCTGTCCTATGTCTAGGCGTAGGCAGGGCGTAGCCTAGCAGAGATCATTTTCCCTTAAGAAATTATAAAAAATAAGGGAGAGAGTTTCCCACGATTTCAGTAACAAAATCTAAACACCACATATAGGGGTGAAACAGGGTCGGGTTGGGCCGGGTTTTTCAAAACCCTAACCCAACCCTAGAACCCTTTAGCTTAGCCCAGGCCCGCCCTGACCCTGACTCAGGGTCAGCAAAACTCAACCCAGGCCCAACCCTACCTGGCTTAGCCCAGCCTAGGCCCGCCCTGATTGACCCTGATCGGGTCGGGTTGGCCCTGATTGACCCTATTATGGATCTACACTCCCTAAGATCGATAAATCTTTTCTTTTCTTTTTGGTTTTTGAAAGACTTAAGTTGGATGATGAGCGGCAAAGCTAGATCATGGGATTTTAATGATTTTTTGCCATTCTAAAATTATGATTCTATATGACTGCATCAACAAACTATGGTTAAGATTAGCTCGACCACTATTTTACTACTATTGTAAAAAGTTCATTGGCAGACTTAAATCGCTTTGTAAAGAGGAAGAAAGTAGGGATTCGGCATGAATGATGGGGTTAAATCAATGTAAAGAAGTTAAAAAAAAGCCAAAACCCGAGATTGGGAGAGGAAGTAGCAAGTTAAAAAAAGCCAAAAAAATCCGAGATTGGAAGAGGAAGTAGCGTTTAGCTTATGGTTTTACCTCAGGGAAACGCAGATGTGCTCCACAGCCTGCTCTGTGCTCTTAAGTTGCAGAAGTTAGAAGACGAGATTCAGAGAGTTGTAGAAGCCAAAACGCTTTTGGGAGAGGAAGTAGAGCGGCAAAGGTGCTGGGAATTGAGGTCTCAGTTGGAGACTTGGGAGAGAAACGGTGAAGTGAAAAGAATGAAACCCTAAAATTAACCTTTGCCCTTTCAGTTTTACACTTTTACCGCTTTAGCCTTGCTCTTTCAGTTTTCCAACATTCCCCTTATTTGGTAAAACCACATAAAAAAAAATCAAGGTTAAATCAGGGTTGGGCTGGGCCGGGCCGGGCTCAGCCCAAGGTCTCAACCCTAGCCCAGCCCAACCCTAACCTTGGGCTTGAATAATCGAACCCTAACCCACCCTCAAGGTTGACAAATCCAACCCAGACCCTGTTCGAGCTCAGGAGAGCCAGGGTGGGTTCGGGTTGACAGGACACCCCTAACCACATATATGGTGGTTTGGAGAGTGACATATTCACATGGTCCTACATAGTCAGAACAGGAGAGAGAATTCAACCCAAAAAAAAAATAGGAGAGAGAAAACATTAACCCATTTGAGGAGCAAATAGTAACTATCGTGAGAAACTTTTTTCCCAAAATATAATAAAGCTTTTTAGCCCCAAAAAATTATGGTTCATGATACACACTTAAATAGGTTATGATCTATTATAATTAAGAAATGGGAAAGCGATGGTATGATAGCGGTATACCATAAGCTATTACCCCCTTTTGAAATGACTCTCTTACCTCTCAAAGGGAGGGAGCCAGGGAGGGAGAGAGATAGACACACAAGGTGCTAGCATACCCAACCTTTTCCCTTACCTTTTTACAATATTAATTTTGGGAAAATTACTTGCACACCCCATGTACTATTGTCCGAATGCTTAATACACCAACCTTTTCAAACAATTACTTGACACCCCCCAGACGGTGTTAGTGGCTGAATGGAAAAGTCCATTTTACCATTATCACCTATTCAATTGAAAACAATGAAGTTAAAATTACCAATTGACCCTTTAACTACTATTTCTTCTTCCTACAACAAAAACAGGAAGAAGTAGCTGAAGTGTGACTAGAACTTCGACTTCGACAAGGTGACTCCAATGCATGACGGGTAAATTAGGAAAGAGGGATTCGAACCACCACAAGACAAATCAGGTGTATTATTATTATTTTTTTGGATTCTCAGTTTCTCGCCCTCTCTACTCTTCTTCTTCTTCTTCTTCTCTCTCTCTCTCTAATTTTTTTTTTCAATCGATGGAACCTTAGGGGTTGTTACCCAAAAAAAAAAAGGAACCCTAGGGGTAGGGGGAGGGATGGGTCAAATGAAGTTGCAGAAAAAAAAGGAAACAAAAGGGAGGGTGATGACGCTGGAATCAAAGGAATGGGATGGGTCAGGGTTTTATGGTGTTGGGATTAATGGAAATTGAAAAGAAAGTGGAAGTTGATAACGCAGAGTTGGGTTGGGTTTCGGTTCAACTTCTGTTCTTAACAGAATCGATTTTTTTTTTTGGATCGATGTCACAGTGAGGAAGAAGGAAGAAGGAAGAGGAAAGGTGGGGTGTTGGGAGATGGGAAGAAAGGGGTTTGAAAGGGTTTGTTATTGTTACCGTAGGACAGTAACTAGAAAAGGAGTTTGTGAAGAAGAAGAAATAGTTGAAAGGAAGTAAAGGGGAAAAATTAAGGGACAATTTTTTAGATCTACTAGATAAGAACGGAAATTACAAAATAAGTAGGTTTCAAATTTGTTTTACATCCACTACTTTACATTTTGAAAAGATTTACTCAATCCCCAAAGTTAGTTAATACTCATGCCACGCAAGAATAAAATAAAAGTAAACTTCCAAAATTGCCCCAAAAATCTGTTTTAAACTTTTAAACCACGATGGGGAAAATAGGAGGGAAAGGGCGCGTAATATTCTTTCCTTTTTTTATTGTTTCTCTCACTTTGTTTTTTTGTTTTATTTTATTTTATTTTTTTGACCGAGTTTCATTCCACCAAATGTGAATGGGTACAACAGGGCGGGAGAGGGCGGAAATAGGTATTAGGAGGGTATTTTGGAACATACTAAAACCCTAGGAGGGGTTGGTGAACCCTACGATGATGGATGAACCATCCTCCTTTTTCATTTTTTTTTTAATATGTTTCTATTGTTTTTTATTCCAACAATTACGATGTATTTCCCTTTGGATTCGATGCTATAGCTTCGTTATTTTTTTTTAGGGGATAATAATAACCGCTTTGATTTCTTCTCCTACAATTAAGGTGCACTTTCATCGGATTTCACACTTTTTAAAAAAGTTAAATGAGGTTGGGGCAATTTTGGAAGTTTTCTTTATTTTATTCTAACGTGGCATAAATACTAACCAACTTTAGGGATTAAGTAAATCTTTTTAAAATAGAAAGTAGTGGATGTAAAACAAATTTGAAACCTACTTATCTTGTAATTTCTGTTCTTATTTAGTGGATTTAAGTAATTTCCCAAAAAAATAACAATTTAACAAAGGGAAAATAATCATAAACCTCTCGAAAAATTTAGAGCTATAGACAAAAATCTGAAAGAGAAGAACTAACTGTTTGATCAATCTATAGAATGGGCTCAATCAACTTGCAATTTCCATAATACTCCAAAGAATTCTGCCGTTAATCTCCTATTCCCCACCCATGAGGCATTAAAGCGAGCCAAAATTTGAAAGAACAAAAAAATAAAAGATAGAGTGTTATGCGCCTAATGGGGCCTACTCTAGTGTATGAGCGTTAGATTGGGCTAGCCTAGTATGGGATAGGTTAAAGGGTTTGATTTAATGCGTTCCATCAACTTCAGAGCTTTTGGCGTATCGATCAAGTACCTAACATTTGGTATCAGAGCTGGACACCACATCACAGGTTCAAGTCACAGAAAGGAAAGGCTACCTACCGCCAGAGTGAAAGCTGCCTAAAGTGAGAGCCGCCGAGGACGACGGCTACAGAAACGTGGTGATCTGTTATGTGCCTAATGGGGCCCACTCTAGTGTATGGGGTCACTTCACGGTGACCGAAAAATAGTATCAAGACAACTCTATCAAGATGACTTAAAATTGACCCCTCTTGTGCTTTATGTGGAAACTGTCTCAAATCATACTGGCATTTATTCATTTCATGTGATTGGGTCAAACATATTTGGGTCGCTGGTCCGCTGGGCATGAGATCTGAATTCCTGTCTTATTCCTCCCTCAAAGATTTCTGCCTTGCTACCTTGTTTAATTATAAGTTTGATAAACAATCCTTGATATGGTTTTTTGGGGTTTTTGTTATCACTTGTTATTTTATTTGGTCTGCTAGAAATAAGGTCGTGCTTGGTCTAGAGAAGGCGGATCCAGTCTGGGTAATGAAGAGTATTGAAAAATGGATTATTGATTTAGACTTATCTCCCCCCTCATTTTTGTCTCATGATGTTCTTTCTCATAATGAGGAGCAGTTGATCTTATCTACTTTTTCACATTTGCCAAAATTAAATTACCTTGTTTTAATCTGTGCATGATATTAGATACCAGGAGTGAATTTAGTAGGATGGTCTTATATATTTTTGTTAGATGGCAAGTTTGCTTTGCTTGCTGCAGGGAGTTTTAATTCGTCTCATAATATGGAACCAGAATTAGTTAGTATCCGGACAGGTCTCCAACATGCGTCCAGTCTAGGGATGAAGTGTGAAAGAAGTGTGGTGTTCCAATCAACGGATTGTTGAGTCTCTTCCAACTCCAACACATACTCCTTGGCCTTGGCCACTTCTCAAGGAATTTGTGTATATAAATACCATAGAACAAGACATTACATTTAGTACTAAGGGGGATCCTTTCTGTTTTGTGGTGGCTTATAACCTAGCTAAAATTGCTCAAACAAGGAACTACATCTATGTATCCTTTGCCTAGTTGTAATATATTTTCTTTTCTATAAAAAAAAAAATAATAATTTTTCCATTAATTTTTGGGACATTATCAGTGCTACCCGTTTGCCAATATTTTAAAGCACACCCACTAACTACCATAATGTCAATCGTTACCCAACCCCACCCCTCTCTCGCTTTCTCTCTATAAATATGCGCAGTCTCTTATTTAACGGTCCTATGTTGAAGCAGTCGAAGTGACAGAGGGTGCATCGTGCGTAATTGATCTAGGGCTTATTTGCTCTGCAAGTCGAATTCCACATTTTGATAAGCTCATCTGGTCTTTGGTTCTCTGGTAATTCGTAATTGAGTCTGTTAATTTTTGCTTATTATTGTTAGTTGTTTCCCTTCCAGATTTCAAGCTATCTACGAGTGAATAAGAGTTGTTGGATTGTGTCGGGTTTTAATGTGTCTGAGAAGATTACGAAGTTAACACCTTTTAGTTACGAATGTGAAGTGATCATCTATTTCGATTTGTCGTCACTGAATACAATTGCAATGCTTCAACACTAACTTCATAACTTATTTACTTTACTTGTTTGTTTGTATTTTTTCTTTAACTTGTAAATATATTCGTCGTCATCTTCTTCTCATTCGATGATTTATTTGTCAGATGGGTTTGCTTATTATTTTGCCTGTAATGATACGTTTTTGGTTAATATGGATATGGTTTAATAAGTTTCTGGTCAAGTTTCTTGCTTTTAGGCTCATAATCCTTGTTACCATTAAACCAGTGTCTGTGCTGCATAAGTGTTAGTTCTGGTTGAGCAGGTGTTGTCATCTGTGAGTTTAATAAGACAACCTCTGCCACTATAAGCTTGATGACTTACTTTAACTTAACTAATACACTATTGAGAACATTGCTTGATTTACCACCATGCTTATACCCAAGGAAATTCTGGAAGCGTCATTTGTGTGTTGCAGAATTCTCCTTCGAAAGAGTTAGTCAGTCAGTTTGGGAAGCTGTTGTTGAAATCCTGTATTTTGTGTGTGTCCTGTACCCTTACCCTTATATAGGGCATAAACATCGAGGGTAAGACATTCCCTGAGCAAGTGGGATTGTTTTTTCAGTTGATATGTTGCTCATCGCTTCAATGGTGAAGTTGCTCCATTGTGACCAAGTGGTCACAGGTTCAAGTCTGGAAACAGCATCTCTGCAAAAGCAGGGGTAAGGCAGCGTACGTTATGACCCTCCACAGACCCTGCAGTGGCGGGAGCCTCGTACACTGGGTATGTTGCTCATCGCTTCCAAGTGGGCATCCTAGCTAACAACTTGGTCATTGTTGCTGCATTTAGGTTATATTTTTGTGTGCCACTTCCAGAAATACCCAAAAAATAGTGAATTTTCAGGACCCATGGTGAAAGGATTGACTAGACATTTTCTGAGTACTGACTGGCTACCTGACATTTCTAATATGATTCTCAAGGAAAATAAAATAGATTATAAATTGGAAGTGCTTTACACATTCAATTGAAAGTGGCGATGTTGGGTATCGGTTCTCAAATTATTTTCATTATGCTGTATTTGATATTACTTTGTTTGAAATTTCAAATGGTTATCATATTTCTGAACCTTTAATGCTCATGCAGGTGGGTAAATGGAAACGACTGCAACAGAAAATTCACAGCCTCCATCATTTTCTTCTAATGCCCTGGATCCCCAATCAGAAGATCCTGAACAAAATTTTCTAAATCATGGGTATGTGCTATTTCTCATTTGGTTGTCATTTTATTCTTTATATTGTGTAATGCTATAAGGGAATTTTGAATGCATTTATTATGTAATCCCTTGTAAAGTTATTTGCATTTACTGATGCAGGTTCTAGACATGTTATCTTTTATGCCTTTGCATCCCTTTCTCTCATTGGTCTTTCCAATGAAAGGGCTTTTCTTCTAGCATGCATATGTTTGAAGTTTTACTGTGCGTAAACCCAATGGAAATCTTTGTATTCTTTTTGTTAATTTGATTGCGAAATTGAGAAAATGGTGGGATTTAGTATGAAGATGAACTGATCAACTTATGTCTCCTCCGCACATAACTGTCTTGCCATCAAGGCTATACATTTTGATTTTGAGATGACAAATTTTATGGGTGCCTTTGGGATGTACATGATCACTGGTGATTTGCTGTTTCACATACTCGAGTGAATCTAAGAGGAAACTGACAAATACTTGTGGATGAGCTGTTAGTTCACTCGAGTGAATCTAAGAGATCATTCCTGAAATTATATTCATGTTTTGGTTGTGTGCCATGGTTGTTGCGCTATAACTCTGTCATTTTTCTTTGTATTCTTTCTTTCTTTTAAAAAAAAAAAAAAAACAATTTACTAACTACAATTTTATTGGAGAGAAGAGATGGACAAACTCTCTAAGAACAACACAACACATCAGCTAACCATGGCTAATACATCACAATCATAAAATGTAAACGTATCGAAGTCGAATTTGATCAGTCATCATTTGAATCCCAATTGAACCTTTTACTGAGGAGTTTGCTTGATCTGGGTGTCCATGTCCACATGAATGAGATGTTCACAGAGGAAGCTTCAGACTGAGCCTTCATGATGAGTTGGGACAATTTCCAGGGTCCACTGGACCCTGAGGACAGCCTGATGTTGGAAATAGCTGAATCTACTATGATTTCCCTACTCTGAAGGTGACTGGAAGAAACAAGCTTGAGGCCAAAGTGATCATGATCTTTTCTCTGATTGTGTTACCTGCTGTAATAGGATTTAAGAGTTAGCAAAGGCACCATCATGCTCTGTGGATGCCCACAAAATCCCGGATGGACCAAGGTTCCTTATAAAGTACCCATCAGAGTTAAATTGCAGAATGTGAAAGATCAGTCATTGTGCTGCACTTAAGTGCTTACCTATTCAAGATGATTTTTCCCCCCTGCAAATCAATAAATTTGTTTTTTCACAATACTATTAATGTTTTGGTGTCTTTGGTATTATAGAGATGAAGGAAAAAAGCAAGAGATCACTGATGAAGAAGTTAGAGAAATACTGGAACTCATTTCAACCACTGGAAAGTTTTGGTATGTTTCCTTTCCTTATGCTACTGAGATGAGCTGTTTCTGGGCCAGAGTTGAATCTCTTTAACATTTTCTACACAGTCAAGGTGGTGCGTGCTCACAGGCACTTTATTACATATGGTGCTTAGTCTATATTATGCAATGCTATTAATTTTTACCCGGTCCAAAAAGTGGTCCTATTTGGATATGTGTTGCGTATAGGCTTTTAATTCTGTGGATTTTATTTTTACTGGGCTGAATTACAAGGCTCATAAGTAACGAGGTGCATGAAAATAATTATTTTAATCAGTATTAGGGTCCATTAGCTAGTGTAGTTGGCTTTAGTTTATTAATCATTAAAGAATCCTCTTTTGGTTAGTTGGGTGGGGCCCAAGTTATCTAGAGGACTTAGGCTTCAACAGTTCTTATTAGTTAAGTATTTTAGAGTCCTTGGTATTTAAGTTAGTCTAGCTGCCTAAGAGTTTTAGATTTAAGAAAGTTTTATTTTTTTTTTTAATAAATGTGGCACCCCCCACCCCTAAAATAAAAAAAAACACTATGGAATAGAATGGGTTAAATTTGTTTTGATTTGGTAATAGCCTAGGTGGCCAGTTTTCTTTCCCTTCTTGATCTCTTCTCTCCCTCCTCTCTTCTTATTTTCTTCTAAGTTGCTCTTACTGGTTACAGTTCACAGGTACCGTTCACGGGTTCCAAACAGTAGCTTTACCTTACACTTTTCGTCTTTCTTGTCTGTTCTTTGAAATCCTAATCCATCCTGCCCTTCCTACCACCATTCTGTTATATTTCATCCCTAGATTTTGAAACACTTGGCTGTCCTACATCAGCTATGTATTTTGCTTAAGTTGTGGGAGATCCCTTTGCCCAAGAATTAGCTTGACATGATGTTATGCAACGTCTAATGGATCATAAATAGGGCCCTCCATCCCCCAGCAGCCTTTTTTAGTCTGACTTTCCAGTAAGAGATAGAAGTGATTTGGTGGTTAGGGATATCATCTGATTGTCTTGGTTTATGATTTACTAAATGAGCCCACAAATTGGATATTTTGGACTGTTATGAATCTACACCCTCTCTATGGTGGAGTTTCATACTAACTAACTCTTTTGTATTATCAGGGTTTCAATGGGACTATGTGGGTGTGTGGGGCCAAAAAAGATGGGGATAGTCCACTACTTGTTGGGACATGCAGCTGACGTGGACAGGGATACTGAACACTTGCCATCTGCCATGTGGCAGAATGAAGTAGCAGAAATGTCCATTTCATCTTGAATTGGTGGGAACATACAATAAAGTATTGGACAAAAATCAAAACATAGCCTCCCATACTAATGAATGTTGTAGATTGGGTTAATCATCTTTCCGTGTGGCTGAAATAGGAAGATTGGGCCACCTACCACAGAGGGTATGGGTGCCAAACGAGACAGTTCCTTATTGGTTCCAATCCCAAGGGGACCAATCCCAAAACCATCCTGTATACTAAACGGTCCCAAAACTAGGATCTGGTCCCGTTTAAAAGCAGGATGGTCTGGTGCCGGTTCTGGTTCCTTAATGTTTCTGGACACTCAAAAGCATAGTTGTCATGTCATCACGGCGATCCAAGTCGGTGGAGGGGTGTCATGTCGATATATTGACATGTCGCCTATGGCGATCATCATCGACCATGTTTTATTTTTTATTTTTTCCATTTTTAATGTCATTTAGTATGCTATAATATATACCCTATAACATAAAAAATTAGCATGAAAGTGTACTACTAATCTACTATGGTTTAATTCATGAAAGTGTAATATCCATTAGTGTATATGAAATCATGGATTATCAAATAATTGATAGCAATAGTCTTGCTGATAATAAAGTTGAAAAATCATGAGAGTTGAAATATGATTCATATGAAAGTGACTACAAAAGTAACAAAACAAAAAAACAATTACAAGAACGTAATTTATATTGAGTGAAAAAAGCTAATAAACAACCCATCTAAATTTTAAAAAAAATTGCTGATGTGAATATGTGATTGTGTATTAGTCAATAGTGTATTAGTGTTTTCTGTTTGATGTTTTTTTTAATTTTTTTTTATGTTAAGAAAAAACATTAAAATAAAAAATGGTTAAAAAAAACTATTGTTAAAAAATTAAGTTTTATAATTTGAAACAACCATGTCGCCCGATATGGCCATATGTCATGGTATGGCGTCCATGGCGGCGCCATGGCGACGACATGGAGGCCATATTGGTCGATATTCTTACATCATCCATATTGGTGGTCGATATGCCCACTTCTTCAGCGATATGACGCCATGGCGTCGCGACGCCATGACAACTATGCTCAAAAGTCTAAAAAAAAGAGAGGGTCCGAGTGCACAAGGCTCCCGTTATAACAGGGAGCCTTGTGGGAGGGGAAAATGTACGCAGCCTTACCCCCGCTTTGCGGAAAGGCTGTTTCCATGTTTCGAACCTGCAACCTGATAGTTGCAATAGTGCAACTAAACTGTTTTTGACACTCGAAGTCTAAAGCACACAAATTTAAGTGGTTGTTCGTAATTATGGCATAACCCGGTTCTAGGCTGTGTTTGAATGTTGAGAAAAGAAAAGAGAAGTAAAGAAAGCCGTTCAGAATTTGTACGGTTTTCTTGAATCTCAAAATTTTCTAGGCGTTTGGTGCATACAAGAGCAATAGAAGATTCTAGGTTTGATTTTTCAAAATTCACCTTGTTATTGGTGAACTTGCCTTGGGAGTCTCGTGATTTTCTATAAAAAAAGGAGCGTACCTAGTGCACAAGGCTCCCGCGGCCCGCCACAGCAGGGTCATAATGTACGCAGCCTTACCCCTGCTTTCGTGATCTTCTATTGCCACCAGAAAAGAAATCTCATCTTAACGACGAGAAAATTAGGTATGTTCGAGAAAGAGAGGGGGGAGTGAGAGAGTGGCGGGGGAACAAAGCAGATAGAGCGGGGAGCCTTGCAGGAAATAGTAGCGGTCACCCTTAATGGTCTACTTGCATTTGGCAAGTGTGTTCCAGAGCTTGATCATGCAGTCATGGGAGGCCGAGATGATATGATGGTTGTCGATGGAGAAGGCGACGGAAAGAAGATCCTTGGTGTGTCCGATGAAACGAAGAGTAGTGGCGCTAGGAGCCCAAGAGAGTGAACTGACCGTCAGAACAGAGGACGGCATCTTGAACGAAGTGACGGTGGCCAGTGAGGCGGTGACAAAGAACATCATATGTGGTTTCCTCCTTCATGAGATGCCGTCAGCTTCCACATATTGTTTGGGGCTTATCAATGGCAAATTCTCTACTTTTTTGGTGTGTGGCCTTCATCTTCTTCAATACTGCTCCGGGAGTGTCTCAGGTACCTGCTTCATTTCTCCATTCCGATCAATCATGGAAACAGATTAGCTTAAATAACATGAAAGAAACAAAGAGAACAGAAAAGCCCCCTCTTGAAATCTTAAACCCATCTTCCATCCTCCCTCCTCTGCTTCTTAATCTTGTATCACTATCACCAATGCTGCTTACCTGCCAGAGCATGGCTTCCACACTTTGAAAACTAATGGCTCCTCGTTGCACTTGAAGTGCACTTCCAGTGCCATGATCCCATGTAACCATCCCATGTAACCATACAAGAAGTAGTAGCTGCAAAGAAGAGGACATGAACACTATTAAGACTTCACGTGTCTTGTGTTGTTGGCCATGGCCGAAGCAGGATCGTTGATCTAACTACTTACCTGGGTTTTGGTTGCAGAGAAGAGGGAGAGTTTTGCTGAAGATAAAGGAGGATATAAAACTGATTTGGGAATGAAGATGCTCACCGAGGTCCCAATAGTGGTCTACGATGAGTGGCTCCGGTTGCCCCCCCCTCTCTCTCTCCATGCCCCTTGCAACTCCCCCTGGCCCCTCTTCCTCTGCAAATCCACGCTCCTCCCTCTTTGGCTGCAACATCCCTCCCCCATCTGGATGCAACACCCCTGCCTCTGCCTTCCATCCCCTCCATCAGTTCTTTCAGAAACTATAGTTGCTTTTTCTTTTTTAGATTGTAGATCAGTGACATGTGGTCACCATGCAGAGTTTGTTCAGTGACATGTGTCAAGATTGAAAAGAAAAAACAAAATTGGAGCTGAGAATCGGATTGGATTGGTCGATTCCCGATTCGATCTGATTCCATACCCCCCGATCCACTTCCGATTCCTCAAACCATGTGTCCACATGTTTTGCCACTTGGTAGCTCAGATGAGATTGAAAATTTGTGGACTGGTGGATCCTAAAGTCCCCTGCTCACACGTCAAGTTTCAGCCCAATCAGTATTTACCATGTGGCAAGGCAAAAAAAAGGGCATACCCAGTGCATGAGGCTCCCGCTATTGCAGGGTCTGGGTAGGGGCATATGTGCGCAGCCTTACCCCCACGTTTTGTGGAGAGGTGCACAAGACTACAAGGGGTGTGCATGGACATACATGGAGGGGTAAATGAGTGAATTTGAGGCTGTTCAATCCAGCCCAGTCCCTAGATATCCAATAGTCAGGTTCGCCACATCATTCTCCCATGTGGCAAAATGAGTGGCCATACTTGCCATTCATACAACATAATTTCTCTCCCTTCTATTGATTAGGGTAGTTTCAATACTGTTCTATCCTCTGATGCAACACTTTGTGTGGGTCACATATTTGTTAGTTCTTTCAAATAGCAATTAGCGTGGTTCTAAAGCTCATTATTGATCATCCAGAGTCCCTGATCCTGATCCGTATCGGGTGAGGACAATCCAAGCTAAGACAGTGCAGGATTGCTGATCCTTAATATTTTATTACCTTTTTTTTTCTGGATCAGCTGGTCCTTGGTATGGATTGGCCAATCCAGAATGACCTCAATCAGTATTGCCCAGGACCATTAATTCATAATCTTTGACTCTTATCATTCTTTTAGTTTTTAGGCAACTCCAATTTTTCACTATTGCCCAAGACCATCAAAGCAAAATCTTTGACTCTTATCATTCGTGTAGTTTTTAGGCAACTCCAATTTTTCACTATATCTACACTTTTCTCCTTAAATTCAAACTTAGATGTTTACCTCTCATACTTGATGTTATAAGTACTTATGTTGCTTGTTGCACTGTAGGCATGACTGGAACACATTGAAGAGCTTGCTATCATTTCAACTGAAGCAGGTATGGGGAGGTATGCCAGCCTGATTGTCTCCAGCTAACACCGATTAACGTGGATGCTCTTTTATAGTTGAAGCACATATTTAAGTCTTTGTTTAGAATGGATTGTTTTGACTCTCTGTGTCATTGGCTACACGAAGGTCCTATTTGAGTATCCAGAAGCAAAGATGGCCAATGATCAACAGAGTTCTTTATTAGGAGAAACACATGCGGAGTTGGTCAAAAGGTTGGATGAAGGTATTTTTGAAAACATAATCTCTTAAAATTGTTGGTAATGGTATTGAGTTACTTTATTTTGTTGCATTCTGAAATATAAATGTAACTTCATCTATGAGTCATGCTGTTCTTATGTGGTTTAAGATATCATACTATTGTCCCAGATGTTGGTCTCATTACATGTGCATTACGTATGCTATTACTTTCTGTTTGTGAAATTCCAATCCCTTCAAAACATTCTTCCTTTGGTCCTTGGGAACATTCTTTCTTTAGCTTTCAGGGAATTTTTGTGAATCTCAGTTTTGACTTGTCCTCAAATCTATGCAGGATTAGGGGATATTAGTTCTCAGTGCTTCTGAAATATGCTCTTTCTACAACAGATAATATGATTCATGTAACTGGGTTGACAATCAATCCACTGTCGACAGCTTATTTTGTTTTATTAATAAGCTTCATAGGCATGCGTTCCATAGATAGATACAGAATCTGATTCGAGAAGCTTAAAAAAGAGGGATTCAGAGATTCATTCAAGAATGGTATTTAATGTTAAAACACTGATATATCTTAAATTGTGCCTGCTTTAAACTTTTGTTTGAAGAATATGAAATTGTATGTTAGATCCATAGTTGTCATGGTGTCCTGGCGCTGGAGGTCTGTGCATATCGACCTACGCCATGGCGTCCTGTCTCTCTTTCCCTCTTCGATTTCTTCTTCTTTAATTTTTTATTTCTTCCCCAACCTTAGACCCACTCCCTGCTTCCCTAAATCTCCTATTTTAGCTTGGTTTAGTAACCTGCAACTAAGACATCCGCCAGATCTGATTTCAGATCTCACCATTCGGTTGCCATTAGAATTTTGGGGCTATTTTTCGTTGGGATCGGCAGACCTTGGTGCTGCGATTTTGTTCCAGAAATTGCAGGGAGAATCGTCTTCATAAGGAGTTTCCTCTGCTGGAACTACTCCAGTTCACCGCTTCTCTGCCTCTCTTTCTATTGTGTTATTGCAAGGTTGAAGAAGACATTAAGTCTTTAAAATTGCAAGTAAGGACAACTTATATCATTTATATAAAACCCGTTATATTCTCTATTGCTACTCTGTTAACCCATTCAGTTTTCTCTTTAACTCCATTAAATTACAGTTCTGCCACTCCTTTACAACTTCAGATTAATTACAATTCTGCCATTGCTCTTATAAATCTGGATTTATCTACTAGTTTGCCATTCAACTTTGCCATTCAACTTTGGAGTTAATTACAATTCTGCCATTGCTCTTATAAATCTTGGTTTATCTATTAGTTTGCCATTCAACTTTGCCATTCAACTTTGGATTTAATTACAATTCTGCCATGGTCGACATGATCGCCATGGCGGGCGACATGTCGATATATCGATTAGACACCCCTCCACTGACTTGGATTGCCATGACGCCGTGACAACTATGGTTAGATCTGTACTTATGCCAAACATATAAGCTCAAGAAGAAAATAAAACATAGAAGTTGCCCAAGAATCTGTGTAGTTTCAGAATCCTACATTTGTCTGACATGAACATGTCACCAATTTTAGAGAGTCCATGCAACAGTAACTCTATTGTGTGTGTGCTTATGTTTATTCTTTTTTTGTTTAGCAAACAAGTGGTTCAGGTTACTTTTGCTGTTTTGCAGTTCTTCTTAGCTTTGTAGAAGGTCCTCCATTCACCCTTCAGAGGCTCTGCGAGGTGATGTATAGTCGTTTGGTGTGATTTCTTGTATGCTTCAAGTTCTTGTTTGCTGTTGAAATTCAGTTCATTGTTTTCATGTCCTGTGTATCAATTTGCAAGTAATGGTACTGATCCCAAAACCCCCCAAAAAAGGTGGGGAAATGTTATTTAAATAATTTCATGTTTTGAAACTATGGGGTTTTATGCTAGTGTTTTGTGTGTTGGAGTAGTTATGTCGTCTTTTTTTTTTGTTAGTATTTCATGTTTTGAACCTGAGGTATATCAGGCTGGTTTTTTATGGATTGGGTACCTTCGGGTTTCCGTATGGTAGCAATGGGTTTTTGGCAATTTTATTTAGGGTTGTTTTGTTTTTTTTTCGTACTTTTTTTCTTCTTCTTCATACAATTAATCAATTACATCGTTTCTGTTAATTTGATTTTCGTTCTTTCTTTTTCCTGGGCATATGAGCAGATTCTCCTTGCTGCACCAAGCATATATCCGAACCTTTCAAAGCTTGCTCTTGCATTAGAAAAGGTTTGCTGGCATAACTTTTGTTGGCATGATTACTATTAATTACTTTTGTTTAAGAACCCTGGGACCTAAAGGAATCTGCCTGTTCCAGCCTGCAATTTATCTATTTTTAACAACTCAATTACACACAATTGTACCTTTTCCATGGCATAAATTGATATGATGGTTAATCAGTTTGTTTCTAGGATCATTTATAGACAATAACATGGTGATTTAAATTCAGTTCAAAGCCTGCTTTTGATTAGAAAGAGAACAGAATTAGTCAAGATCATATTCCCTTTAAATTACTGAAAAAACTGAAGCTCTCCCTTTTTCCTATTCACTTCTTTGGAGATGTCTCCTTGGAAGGCTTGTTTAAATGACAAATAAAGCCAGGATATCAATTAGTAATTCCTTGCTGTCGGGGCCCCCTAAGCCTAATAATATTGATTTATTATTAGATAGATAGATAGAATTGCAGGGCTAGGTTGGACCAGAATTAAGAGGAAAAGACAACTCACAACCTGCTGGTCAGGTGGATTGGATATGCTGTTCAAAGAGGCCTGTATATGGACAGGGAATACCACAACTGAAAACTAAACTAGAAAACCTTAGTACCCCTTGGCAGCAAAGGTATCCATCTTCAAGTAGAGACTATCTACCCTGCTGGAAAGAGTCGGTGATGCTGACTTGCTGGACTGAAACATTATGAGTGACAGAAGTTGGCCTTCTACTAGCAGCGTAGTTGTCAAGGCGTTGCCTAGGCGTCCAAGCGCCTTGGACGCCTTGGTTGCCTAGTTGGTATCACCTTGATTTTTTACACTCTCTAGCGCCTTGGGTCGTCTAGACGCCATGACAACGATGACTAGCAGCCACCTTTGAGCCTTCAATGGAATAGATTTTAGAATAATAATTACTCAAGCACAGATTCTAGGTTCTTAACAGATACAGGGTAGAAGAGAAGGGAAAAGAATAGAGGGATATGACCAAGGCCTCTCATCTATGGCCTTACAAGGTATCTCACCACACACTGTTTCTCACAGCTCAATGGTACTAAACCAAAGCATTCTTCATTCATAAATTCTTGTGTATTGAGCTCTATGGCTCTCACATCTTATATAGGGCTAACAAAACATTAAAAATAATAACAAACCCACAAAATATGTGCGTAACTTCCGCCTACCAGCCACCAAACATTGACTTAACTCCCACCAAACATTTACCTAATTTTGACAATGAAGCCTCCCCTTTGACAATAGGGCTTCCTTTATTGACAATTAACATACTCTTAGAGTTTTTTTCCACACATAGACTAGAATTGGGTTCGGCCTGATTTGATATTGGTCTTAGGCTTGGGCCTAGCTTGATCAATGAAAACCAACAAATATGGGCCTATGCTGTTGGGGCCTTGTTCCTGCGGGCATATTTCAGTTGGAAGCTTGGATCCACATCAATTCTCCCCGGCTTGATTTCATCCATCTTAGATAAATGCATAAGTGCCATATATTGTTCATACAAGTCAGGGTTTAGGTGCTTGAAGTCATCTTCGTGGATCCAAGTACAACCTGTGTAAGGCATAGTTGTCAAGGCGTCGCCAAGGCGGATCTCTAGGGGCCTAGGCGACTACCGCCATAGTGTAGGGTGCCGTATACTGGTTTAATTGGTATCGGGTCAGGTTCTGGCACTTATTTGTGCCATAGTAAATGTTTTTACGTTTGTATTTCATTTACTTTAGATATTATTTTTAAATAAGCAAATACCCCCTATTTGAATCCAATAAAAATAGTTAAAAAATCAAATTCCAAAAGATAAAAAGTCAACCCCCCATTTACGAACAAAAACTAGATTTAAAAAATCAAATTCCAAAAGATAAAAAGTCAACCCCCCATTTAAGAACAAAAACTAGATTTTTGGCGATAGGTGAAATTTTCAACTTTCTAATGCTAAGTTTTTTCTCAAATCTAAAAATTCTATAAATCTTAATATGGTAAAACATTGCTAAATACCCAAAGTGTGGTAAAATATTCATTTGTTTTTATTTTTTTAAAAATATTTTCATTCAGAGCGATTTTGACAGCATTCGTGCACACCAAATAAGTTTTGATCGGAACATAACTCCTTCAATATAAATCAGATTTAAGCAATCTTGGATTTGTTGAAAAGCTGGTTTTGTGTGCTACCTAATACAAAAAGTCTCATGTAAAAATAAAATCATTTGATTAGTCAAACTTCTTAGAGAACAAGAACATTTTTCTAAATCGAGAGTAGTTTAATTATTTATTGATAAGATCATATTTTCTAAGAATAGTATAAACCAAATGTATGTTTTGATTGTTTCAAACTTCCAATAGCTTGCTTCTTCAATTCTGCTGTCTTCTAGTTCTATGTTGATTTTTGATGACTTTATGTGGCTTAATATTGATTTTTTATGACTTGATGTGGCTTATTGTTGATTTTTTGATGATATAAGGTACATATTGTAGCATACTAATTAATGTTAAGAAAGAGGGGAAATAAAAAATAACACTTGGACACCTAGGCGGGCGCCTTGTCGCCTAAGCGCTTTGGCACCCCTCCACCGCCTTAGGTCGCCTTGCCGCCTTGACAACTATGGTGCAAGGTCAACTCTTTCACTTAACATGGAAAGAGTGATAACCACTCCCTTTCATGTCATGGTATACTTGTCAGATACCACATCTTCAATCTCGTCTTCACCGATAGTAGGAAGTTGAGGCATCCTTAAAGCATGTTCCACCTATGACCTTGAACTCTATATTGTGGTTCAGGTCTCGAAGCATTGGAGGCATTACCTTATTGGTAAGGAGTTTATTCTATATATTGACCATGAGGCCCTAAAGCATTTGCACTCTCAAAAGACTGTTACCCATCAACATGCCAAGTGGGTGGCATACATCCAGGAGTTCATCTTTGCACTGAAGTATATCCATATAGTGTTAACCGTACATGCCTTTTCAGCACATCCATCAATATCAATCACATTCATGATGAATATGCTTCGGACAAGGAATTCTCGTAGGTTTTTCAAGAATTATAGCAAGTTGGACCACATCCACGATGGTTGCCTCTTCTTTGGGAACCGATTATGCATTCTAGAGTCTTCTTTACGTCAGTCATCACCTTATACGAGAACTGCATGGTGGAGGATTGGGTGGTCATTTTGGCAAACATAAGATTCTTCTACAAGTCTCGGATTGATATTATTGGTCACACATGTCCCAAGACGTCGATCACATAATCAAAAGGTGTCGTATATATCAACTTCCTACTACCGTTGTAGACAAGATTGAAGCATTGAAGTCGGACTATGGTAAGCCATTAAGTCATACTACTTTCTTGAAAAAGAGAGTAGCAATGTGTGAAGCATTATACGTCCGCCGACATTGTATAAAATGTGCCATCTTAGAGAAGCGGTCAACCATTACTAATATAGAATCATATTTCCCCCTTGTGGTAGGTAATCCAAGTACGAAATCCATACTAATATGGATCCAAGGTCTGTGTGGAACGAGCAAAGGAGAGTACAAGCCCGTGTTTTGCCTCATCCCTTTGGCAAGTTAACATACACAACACATTTTGATTATGTGATTGACATCTCGGGACATGTGTGACCAATACTATCCGAGACTTTTAGAAGTGTCTTATCTTTGCCAAAATGACCATCCAATCCTCCACCATGCAGTTCTCGTATAAGGTGATGACGTAAAGAAGACTCCGGAATGCATAATCGGTTCCCAAAGAGGAGGCAACCATAGTGGAGTGGATGTTGTCCACCTTGCTGTAATTCCTGAAAAACCTGCGAAAATTCCTTGTCCGCATATTCATCCTGAATGTGATCGATATTGATGGCATGTGCTGAAAAGGTATGTATGGTTAAAACTTTACAGCTCAAAGCATTAGCCATAGTATTCTCATTTCCTGCCTTATACTTTAGTTCAAAGATGAACTCCTAGAGGTATGCCACCCCCTTGGCATGTCGATGGCTACGTTCTTTTGAGAGTGCAAGTGCAATGCTTAAGGGCCTCGTGGTCAATTTATAGAATAAACTCCTTACCAATAAGGTAATGCCTCCAATGCTTTAAGACCTGAATCAGAGCATAGAGTTCAAGGTCGTAGGTGGAATAATACATTTTGGCTTCGTTGAGCTTCTTATTATAGAAGGCTATAGGATGACTTCTTTGCATAAGAACTCTTCCAAGAGCAATATGTGAGGCATCAATAGCAATCTCACACACTTGGTCAAAGTCTGGAAGTTGCAACATGGGGGCCTCAATCTTCTTCTTGATCAATGCAAAGGCCTTGTTTGCCTTAGGGGCCCACTTGAGCTTGCCTTTTGTCTGCTTCATGCATTCTGTGATTGGGGCCATGATGGCGCTGAAATTCTGAATAAACCTCCAATAAAATACAACGAGGCCATGGAAATTACGGGTCTTTGTAAGGGTCCTTGGTGGAGGGAGGCCAATCAAGTATGCTTTGGATCTTTTCCAGGTCAGCTTTAACTCCCTTTGATGATACGATGAAGTCAAGGAACACAACCCTTGGTAGAATTAAGGAACGCTGCTTTAGGTTGATGTAGAGCTTTTCAACTCGAAGTACTCTCAAAGACTTGTCGCAAGTGATCCACATGATCCTCTTGTTGTTTGTTGTAGATCTGAATGTCGTCAAAGTAAACAACAAGAAAATGATCAATAAAAGGGTGGAGTACTTGTGTCATCATACGCATAAAGGTACTAGGTGCATTGATTAAGCCAAATGGCATTACTAGGTGTCAATGGGTCGAGGGGGCCTGCCGAAACTCGACCCCGACCCTGAGGCCTTAACCTAAACCCCGACCGACCCAACCTTGGCAGGCCAAGAAACCCTCAACCCCGACCCGACCGCCAGGGTTTTCCCTAACCCGGCCCGGCCTGCCCGCCCGACCCGATAGGTCGGGCAGGTAATCGTGGCCCCGATTGACCCGACCCGATTTTCTTTTGTAATCCCATCTAGATTTATCTATATTAAAAAAAATGATTTCTTTTAAAGAAGAAGAATAAGAGGGGAAGGAGAGAGAGGGAGAGAGGGAGAAAGGAAGAGATCATACCAACACACACCACAAACCAAATTCAACCTATTCAATTCCAATCCTAAAATTATTATAATGTTCTCCAATCCCTGAATCCCATCACTCTTAAAATTCAGAGAAGTAGCTTATTTCCTAAGAGTTTCAAATGTAAACTATCACTGTATACAAAAGTATCCTTTCAACATCAGTTACAGCTTCAACAAGATCAAATAGCAACCCACATTGATAAAAGAAACGAATTACACGATAAAGTAGAACGAAAACTAAAGAAGATAAGACCCACCAACTAACAGAGAATGAGAAATGTGTATAACAGCTCAGGAGAAAGACAGAAGTGTGTGTAACCAACCTTGCACATAATGCTACAATTTCTGTAAATATCTCCATTTTGGCTCTCCAGAATTTTAAACACAAATGTATCTGACGCAAGAGGCGAGAATGCCGGAGGAGACTCCGAGAAGTTCACAGAGAACTAAGAGCTATCACAGTAAACCTCTAGACAGAGAAGAAGAAAGAACAAAGACATAAAATCCAACATTGAGAATGCCGTTAGGCCCATTTCAGAAAATTAGGGATTTGAAGCTTTTAGTGGGGATAGCACACCAACTTCTCCATGGGAATTGAAGCAGCTACAACCTACAAGGAACTCAGGGAAGGAGACCGAGGGAAGGAGGAAGGCAGCGAGCGGCGCCCTTAGAACGAAAGAGATTAGGTTGAAACTGAAAATAGATTGGCTTAGGGTTTTTCTTTGTCTTGTGGCAATACTTGCTGAGTTGCCGTATGTGCCCTTAGGGCTTTTTTGGTCTTTTGCTTTTTAATTGTTTTCAGTTAGGCTATATATATATATATATCATTTATAATTAAGACAGGGCCGGGCCAGGCCGGGCTAAGCCTGGGGTCTAAACCCTGACCCGACCCAACCCGACCCTGGTAGGGCCAGACTATAACTAAACCCAAACCCGCCCTCAGGGCTGAAAAATCAGGGTCGGGTCAAGGCCGGGCTCAGGGCAGGTTCGGGCGGGTTCGGGCCAGCCGGGCTTTATTGACACCCCTAGGCATAACCCTCTCGAATAGCCCATCTTTTGTTTTGAATGCCGTTTTCTATTCGTCTCCTGACCGAATGCGTGTTTGACGGTAGCAACTTTTAAGGTCTATTTTGAAAAAGACCCTAGCACCGGACATGTCAAGCATATCATCCAATCGAGGGATGAAAAACCGGTACTTGAGGGTAATATTATTGATGGCTCTGCTTTGGATACACATCCGCCATGTACATCCTTCCTTGGAGTAAGCAAAGCAGGGTCTGCGCAATGACTCAAGCTTTCTTGTATGAAGCCTTTTCTCAATAGGTCGTCAACTTGCCGTTTCAGCTTGACATGCTCAGTCGGACTAAGGCAATAAGCTGGCAGGTTGGGCAACATTAAACCGGGTATCAAGTCAATTGCGTGCTGAATATCACACATTCGTGGCAACTCATCCGGCAGATCGTCAGATACCAAATCTGAAATCAGAAATCACAGATAGAGACTAGGATTCCAAAGTAATGGTATCCTAAGTCACTCACAGGTAGAGACTAGGATTCCAAGTAGAAACCAGAATTGCAGGGTTAGGTTGGACAAACTCAAGAAGAAAAGACAACTCACAACCTGCTGGTCAGGTGGATCAGATATGCTGGTCAAAGGGGCCTGTATATGGGCAGGGAATAACACAACCGAAAACTAAACAGAAAACGTTAGTACCCCATGGCAGCAAGGTATCCTTCTTCAAGTAGAGACTATCTGCCCTGCTGGAAAGAGTGTCAGTGATGCTGACTTAATGGACTGAAACGTTATGAGTGACAGAAGTTGGCTTTCTACTAGCAGCCGCCTTTGAGCCTTCAGTGGAATAGATTTTAGAATAATAATAACTCAAGTACAGATTTTAGTTTCTTAACAGAAACAGGGTAGAAGAGTAAGTAGAAGAGAAGGGAAAAGAATAGAGGGATATGACCAAGGCCTTTCACCTATGGCCTTGGTCAGTCTCTCACTAACCACAAGGTATCTCACCTCACATTGTCTCTCACTTCTCAATGGTACTAAACTAAAGCATTCTTCATTTATAAAATTCTTGTGTATTAAGCTCTATGATTCTTACATATTATATAGGCTTAACAAAACATTAAAAAAATCAACAAACCCACAAGACATGTGCCTAACTTCCTACCTACCAGCCACCAAACATTGACTTGACTCCCACCGAACCTTTACCTAATTTTAACAATGGAGCCTTCCCTTTGACAATAACAACAACAACAACAACAACAACAACAAACTCAGCCTTATCCCAACTTAATGGGGTCGGCTACATGGGTTCAAACAAAACGAAGTAGAGAAAAAGACAAAAGAAAGATGAAAGAGGAAAATGACAAAAGAAAGATGAGAGTAAGAGGAAAGAGGCACAACCTAGCAAGAGACTATGTATGTCTTTCACAACTTCTCCTATGGTCATTTTAGGCCTGCCCCTAGCTCTTTTAGCTTCTTCAATCAAGATCATATCACTCCTCCTTACTGGGGCGTCCCTAGGCCTCCGTTGAACATGACCATACCACCTCAAATGACTCTCACCGAGTTTGTCATTGTTCGGGGCAACTCCCAATATTGGTCTTAGGCTAGAGATTCCTTTATTGACAACTAACGTTTTCCTAGAGATTTCTTTCACACAGACTAGAATTGGGCTTAGGTCTGACCCAATATTGGTCTTAGGCTTGTGCCTAGGTTGATCCATGAAAACCAATAATATGGGCCTATCCTGTTTGGGCTTTGCTCCTGCGGGCATATTTTAGTTGGACCTTTGTTTCACATCAATAACTTTCGGGAATAAAACACGTGGCAATCGAAAGAAGGTTACAACATCACTTCACCATTTTGGTGACAATAAGATGCACCCTCTCTCTCTCTCTCTCTCTCTCTCTCTATATATATATATATATATATATATGACTAGGAAGATTTGCAGATGATATTGTTTTGGTAGATGAGACAAAAGCAAGAATTAACGCCAAAGTGGAATTATCTAGGACAACCTTGGAATCAAAAGGTATGAAGATAAGTAGAACTAAGACCGAATACATGGTGTGTAACTTCAGCTATTCTGGGATGGTTAATGAAGTGGTGAATATTGATGAGAGGGAGATCCCGCAAAATGACCACTTTAGATATCTGGGATCAATCATAAACAAGGAGAGCAACATAGATGACAATGCGGCCCAAAGGATTAAAATAGGGTGGATGAAGTGGAGAGGTGCGACTGGAATATTGTGTGATCGGAGTATCTCTTTAAAGCTTAAAGAAAAATTTTATAGGATTGTCATTAGTCCAGCTTTGTTGTACGGGGTGGAATGCTGGGCTGTGAAGAATTGCCATACAAATAAACATGGTGTTACAGAGATGAGGATGTTGAGATGCATGTGTGGGAAAACTATGAAGGATAATAATGTAGCTCTAAATAGGAGGCAGTCCTACTAGAGGCCAGGTGAACAATGGTTCTAAAATTGACCAGCCGATTGGGGCAAAGTAGGCTGATTTGACTCAAAACTAGGGTTAGGTAAGGGGAATGAGTGAATGGGATATATGATAATGATGGGCAGGTCTAGGAGGTTATTATGATATAAAATATTAGGGTTTGAATGGGTTTGAAAATTCTGCAGAATTAGGGTTAGAGGGTTTCGGGTTTTAGAAATTAGGAAAACACTTGAATTTAGGGTTTGTAGTTGGAGATTGGAGTAGGGCTTTTGGTCGAATGTTAGGGATAGGGAGGAGGATGTTCGATCCAAATATGGACTGGTTCTGATAGTTAAATCAGGCTATGGGGATTTTAGGGCTTTTAGAGCATTAATGGAGGTGAGTGCATTTAGGTTTAGATGGCTGGATAGGGCTGAGATGATTATCGAGTGGAGGGGAGATAACAAGGGGGCTGTAGTTTGAATCTGAAGTAATTCTGATGGTTAATTATGGCTGGGCAGCAAGGTCAAGGGTTTAATGGAGTTAGGGTTTAAAGGAATTCAAATAAAAATAAAAGGGGGATCGATTGGGGGAAAGATAATGGGGATGGGGCTACAAACTTACTTGCAGTTGCAGCAGGTCTTCAATGGAGGCAGCAGCTATGTGATAGAAGGATAGAACCACCTTCCAGCTGAAGAAGATCCTCCCAGCCGTCACGGTGTAAGGAGTCAATCGGATTCCACCGATTCCTTTCCACCTTGATAGAACCACAAGGATGCACACACTCACAAGGAGCGAAGGAGTAGCAGCTATGGCAGCCAAGCAACACGATTTTTTAATTCAAATAAACTGTGAGGGAGCCTCCCACGATTTAGCTTTATTTATAATAAGGCCAATGGCCAAATCCTAGAACAATCTAAACTCTCCTTCATAAATCGTGGAAGGGAGTGGCTAAAATTAAAAGCTAATAACTTAAATCAGTAAAAGACCTAATTAACCCCACTAACTTAAGTTAAAAGACACTTCCAAACCACTTAAATTGAACCAATTGGATGCAACCAATTTTGAACCGGCTCAATTTAAAAACAGCAAAATAAACTAAGTAAAAACAGCAAAATAAACTAAGTATGGAAAAATGCTAGCAAAGTAAACCTAATCTATGGCTCCCTATTTAAGCCCTAATGTCAGGACTTCTTCTTCCTACTTGGTGCTGCATCAAATAAAGTAGGGAATGATCATATTAAAGCTGGGTTGGTAGTAGCTCCGATACATGATAAACTTGGAGAGAGTCGTTTGAGGTGGTTTGGCCATGTGCAATGGAGGCCTTCTGGGGGCCCAATTCGGAGGAGCGACATGATTCTGATTGAGGGAACCAAAAGAACCAGGGGCAGGCCTAAGATAACCTTAGGAGAAGTGGTGAAGAAAGACATGCTTAGCCTAGGCCTTGTTCCTAATATGACCTCAAATAGAGCTGATTGGAGATCAAAGATCCTTGCAGTTGATCCCATTTAATTGGAGTTGATGTTGTGGTGTTGTTTTTTGTTTTACACTAGACTTCGAGACCTAGAGCTGCATGTTTGGCGGATATGATGCGGTACGTAGCTAAGAAGGGTCGATGCCCTAGAGTTTGTGTCGATGTTGTATGCCCCCCCTGTTTTTACCTCTTTTATATTCTATCAACACCCATTTAATTTGTGCTGATGTTGTATGCCCCCTTTTACTTCTTTATTATTATTTTATTGTCTCTTCTAGGAACCATTTAGCCAACCCCATTAAGTTGGGATAAGGTTATGGTTATTATTGTTGTATACTTATACACCACCTGAATATGGCATCCCTGAGCCTAAGGATCTGCTGGGCAAGTGGGCCACGGTTGTCCATGATGCATACTCGGTTGCATATTATGCTCATCAGGAACATGCACTTTGCAAAACCATGCTGGGAATGGGTGGCGAAGATAAGATGCTAATGGTGCATGCACCTTGATAAGCCTCAGCATGCAGTATAAGTGACATCCTTTGTCAAGGACTATTTACTTCAGGTTAGGCAAGCCTTGGTGCAACGGTTAAGTTGTGCTATTGCAACCATCAGGTTGCGGGTGCAAAATTTGGAAACAGGTTCTCCGCAAAGCAGGGGTAAGGCTTTGTACATTTGCCCCTCCCAGACCCTGCAGTAGCAGGAGCCTTGAGCACTAGGATGCTCTTTTTTTAGGCAGGCAAGCATCTATGCTTAAAATGTTTTTCGTGTTCTGAAGTTCATGTTGGCCATGCTGCCCTTCTTTTTCTTCTTTTACCTGCCGAGTTTGGTTTACCTCATTAACATACAATGTTGCTCCTGTATACAGAATTTGTCGGTGACGTCAACTCTATCCATGTCCACTGATCTGTCCCCAACAATGAAACAAAATCCGGGGGAACCTGCCAATGGAAATGAAGATCTCCAAGATCACTCCTACCGAATCCAAAATGGGGTAGAAGGTACCGCAGGTGATGGGGATGAAGAAATGGCAGAGGCAGAGGCAGAGGCAGAGGTAGAGGCAGAGAAGGTTGAGGAAGATAACAAAGACACTAATATGGAGACTACAGGTGAAGTTATGGTTGGAACACAAGAAACAAGCTCTGAGGCAAGCACCAACTCTGAGCCATCCACTGAGTCCTCTCCTTCAAGCGAACAGCTCAATTCTACTGGCTCATAGACAAATCTTTCTTTCTGGAAATGAACTAGCCCTTATCTTTATTTCTTAGATTTGGGCTATGTTAGCCAGGTGTGCTTCGACCATGGTTACATTTCAGTTGGAATGAGCTGCTATAATACTCATAGTGACATTGTTCTGCGAAGGATACTTGTATACTTATGTTCTGCCTCATGCTTTATTTATAGCGGCTGCAAGAATCACTTAGCCACTTTGGGTGTTTTTTGCTCAGAGGGGAAAATATGAACCTGAGGAGTCCTGAGAGACCTGAGGTTGGACGATGTTTTGGAAACCTTTTGGGACAAGTCTTTCATGTTCAATATAACAACTTGATGTCATATGAAATTACTAGGTCAATCTGGTTTATCATTTTGGATGCAGCCACTATCAATCTGATGGATTTTGATTACAAAGGAGAGATCAGATGTAATTGAGAATTTACTGTGAGCTACCATATTTGAAACCAAGAAAACTTACTTCTGATTGATTTACAAAATGCCAATGGTTTATATTTGCTACCAAAATGTCAGTTAATAAGGCTAAACGCTTACATTTCAAAATTTTGACTCAAATGTAATCATACATAGTTCTATCTATTAGTTTATTCCCTTGTATTTTCAGTTGTCTATATCTTTTCAGAGAAGTTTTTTTGTTTTTTTTAAACTGGATTAGGAGATTTATTTTGCTACATAACAGATTTATTTTGCTACATAACTAAATCTGTTTTAACTGAAACTTGACATGTGAAGTCAGGGAAGTTTTCATACTTGTTAGAATTTTTAACCAAAAAAAAATTGTTAGATCAGAAATACTATTGCCAAATAAAGTATGTGGCAAAAGTTTCTCTAGACAGATCATCAGTCCATAGAGCATTTCTAGATTGCACATGTACTTATGCCATTCGGAAGGGGGATGTGGCAAATCCAACCGTTGAAAATTGAAGAAAATGGTCTTAGACTAACCATTTGTTAAGCTAGGGAAGTCTTTAAACTTGCTAGACTGTAAATAAGTACGTGACAAAATTTTATCTAGTCTGATCAGTCCATAGAGTATCTTCAGATTGCGTATGTATTTATGCCATTTGGAAGGGGGGCATGGCAAATCCAACCATTGAAAATTTTAGGAAATGATCTAGATTAGCCATTTGTTAAGCTTAACTATTATTGGTCCTAGCTAACTTTGGCCACTTGGCTAGTGATGTGCTACATGTTTTGTGGTCAAATCAATTATATACCCAATTTGTATTCGATTAATTTCGTGTACTTTTGGATGGCCCAAAATTTTGGTTCTTAATTTGACATGTTTATTTGTATGTACAAAACTCAGATTGGGCTGAAAATTTTATAGATAGATAGCAGATGATTGGTCCTATTTGTGGACCACATTTGAGGCTCAAAATAATTGGCATGTGGTCAGTATAACTTGGGAAGTGTTGTTAACCTTGTTAACACGTTCGCATTTTTATCCAGCACCATAGAAACAAATAATAAAAATATAAAAATTAAAGAGCTATAGTTTCTTGCACAATCCACCTAAGAAGGGCTTCCTACATTGCAAATATCTATTCTACCCCAAAAAAAAAAAAAACATTGCAAATATCTACCATTTGGTAGCTCAATTGGGCCCCACATTTGTGGTAGGTAGACCCCAAGACTCATAGGAGTGTTGGCATAAGCCACACTCCCGGATAGAGAACTTTCTCCCTTAGGAATTATTACATCAATGGAATAATCACTATCACTTGTCCATTTGGCACAATGATAGTAGGTAGTGCGGTAAAATCCCCTTGCTAAGCAGGTAGTGCAAAGAACCTATAAATATATGGAGAAAGTTTTCCTCCACCCATAGAACGGTTCATCGACCATCCTAGGGTTCACAAACCCCTATAGGATTTTAGTATGTTCCCAAAATACCTTCTTGATTCCTTCTCCTGCCTAATCCACGTCCGTGGTAAATGGATTCCCATTCATTGTGGGTGGAGGGAAACTCGATCCTAAATAAATTATATGAAAAAGGTTGCTCAATCGAAAGGGTACATTCTAGTTGACCAAAGCAAAGATATTCATGGGGGCCGGTTCATCCTATTCAGATATTCACGACCTAGAGGTACTAGATTCTTTTTCAGATAGGCCCTAAAAGGAAAAGGAAGGCAGTAATGCCACCTACAAAATGCAAATGTAATTAACATTGAATATTTTGAAAATGGTTTGAATTAACCATTTTTAAATTTCAAACTCAAAGTCAATCACATACCCTCTCATTTATTAATATCCTTCCATGTATTTTTCAACCACCCATGTATTAGAAATTTCACATGTGCCCTTTAATTTTTCCATTGGCCACCGAAGGTCTATTTTTCATACAATTTCAATCTCATCTAACTTGTCACATAGTAATATTTTATAGTATTTTTATTTGAAAATATTTTATATTGTATTTTTATTCTAAGGTGTATGTGGAGTACACAAACCATCAAAGACTGAAGGGGGCAAATCCTTCATTTGGGGTCTTGGCATATCCAGATTAAAATATACCTCAATTTGGGGTCTTGGCATATGCAGATCATTCCCCACTTATCCATCAATTTTTTTTTTCCTTTATGGATATATTTAACTTAGGAAAAATCTTGTTGTAATAAAGATTGGTGAAAAAAATTCCTAAATTTACTTTATTACCCTTTTAATATAACACATTTTTTTAATAAGATAAATCATTTCACCTGTCTATTTGAAAAATGCACAGATTTTAATAATGACACAATGATTTATTTTCAAATTATTTTAAAAATCCTTTTTTACCCTTACATTAAATAAGTTTTGGAATAAGACAAGGGGGCAATCAAAAGAAGGTTACACCTTCTTTCTTCACCATTTTGGTGACAAGTAGTTGCACCCTTTAATTTGAGGATTGAAGCTAAAGCCCTGGCCATTACGCACATTGGTTTAGGACCGAGTTTTCCTTAAGCCACGGGGAATGGGAATCCATTCACCACGGGGCTTCATATGCGTGTGGGAGGGTATTTTGAAGAACTTACTAAAACCCTATAGGGGTTTGTGAACCCTAGGATGGTGTGGTGAACCTTCACAACATTGTGAAGGAAAATTTTTTCCATTGGTTTATATTTGAGGATTCTCCTCTTTTGAGAGTACACAGTAGCTGCAGAAAGAAAGAGAGTTCACTTGGGAAAAAATAAACAATGGTGAAGCTGTATAGTGATTAATGAGTGAGGAAATATGAAAAATGGTAACAGAGAATTACTCTCCCCTGATGTCCCCCATCAATAAATCTAGCTCAACCACCTCAAAATCAGCTCTTGCTTTCCTCATTGATTGATGTTTCCTTTATATATGTTGGCTAATCTCTTCCCATACAGTCTCTCACATGTTTAAGTCACCTGGCTCAATGGATTTTTCATGAATGCCGAGGTCTGTCAGTCTCTACTGTTTTTTCTTGATACTCATCTTGGTAAGTCTTGAGATCCAATTTGTACAGCTTCAGCTCTAACACAAGGCCTTCTTTGCATCCTTGTAACCCAGATAGAGGATCATTTGAGTAGTTACAAATCTAAATCCAAGTATGTTTGGTAACCAATAATCAAACAGGTAAAATTAGCAAAGTCTGCATGAAGATACAAAGATGATTTTGGGGCAGATACTAAGCAACAGTAATAGAACTTGAGCAGACTTACTGCAATATAGAAATCACATGACAGCACAGAGAGTGAGGAAGAAGGACAAAGAGACTGGCGTAAATTGGATGCTCTTTGTTCTAATGACTAGTCTCTGCAACACCCAAAAGAAAAGATAATTGGACAAAATATTCTTTCTTGATTAAGGTACTGTTATGGGTTTTGGTGTTAAGCATTACCATGATACTAAGAGGAGCAGTCAATACACTGACAGAGAATTCCGGCGCGAACACTCCTATGTTGAACAATAGGATCAACTTCACTGTGAAGGTCTGGGGAATGTGGAAAAACATTCATATTTTGTTGAAACAAAACAAACCCACTAAAGGAGGAGGTATAGACGAAGATGTCAATGAAACAATACAAGGTTTTGGAAAGGATTACATCCTACAAGCTTGAAGTCAACTTATAATGTGGTTTTGGAAGTCTATATAATGAAACAGAGTTACCAACCTTAGCCCCTTTGGGTGCATATATGAGGTTCATTGTTATGTAAGCAGCTTCTATTAGGCTAGAGGAAGGCATAATCCATCCATAACATGACACTAAAAAGTTCTACCATAAAAGGTATTGATTGGAACCCTTCTGTTGATTCCTTCCTATAGACCCTATAAAAGGTTGGCTTAAAATGAAAGAGGAAAAGAAGATTAAATTAGCAACAAATTCAGAAAATTTTTGCAATCATTTTTCTTCTCAAAAATACAAATCTATCATAGAACTTACAATGGGGCCAGAAACACAATGAATTACACAATATTACCGAGAAGAGTAAAGCCACAAACAATGGATTATTGATTAACTCAAGAGAGAGTTATACTGGGGGAGATGGAAATGAATATGTTATACCTAGAATGCCAATGGGTGATGGACATGTTATGATTTCCATTCTTGGAGAGAAGCTCTCTATTGTGGAAGGTCCTTTTAAAAGGATCAGATCCTGTGGATTAAGAGATTCTTTATCTCTTCAACCCGTGTGAAGGAAAACTCGATCCTCGTTGTTATATGGAAAAAAGAACCCTAAAAGATAGTGTGGTTAGACAAAAAGGGATGCAAAATGACTGCCCCACCCCCGTGAAAAGCGGAAATCCAACCGTTGTTGATGCTTTCCCGCACGCCAACACAGAGGGGCCACAAGAGCGTTCAAAATTATCATCCCACCCTTGTGAAATAAAATAATTACATCAATGTTGATGCCCTTGCACACGCTCTCATTGGCCCTATGCTTTATTTGCTATAAAATGCTACATTATTTATAACATTTTTAAAATGTTTTATTGAGTTTCTAAGACCCATCACGGATGCACAGACGCTCTTATATGGACATGTACTATGGATTGGGGTTTGGCAGTACATGTGTACATGCCCTAGATTCCATAATGATGGTGTTGATTAGTGGGGGGGTTGTATATGATAAATTGTTATCATATAGGGAGTTATTTGGAATTTTTTAATTTAATTGGCTCTTTATTTAATTAATGGATTTGGTGCTAATTGTAATTATCCATTAATAATTAAATAAAGAATCTAATTAATACTTTCCCTATTAGATTCTGCTTCTTCACCTGTGTAGCACTTTGAGTTTAAACAGAATCGCCGATCGAGAGAGAGAGAGTCGACTCTCACTAGGGCTCTATTAAATCTATCTAGGATTTAATTAAACCCTATTATTATAAATAGGGGACCATAAAATGCAGAAGGGAGAAGCTCTCCACGTTTTTGGAGCAGACACTCTCTCTCCTACATTTTTGGTTTCTCTCTCTCCCTCTTGTGATCTCTCTTCTTCTTCTTGCTTCTCTCACCTGTGTTTGAGAGTTAGGGTTTGTGAAACCCTAGATCTGTGCTGAGGAGTTTGAGGGCATCTGGGATTGGCGTGTAGAACCTTGGTAGCACCATTGGAGGTTCAGATCTGTTTGCTTGGAGCGCTCATTGGAGGAAGAACCACTGTCTATTGGAGGAGCAACACTTGAGGCTCACCAGGTTAGCAGTTCTTTATTAATTCTTTATATTCATTGATTATTAATATTTATGGGATGCGAAAGAAACTCGAATCGATTAATTTTCGCTGCGCATTCGAGTATGGGATGGATCCCTCTTGCCATATGATGGACTAGAGACGAATTTCTCCGTCCCTATTGTGATAAATAATTTTATGGGACGCAATAGGGAAGGAGAAACCTTAATAGGGATGCACCAGGGTTCCCATGGGAAACCATGGGACACCCTAAAATTAAAATGGGGCACCCATGGGACACCATGGGATAACCCAGGGCGTGTAATACCCTAATTGGTTTATAATTGGTTTCCCTACGGAACCATGGTTTGATCCCTGGACCGTTGTTTGACCAACAGTGTGGTATCAGAGCCACTTTTCCCACCCATGAATATTAGATAATTAATGGTTAATATGATTATCATGAGTGGGATGCAAGTTGGCACATGGGTGGTTAGGATATAGTTGTTGTAACAACCTTCCCATGTGCACATGGGTAGTTACAAGGTTGTTAGTGTAACACCCTACCCATGTGATGATGGATTTGGTTTGTTTTGTTTATTCCAATTATTGAAACATGTATCCAATTAGGTTGTGATTACTAATTTTTATTATAAAATTTTTTAATCATGTTCTAAATCTGGGGGGGTGCACGCTGCCAAGCCTCTGCGCACGCCCTTCCCCATGAACCTACCCTTGTGCGCATCCCCTTGTGGGCTGCTGTCTGTGGGCAGCAAGCTTGAGGGCTGCGGGCCCACGAACAGCAACCTGCAGGCCCGCAGCCCAAGGCTACTGCCCGTGGGCCCTGTGCCTAAAGGCTGCGCAGGGAGTGCCTGCAGCCTGCGCAAGTGGGCTGCATGCACCCCCCCTTGTTTTCCCTCCAGTTTAACAAAAAAAAAAAAAAAAAAACAGATTTTTCAGAACAGAATTTTATTATTTGGTTTTGTTTTTGGAGGATGATGATAGGTGAAGAGATTCCCTCTTTACCCACTTGTAATTAAAATGAGATTTTAATTTTATGGGCTTGGATACATGATATCACATGCGATGTGGTGGTTCAATAATTGAAGGAATCCATGTTTTAATTTTTGGTTCACTTGCTTTAATGCCCATGTATGAAATTATATTATGATGTGATTATGGGAATGGCATTCTAATTAATGGATGGATTGTTTATGTATGTGATACATGGGGTTATGGGTGGATGTGATGCTTCTCTCTCTTTCTCTCTCTCCCCCTTTCTTTTTTATAAACAAATGTACTACACCCCATGGGTAACCCAAATGGTGGGTTGGTTTCTCCATGCGGGGTTTCTTTATTATTATGGAAAGGAAAGTGTATAGAATTTTTCTAGGTTTTCATTGGAATTTTAGAGGAGTTAGGACTCCTAGGGCATGTAGATGGTGATCCACATGTGGCGCTCAAAGCTTATGGAGATGCAAGTCACCTACTTTGAAGATGTGATCGGGCGGAGGAGATGATCGAGGCATGGCATCCATGGCATGATAAATGCACCCAAAGTTATTAGTTTTATTTTTATTGGGAGGGTTCTTTAATTACTTCTGATAAAAATGCCGCCATCCCATAATCACTTTTAATTAATGTTGATTAATTATGTTGTTTAAATCTATCCATGTATGTGAGAGTTAATTAATCCCTCTTTATTCACAATACATGTATGCTATGGACTAGTCTTAATCAGTAGACATGTCCATGGCCTCCTATTGAAGATAAATATAGAAAATGTGTGACATGACCCCGCATAAGCCGACAGGACATTGCCAGGACCTCTGTCACGCATTTATCTATATTTACCTCCATCTAGATACGTTAGGGTATAGATAGTGAGAGGGCACCGCGACAGTGGGCCATCTTTCATGATTCTATGATTCTAACTAATGCAATAGGTAAGTACATGACTTGGGTGTATGTCAGCCGACAGGATCTGGACATGACAACCAGGTGGCCGAAAATATTGGAAGCCCATAAGGCGGACAGCTTAGTCCACACTACCATGGTGTGTATAATGACTCCCGACAGGGTAAGTTATGCATGCAAGGGTTGTAGGTATCCAATTCATCTTTTGGGTTATGAGGGAAACCCAAATCATGAAAGACCATTGATGTGTATGTGCTCAACTTATTATTTTCAATGGTCATTAATTAGCATGTGGTTATTTACTTGTGCATGTGTAGATTAATATACAATGGCTGCCGTTAATTCCAACCTGTTAACACTCATTAGCGAATACAAACTTAATGGTACAAACTATGTCGATTGGTACCGGAGCATTAAGTTGCTCCTGGTTGCTGAAGGACTGTACACTGTTCTAGATGAACAAGTTCCTCCTCAACCCGACCCGAACGATTTTGAGGCAAATGAAGAGATGCAAGGGTTCCTCATGAGAGATTCCAAGGCATCACTCTATATCCTAGGATCGTTGAAAAAATCAGTTGTAGACTCAGTCAAGGATATACGCACTGCTGGGGGTAAAATGGATAAGCTTGCTGCATTGTTCAATAGGCAATTGACACACGCACATTCTGATGCGGTGAGTCAAAATCCATAACTCCAAGATGTCTCAGGGGACTCCAGTGATGGATCATGTAATGAAAATGATCAATCTGTTTGAAAAACTGGAATCCATGGAGACTGATTTCAGCCTGCGATACAAGACTGATGTGATCTTAGCGTCACTCACTTCTACCTACGCACCTTTTAGGATGTCCTACAAGATGTCCGAGAAGGAGATGGAGCTCACCGAGCTTGCTAATGCACTGGTAGAGGCTGAAGCGTCCTTGAAAAAGGACAAGGCTGAGGTCAATGCAACTAAGGCAAAGCCTTCTTCAAATGGGAAGAAGAAGAAAAAGGGAAGTAAGGGTAAGACCTTGAAAGCCAAGGGTGGGAAGTCTGACAATAAAGGCAAAAGCAAGTGCTTCTATTGCAAGAAGGAGGGTCACTGGAAAAGAAACTGTCGTGCTTACCTGGCAACTTTGAAAGACAAGAAGCCAGATGAAACAGAGACTGCTAAAGAAGGTACATGTGATGTTCACGTTCTTTATAAGTCTAATTTGTCTTTTGAACCGACCAATTCTTGGTTGGTGGATAGTGGATCCACTGTTCACATTTGCAATGATTTGCAGGGGTTCAAGGAGACAAGGAACCTGGAAAGAAATGAAGTGCGTCTTCGGATGGGCACTAGAGCTGAGACCATGGCGTTGGCTGTAGGAACTTTTATTTTAAATTTTAGTTCTGCTAGTTTAATTTTAAAGGATTGCTATTATGTACCATCTTTCAAGAGGAAGATAATTTCAGTTTCAAAACTTGTTTTTGGACGGATATAGTTTTTCCTTTAATTCTAAATTGATTATTCGTTTTAATAATTCCTTTGTGGCATCCGGATATATGCAAATTGGTTTGTATTTTCTAGATTGCCCTATTAGAACGAATGTTGTTTCAAATGTTGATTTGAAACGGAAAGCAGCTCCAGTGAACTCAACATATCTGTGGCATCTAAGATTGGGTCACATTAATATGGACCGAATCAGTAGATTGGTGAGGGATGGGCCCTTAGAGAGTCTGAGGGTGGAACCATTCCCCACCTGTGAGTCATGCCTTCAGGGTAAAATGACCAAGAAACCCTTTAGCAATAAAGGTGCTAGAGCCACAGATCTGTTGGAGTTGATACACACTGACGTGTGTGGACCCATAAACATACAAGCAAGATATGGGTATGAGTACTTTATCACGTTCACCGATGATCACTCTAGATATGGTTACATATACTTGATGCATAGGAAATCGGAAGCCTTTGATAAATTCAAAGAATTCCAGCCGATGTCGAAAGACAGCTCGATAAACGCATCAAATCTTTACGATCAGATCGTAGAGGGGAGTATCTATCGGATGAGTTTAAAGAACATCTCATATCCCAGGGGATAGTTAGTCAGCTAACTAATCTAGGCACACCACAACAAAATGGTGTATCCGAACGACGTAATCGGACCCTATTGGATATGGTCAGGATGATGCTCACTTATAGTGAGCTGCCTCTTTCTTTCTGGGGGTACGCTTTAGAGACGGCGATATATATCTTGAATAGGGTTCCATCTAAGTCTGTAACCAAGACACCCTTTGAGTTGTGGAAAGGGTGAAAGCCCAGTATTCAACACCTTAGGGTATGGGGTTGCATAGCACATGTGCGAAAGCAACAGATAGACAAGTTAGAATCCAGGACTTCGAGATGCTATTTCTTAGGCTATCCCAAAGGCACGATAGACTATTATTTCTATGACCCAGTTGACCAAAAGGTCATTGTAAGTAAACATGTCACATTTTTGGAGGAAGAAATGATGACCCAAAGGTCCGAACCAGTAGTCATAAAAGAGTTATCAGATGGCTCAGAAACGTCACTTCCAGAAGTGAGACCAACTAACATACCCGCTGAAATACCAACACCTAAGGAGCCTCGAAGCAGTGGGAGGACTATTAGACCACCCACCAGGCTAACTCTTCTAACCGAAGAGGAAATAGTGGAAGAGTTCCACATGGTATCGGTTGAATCGAATGATGATCCGATGACATACTCTGAGGCTCTAAAGGATGTTGATGCCACTAGGTGGCTGAAAGCAATGCGCTCTGAAATCGATTCGATGCATTCCAACAAGGTCTGGACTCTAGTCGATCCACCACTTGGCGTCAAGTCGATTGGATGTAAATGGATCTTCAAGAGGAAGAATGGCGCAGATGGAAAGGTCGAGAGATTCAAAGCGAGACTGGGGGCAGAGGGTTATACCCAGAAAGAGGGTACAGACTATGAGGAAACCTTTTCACCAGTAGCGATGATGAAATTCATCAGGATTTTATTGGCTATCGCAGCACACTTTGATTATGAGATCTGGCAGATGGATGTGCAGACTGCATTTCTAAATGGGTTCCTTCAAGAGGAAATCTACATGGAATAGCCAGAGGGGTTCTCTTCCTTGGAGGAAGAAAGAAAGGTGTGCAAATTGCAGAGGTCCATTTTTGGGCTGAAGCAGGCTTCCAGGAGCTGGAACATCAGGTTTGATCAATCAATTAAATCGTTTGATTTTGATCAAAACTTGGATGAACCATGCGTTTACAAGAAGATCAGTGGGAGGGCAGTATGTTTTCTTATTTTATACGTTGATGACATATTGCTGATTGGTAACGATGTAGGTTTTCTTTCATGGGTAAAACAGTGGTTATCCACAACATTTTCGATGAAATACCTTGGTGAAGCTAGCTATATCGTTGGGATCAAACTCGTAAGAGATCGCCAGAAAAGGATGCTAGGCTTATCACAGGCTACCTATATAGACAAAGTCCTGGCCAGATTTAGTATGGAGAACTCCAAGAGGGGAAGTGTTCCCTTCAGGCATGGAGTCAGTCTTTCCAGATCTCAATATCCTCAGTCTCAGACGGACATTGAAGAGATGAAGAGAATTCCCTATGCCTCAGCAGTAGGAAGTCTAATGTACGCTATGTTGCGTACGAGGCCAGACATTTGCTATACAGTAGGTATTGTGAGTCGTTGCGAGTCTAATGAGTGGAGGTGCCATTGTATAGAGGAGTAACAAAATAGAAATCTACAGCCGATCCCTATTTTTATGAACACCTTGTATCATGTGATGCGGCTAATAAGGTGTTTGGGTTAGGAAGTTCCTAACATTTCTAGAGTAGTCCCTGATCTTGTCAAGGGCCCCATTCCCCTGTTATGTGACAACAGAGGGGTCATTGTACAAGCTAAGGAGCCTAGGGCTCATCAAAGGAACAAGCACGTGTAGCGGAAGTATCGCCTCATCAGAGAGATTATCCAGTAGGGTGACGTGAGTATCTCCAAAGTGGATACAACTGAAAATGTGTCTGATGCCATGACAAAGGGTTTGTCACCAGGAGTGTTTGAGAAACACATGGAGGGCATGGGTTTAAAATGTATGGGGAATTGGCTTTGATGTACAAGTGGGAGATTGTTGGACAAGTGAGTGTCCATCAAACCCGGTTCGGTCCGGTTTAACCCGATTCACCTTTGTATTGAACATTTATACATTTTAGTTTAATACTGTCACATGCGATATAAACTTTTTGAGCATTATGTGTCCGTAAGTTATACTTAAAATGGTAGTCACGACTAGGGTTTGGGTTGGGCACCCTTATCATATGGTCGTCGCATTGGGTATGCCTAGACATGTGATGTCGAGGTGCGAATGCGAGTGCTCACATGTTTGATGTGTGCATTGGCGAAGAATCTACTTTGTTGATTCCCTCATGTATTCCGCGATGTAGGAAGGGATAGACATGTGTCACCGACACCCTGTACCTGAGGGAACCTTGTCACTGCAAAGTGTGATCGCATTCTTTGGTTCATCAATGACTGAGACTCAAGCGAGTCAAAGTCGGTGTTCTGGGAATGCGTGAACACTTTGTGAGTGAAGGAGTTATCCAACACGGTCACCACTGCCCGATTGGGGAACACCAAGATAGAGACTGTCTGTGCATGGTCGAATCAGAATCTAGATCCAGTACCGTTTTGGAAATGATTTTGCAAAATTTATTTTACATAAAATGATACATTATTTATAGTTATTTCAAATAAAGTGTTTTATCGAGTTTTGCGGGACCCGATCGGATGCACAGACGCTCTTATATGGACATGTACTATGGATTGGGGTTTGGTAGTACATGTGTACATGCCCTAGATTCCATAATGATGGTGTTGATTAGTGGGGGGGTTGTATATGATAAATTGTTATCATATAGGGAGTTATTTGGAATTTTTTAATTTAATTGGCTCTTTATTTAATTAATGGATTTGGTGCTAATTATAATTATCCATTAATAATTAAATAAAGAATCTAATTAATACTTTTCCTATTAGATTCTGCTTCTTCACCTGTGTAGCACTTTGAGTTTAAATAGAACTGCCAGACTGAGAGAGAGAGAGTCAAACTCTCACTAGGGCTCTATTAAATCTATCTAGGATTTAATTAAACCCTATTATTATAAATAGGGGACCATAAAACGTAGAAGGGAGAAACTCTCCACATTTTTGGAGCAGACACTCTCTCTCCTATGTTTTTGGTTTCTCTCTCTCCCTCTTGTGATCTCTCTTCTTCTTCTTGCTTCTCTCACCTGTGTTTGAGAGTTAGGGTTTGTGAAACCCTAGATCTGTGCTGAGGAGTTTGAGGGCATCTGGGATTGGCGTGTAGAACCTTGGTAGCACCATTGGAGGTTCGGATCTGTTTGCTTGGAGCGCTCATTGGAGGAAGAACCACTGTCTATTGGAGGAGCAACACTTGAGGCTCACCAGGTTAGCGGTTCTTTATTAATTCCTTCTGTTCATTGATTATTAATATTTATGGGATGCGAAAAAAACTCGAATCGATTAATTTCTACTGCGCATTCGAGTATGGGATGGATCCCTCTTGCTATATGATGGACTAGAGACGAATTTCTCCGTCCCTATTGTGATAAATAATTTTATGGGACGCAATAGGGAAGGAGAAACCCTAATAGGGATGCACCAGGATTCCCATGGGAAACCATGGGACACCCTAAAATTAAAATGGGGCACCCATGGGACACCATGGGATAACCCAGGGCGTGCAATACCCTAATTGGTTTATAATTGGTTTCCCTACGGAACCATGGTTTGATCCCTGGACCGTTGTTTGACCAACAGGGAGGACATGAGGTTCTAGGCAAAGAACAAAGGAGGGGGAAGAAGGGGAGAGCGGGGCATAGTGGTTGCTTGGTTGGGTTGTTGCAGGGGGTGGGGGCGGATGGGGTTGGCGCACTGCCCTGCCCTACCTGTGTTGTGCAGATACAGGGTCGCACGCAATGATAGCCTTACACCCGTTCGGGCAAGCGCTCGGGTAGGGGTAAGGTGATCAATGTGCGCCACCTTGTGTCTGCGCAGCACAGCAAGACGAGCAGCCTATGCTGTAGAAGATCTTGATCCAAAGAAGAAAGGGGAGAATGTCAGAGGGTGTGAGAAGCATGCACGTCTCATTATTATAATATTGAATATGTACCGTTTTACTTTTGGTTATTGATATTCTTTAACAAAAGAGAGATTTTCTTATTGTATCACTAGATTTGTAACCCTGATTTTTTGTCATTTGATTTATTCCTAAAAGTTATTTAATATAGGTGTAAAAAAAGATTTTCAAAAAGTTGAAAGTCATTTGTTGCAATTCTTATGTAAAATATATTCATTTTACACGGGGCAATTAAACGAAGATGTTAAATTCTAAATACATCAATAGAGATGCTATTTGTTTACCCAAAACAAATTTAACAAAAAATAGAGGTGCTATTGAAACACTCCCTTGATAAAATACTTCACATTAAGTTACAATCTTTACATCCAAGTATCCAACCAAATAGACCTTTTTATGAGTTGGGGACTAGCAATCAAGGCTTAAAAACTTAGAATTGAGATCCGGATGCTAGTTGATCATGACGAGGGTTTTCGGAATTGGTATTGGATAAGGGATCAACCTCGATCGTTATTGATCCAGATCACCTTGGATCAGCTTGGATCGGACAGATTTACCCTTGATTTTCATTCAAAATTCCATTTTTTTGCCTCTTCACATGATGAGTCATTTATCAACAGACCAATCAGAGGTTCACATGGCACTTTGGGCAAATCCTGAGTACCGAACCTGAATTCCGAGCATACCAAAGATCGGAGTTGTGTTAATATAAGTGAGTTCGTGGTACAGGCAAAGACGAACTAACCCTTACGAGTCGGCCAGTCGATGATGATACAAGAATAAGCCGATGCATGATTGATCAAGAGAATCCATCTACACCAATAATAAGGACGACTCGAGTCTACATGCTTGGTACAAATGAGAACGACACAAATTATTCGAGCCGAACACACGTAGGGCTAACTCAGAAAAACCATCCCCGCATATCCCGCGAAAGGCGCTTAACGTCTCCTAAACTATCGCCCTTTAACTTCGTCCATGCCAACGTGGCATTCGGGGTCCTTATCCCAATAATGGCTCCACGCAATCTGAGATTACGCAGAAGATTCCTCATCCGCTAGGACACACACTCTCTCTCTCTCTCTCTCTCTCTCTCTCTCTCTCTCTCTCTCTATGAAGTCTATAAATACCTTGGTAACCTACACGACTAGATCATCTGAATTCATTCTCGATTATCTGTTGCTAAGAGCACTGGCTTAGGCATCAGAGTGTCTTCTGCCTGCTCAGCTCGGTCACTCTCTTGCTAATTGCTTTATGTGTAGGACCGACCTGAGGAGGTCGACCACTCCAGTTCTTGACGCAACAACACCCTTCATCTGTACTAATCGATTAATACTGAATCACCCCAGAATTTGGATCATCCTTGATTGATAACAATCCAATACGGGCAATTTTGTCGATTTGATACTGATTCCTCAAACCATGAGCACGACCCCTATTAGGATACTATTCATACAAGGATAGTCCATCCGGATCGGCCCAAATCCCACGGTTTTAATCCCAGTGGTAATGAATCCGAGAGAATCAACAGACTTACACTCAGTTACAAGCAAATGTAAACCCGAACCGAACAAAGCAAATGCAGGCCCAAACCGACCACTTGATGCCCCTAGCGAGTAAGGTTGTCAATGAGTAACCAAGTACCAAATCTGGATCGGACCGAATACCCGGTTCCGATCTGGACCGAATTTAATATGGTTAAGTCCTGGATCTGAAAATGTCTTTATAGTTTGGTTCGGATCGGATCTGGATCTACCCACCTATCTGGCGGATCTATCCAAATCCGGACTGAATACCCGCCTTAAAAATTAACATAAAACCTTAATATTTTATTAGGTTTAAAAGACTATAATTGATGGTTACGTGGTTAACTTAACCCCGCAATTCTCACTTCTTTCTCTTTAGTCTTTACCGCTCCATCTTCCCTGGGGTAAGCAAACTGCAAACAAAAGATCTGCCGCAAACTAAGGGTGTCAATTGAGTAGTTTTTTGCGAGTTTCTTATGAAGAAGCAAACATTGATTTGTCTCGTGAATATCAGAACCGAACGAGAACCAAATGGCATAACTGAATTTAAATTGGATATAGTAACCAAATGTAATAACCAGATAAGAACCGAATCCAACAACCGGATTTTAACCAGATCCGAATCGAAACCGTTCAAGAACAAATAGAGTATTCAATTCTAGAACCGTTCCGAAACTTAGTCCAGATCTAGATCCCACTACCACTACTTGGAATCGAACCGAATCCAAACCGAATATCTGGTTTCGTACCCAATTGACACCCTTATTAGCGAGTACCAACAAGAGTTTGTAAGGAGGGGGAAAAATCAGTGAGATGTTGTAAGACAGTTTTCCGTACAAACGACGTTTTGAACGTTGGATTCGAATCTTACCTGATTCATACTATATATGTCAATCTGACGAACATAAGTTCGTCTCTAAAGGCCCAGGCCGCGATCTCTTTCCCTTATTTTATTTTTTCTCTCTCCTGCTGTTCCGTGTGCATTCTTCCGGGTTCCGGCAGTAAGAGCTGTCAGTTCTAAAGCTTCTCAAGCGAAGAAGCTCGTGTAAACCGGATAATGAGAACTAGGGTTTTGTATCGGTAATGTTCCTGGTTCGAGGGTTTTTTCCTGAATTCGGTTGCTGTTGAATATTAAGGATACTTTGAAGACTATCGGAGAAGACGGGAGAGAAAACATGTACAGCGGTTCCAGCGATGGAGAAGGTCACGAAGCAGTGCCAAGGAAGATCCCACCAGCATCCTCAATGTTGTGGGTTCGCAACCTTCGTAGGTTCATTGGATCCGGCGCCGGTCTGGGATCCGAAGCTCTGATGGGTCTGTTTTCCAACATTGCTGATTTTATTTTTCTCATGGGTAGCACACGGATAATTTTAAATTATATAGTTTGTTGATCACTCATTTCTACTTACCCTTGGTGATAAATCTTGATTAAAATTAGTGAAATGCTTCACTGGAATTCTAGCTTGTGTAAACTAGAGCGGCTTACTTATGAATTTGGTCCACCTTTTGCTGTTACTTTTGAGTTCCAAGTGCTTGTTCTACGTGCAAGTTTAATTGGGAAATTTTCCTAGAGAATGTTTGAACTTCTATTGGAAACCGAGTAGCAGCTTGTGTAAACTCTGTAGGCTGCAACACTAGTGAAGGGATGGTTATTTCAAAATGGGACTTTCTTTGGTTAAGTTTGGTTGATTGGTATCTTCCTTTCTCGTGCTGGCAACCAAGAGTCCTTTGGATACTTTAGTTGCTTTTTCCCCAAATCTTAGGCGATCCAATTGTTGGTAGCTTTTGATTATAGTTTCGTGGTCTTTGGGGGCAATGGCTTCTACTGTAAGTCTGTGATTTCATAGATATTGTTTAGGATATTATGGCAGAAGAGTAGATGTCCTACCTGCGACTGTGTTTATCTTATTAATGATATAGAGTATTGATAATGGCCTGGTTGGGGTCTTGCTGATTAATAGGATCGAGGAATTCTAGGGTTGATCTATTCCATATTTTTTTCTTTTTCACTTTAACCAGGAGTCTTAAACTTTGTGTCATCCTCAAGATAAGGAGGAAACATTGAAGATGTTGTTGACTACTGATGTTCATGCCAATGTACTGTATAGTTATTGTGGTTATTTGATGACTAGTCATTTACTGTTATTTTGCCATGCCAAGTCAATACTAGGCCTGGCCTAGACATCAGATACTAATAATCTTTATTACATAATGTAAGTATTAGGCATATTCCTAACTGATGCTTAAGTACACATACAACAGGCGTATAAAACTGCATAAAAAAGAAGATATTTTATTTGGGAAGAGGTTCTCTGAGCCAACCATAGAGGGTACACTAGCACCATCTCTTTATCTCTCTCCTCCTCACATGAAGTGACATCTCTGCCCCCTCTGTACAAAACTGTTTTGTTGCTTATTGATGTGCTAACCTATGCTGCTTGCTCAGAGAAATCTCTCCCAATTTACCTTTTCCCCTTAAATGTTTGTTCCTCAACACTACATGCATCTGGGATGAGTCTGCACCATGAAGCATATTACTGACATTTGATGGGTTCATGTAAAAAAACTGATCTCTCTTTTAGAGGGGTCACTTCTTATTTAATTGCTTATTTTTGCCTAATCATAGGAAATATTTTCCTTTATCTTACAAATTACCACTTTGACTGGCAGAGCTTGAAACAAAGAGAATATTGCTTGACATTTTTAAAGAAAAGCAACAAAAGAATGCTGAAGCTGGCACTATTCCAAGCTTCTACAGAAAGGCATGCGCTACAATTGTTTACTTGGGTGGTTGGCTCTTTTATCTTTATTGAATTAGTCACACATGCTCATGATATAATAATTGCCAGAGTTATGGGACGAAGTATGGCAACCAGAAGTTCTGGATTTGCCTGTTCCTTCTGACTGTGCTTATTCATTGGCTGGAATTGCTGCTGGGTAAGACTTGTTGGGTGTGCCTTCAGTTTTGCGCTGGATTGCCCATTTCAAGTGGGGCATGGAGCCATGTAGTGAGACTGAATGCCTGAGCTTTTGAAGCTCCAAGAGGGAAGGCCAATGTGTCATGCTTGTTACAATTGAAGAGCAAGAAGGACTTACACTTCTAATGGTGTAAATGAGCTAGTGCATTTTAGGTGTAAATAGAGTTGATCTCTATTGGGTGGTCACTCGGTTGTGAAAAAAGTTTTGTCTATTTTTCTGCTGGAGTTGTGATTTTCATGCTGAACATAGCATCTGTGGAATTCTTGTTTTCAGCTTTTTACTTGACTGCATAGTTGAAATTCTAATCACATGAACATGTCAAAATCATTTATTTATTTCTTGTTTTGTTTTTTTCACTTTTTTGGGTATTTCTATGTTGCAGAAACCTGAAGAAGGATCTATTAGTCACAGGGTTCAAAGGCTGGCAAAGTACCGTTTTCTGAAGGTATCTTTATGTGATTGATATTTGCTGCCTGTACTGCTTGATGCTGTTAATGTTCTTTGCTTGGGATTTTCATGCTTAGTTGTTCTGGGCTGTGTCGTGGTGTCCCATTCTCTGTTACATTATATTACAACTTGAACTCAATTTTTCTTTCCCATTGTATGTGTACTAGTTCATTCACTGGGGCCTGCCCTGTTGTGTGCTTTGTGCTCGTTATCCTTCAGTTTTTCCTTAGCATGCTTGATTGTTTTAGTAAGATAATTATATTCAAGTTCCCCACCACACTTTTGCAGAAGCAGTCAGATCTTTTGCTCAATGCTGATGATCTAGATGCCATGTGGGTTTGCTTAAGAGAAAATTGTGTCATTGATGATGCCACTGGTGCTGAGAAGGTACATATCCCTTTCACTTTGTTCTACTTCTATTTTGGTATTATGCTGCCTTTAAACTTTTCTTGTCAGAGTACCCCTTTTTTTTGGGTGATAAGTCAGATTGCTGTTTCTTTTGACTGGTCTTGGAAATCAGATCTTTAAATTTTTATTATTGTTTTTTGGTTTTGTTCCTCCCCCCTCCGGCAGGCCCCTGTGAGTCATTAAATGTTTTCTCAAAGCTTCTGGTCTTAATCCCACTTCAATTTGTTGAGTCTAAACATTCTGACTAATGCAATTCTTTTTTGCCTTGTTGCAGATGAACTATGAAGATTTCTGCCATATTGCATCTGTATGTACAGATCAAATAGGCCCAAAATGTCGACGTTTTTTCAGCCCTTCAAATTTCATGAAGTTTGAGAAAGATGAGTCTGGAAGAATTGCCATCCTCCCATTCTACCTTTATGTGATGCGCACGGTGGGTCTTGCTGTTGTGCTTTAAATAACTCCATTTTCATGGTACAAATTTCCTCTATTAGAATTGAACCATCTAGATAAAGTTTGTTCTCGACTGTCTTCAGCATCTGTCACCTTGGTGCTATTTTAATTAATATCTCTTGTTGGTGTTTGTTTTCCATCTTCAAATTCATTAACCAATTTTTTGTCATGCGAGGCTTTTGAGTGAGCATATTATCAGACTCCCTAGAAACCACATATTTGTTTTTGGAAAAATCCTGTTAACTTTCCCATATATTTCTCAAGCTAATTCTTGGTTTCTGCATGACTGAGGAATAGAATTGTGTTTGACCATGAGCCCTTTGTACCCGAGTATGGAGGATGAGTATAGGCTTTGTCATTGACTTCCTCATATACTGACATTGTTGTCAAGGCGGCTAGACGATCCAAGGCGGTAGAAGAAGGGGGGGGGGGAACCAAAGCAACAAGCAAGGTGCCCTTCGAGCAAAGGGAGCCTGGACGCCTAGTGACGCCTTGATAACTATATACTGAAGGTGGCGCCTTGATAACTATATACTGAATACTTGAAATATCGGTTAATGCTTTAAGGACTAATTAAATTATTCTTCTGCATCAGGAAAAGTCCTAAGATATATTATGTCGAGAAAAACTACATTAGTTCCTGTTTCTACTGCTCCATTAGACTTGTCCTAATCTTCCAGTTAAATGTAAACCTTCTGTCAGTGTGTTTTGACACCTCACACTCCTGTGTCTCCTTCCATCTGGCAAGTTCCTGCCTTGTAACTCTTTCCTCTGTGGCATATGCATGAAGAGGAATGGGCTTATTGTGAACTCACAGATTGTGCTGCATGTTTTGTTTAAGAGCGATTATTTCCCTTGTATGTTTCTGTAAGAATGTCATTTACCACTACTTATTGTTCATTGCTCTTGTTAGGTTTCACTTACTCAGGCAAGAATTGATATGAGTGAGCTTGATGAAGATTCTGACGGTTTCCTCCAACCTCATGTATATCTATCTTTGCAGTTTACTTACACCTTTGATCTTGGTCTCTTCTGTAGTTTTACTTTCTTGAAGTACAAAGGGTGCTTGTTCATGTGCTTAACTTATTCACTGAAATTTATACTTTGTAACAACACTAATTTATTTCACTTCTATTCAGGAAATGGAAGCCTACATAAGAGGCCTTATCCCTAATCTGGCACAGTTACGTGATATGCCTGCGGGTTTTGTTCAAATGTACTGCCGCATAGCTGCCCATAAATTCTTTTTTTTCTGTGATCCTCACAGACGAGGTTTGTCATTGTGTCTGAATTATGATTGCAATTGGGATGGGTTTCTAATTTCTTATTCTAATTAACAATAACCGAATTTAAAATCTGATGTATATTTTAATTGTTAAATATTGATATTCTTTAATTAGAAGAACACGTGGGGTTCTTCTGCTCAACATATCTGAAATGCAAATCTTATATTTGAATTTTGAGGCCAAAAGCATGCTTACAAAGAAGTTCTAAAATGCAATTTATTATTTAAGGAAACAATATTGGTGGCATACTAAAATGCAATTTATTATTTAAGGAAACAATATTGGTGGCATACTTACTTCTATTGATTGGTAAAATGTTTTCTGGCCATTTCATGGACCATATAACCCATAGTACTTCGGGAGATCCTTTCTTGTGTAAAAAGGTTCACTACTTGTCTGCTTTCAGGTTGTTAAAATATTTAAGAGTAGATTTTTTTTTTTCTTTTCTGACAGGTAAAGCATGCATAAAGAAGGTGCTGCTTAGTAACTGCCTCCAGGAACTTATGGAATTGCATCAGGTAGTTTGTAGTTAGCTACTAGCAACTATATTCTTGATGTTTTCATGTTGCCCCCTCTTGACGGAAGTATATTTGTGGGTTTTCCTTGAGTTGATGCCCAATCTTCTATAAGAAGTTAATAAATATGCGTTATTCAGTAAATGCCTCTAAGATCTGTGCTTTCTCTTAATTACTTTTTTTGTCGAAATTCAAACTAAACTCGACTCACCTGAACTAAGCTTTCTGCCAATCAAATGGGGTCTGCTATAGGAATCCTAACTATACTTATGTTAGTAGGGAAAAAAGCAACTTGTATACCATCTGATTTGCTGGGTTTGGTTGCACTGGTCATCTATATGAGGGCCGCAGTTCGAAATTTCGGTCCAAATACCGAAATTTCAAAGAAGTATATTGATCTCTAAAAAGAGCAAAACACAGGGATGTCAAGATTTAAACAAAATTTCGAAGATTTTGATGAAATTTCGACTCTTTTCGAGCTTTTATCCCTGTTAAGATATGTACAATGGTGCATTGTGGTTAGTGGCTGTCCGTTGAGAGGGTTTGTCCCTAGTGTATTATGAGTTGGTTTAGTTAGTAGTTGGGTCTTAAGTCTAGTTTGTGTCTAGTTTTATTTCCTATTCCTATTTCTATTGTGTTTGTACTTTGACTCTTAGTAGGAATTCCTACTAAGAGTCATGCTTCTATAAATAAAACAGAGCATCACCATGATAGAGACTGAATCTATTGTGGGCTCGTCAAATCCTCAATCTCTCTACTTGCAGGTACTGGTTCCAGGTTTTGGGTGCTAGATTTTTTTGAGTTATGAAGAAGAAGAAAAAGAAAAACAACTTTGAAAACCCTTGGTTGCTGAAACGTTAAAAAAAAAAAAAACAAGAAGGTTTTTGAAGGTTGAAAAAAGAGAGGATTGGAAACTACAACTCGGGAAGAAATCCTTCTTCATGAGGGCGTTATGGGATTTATGTGATGCTCATCCTTCCTGATGCTGATTATTGTTGCCATATGATGGTGAAATGAAGAAATGAGGGCACTGGGAAAAAATGACACTTGGGATTTGGTGAGTCTCCCTCTAGGAAAGAGACCGGTTGGCTGCAAGTGGGTCTTTGTAGTCAAACATAAGGCTAATGGAACAGTGGAAAGATTTAAGGCAAGTTTGGTTGCTAAGGAATTCACTTAGACTCGTAGAATTGACTATCAAGAAACCTTTGCTCCAGTAGCAAAAATGAACATTGTCTCAGTCATTATCTCTTGTGCAGCTAATTAAGGATGGGATCTTCAACAACTAGATGTGAAGAATGCTGTTCTTCATGGGGAGCTTGAAGAGGAGGTATACATGGACATTCCACCTAGTTTTGATGCTGAAGAAACCCAGGGCAAGGTTTGTCATCTCAAGAAGGCTTTATATGCACTAAAACAATCACCTAGAGCTTGGTTTGGTCATTTCCATAGAGCCATGGTGTCAATTGGCTATAAACAAAGTAATATTGAATTGCTGATCATACTTTGCTTATCAAGAATAGAGGGCAGCTTATCACAATATTGGTCGTTTATGTGGACGATATTGTCGTCACTAGAAGTGATGTTGATGAAATAAATAAATTAAAGATCTATTTGGGAATTGAGTTTGAAATCAAGGATCTGGGAAGACTTAGATATTTTCTTGGGATTGAGGTTGCTTATTCAGCTCAAGGTATATTTCTCTCCCAACAAAAATATACACTTGACCTTTTGTCTGAAACAGGAATGTTGGGATGTAAGCCTGCAAACACTCCCTTGGAACCTAATACCCACCTAAAGAATAAAGATGGGGATCCTGTGGACAAAGGCAGCTATCAAAGACTAGTTAGTCGATTGATATACTTATCATACACACATACCCTGATATAGCATTTGCAGTTAGTGTGATAAGTCAGTACATGCATGATTCTAATTCCACTCATCAAGAGGCTGCTTACAGAATACTTTGATAGTTGAAGTCTTCTCCTAGGAAAGGTGTTCTTTTTTCTCCTCAGGGTCACTTGAGAGTGGAGGCATACACTGATGCAGATTGGATAGGATGTCCAGATGACCGGAGGTCTACCTCTGGATATTGTACTTTTGTTGGTGGGAATGTAGTGACTTGGCAGAACATGAAGCAAGCTGTTGTTGCCCGATCCAGTGTAGAGGTAGAATTCCGAGCTATGGCCCACGGTATTTGTGAGATTCTTTGATTACAAGGACTCCTTCATGATTTGTGTGTTCCTGTTGAGCTGCCCATGCGTCTGTATTGTGATAGCAAATCAAGAATAAGCATTGTTCACAACCCAGTTCCACACGATCGTATCAAGCATGTTGAAATCAATCCGTCGTTTCATCAAGGAAAAATTGGAGCAAGGATCCCTTTGTTCAATCTGGGGACCAGGTTGCAGATATTTTTACTAAGGGAATTAATATTAAAATTTTGTTATCTATTGTTAGCAAGTTGGGCATGTTTGATATTTATGCACCACCTGGAGGGGTAGAAATGTAAGACTAACTTAAGTTAATTTAGTCCCAAGTAAACCCACTTATCCAAACTAGAAACAAGGGAAGAATTAGAAGGTTTAGGAAATCAAACCAAACAAGCCATTGGAACTCAACCAAGCTTGGATCAATTGATGCTTGTATGGAGTAGAAGCTCTGCTGAAAGTCTCACTTGAATCTGATGGTTGAATTGGAAGATATGGCAGCATCACAAAAATAGAAACTAAAATTCTGCAGACCAAACCAGCCACCAGTTGGGGCTCAAGTTTGGATAGAGTGTAGGGCCTATTGAGGGAAGGCTTTGCTGCAATTTTGGTGAAGTTCTGATGGATGGAATTTAAGTTATGAAGGTGGAATGAAAATAGAAGGTTTGTGAATATGGACGATTCCAGCCAATGGAATGGGGTAGAAGTGGGGTTCGAATGGAGGGGGTGATGGTGTGAGGTGATGCTCCAAAACTCTGCAGGTTTTGATGAAGGAATGTGGAGATATCCCACTCTGATGTTGCAGCAGAGAAACAACTCGCAGGAACAGCAGAGGTCTTCAATTGATGGGTACAGCAGCAGCAGCCACATTAACAATACTTTGGGCACTGGGGAACAGCAGCAGCAGCCTTCGGATGTTCTTCACAATGGTTATAGTAACCACAGTAACACAGCAGTACAAGAGATCGATGGCAAGGAAGAGAGGACTATAGAAGATGGGATAGGTGGATTAGGCTCTCGCTGAGCCAGGCTCCTTCAACCCTTCATTGTCACTCAACTGGGCAAGGAGAATTCAGAACTAAAAAGCAATTTTCATTCACCTACTAAATTGTGGGGAGGCTTTTAAAAGCCCCTTTACAATACATAGAGGGCCATACATGGGCCTCAAGTAACAAAAGAAATAAAAACTTAACATAATTAGAAACTAAATACTGCATAAGAATAGAAACTAAATTAGATCTTTTAAAGTCTTCACTTCTCCTTGTGGGACCCACTTGGATGGCTTAAGAGGTGCAGCTAAACTTCACAGCTTGTGATCCCCACCCTTTAAGTTGTCTCTATCAGTGCAGCTTAAAGACTTTTAAAAGACAATGACAAAATTGCCCCCATGATCTGGGTTTGGAAGACCCAGCAAGGCAGCAAATCTCTACCCTATTAGGTTGGACCACCATTGGTTAGCCTTATGGCCCAATGGGTTGGTCCACCGATTGGTGAAGTGAACCAGCCCTTCTCCCATGAGTGCCCTTGACATATTTCTTGCCAAACAGCTTGACATCTGCATCAGGGAGTGTTGTAAAATGGGTTCAAGGGTATTTATGTCCTAGGGGTATTTTTGTCCTTGTACCTATTCTACAATGTTCTCTCATCTATTATAAATAAAGAGGGGCTGTGATCATAAAGACACAAGCCATTATTCTCAAATCTCCACACAATCTAATGGTTTGAATATGTGTAATCATACTTAAATAGGCTTGCCTTGAAGTTTCAGGGAATAATTTGACTGTTTGACAACTAAAATGCACATTTTGGTTTTTTGGCCAAAATGTGGAACCAAAATATTAACGTTTCACAAAATATTTCGGTTTCGACCAGGCTCGAAATTGAAATTTTGAACCTTGATGGGGACAACTTGGGGTTTTTTTTTTTTTCTCTCAAATCAGAAAATTTGAGGTGTTCTACAGATAGCAAAACCTATTTAGAAATCATGGACCCTCACCTCTAAGTGTCAGGGGATCAAGGGCATGTGGTGTAAAGCTTCTTACAGGCACAAATAGGATTAGCATTTATCTAATTTTAGTTTTTTAGTGTTCAGCGTTATCACTTTCTTTTCGTTTAGACCTCAGTTTTTCCTACTTTCTTTGTTTGGATCCATGTAGCCGACCCCATTAAGTTGGGATAAGGCTGAGGTTGTTGTTGTTGTTGTTGTTGTTGTTGACCTTCCATGAGAAGGTAACTTCCAGTCAGCCTGACTGTTATATTTTGATAAGCTAGATACATTTCTTAAAAGTTTTTGTTTGATAAACTGGTGTTATCGTGAATATGAAAGCCAAAAAGAAAGAGGAAAAATAAGTTTTTGGATTAAACCAGTGAATGAACTGCTTATATCTATTTGATACGAGACGAAGTGCAAATTATCAAATATTCAAATTGCAGTTTTTACTGCCACTTTTTCGTTCTTTTTGGAGCTGATCCGATACGTGTAACTTCTGTATCTTTTAGGAAAGTGAGGAAGAAGTCACTGATACTGAGCAAGCCGAGAATTGGTTTTCTTTGACATCCGCACAACGGATATGTGGTACGTTGTTTGGATTTTCTATTAGTCCATGGAATAACTGCTTGTGTTTATTTGATTTTATTGTTGCATTATTTTTTGTGTGCTATACCAGCTATTATGCATGAATAATACTAATATGTGTGTCCCTCATTGAAGGTGACTTCAACATGGTCATCTTTTGGCTTCAAGCCTTTTCTTGCAGCTTATAGAGATAACTCTTCCTCATTGGGAGGTTCTTCTTGTGAAGAATGTGTTCAGCTAATTCACTTGCTGACAAATTTCCTCTTTTTGTTTTTTGTTGTTGGGTGGGGGGGGGGGGGGCATTCAATGTCTTCACTGTTTATGGGACCCTGCCTTTTGAATAGTTTCTCTGGGGTACTTGTCCACAAATGGGTTGGCATATGGTCAAATGCAACATGAGTCGGTTACTTGATGGTGTTGCATTCATATAAGAATTTTGGGTTGCAAAAGAAAGCAGTCTCAAACTTTCTCTTAATCTTCCTGCAGATATGTTTCTGGCTCTAGATAAAGATATGAATGGGACTTTGAGCAAGCAGGAGCTTCGAGAATATGCGGATGGGACTCTGACAGAAATTTTCGTTGAGCGGGGTACGAAAGGAGGAAGTTTATTCAACTTTCAGGATATAATTGTCTGCTGTGGATTGTCTCGGGTTTTTTTGAGAGTTGCTTCTTTGCTAACTAGATTGTGGCTCTTTGTTTTATCATTTCTAACAGTGTTTTACCTCGAATAATTTTCAGTTATGTTGTATTTCTTATGATTCAACTCATAAATTTCATCAACTGTTTTGGAGTGGGTGGGTGGGTTGGTTGGAGGGGGGGCAAATACCTGTTTTACAATACTACTAAGGAATTGATTGCATTCCCTAACCTCTTCACAGCATTTGATGAACATGTCCGACGTGGGAAAAGCGGAGGTGGTAATTCCAGGGAAATGGATTTTGAGAGCTTTCTTGACTTTGTTCTGGCTCTGGAAAACAAAGATACACCAGAAGGATTGACATATTTGTTTCGGTGTCTTGATCTTCACGGACGGGGGTTTCTTACGACAGCTGATATCCATACACTTTTTAGGTAAGATTTTTCAATGAATGACAGGATAATTTAAGCATAAATATCATGGAACCATCCTTGGTGTTGGTCTGCCATAATTTGCTCTCTACCGGCTTTCTTGTTGATGTGCTTGAGTATGTTTTGGTTTTCTCACTTGAAGCTTTAAAATGGAAGAAAAGAAAGGAGCATCCAAAAGCAGAGATGCTACCTGATACAGTCTTCCTAAATTAATTCCTAGTAATTTCCTGCGTGTAGTTCTGGACTCAGATCTACAGGTCTCAAAATTACTGGATATATGAAGTGCAAAATTAGGACACTGAGGGTTTGTTAAAAACTTTCAAAACCGCTTGTTGTTTGTAGAGAATTTACATTCCTCCCCTCCCCTCCCCTCCCCCTCCCCCCCCCCCCCCCCTTCCCTTTTACCCTCTGCTTTTCGTGAGGGGAAAAAATCTGTTTTTAGTTACCTGAAATAAGATATCTTCTCTTGCTCTGTAATAGAGATGTGCACCAAAAATGGATCGAGGGAGGAAACTATGAGCTGTGTATCGAGGATGTAAGGGATGAGATCTGGGATATGGTGAAACCATCAGACCCACTAAGGATTACACTGGCTGATCTCCTTGCTTGCAAACAGGGTGGGACTGTTGCCAGCATGCTTATAGATGTCCGTGGTTTCTGGGCCCATGACAACAGAGAGAATCTTCTTCAAGAAGAGGAAGAGCCTGAAGAAGAAGGATGAACCTGTTGGTTCTTCTGAGTTACTGCTTCTGCTGGCAATGTATGAACTTGTAATTTTTACTAGCATAAACATTCAATTTATTGTAATTTGAAAGAGAATGGTCAGCATTATGTAGAACATGTAGTTATGTAAATACAGCTAAAGATTGGTTGGATTTCTGGACAATCCGAAAAGAAAAGGATCTTCTTATTCTTAAAACACATGCAAGATATATCACTGCACAAAGTCTAATAATTACTCCATCCTTAACTACTTCATTTGTGAATTTCATAGTAATAGAAATACAATTCTGACCAAGACAGAATTTATAATCTGCTATTTTCTTGCGTAGTAGGCAAAGATTTGCCTCCATGGAAAGATTGATTCATTCGGATCGACATTACATTAGGATCCAACTATATTGCATTGGCAGAATTTATGTTGTATATTTGAAATAGTCAACACCTTCTTGCCTCATGGTATAATCCTCTTCCCGTTGAGCCTCCCACCCTACCCCACCCAACAGCCTAATTGAAAAAATGTTACTGGTCTGGTGTATACAGTATGCAGTTAATATGGATTTGATACTTTCTCGACATGGGTTGGTATGTTACCGGGGAACTTTGTTCAGTTCATATGGATTTGAAGCTCTTCCTTTTTGGATAAGCATGTTTCATATAACAGAATCTTCATCCTTTTTTTTAATTTTTGAGAAAAACTTAGGCCAGCTTCTCTCTTTCATCAAGATCAGGTTCTGACATGGTAACTTGTTTAGTACATATTACTAGGGCTGCAAGTTTGGCCCTGTCGGCCCGAACCCGCCCTGAGCTCGAACAGGGCCTGGGCTAAGATTCCTGGCCCTGAGGGCGGGTTAGGGCCAGAAATTCCTGGCCCTGAGTCAGGGTCAAGTTGGGTCAGGGTTGAGACCTCGGGTCAGCTCGACCTTGATTTTGGCCCTGAAGAAATTTCTTTATTTATTAAAAAATAAAAGGTATTATTTGTACATTAAGTACTTAGCGGACTAGATAGTTTGTTATGTGTAAAATCCAATAGCTACCAAAAGGTCTTGGGTTCAAGCCTTCTCTCTCACATCTTTTGTCTTGTAATTTTAATTTAATTATTGCAAGGCTAGGGCCAATCAGGGCCGACTTGGGCTGGGCTTGGCCCGTCAGGGTCAAGGTTAGGATCAAGGTATTTAGGCCCTGAATCAGGGCCTGGGCCCAGATAAGGGGACTCAGGGTTGGGCTAGGGTTTTGAAAAGCCCGGCCCAACCCGACCCTGTTGCAGCCCTACATATTACAGTCTCTAAGGCTGCATACATTTGCCCTTCCTAAACCCAACAGTAGCGGGAGCCTCATGCACTGAGTTGAGAAGATGACTATTATAGTTATATAATCATGATTATAAAACTTTTAATTTTCTTTATAAACTGATGTCCTTTCTCTTTTCTTATCTTCACTTGCAATTAGAGGGAGCCTATAAGTAATGCCTTACTTCAAAGAAAAAATAATCTGTGAAGACCCTCTGAGACTTGGATTGGCCACTAGCTTCAATAAGGTAAATTTGATTATAATGGTGAAGCCTTTAATGTTGGCAATTTGATGATTTCCTTAACAATTGTACATTTGCTGAGGACATTAAATATGTAAGTGCATTAATAATATTTAAGTAAATAGAACAAGATTATCTTTCTACACTTTTGGATACAAAATGGGAGATGTTACTTGTAAATAGAACAAGGGGCAAGCCCGGTCCAAGCTGCCCAAGAGGGGTAGGTCGGACCCGACCTGACCCTGGTGCGCATGGGAAGAACCAACCACTTATGTGGTTGGGTCTATTCCTCCCTCTTAGATAGATTCCCAGTGGGAGTCTAAAAGGGGCAGGGGTCTTAGGGTTTTGGCTTTATATAGAAAGCTTGTAACCCTAAGACCTGTAGATCTGAGAAACCAAATTCTCCCTCTCTCCAGTGTTTTGTGTTCTCTTTGGGATTCCATCTCTTCCTAGGGATTTGTGGTGTGCAGTTCTCTGTGGAGAAACCTATCGTGATCGTGGAGCTTCGTTCGAGTGCACGTAACCATTAGCTTGGCGTTTGATCCTTCTTCCGCTGCGCTTCCATACACATTCAGGTATGATCCTGTTGGTGGCAAAAATATCCAACATTCTCACAGAATGGCGCGGGGTAGAATAGGTGTGGGGCGTGCCAGAACCTTTGACGTAGACTCAAACGGGCTGAAATTTTGCCTATCTGACTTCAACCAGGGAATCTAGGGTTCCCTTGTGCCTGAGTAGCTCTAAGGACCTTTGAGTTAGACTTCAAAGATATCGATCTCGATGGGATTCTTAACAAAGCGCAAAAATAGCTAACAGGGATTTATATGATGCACAAAGACAAATATAGAATACTTAATAACTGATTAAATAATGGAAAGTAAACAAGCCAATATCAGATCATACCAAACTGTTGAGGTGGACAAACTCCTGATACCTCCTCCTAATGGTTAATTCGTTGACTGTAACGTATACTTCCCAGAAGAGAAAAACAAAAGCAAAATAGAAAACTAACAAGTAAATGCTAAAAGGAAGATAAATGCTAAAAGTAGTGTATTGAGTTATTGTGAGTCCTTATGCACAACAACTCCTTGGCTTTTATAGATAATCCCAAGTCTGTTTGGTGGTCACAGCCGTCATTCTCCCATAGTAGCCTTCGTGCCTTATCCCTTTGCTTGCCACGTGGCCCACTGATAAAGTGCTCCCTGATCATATCCCTTTGCCTACGCTGTTGTGGACATGGTGGGCCTTATCCCTCTTGCTTGGAAATAGGGAGCGTTACTCCTGTTTGGAGATTTTCTCTCAACCAACTCCTTTGACCTGGTCAGCCTACACCATCCTCACCTGATGATGTGTCCAGCTCAGTACTGAGCGTGAAACGAGTCCCAACAGATCCAAACCCTAGTTAATTTGGATATTGGTGTATGTGAGAATTAACAATGGTATCAGAGTCATTGGCTTATAGTTCACACGTTTTTTTTTTCTTTTTTTTCTTTGTTCCCCATGCCTCGCTGCCCTTTGTGCACGCCCGTAACAGCAGGCCGGGGCCAACGGCTGCCGCTGATGTGTGCAGGGGAGCGCACGACCTAGGCCGAGCACAACAGCAGCATCAACGGGCCGTGGCCTGCGCTACCGCGACCTTGTGTAGTAGGGTGTACACATGGCAACAGCCCCTAGCTAAGCCAAGCAGCTGCTGCCGAGAAAAAAAAAAAAAGGAAAATGGAGAAGAAAAAAACAAAAAAGAAAAAAAAAAACATAGGTCACCATGATCACTTTTCATGATTGCAATCATGATGATTGATGGTTGAAAAGTAATCATGAAAAGTTTTTTTTTAATGTTTTTTTTGAAACAGCATCTGTGGTTTTTTTTTTTTTTTTTTTTTTTTTTAAGCATCTGTCTGTGATGTGCCTGTGCGCACAGCAGCGGCAGCAACAAGCCGTGGCCTACAGCTGTTGTGGCTGTGTGCCACAAGGCTGCTTGCATGGCGGCCAACCCCACGATAAAAAAAAAGTGCAGATTCAAATTTTTTAAGGATTTGTTTATTAGGGTTTTTGGGGGGAGGGTGAGAATCCCTTCACCCACCCCCTTACCTTTTTCCCTAATGGGCTTATATTTACAAGTATGGGCCGGTTTTCTTTAGGGTCTTAATTGTTGCTTTTATATTTATTTTTGTTATTATATGTTTAAAAATTTAAATTAGCAATTATAAACCCTCCCATTACGGTCCAGACCGGTTTGACGCTACCATTGGGGTAATGCTGTCAAACACCCCATCTCTTGCACAACATGTGTTTTTATTATTTTTTATTTTTTTCCATGGGATGGATTTGGGGCTTGCATAGTGATATGATTTTTTAGATGTACGTGCATTAGAGTTGATACCTGGAAGTGATACAAAGTGCAGTGCTCGCCGATAGTTTGTAGTAGGAATCTTGAATATAAAGAGCCGGTTGTAATTTTTAATATTTTTTGAGAAGTCATGTAATAATGACAGCTACTGCACTGCATATCACAACCCAGTACCGACTCGGCATATCACTTCAAGTACCAATTTGGGTCTCTTATGTGAGTCCCTTGCGCATCTGATGTATGGTGCATTAAATTGTGGTTAGGAGATGTTTTTTCCTCCTATATTTGTTCGAAATCAATTAAAGATATACGTCCCCGGACCCATACAATGTGAGATTTGACTACCAGCTTAGCGAAGTTTTTGGTCTTACCGAGTGGGTAAACATTAATTTTAATTAGGATTTCTTGAACAAATTTGGTTTATGGATGTATACTAAATGTTCTCCCGTGCACATTATAGTGATAGCTTCTAAAAGTGTAGTTGCTGATCTTAACCAAGGCAACAAGTTGGATGGCACCAACTATGACATGTGGCACCGAAATGCCAAGTTCTTGCTTAATGAGCAAGATTACCTTGAACTCCTGACCATTGAAATGACCCCACCCGAAGTGGATACTACCGCCCGTCACCATCAAGAAAAAGAGGTTTACGACCATTAAAATGACCCCACCCGACATGTTAAGCATAATGCACAATGATCTCATCGGCCAACATGAGAAATGCGAGACTGCCAAGTCCATGTGGGACCAGGTAAAGCTCGATTGTGGAGGTACATCCACTACCAACCTTAGGTCCATGATTTTGAAGTTTGAGATGTACCGTAAGGACCCCAAACACACTATGGTTGAACACCTCAAGGTCGTGAAAGACATGATCCGAGAATTAGATGATGTTGGGGTACACCTTACCGATGAGCAGCAAGTACAAGCCGTCATTAGGACATTGCCTGATTCCTAGGGGCAAATGAACATAGTTCTAACACATAACGACACTATCAAGACATTTAATGACATTGCCGCTCATGTGGAACTAGAGGCTGAGCGCCTAGAGGCGACCCAATCACATGCCCTTGTCACCCAAGGGGGGCGACGCAAGAATGGGTCTAAGCGCAAGAGATAGAGGACCACTGGGAATCAAAACCAAGCTCAGAACGCTGCACCAATTGGGCGTAAGACCACCAAGCACGACGTGGCAAGCGAGGTGTAAAGAAAGATATCACCAAGGTCAAGTGCTATAACTGTCAGAAGATGGGACACTTCGCATGTGACTGCACTGAAGTGAAGCAGGTATCATTTTTGCCCCTCTCTCCTTGTACTTTTATATGTACACACGTTTTGGTTGCCCAAACCCAATCTGACTGGATTGTGGATACAGGTGCAACAAGACACATAGCGCGAGATCAAGGAGGGTACGTAGATTATAGGAAGATTTCAGATGGCGCCCAAATTATCTACATGGGGAATGGCACAAGTGAAGCAGTTCGAGGAATTGTTACCTACCAGCTCACCTTGCGCACTAGGCGCATCTTGCTACTTCATGATGTGTTATACGCACCAGAAATCCAGCATAATCTACTTTCTGTTACTGCATTATTGACTTTAGGATATTCCTTTATTTTTTATGGTGACTCATTTGAGATACGATTGGATGGTAGTGTTTTTGAATATTGTAGACTTGATAATGGTTTTGTTAAATTAAATTTAATAATTCCTATTGTTTTCTCTTCATCTTTTGTAGTTGATTCTAATACTAGTCCTAATTCAATTACATGGCATGCTAGACTAGGACACATAGGTCGAGATAGGATGGGACGGCTAGCTTGAGAAGGCTTTCTTGACTCATTCGCTAAAGTTAACCTGCCGACATGTGAGGCCTGTTTAACGGGTAAGGCCCACCGAAAGCCTTTTAGAAAGGCTAAATGGTCAACCTAGACCCTACAGCTTGTCCATTCGGACATCTGCGGACCAATGAACGTGAAGGCACGTCATGGTGCTTCCTATTTTTTCACATTTATTGACGATTACTCACGATTTGGTTATGTCTATCTAATCGCTCACCGCTACGAAGTGCTAGATTGCTTCAAACGCTTTGTAGCATATTTTGAGAATAAAAAAGGCAAGAGTTTAAAAACTCTACACACTGATCGAGGACACGAATATTTATCAAATCAATTTAAAGAGATGTGTGAGGAAAAATGAATCACCGGATAACTCACTATTCCCCACACCCCGTAGTAAAATGGTGTAGCGGAGCAGAGGAATAGGACGCTTTTAGATATGGTTAGATTGATGATGGTGCAGGCCAATCTCCCAATATCTTTCTGGGGGATGCTATGTTGACCGCTACCTATGTCCTTAACCGCGTGTCATCACAGTCAGTTCCTTCCACTCCTTATTAATTGTGAAAAGACGCAAAGCCCACTTTGGGGCATCTGCAACCATGGGGTTATGCAGGATATGTTCATAGTACCTCCCATAAGTTTGGAAAACTTGGCCCTAGAGCTAAAAAGAGTATCTTTATAAGGTATTCTGATACCTCGAAAGGCTATATAGTATACGGTGAACATCAAGATGGAGAAATGACAAAGAGTGAGTCCCACGATGTGGATTTTCTTGAGACCGATTTCCCTAGCATCAGTGACGCTAGCAGAGACCTTGATCTCTTTGAGATAGAGACTGATGAAAACGTTTCACCTACTCTTGGCGAGGGTGAGGAATTAAACACTCATCAAGAGATTGCCAAAGAGAGTGAGAGTGATCATCAGCCCAGTAGGAGTACGCTACCTAATGAAAGTGCATAACCCGTGGGTCAAGAATCCTATGTGCGTAAAAGTGTACTTGGACACGTTCCCCGATGTCATTTTGAGATTGAAGGGGACGTTGCCCTCGTCTGTGTCCCGAGGGACGAGGATGAGCCAGCCTCAGTGAGTGAGGCGCTCTCTTCTCCAGCTAAGGAAATGTGGCAAGCTCCTATGGAAGACGAGTTGAGTTCTATGAGTAAGAACCAAATCTGGGAGTTAGTTGATCTTCCACCTGGGTGCATGGCCATCGGGAACAAGTGGGTCCTGAAGGTCAAGCGAAAGGCAGATGGATCAATTGATAAGTATAAGGCACATCTTGTGGCAAAAAGGATATACCAAAAAAGAGGGTATAGACTATGATGAGACGTTTCCCCTGTGGTGAGAATGGCCTCCATACGTCTCATTCTAACCATTGTCGCAAAGTTGGATTTGAAACTCTACCAAATAGACGTTAAAATTGCTTTTCTCAATGGAGAACTGGAAGAGGAGATTTTTATGACTCAGCCTGTGGGCTTTGAGAAGAAGGGACATGAGCGCAAAGTATGCAGTCTCCAACGTTCCATCTATGGCCTTAAATAATCGTCTAGGCAGTGGTACATTAGATTTCACCATGCCATTACCACCGTGGGTTTTGACATGATTGAAGAGGACCACTATGTGTATGTTAAACGATCCAAGGCAGGTTTTCTTATCCTATCCTTATATGTTGACGACATCTTGTTGGCTGGGAATGACATTGAAATGATTGTCGCTACTAAAAAGTGGTTGTCCTCTACTTTTAAGATGAAGAACATGGGTGAAGCCAACTTTGTGTTGGGTGTGAAGATTGTGAGGGACCGCGTTAAGAGACTTTTTAGTTTGCCTCAAAAGACTTACATAAAGAAAGTCCTGGAGCGATTCCATATGAACAACTCAAAACCCATTGACACCTCAATGGACAAGTCATGCATTTTGAGCCTAAACCAATGCCCTAAGAGTGATGAAGAGAGAAACCAAATATCCAAAATACTCTATGCAGTGGCAGTAGGCAGTTTGATGTATGTGATAATGTGCACGCGTCCAGATATTTACTTTACCATTGGCATGGTGAGCCGTTATCAGAGTAACCTAGGGCCAGTTCATTGGCAAGCAATAAAGAGAATACTTCAATACCTACGTGGCACTACAGACCTCTCGCTCACCTTCAATGGTTCAGACTTGAGACTGAGAGGCTATAGTGATGCTAATTGGGCTAGTGATAGAGACGAGTGCAAGTCCACTTCGGGGTATGCATTTATCCTGAGAGGCGGGGCTATCACTTGGAGTAGCAAGAAACAAACTTGCATCGCCCTATCCACGATGGAGTCAGAGTACGTCTCATATTCGGTAGCTGTACAGGAGGCCGTTTGGCTCAGGAGGTTCTTGTTGAGACTTAGTGTTTTTGCTCACTCAGACGACGCTGTGCTTATACACTGTGACAGCACGACAGAGCATGCATTTGTGAAGGACCCCAAATTCCATAGTAGAGCCAAGCACATTGACATACGGTACTACTACATTTGAGACATGGTAGTGCGAGATGAAGTTGTTCTGCAGTATATCTCCACTGGCAATATGTTGACTGATCCACTGACTAAGCCTATTGCTAGAGATGTTTTCCTAGTTCCCGTTAGGAACTTGGGACTTAGGTGGATTTGATATGTATTTTCTTTGGGAACACTTTGTTTGTGATGGACATTTATCTGTATTTCTCTTACATTTATTAATGAGCATATATTTGTTTGAGTAATCTTGTGCATATATATTTATTGTTTGTCAAGATGTCACCAGGCATTGAATCGACCCACTCACACGGGTTATTCGCCTCGGCGCTTGAGCGTAGAGAGCGAGATGAGCCTAGGAACATGTGTGCTTGATGGCGCCTTAGTTAGAGCTAAGATGAGACCTTTCCTTGGTCCAACTTGGAAGATACCACACTTCTAAGCAGCCTGTTAGAAGCCGGATGTGAGGTTCTAGGCAGAAACCATGCAGACGACTGTACTAGAAACTCAGGTTAGGCACTTAAAGTAGCGACTAGACTAAGATCTGTATGGCGTTTATTTACAGCGAGTGACATGCCCACCCTAGTGGGAGTTATGCTATAGCATGCATATTATACTGCATGTGCTCATGTTGACTGATTGTGAGAGTGATAGAATGGATCCCTGCTTCATCACTGTGTGAACTACATGGATTATATTAATCCCACAGTACCCTTATTACCTGAGACGATGTCATGAAAAAGACACCCAATGACGCTACTTTGACGTTCTCCTTAGGATCATTGATGATGCAGTCCAGTGAAAAACAATTGGGAAAGCTATTAGGGATATTTGAATTGACATGAGGGGGCTTAGCGAAAACCATCGGACGTTACACCTTTGTTATGTGACTCATTGCCCGGGCGACGTGTCATATTTGTGATCGACGCAGTCATGAGTACATTACATACCAAGGATTAACACTGCTCATCATGAGGGGTCGATAGTGTTAGATCTGTTGTAAGTGGATCATTTGGGGTATTTCGAGATTGTTTGTGAGTGATGTACTATATTGGTTAGATGGAAGCTTGATATAGTACTCCTACCTTATTTTATCTCGATAGGTCACACGCCCCATTTCCTATATGAAGAGTTACATAATTGAAAGAGACTTGAATCCATAGTTAAACTATTGCGCCCCATGAGGGCGAGTGGGAGATGTAAATAGAACATGGGCCAGGACCGGTCCAAGCCTCCCACAAGGGGCAGGTCGGACCCGACCCAACCCTGGTGCGCATGGGAAGAACCAGCCACTTAAGTGGCTGGGTCTATTCCTCCCTCTTAGACAGATTCCTAGTGGGAGTCTAAAAGGGGCAGGGGTCCTAGGGTTTTGGCTATATATAGAAAGCCTATAACCCTAAGACCTGTAGATCTGAGAAACCAAATTCTCCCTCTCCAGTGTTTTGTGTTCTCTTTGGGATTCCATCTCTTCTCAGGGATTTGTGGTGTGGAGTTCTCTGTGGAGAAACCTATCGTGATCGTGGAGCTTCGTTCGAGTGCACGTAACCATAAGCTTGGCGTTTAATCCTTCTTCCGCTGCACTTCCGTACACATTCAGGTATGAAACCCTAGTTAATTTGGATCTTGGTGTATGTGAGAATTAACATTACTAGAAAAATATGCAATACATAGATTGCTCCTCCTCAACCCTTTTAAAATATCATACAATGTGTGCTATAAAATCTTTTTTTTTTTTTGGTAAAAGAGGAACTATTTATAGAAGTGTGACCAGCACACGGTATCCAAACTAAAAACATTTATCCTATTAGATGATACTTGTCTTTTGTGCTGTTTAGCTGTTGAAATGGATTGGCACTTATTCCTCTCATGTAATTTTTCAAAAAGAATTTGGGCAGTAGGACCACTATGCGAAATGTGGTTTTTTTTTTTTTTCATCATCAAATCAAGGAATTCCAAAAAGAGACAACTCTCATCATTGCTGGTTTTTAAATCACTACTTACTTTTTGTGGTTCACCCCAAATAAAATTGTGTTCTCTAAGACCAAACCGGATCCACGTCTCTTGATTAATGTAATTCATCGATGGGAGAATGATCTTAGCCTCATCTCATCTTACCCAGATTTAGAAAATGAACTCAGTTCCCCTCCCCAACCTCCACTACCCCTTTATTTCTATCTTAATCTTTCCTTAAAAGATAAAATCATTGTTTCACAGATTGGAAGTTTTGATCATCTTTCCAAAGAAGACAGGTGGGCAGCAATTATATATCCTTAACAATCATTCTACTTCGACATGTATGAACTATGAGGCCCGAGGAATTAGGGAAGGAATCACTAGAATGCAAAAGCATAGAGATGTGGACCAACTCATTGGAGATGGTCAACTAGATTACACAACCTCATCAACATATTTGGCTGTGGCATTTATTCTCCTCACTTATGGATATCCAAACTATTTTGGCTAGCTATTATGTTGATTATATTAAGAAGCTTGATAGACATCTTATCTCAGTAGCTCATAGTTTGGCCACTAAGGCTATCTGGATGTGTGCAGTACGCTGCCCTTGTGCCCAGACACTGATGCCGGCAAAATGATCACACCCCCTGGAAAATTCCACCTTTCCATGGGAGCACTGTGGTCATTTTGTCGGACACAGGGGCAACACACCGCACATGCCTAGGTAGCGTTCTTTCTATATATATATATATGTAACTTAGGAATGGTCAAATTAGTTCCCAAAAAAAGTGGGATTTTATATTAATTACACATGTTTTAATCATTATATTGGTAACAAAAACACCTAATATAGTAGTTTGGCTTCATTCATTCTGTGTTTCCAAGTGGTCAGCCTTAGGCAATGACAATCTTATGTCTAAGTTTATCAGCCTCAATAGGGTTCTTTTGGTTTGGAACGTACAGGACGATGTTTGGACATATTGATATTCTGCGTTCTAGCTACTTTAATCACTATTTAAATCTTGAAAATTCCGACCCTTCCACAGTTAATTCAGAAGACTTTCATAGGATCTCTTCGCATCTCCAATGGATCTTAGATGCAGAAGAATCCTTTTGGCTCTAAAAATCTAGGCATCTCCATATCAGTACTGGCGATAGAAATACTCATTTCTATCATTCTATTGCTACGCAAATTCTAAGGAAAGACAAAATTGATTTCATTCTATACCCTGTGGTATAGCTCATGAATTTGCCAATCATCTGAAGATGATTTTCATCATCCAATCCTCTCGACCCCTCCTTTGTGGAATGCCTCTTTGATTCAATTATCTCTTTGGAGTCTAATACCCATTTATCCGAGTTTCCGGATTTGGATGAGATAAAAAAAAAAGGCGGTCTTCTCTTTCGGTACTTTCAAAGCCCCGGGAGTTGATGGTTTCCAAGCTTGCTTCTACCAAAAGTTTTGGGATCTCATTTGTAATGATCTATCCCTCTTGGTTAGAATTGTTTTTTCTCTCCCATTTGGTACTAACCATACTCTTATTTATGTTATCCCTAAAAAGAAGATGCAGTGAGAGTTTTCGATTTTAGGCCTATTTGTTTATGTAATGTCTCTTATAAAATTGTGGCTAAAATTCTGGTTAACCGTCTCAAGGGTTTTCTTTCTTCCTATATATCCCCTTTTCAAGTTGCTTTTATCCTAGGTCGTCAAATCTTTGATAACATCATTATTGCTCAAAAGATTTTCCATTATTTGGCCCATAAAAAAGGGAAAGGGGGATTTGTTGCCAGTAAACTTGATATAACAAAAGCCTATGATAGACTCGAATGAGGCCTTATCTGTACGGTCTTTTACTTCTTAGGATTTGGTGATGTTTGGGAAAATTTGATTTAAAGCCTCATTTCATCTACGCCATTTTCTATTAAGTTAGAGGGTAGGTTTTTTTTTTTTTGAGTTTTTTGAGGCATCTAAAGGTATTAGACATGGATGTCCCTTGAGTCTGTACTTATTCATCTCTACCATGGAGGTATTGTCCCGTCTTTTATTAGCTTATCGTGACCTTGATATGTTTCATGGCATTAAGATGACACATAATGCACCTAAATTCTCTCATCTTTTATTTGTCGATGACACTTTTATCTGTTGTCGTGCCACTGTTGATGATTTTTTTGACCATCAAGGCTGATCTTGACATATTTTCGGACCTTTCAGGTCAAGAAATTAATTATGAAAAAAGTGGTTTGTTTTTTAGCAAAAATTTGCCCATTAGAGACAGACATAATTTTTGTTCCCTTATTGGTATTAACGGAATGTCCCACAATTCTCTCTACGTGGACACCAACCTTTTTCACTCTAGATCTCTGGTGAAGGATTCTAAACCCCATTGTTAAAAGGATTCAAAGTAGACTGTCTCTGTGGAAATCTAACTTCCTTTCTTATGCAAGTTGAAAGGTGCTTATTCAATTTGTCTTTGCTTCCATCCCAGCATATTTAATGTCTTGCTTAACTTTACCTCTTAAAACTTGTTGAAGTATGTATTCTATTTGCCTCAGATTCTGGAATGGGGCTAAAAAGGATTCTAAAGAAACTCCATTTGATTGCATGAGACAAAATCTATAGGCTCTATTTGAAGGAGGGCTTGGTCTTTGTAAAGCCTATTTACACAATCAAGCCTTGTTTCTAAAGTTGGGGTGGAGAATTCTAATAAAGGACTCAACTCTATGGGTCTATGTTTTAAAGACAAAATATTTTGCCCATAAATCGAACTTTCATCCCAAGGTAATAGCGAAAAGAGGATCAAGGACTTGGAATAGTATTGCTTATATATTAGCCACTCTTAAGAATATTGTCCTTCGGTTCGTAGGGAAGGTTGTAACTTCTTTTTCTGATGGAACCCATGGATACCTTGTCTCCCTAAGCATGTTATCCTTTGTTATTTCCATGCAGATGATTATGGTTTCCTAGTCAGGGATTTTATGTTGAATAGTCATTGGAATATTTCCTTATTGTCTTCTTTACTTCCTCATAACATTGTGAAAGTGCCTATCTTATGGTTGGACGACCGATGGATTTGTTCTCTTTCCAAGGATGGGGTTTTTAAATGCCGTCTGCCTGCTAAATTTTTTAGTTTCTCTCGATGCCCTTCTCGAGATACTCATATCTTCAAGTGGTGGCATTTCTTTTAGAAGCTCAACTTACATCCCAGGTTTAAATTATTTTTTTGGCGTGTTTTACATGCAGGGATTCTGGTCAAAATTGTCCTGTCGAAATGGATCTCGATTGATCCCACTTGTGTCTATGCATCTTGTGTTAAGTCTATATGGCATAGTCTCCTCTCTTATGAATGGTCAAAACAATTTTGGGTTGTAGGTCCTCGGAGGTTGAGAATTGAGTTTCTCTCCATCTCCTCCTCTGCTGCTCTTTGTATTTCATTCCTTTTCGATAAATTGTTTGATAAATCTTCTCTTTCTTGGTTGGTCTCTATTTTTATTATTATTTTTTATTTTATTTGGGACTTAAGGAATAGAGTTATTAATGGGTCGGCTAAACCTGATCCTTATCTGGTGCTTCACAAGATCCTTCGGTGGATCAATGACTTGGATATCCACCCCCTGCCCCTTTCTCCCTCTGTGCTTCCTTGTGATCTCCTGGATCAAATTGATTTCTCCTTTGTAATATCTTTGTTTCTTTACCTGTTCTAAAGTATCTTATCCTCATATGTGCAGGAGTTTCTAAGTAGTTCTAAACACTTATGGTTTGGCTTCTTTCATTTTGCTAGATGGACATTTCAATTTGGCTGTTGTAGGTTTTTGGGATACAGGTCAGCAATTAGATGCTGATGTATAGGGAATTCTTTTAGGTCTCAACCATGCTACGACAAATGATTAGAAGGTCAAAGAAATTTGGTGTGCGAACAAGGATCTTGCGGCATTTGTATCAATTCCCACTCACAAAGCATGGCCTTGGCACTTAGTTTCTTCTTTCTTAAGATAAACTCCTTTTTGGATGATGCTATTTTTGTATTAAAGAGCATGCTCAAATAGTATCTGTTCGGGATTTAGCTTATAGAGCTATGAGATGCCGCCTTAAATTTGTTAAAGCGGAGAATATTGTTGATATACTTAATATTTAATGTTTATACTTTTTCTTTCCCCATAAAATAAAAACCGAACCTAAACCATACTAAACTCTATAAGGCTAACAAACGAGTTCTAAGATTTCAGTTTTTTACATCATCTTTTTTGCCTTGGTCTTTAATTATTGATTCTCCTCACTTCTCTTCTGTAGTTTTGCACTTCTATATGTTTTTTTCTTTTGAGTCTTGCTTCTTCAAGGTGAGTAAAAGACATTCCCAAATCTCAAACGTCTCATATGAATCATGTAAGAAATTTCTAACTCATTGTGGGCTTAATTAATTATTTGGACTGATCAATTGATGGGGATCCTACTACTGCAGCTGGTTCAAGCATGCCACCCGGTTTTAATTGGGATGGGCCAGCCCTAGCCCATTGTGGAAGTGGGTTAGGGTTTTGGGACAGTATTTTATAAATACTAATAAGGAGGGTCCCTGTAGTCACGTTACTTGACTTCCCTATTTCTCCCACAAGAAAATGGTGTTCATAGTAAGAACGGGAGACTGCAAAAGATCCCTTCAAGTTTATTGGTCTAAGGCTGCAGATTAAAGAGGAGATTTCTTGGGTATTCTAATATTATTCTTCATCAGCATACAAAGGTGAAAGGTACAATCTCTCCCCTTCTATTTCCATTATCGTTGTGTTCTAAGATTTCATATGGGCATGATAGTGATAGGATTTATCACTGTATGTCTAATTTAACATGTGGCATCAGAGCCTTCCCATATGTTTTAGAATCAACAATGGAGTTTTATATCAATAAGTTTTTTTTTTTTTTTTTCTTTTAAACCGTATGTTTCCGCTGCTCAATTGGAATTTGTTTGTTCCTTTGAAAATAAGGAAAGAATGGAAGCCAGTACAAACCAGATTTGTCGTTTGTTTTAATAATTAAAAGGATTAAAAAGTTAAATCATTTTGATTTCTTTTGGCCGGTAGTAGAAGGGTTTTTTGAAAAATTAAAAGTACAAAATCAGGGTCTGGTACGGTGGTTTTGGCCAGGAAAACCAGGCATGTATGGTCATATCCTAGTCGTCGCTGCTGCAGAGGCCTGCAGATCTTGGGTTCGAATGGTTTCTGTTCGAAGTTCCTACTAAAAAAAAAAAAAAAAATCTGCAACTGGTTCTCCATGTTTTCAACTAGTTCGAGAGGTTTTCTAGCTATTGAATAGCCGGAGATGGTCAGTGTATAACGTTCCTTCACCGGGGAAGATTGCAAGGCTAGCAGTGGCCGTTGCACGTTGCCACTACCTCCGTGGCTTGCGGCTAAAGTTCTGCAAAAAAAAAAAAAAAAAAAGACGTTTAAAGAATACAAAACGTTAAAGTAAAAGATAAGTGGAAGGGATGATGGCATATTCTTTGGGAATATGTCAGATTCCCAAAGTTTTTAAAATTTGAAAAGTTAAAGAGGTTAAAAGTTAAAAGGTAAAAGGATAAGTTTATTAAGGAAAAAAAAAAAAAAAAAAAGGAATGTACCTTTTAACTTTTTTGGTCAAAACTAATCCGACCCGAATTGCTGACCCACCACCAACCCGGTCAACTGGACCCGACCCGGATAGATGACCCGATCCTGAACCAGAAGGTTGGCCCGAATTTGTGATCTGTTAACCCGATGATTTGACCCGGACCTGTTTGGCTTGGAACCGGGTTGGTTCTATTATCCTGACCTGCTTTGGTTTGAACCAGACCGAACCAAAATTGAACCACAGTTTAACTAAAGAGAGTGCAATCACTCTCCAGCTTTGACCGGCTCATGTGAACTCATGCCAACTCCGTTTTGGCTATTTTCGGACTCTGTGGCTTCTTTTTTTTGAGGCCTACGTCGTGGTATCCGCTATTGGTCAAAATAGTAACTTTAAGGACATGGTTTTTGAGGTTTTGTGTCCCTCCCTTTGTGGGGATATATTTGAATTAAAGTTTTTCAATTTTGGCATTATGCTTACCTAAACTTGTCAAAATTTCTATTTGTGCGTGACAACATTATACATTTACACTAATTATGTTGTTAGAAAGATGTAAATGCACATTCTTCCACCTTTTGGCTGCATTTTTTATTTTATTTTATGGGAATTGTAGGGAAATAAGATGTTGACCACCAAAGTGGCACATCGAGTTTCTCTGCAATTCTGTCATGGCAGCAAAGTTGGTAGTATATGCCCAAAGGTGATGCTACCCAAATTTAAAGAAAACATATATGCACATAAACTCTTGGGAAGGAATGATAATTTAAGGGTTCTATATGTCACGCCCCTATTCCGACAAGGAATATACTATCATATAAAGGGTGACTAGGGCGACGCGTGTCATCCTACTAAACCGCCCGGATCAACGACACGGTGTCCCAGCGCAGATCATATCCAATATTAACATAATATAATATTAGAATGCAGAAAAGAGGAATATTACATTCCAATGATCAGTAGTATTGCGGAGCGTATAAATCGAATAGTTACAAGATGTTCAAAGCTAGATGATAAATACGAATGGTGGTTACATTTCCAATGATCATCTAATAACTATCAAAAATGGTATTACATTAAGTATTTCACCATAGGCCTTAGCCTCAAAAGTAATCAAAAGGGATCGAGTCCCGAATATCCTCACGGCCCGTAGGCACAATCATCGCAAGGACACCCATCGCCATGTTCCTCAAACACGGCCTCCGGTTCCTCCTCACCGATCTCATCGTATCCCGAGGGCTGAACTCCAAGTCCCGCGAGATATCCGTCACTGCACCATAATCTAAAAAGTGTGCGCACGAGGGGTTAGCTCCACAGGCGGTGAGGGGATGGGGATGCACAAACACGCAATTCACATAGTCCAATGATGCATGCACATGTTAAGTCCATTTTCCACCTAACAAACAAACTAAGTCAATGGCATATGCTCTTGTGACAACTCGGGAGACAACGTGGGTCACTTAACTTATCGCCACAATGAAACCTCAATTGTCACGTGGGACCTACGCCGATCGAAGCCTCCAAGACCACTCAGGTGGCGGACCCACGATAACCAATACTACCATGGTGGCCTCTCCCACCTCCACGAATCCGGTGTGCGATTACCCAACACCTAAACCCCTGTTGGTAAGGGTCGTAGCATAAGGGTGTGAAATCCTAGCCACAATATACTACATGCAAGTCCTATCGTCCCGAGAGGTAATCCGGGCGCATCAACTTTTCATCGGTTTAGTGCCCGGTTACCGACGGCACGGCGCATCTGATTCAACATGACATTCAACATAATTTCTTCATAAATGTTTATAGAGTTCGGGTTAAACACGTACCCACCGCACCGAGACCCATCAAGATACAACATTACCAATCAACATTATAACAAATAGATATAAAATTATGCAATATGCGCAAACATGCTTATTAATTATAATGAGTACATAATATATAGTGCAATAGTAATAACAAGCCCAAACAACCAAACCCACTCACAACGTATACGCCAAGCACCACGATTATCGGTTGTCGCCTCGATCAAGCAATAAGCCACAAAGTGAATATTTTAACCTATACAAAGAGTGGAATAAGGTTAAGCGAGCGAAAGGAACGGATCCCCAAAAGGTCTCCCATAAACACTTAAGTATAAGGTTTCGAGAGACGAAGTGGTTGCGGGAGTGGTTTCATGCCCAAATTCGCAACCACATGTAAATCCTAGGAAGCCGGGGTTCGGGACGTTTTAGTCAAGGTCGGATGCGGATGTGGTTTGAAAAACTGAATCCGAGTGTAAATCCGGCTTCACGGGGGCTCGGGACAATTTTTGTCAAGGTCGGATGCGAGATGTGGTTTCGAAAAAGCTGAATCCAGTGTAAATCCGACCTTCACGAGAATCCATCTCGGGAAGGTAATTTCGGGTGGTTTCTTGCAGTCGAACCCACATGTAAACCTTCACACCTTCGGTCCAAAATCCGAAGGATTCCCCTCGAGGACCCCATTTCAAGTGGTTTTAAAGCACAAGGACTTCAAGAAAACTCCATCCTAAGCTCATTAGGGTCCAACCTTAAATCTCTCAAATGGCAATGAGAACCCTCACATTAGAGCTCATAATGGAGTGAACTAACTCCACCATAGCTTGGCTTTAAAGCTCCATCTACTCCCTAGGTTCCAAGAGAGATCTAGGTCAATCTCTCCCATTACCCAACCCCTTTTTGAAATCCAAAATAGAAGAAAGAAGAAGGTTCAATAGCTTACCTTCCCCCAAGATGAGAGCTCCACGATTTCTAGCCCAAGAGATGGGGTCTCCACCTTCCTCCAAGCCTCTCTCTCCTTCCTCTTTCTCTTTCTCTCCTCTTTCTCTCCTCCACGATTTAGGGTAGAAGAGGATGTTGAAGAAGAAGTGATGTTCTCTCTCTCCCTCATGGACTCATTTATAATAAATGGGTCTATGGGTACCCTTAGTCAAATGGGTCATGAGGCCTAATGGGTCAACCCATTAGTCCTATGTGGGTAAGTGGATGGAATAACCCATCATTGGGTCAATAGGTTATATGGGCCTGCCCACAACCTCAATTAGGGAAAAGCCCATTCTTAGATGGGTTCATATGAGATGGGTTTAAGTCCCCAATGTACTTCCTAAAGGTACGCGGGACCCGAACTTAAATTATTCCCTTCTCTCATGAAATAGCTCGAGCGGTTCAAGCCCGGACCCGCACTCGAGGTTACCAAGGGAAGAATAATTAATAAGTCTTGAGGCTAGAACTTACTTTTCCCCCTGTCATGGTTTATTACCCATGACCCCGAACAGCTTCGCCACGGCAATGCTAAGCTCATCACCGAACGAAATATCCAGCTGAGGTGACGGTCCAGGATGCTCTCTCCTAAACTCCTCGCTTCCCGGGCTGGTACTTGGAGGGTAGTCGACGAAGTCGCCGTCCACGAACTTTCCCCACCGGCGGTTGAGGAATCTTTCCTCCACAGGCAAACCCGTGCTGTGGTCAACGATTTTGTAGCTAGGTTTGACCATCATGGAGAACAGGTCACCAGCATACATGGCAGCGGTATCTACACGTCACGAGAAGAAATGATATTTAATTATATCCCGGGGTACGGGTATAACACTATATGCCCAAAGGTGATGGAATTCCTAAATTAACATTTCTTTCACGGTAAATGTGGTATTATGAGAGGACCAGTACATCTTATGCCCCAAAGGAAAAAGATGTAGGGCGGTTGTGACTCTCATTTGGATGATATTGCTAGTTTTTGATATTGTCTCTCATACTAGTTGATTTGATTATTTTGATGTGTTTATAACATACCTTAGTTATGCTCCAAAGATTTAGTGTGTATATTTATCCGCTGCTTGTGTCCGGGGATGTCTATTCGGGTAGTCTATTTTCTACTGTTCCTATCTTATCTGGAGATAATTATAAGAAATGGAAAGAAGACCTGGATGTAGCACTGTGTCTGATGGAGTTGGACTTAGCTCTTAGAGAACCTAAGCCCATAGTTATAGCCACTAGCACGACTGAGGAGAAACAGAAATTAGAAAAATGGAAAACTGCTAACAGAAAGTGTGTCACCTTGATGAAAAGATCAATCCCTGAAAATATGAAGGCTAGTGTGGAAAAGATGGACACTGCAACTGAATATCTGGCTGCCATCAAAGAAGTTTTTGAGGTTTCCCAAAGTGCTGAGAAAGCGAAATTGATGAATCAAATCCTCTCAGCCAAGTTTGATGGTAATGGAAGTGTCAGGGAGCATATTCTGGAGATATCTTCCATGGCACAAAAGTTGAAAGATCTAGATACCAACCTGGATGATGATTTTCTAGTTTCTCTTACACTGAAATCTCTCCCAGAGCAGTATGAGACTTTGAAGACCACCTATGCGGCCTTAAGGGTAAAATGGACCATGAAAGAATTGATCTCTATTTGCACACAAGAAGAGCAGAACAAGAAAAGTAAGAAGAAAATTGAGAGTGCAAAAGTCACCACTTTTAAGGGTGGTGTTGGACCTTACAGGAACAAGAAGAGGTTTAGCAAGAAAGGCAGGTTTAGGCCATATGACAGGTCTAACAGGGACAGAGCACCTCAGCGGGATCAGTCTCAAGCAGGCAAGAAAGATATGGGCGGTCTGGAGTGTTTCTGGTGTCATAAGAAGGGGCATATGAAGAAGTACTGCAGGGCTAGGCAGTCCTGGTGGGCAAAGAAGAAGGATTCTGGTACTCACTTGTCCCTTGTTTGCTTTGAATCCTTTAATGTTAATGCCTCTATGGATTCATGGTGGATTGATTCTGGATCCTCTATTCATGTCACTCATTCCTTGCAGGGGTTCATCAGAAGGAGGACACCAAGCAAGGATGAAGTGGCGGTGTTCGTCGAAAATGGAGTAGAGGTTGCTGTTGAAGCCATTGGAGTAGTTAGAATTTTATTATCTGGTGGTTTATTTTTGGATTTAGAAGACATTGTATATGTTCCCTCCATGAGGAGGAATTTGATTTCTGTTTCAAAACTTTCAAGAATGGGATATTTTTTTCAATTTTAATAAAGATGCCTTCAATTTATTACATAACTCTGTTGTGGTTGGCAATGGTAGTCTTGTTGATGGGCTTTACAAATTAAACTGTGATTCTCCAATAGTTCTAAATGTTGGTTCCAAGCGCTCTATGTTAGATGAGCGGTCGTCCATGTTGTGGCATAGGCGCCTGGGTCATATATCTGTGCAGAGGATGGAGAGACTAGTCAGAGATAAGATTCTTAGACCTTTAGACTTCCATGATCTACATGATTGTGTGGATTGTATGAAGGGGAAGATGACTAAAACAAGGAAGATGAAGGCAGCTCGTAGTAATGGTTTACTAGAGCTAATACATACAGATATTAATGGCCCGTTTCCTATTCCTTCACTGGGTGGTCAACGATACTTCATTACCTTTATTGATGATTTCTCACGTTATGGGTACCTCTATCTCATTTCTAAGAAGTCAAGTTCTTTGGATGCCTTCATGATCTACAAAGCTGAAGTGGAAAATTTCCATTCAAGGAGAATTAAGACAGTGAGGTCTGACAGAGGAGGAGAGTATTACGGCAGGCATGGAGATTCTACCCAACTACTTGGTCCCTTTGCCAAGTACTTACAGGAGCAAGGCATTATTGCCCAGTATTCTATGCCAGGCACACCGCAGCAGAATGGAGTGGCAGAAAGAAGGAACCGTACACTGAAAGACATGATGAGAAGCATGCTTAGTAACACCAGTCTTCTAGAGTCCCTTTGGGGAGAAGCAATCAAGACAGCTGTATATATTCTAAACAGAGTGCCTAGTAAATCAGTTCCAAAGACGCCTTTTGAACTTTGGACTGGAAGAAAGCCTAGTCTCAATCACTTGCATGTCTGGGGTTGTAGAGCTGAAGCGAGGTTATTTAATCCACATGAAAGGGTATTGGACTCTAGGACGGTCAGCTGCTTCTTTGTGGGATATCCTGAGAGGTCCAAAGGTTACAGATTCTACTGGCCTAATTCGGTTAGCAGGATTGTGGAAACCAGTCATGCCAAGTTCATTGAGGATGGTGGTGGATTTCCTATGCCAAGGAATCTTATTTTTTATGAAGAGGACACTGTTGCTTTTGATGTTGTACCTAGTACTAGTCTCCAACTTCCTATTATTGTTGATCAGGCTGCACCTGAACCTGCTGGAGAGGTGATGGTTGAGCCAATGACACCTGTTGAACCAGTGGTAGCAGCTGATCCCATTGATCCCATTCAGCCAGAGGAGGTTTTGAGAAGGTCTGCTAGACCTCGTAGATCTGCTATCGGATCCGATTACATGTTGTACTTGACAGAGGGTGATTTTGACATTGGACAAGAAGAGGATCCGACCAGTTATAAGCAAGCTGTCAGTAGTGCAAATTCTCAGAAGTGGTTAGAGGCTATACAGGATGAGTTATTATCTATGGATAATAATAAGGTTTGGGAATTAGTTGATCTTCCAGAAGGTTGTGCACCTATAGGCTCCAAATGGGTGTACAAAACTAAGACTGATTCTCGTGGTAGAGTTAAGCGCTACAAGGCCAGGTTGGTAGCAAAAGGATTCACACAGAAGGAAGGTGTAGACTTCCATGAGACCTTTTCCCCAGTGTCAACAAAAGATTCTTTTAGAATTATCATGGCACTTGTAGCTCATTATGACCTAGAGTTACACCAGATGGATGTTAAAACGGCATTCTTGAATGGAGATCTTGCAGAGGATGTTTACATGGTTCAGCCAGAAGGTTTTGAGATTACAGGGAATGAGAGGAAAGTTTGCAAGCTGAAGAAGTCTCTATATGGTTTGAAACAAGCCTCAAGACAGTGGTACCTCAAATTTCATGAGGTGGTAGTCTCTTTTGGGTTTTCTGAAAACCCTGCAGATCATTGTATCTACCTGAAGGTCAGTGGGAGTAAGTTCATCATTCTGGTGTTGTATGTTGATGATATCTTACTGGCATGTAGTGACATTACGTTGTTACTTGAGACGAAGAGTTTTCTGTCGGCAAGTTTTGAAATGAAGGACATGGGTGAGGCCAGTTTTGTCCTTGGTGTTGAGATCAAGCGTGACAGGAAGCGGGGTTTTTTAGGGCTATCTCAAAAGGCTTATATTGAGAGGGTTCTTAAAAGGTTTAATATGTCTACTTGTTCAGCTGGTGATGTGCCAATCAGCAAGGGAGACAGACTGAATAAGCAGTAGTGCCCTAGAAATGACATTGAGAGGAGTTCCATGACTGACAAACCCTACGCTTCTGCAGTAGGGAGTCTGATGTATGCGTAGGTTTGTACTCGCCCGGATATAGCCTTTGCAGTTAGTGTTTTAGGGTGATTCCAGTCTGGTCCTGGTTTAGCACATTGGACGGCAGCAAAGAAGGTCATGAGGTACTTGCAGAAGACCAAGGATCATATGCTAGTCTACAGCAGGGGTGACACTCTAGAGGTTGTGGGGTTTTCTGATGCTGACTATGGAGGTTGCACTGATGACTTGAAATCTACTTCTGGTTACATCTTCAAGATGGCGGGCGGTGCCATCTCTTGGAAGAGTGCCAAGCAGTCCATCTTGGCATCCTCTACTATGCAGACAGAGTTCATTGCTCTTTTCGAAGCTACAAAGCAAGTTATCTGGCTCAGGGGCTTCATCTCAGAGTTGAGGGTCGTAGATTCCATAGCTAGACCCACGATATTGTATTGTGACAACACCTCAGCAGTTTGCTTCTCCAAGAACAACAAGAAGTCTGCAGGTTCCAAGCACATTGAGATAAAATATCTTATGGTGAGAGAAAAAATCAATGAGAGGCAGATTATTGTAGAGCACATTGTGACTGACAACATGTTGGCAGATCCTTTGACAAAGGCGTTGCCAGTGGGAGTGTTCAGGAAACATATTTCTTGTATGGGTGTTGTTGAGTCTTTTGACATGGTTATCTAGTGGGAGTCCTGTATTGGTTTGTCTTTACTTTTGTCTTTTAGACGTCTATATGAGCATGGTTATTTATTTTATAAATGTGTTATCATGCTCATTTGCACATGTGTGACTTATTTTGATTCATTAATCTGATATATCAGTTATAGGTGGTTTGCCAAAGTTATAGGCGGTTTGCCAAAGTTACAAGTGGTTTGCCAAAGTTCGATATTAACCCAAGGTCATGGCGGTTTGCCCAAGTATTGGTTAATATCAAAGTATGTGCCTACAAGGTTGTTCAAGGCACTCTGATTTTGTAATCAGATATAGGACCTAAATGAAGTTTCACCTTCATGGTTACACATCTCAAAGCGATTTATTTGACAAATATGCCATGTTCGTGATGACAGAAAGTTGTATACCATATATTGAGGTATATCTTCTGCTGTTATTCAACATGGTATGTTGTTAAGTAAATCAACATTGTGACATATAAAGGTAGAGGGATTCCATGGCCACATCTATTGATATGGTCTCAGTAATTAATCTAGCCCAAGTGGGAGATTGTAAGAAATTTCTAACTCATTGTGGGCTGAATTAATTATTTGGACCGGTCAATTGATGGGGATCCTACTACTGCAGCTGGTTCAAGCATGTCACCCGGTTTTAATTGGGATGGGCCAGCCCTAGCCCATTGTGGAAGTGGGTTAGGGTTTTGGGACAGTATTTTATAAATACTAATAAGGAGGGTCCCTGTAGTCACGTTACTTGACTTCCCTATTTCTCCCACAAGAAAAGGGTGTTCATAGTAAGAACGGGAGACTGCAGAAGATCCCTTCAAGTTTATTGGTCTAAGGCTGCAGATTAAAGAGGAGATTTCTTGGGTATTCTAATATTATTTTTCGTCAGCATACAAAGGTGAAAGGTACAATCTCTCCCCTTCTATTTCTATTATCGTTGTGTTCTAATATTTCATATGGGCATGATAGTGATAGGATTTATCACTGTATGTCTAATTTAACAAACCAAAGAAGTGAACTAAATAAAATTAAATAAATTAAAAACTGAATTACTGATACCATATGTTGCGGTAGAAAACTGATTGAGCTGATGTGGACAAACACTCCTGCAAAGGTAGGAAGCAAAGGACATTAGAGAGCACTGAAGCGGATTCGAGGGGGGGGATTCTCCGATGTTAAAGTCAGTTCGCCAATGATGAAATGAAGTTAAGGAATACATTTCATGATATTGTTCGTTTTAGGCGCATAATGTTACCCTCACAATTTTAAAAGGCCTTATAAGGGAATGAGGACTCCCATCCTTATAAAAACCATGATCTTCTCTTAACTCACCGATATGGGATTATCTTAGCCATCCCTGGGCAAGCTTTTGCTTTTTAGCTACAACATCATATATGAACCGAATATAGAAAACATAATACAAAAAAATGAATAAGATTCGAATAAAATCGAATCAATTCGATTTGATTCTGGTTCAAGTCTGTAAAAATTATTCGACTTCAATTTGTACATATTGTATCTTGACTCAAATCAAAATTGAGCCAAACAATCGGAACCGGAACTGAATTGATTGACACCCTTAGGGTTAAGAGTATTGTTGTAAACATGGTATAAAATCTCGCGAAATATCGGCGATATATCGCGATATTTCGTGAATCTTGACATGACCGAGATACGAAACAATGTCGAAATAAAAAAGTACAATAACTCGTCGATATATCGAGATATTTCGACGATATATCGTGAGTTCCACGATATATCGTGAAATATCTCGATATATCGCGAGATATTGTAAAGTGACAATAGTGTCACATTCAAAATCCTTATAAATTTCATATTTCGCAGCTCTTGGTCGATATTTCGACCGAGAGCTGCTGAAAATGAAATTTTCTCTCTTCTTCCTCCCTTCCAAGCCTCATTGAAGCTCCTTGTCGCGGGAAGACGCGTCGGAGGGTCATCTAAGCTCATCATCCAAGCCTATTTTCATTATTTAAGGTAAATTATATTTCTCTAAAACTATTTTTTTTAAAAACTTTGTACAAATGTTGTTGGATGTTGATGATATTAATATATGTTAGACAGGAGGCCGATCTAACCTCACGGTGTCGAAATTTTTTCCCATATGTATTTTTTTAATTTTTTTGGTTTTAAAAATTCATTTTCCTACAACTAAAATAGGAAATAATTAGGGGTAATATGACTTAGATGGTAATGAATTAAATATATGTTAGACACCAATGGCCGATCTACGGCTTCACGGTGTCGGATTTATTTTTCTGCTCTTAAATAATTCTTTTAATTTTCGAAAATAGGCTTGAGTATGGGTGATAGGGAGGGAGGACCGACTGGACATTGGCGTGCCCCATCTTTTGACGCACATGCCACTCCATTGGCATCGGATTATGGTGCATCACAACCTTACGGTGGATATGGATATGGATCATCATCATATGGGCGGTTTAGTGGGGTAGGGGACTATGACTACCGTCCCGTCCCGGGACATCTTGGATCATCTTTTGTAGATAACATCTTTGCATACCCTAGCGGACCTAGCTACCAACCTCACCAGCCATACATGCAGCCAATGCCATCGCCTCTTGCGCCGGCGCCAACATCATATCACATGGATCATCTTCTTCACGAATTTGGATCGATTGGTAACCCTAGTTTATATCCTAGGATAGGTTACCTACGATCGTTGATGATTCCATTTACGTGACACTTGTGGATGACTACACTCGTTTCTTCTCCGATTCTATACCGTGGTCCACATATGTCATTCAAACAGAGAGCAATGGACGTCGACTCGGCGAGGCATGAGTGGGATTGATCCAGGAGGCACAACAACTACTATTAGCGATTTAGCACTTGTAATTTGTAACTTAAGTTGTGATTTCATTAATCTATGTGTATTTAACTATTTATACATTAAGGTCGGCGACGTATGTCAATCAAGTGCAAGCCCAAAACACCAATTTGAATTCACATTTTTACAATTTTATGGTTTAAATGTGTTTATTAAGCTTAAATAAAATTTGTCATGAAGTTTCAGGCCTAAATATGGCCAAATACCCCCGAGATGGACCCCTAAATATTGCGAAAAATGTAATATTTGGGAATATTTCATGATATCTCGGATATTTCGGATATCTCGGTAGGCCCGAGATACCGATATATCGCGAGATATAGTACTATGGTTGTAAAGGAAAGCTTAGACGCATTAAGCTGATCGGGTGAGTCACCGGTAGCTGATGCAAGCGTTTCCTTTTATAATGAAGCCGTGCCTCAAAGTCGCGACTCAGTAGCACTTCGAAATTCATTTATCTTTGAAATGTTATGCAGGTGAATGAAACACTACTGAGACTGTGAGAGCGTTTTGGAAATTTGAAAGTTTTTTTTGTGGTAATGAAATTTTAAAGTGTTTAGAGAGAGAGAGAGAGAGAGAGAGAGATTGGGGGTGGATTCGTCGACGCGCCTCGATAATGGACGTTCCGAAGGATCAAATCACTACCCTTCTTGATCACGGTCTCTACGACTCTGCTCAGATGCTCGTAATCTCTTTCTCTCTTTTGAATCCTGAACATATATTTCGTTGGTTTGTGTATTTGATGATTTCGAGGAAGTACTAATTTAGTACTTCAATCTTTTTTCTTTCCCCTTTCCTTTCCATTTGGTACGTTGTATCATTGTTAATCTAATGGAGCTTGTATCGGACAGGGTTGCTTCCTTGTATCTTCATCTTCTGCTACAAATGCTGAAACCAGTCCTTATATCAAGGCTGAGAACTTGGTAATTAAGAAGCTTTTGAACTATTTTTTTCTTCGGTTCTTATTTAAGGTTTAATGCTCAAAAGAGCTTAATTTTTTCGAGTTTGCTAAGTGATGCCTCTCTCTTTTTCATGGAAGATTAGTGTAGAAAATGAATCGCCTTACTGTTACAGGTGCTTCTTGGTGATTCATTGTATGGGGAAAAGGAGTATCGGCGGGCATTGGTAAGGGTTTATAATTCATTTTAGCTCATGAATGATTTCTAAACTTGTAGAAACGAGCATTTCTAGGAATGGTGGTAGGCCTTCTTGGAAATGTATTTGAAAATATTGAAGTTCTTACTGACAACAGTTGAAAAATAGAAGAAAATAAAAGGTCTATTGCAAAATTCAATTCGATGGCTAATTTTGTTAATATTCCAACCATCTGATGAGTTCATATCTACTTTTTTATTATTTATAATAATAGTATGTCAAACTTTAAAGGATGACTATTTCTCCTAAAAAAAGAAAAGAGCGTCCCAGAGCACCAACAAGTTGCAATAGCGCAACTTAACGGTTGCGCCAAGGGTCACCCACTGATTACTATTTCTCCTACTTGCCTAAAAAAAACTAATATTACATATCTCAGGAGTTGGACCTGAGAAGCTAAAAGTAGGATATTCTCTAAGGCAAAGCATATGAAAACTCTCTAAATCTGGTCCTTGTGGAGTTGAGTTCTTGAACTGTCAAGGTCAACTAGTGGTTAAGCAAGCCAATGTGGTTTATACCTGAAACTTTGAATATTATTGAATGGTTGATAATTTCTTGTGACTTTTTTGGCTAGATATGGACAGAACTTCTTGCTTGGATATGTGATGCCTTGTACAGTATCTTGTTGATGAAGTATTTCAATGCACAACCTTCTGCCCCCCCCCCCCCTTTTTCTGTAGTAGTGTTCAAATACTGTAGTCCAGTGAAACAAGGAAGATCTTGCCGATGCTAGTTTAATGTTATCTGTCTACTTTAGTATTCCAATTCTATATTCTTATCTAAAATTTTAGTCTCCTGTACCAAAGTGGTTTTGGATTACAAATTTGTTTTAGATTTGAAGTCTTTCCAGGAGAGATATCCATGTAGCCTCTCTTTTTTCTGTTTACAGTATGCATACAAACAAGCTTTGCAGCTTTGCAAGATTATTCCAAAACAAAATTCATCTTCTAGAAGCTCGTTGTCCACATCGAACAGGTCATCTTCTCCAAATTCGATGAACATTTCAGCAATTAATGAAAATGAGGTGGTTTTCATTTTTCGGTTGCTTTTTTCCTTTTTTTTTTTTGGTTTCATTTCCTGCAGAATCTTTTCGATTTTTGAGATCTTTATAATCTGACAACTTCTAACTAATATTCGCCTCCTCATATCTTCATGACAGGTGAAATTCAAAATTACTCTTTGCCATTGTGCACTAAGTGAGAACCGTGCGGCACTTGCTGAGGTTCTGCTCAACTTTTTTGTTTAGTATATGCATTTTTCTGTTAAATTTATTGGTTTCCCACTTGATCCAAGAGGCTGCCTGCAGCCACAGGGTGGGGAGAGGGGCTGTTGTGGACATAATTACTGTAGTCCCTGTTGCAACTTTCTTTGACTTGGGAGCAACTAGCAATGCACCTCCTGCAGTCTGTCTTAGACCAGATCGGAAAGACCGATAAGTCAACTTCATAAGTGAACTTTGTGAAAAGAAAATCAATTAATGTCTTTAATGATCTCTGTATGTACCGGGGTCGATTCATCGGGATACATCCGATCTGGTCCCTATTGGCGACTGAAAGGGAATTCTGTTTTTGTTCCTCTGGCATGAGGATTGGGATCATGCTTCATATAAAATAAATGGAGTCGCCACCTAGGATCCGGGCCTATGACCCAATGGGTGTAGCCCTATCCATTAGAAAGGGCTACGAGATTCCATATGGTCTGGTCAGAGAATGGATAAGGGGTCAAGTTACGAGAGTGGGAAGGTATCAGCACCCCATCTCGTCTGGTTAGACCGTTCTTTCTAGTTTAGATGCTCGATGTCGGATATTCTCTCTCTTATGATATACTTATACCATTATGTGTAACTAAGAATTACCAAAACTGCATAATATGACATGTATTATATTCAAAATCCTTTACGAAAGAATACTTGACTATTATATACACTACCACAACGATACTTAAGGGACTACATTGTGAGAGAGATGGAGATTATACCTTTGAGTGGGAAATGCAATGAACAATCTTAGTCGTTCCTCGGCTCAGGTGAAGACGGACGGTCGGATCATCAACCCGCTTGTTCAACCCATATTGTAATCGAAAAGACGATTATTCAGACAAAATATCCGTTATAACAAAGGCTTTGTTATTTGTATGTAGACAGAGTAATGACTATCTTGAAGGGATTTCATTATCTGTATGCAGACAGAGTAAAGACTATATTGAATGGATTTTGTTATTTGTATGCGGACAGAATAAAGATTATCTGATTTTGAAAGAGAATCGATTGATAGGACCACTCCTTACGTGGGGTAATCAACGGATCTACCATTAAGAGTATGGCCTTTGTAGAGACCCCTCGAAAATCGGAAAGGGGGGAAGAAATCACCCAAAAACTCTCAAAACGTGGGATTGGGCCCTACTCTCTCTCCTCTTCTTCTCCTTCCTTGAGGGTGGGAGGTCCCCCTATTGATAGGGGTGGCCTACACATCGTGGCACCACATATGAGGTCATCTGGCTGAGGTGATCATGTGGCCCCCTTCTCTCTGTGGCGTCGCATTCCTTTCCCATTGTACGCTGCGAGATCTGTGGCGCCGCGGATGAAGTCATCATCGCAGCGTCATGTTACGTGTCGCGGCACAAGGGGGTAGAGGCCCGCGGCGCCGCGCTGGAGGGGTGCCCCCAGCCTTCTAGATTTGGAATTTCCATGGGTCTTTGTGGGCCTTTATGGGCTTTTTATGGGTTCTCTTGGGTTTTTCATAGGTTCTCTTGGGTTTGGTTGAGATTCCTTCCGTCTGTGTCCCGTAGTCATCATCGGCAAGTGTGGTGGCAAAATTTTAGTGTCTACAATCTCCATTTCTCATTGTGCTCCATAGTTTTCAATAATTTTTCTGCTTGATTAACAAATGTTTATTTTATTCTTTATTTTTTCCCTTTGCCTTTTTTGATAAGTAAGCTAAGGTGCTATGCTGTTGAAATTATTTGGCTACCATAGCTAAAGGCCTGGCTGGTCTCCCAAGCGATGCCCAGTGAACCTAATTGATCAAACTTTTTCCTGGAGCTATGAGGCAGTCCCTTGTTAGTGCATTTCATGTTAAATCTGGGAATAAATCTGTAACCACATGCGTATGTGCAGACACACACAGGAAAAACTCGTAACCCAATTACTGAGTTTCTTTATTTGCAGTAAAGCATGCAGTAAACTCCAATGTACAAATATTATTTCTTTCTTTTCTTAATAATTTGATAAGTTATTGTACTAGATAGTAAGAAGCAGGGTTCCATCGCTTATTTAGTTATGAAGCATGGTGGGTTGTTTTTTGTTCCGGTGCTACCCTAAATAGTTAAACCACTCAGTGACACTCTCGTGATCCAATTACAAAATTCCAATAGCCATCTTTCTTGTTATTTATACCATCAATGCCCCCTCTCTTGCTCTCACTCTTACCACATGCCTCCAAAGCCCTCAACATTCACACACAAACAGACTTAGAAGATATTAAAGACTGAACATTGATTGCAGTTTGGCCTTATTCTCAAGAAAGATAAATAGCCTTCCAAGAGCTGAAAATTCATTAAACTGATGCAGCACCTCGTTGGTGGGGAATAGTTTCAGATAAGATCAATAGCATCAGTAGCCTTGTTCTAGGAAAAGGATGGTGGCCCATATGTGCTTATGCAAAGAAACATAGAGACATTGAGCCATCTTCTACTTCATTGCAAGGATTTATGGATGAACTCAGGATCATATCAGACCTGTCCGATCACAAGTTTAAACAGTCGATATTTGCCAGATTCATGAGGGGGATAATCGGGGAGGTTAGTGATAGCGGGCATTATTGGCTGGAACTGTCCTTACTAATATGATATTGATCCTCATTGTGCCTATATCTCAATATTCTGAAATCGTTTTCTGTGAGTCCTGTAAACAGAAAAGCCATTATAAGGGGATTATGGTTGAAGGTCTTACCAGGAGGATAAATGGACAATATCGTTGAAAGTGCTACTCTTTGCTGTGTGTTGGTCTCTTTGAAAGGGTGGAATCAGTGTATAGCTCTTATTGCCATGATTAGTTTGTTGTTGTTATTGCTGGACAGGTTTGGTAAATCTAGTACAAGTCCAAGGATTGAGAGAATTTGGGTTTGGGAAGGTCAACTAATACAAAATTCACAACATACATGGAGAAAACCAGGTCTAACAACAGCCATAAATGATGAAAAAATCCAAATACAAGTGCAAAAATTCATTCTAAGGATTCATGAAAATTTAATATGACACATGATAGGTTATTACCTTCCTTTGCTGTCCTGTGAGTTGGGAGTGCTGTGATCAAGTGCTAAGTCATTACCGAACTCCAAAAAATGTGTCCTCAGTGCCTCTTTGCTGTTAATTGATGAATTCCTATAATGTTTGGAAAAGTAATTTAAGCCATAAGTTGGAAAAACTGGGATTGGTATGAAAACTGGTGTAAATCAAGTTTAGGCTAGTGGGGAAAGTTGAATTTCTTGAAGTTTGTAAGTCCAAAGATGGTGAAACAGATCTGGGAATCCACATCAAACCACAAAGCAGTCTTATTCTAGCCCAAAGAGAAAAAGAATAGGGGGGAGAGAGAGGGTGGTAGCTTATGAAAGAAGAATTAGGGAAGAGACAGGGGGGGGGGGGGTTGGAATCACACCAACTTGGATTCACTGCAAAGTTTGCAAGGAATCACTCATGGTACAGAGAATGGAAGAAAATCTCAGAAGTTCCAACATATCCACATAGCATTACAACATTAGTACATAACAGTTTGACACTAAATAAAATAAAATACAACAAAATAAAAAAAAGTACACTAAGTAAACATAAATATGCATCCACACAAGTTAATATGGAACATCTAGCTACAATGAAGTGATGCATGGCCATGTATGTCTGTATCTCCCCTGATATGTCCTAAATCTTTGAGCTCTGTTCTCATCAATAATCTAGTAGATTCTTTGTCCTCGCAACTTTTGGTTGTTGACATAGTTCAAAATCTTGGTCGAAACGAAATTGGGTGCAACTAAATAGGAATGCAAGGTTACGATCTAAAAATACAAAAATTTCGGTTTCTACTCTTGGTTTTGGTACAAGACAGTGCATATAAAAGCACTGTTTCGATCGAGATGAGTCGAAATTCTGACCCATTTCGTGAGTTTTGAGTGGTTTCACCTGTTTTTTTTGGGTGAATGGTTTCACCTGTTAGATGGGAAAAACTCTAAAAAACACTAGATTTGGTATTTTTGGCCAATCACCTACATTTCTTGGTGGATCAAATTACTGGGGACTATTACAATGCATCTTCAACAATGATTTGCTGCATTTGAGCAAGATTTGTGTAAGATTCAAACTTAGAGGTATACCCCTTTTTACCAAAGGTTTCAAGCCTTTCCGGAACTCCATGTGGTATTGACATGGAGTTGGGGGAACGGTTTTATAGGGGGGGTTAACCTTGTTTGTAACTTGTACTTGATTACTTGTAACACTTTGACATTGTGTAATATTAAATGATTTTTCTTCATTAATGCATATTTTAGTTGTTTTCATTGAATTTTGTCTGTTCTAATACTAAAATGTGTAGAATAGGCTTTATTTGAGAAAGCATATAACAGGGAACGACGTACATTACCAACCTAGGGTACGAAACCAAACTACTTTGGGTGTTTTTTTTAAGATCTAAAGGTTCCAATATGTTTAGAAATGCTTAATTAGGGTTTTCTTGAAGTTTCGGGTAAAAATAAGACCATTTGACAATCGAAATGGCCAAACGAAATATGGCCAGCCGAAACAGGCAGTGTTTTGGTTGAAACCCAAAATATTTTGGTTTCGACTCGAAATTGAAATCTCGAACCTTGGTTGTTGATCCTCAAGGACTTCAAAGGGTTGTCTTACCAAATTCTTGTTTGGGATTGGTGAGGATTCTTTTGATAGCTCTCTTATGATGTACAAGCTGTATAGCTTCCTGTTCAGTGTTCATAGCCAATTAACATATACATTTTGTACCTCTAAGTTGTGCTTTGCCTTACCTATTATTAATAAAAGCGAACCTTATGGAAGAAAACCTCCGAAAGAGCACACAAAGCAGTAAATTTCCTTTCGGAAATCCGTTACTAAAATTGTACCGTGACAGTTGAACTACAAAATGGTTCTTATTTTCCTTTGGTATTGGTTACTTCTAATTGAACTACAAAATGGCTTATATTTTTCATTTTTTATTGGTTACTTTTACTTAAGAGATCTCCTTAATGTGATCAAGTAGGAGTCGTCTCTTCATCAATTTTGAAGCAGAGTTGTCAAGGCGTCCAAGGCGACCAAGGTGTCCAGGCACCTTGTCCGCCTTGCGTCTGCCTTCTAGGCCTCCTCCAACGCCTTGAGTCGCCTAGACGCTGTGACAACTTTGTTTTGAAGTGTATGACTAATGGATTTTGTCATTGTTGACTTTACCATATTAATATATTATTTTTGCTGTCTAAAGAGACTTATCAACTATCTTTTTCTTCTCATGGTTATTAATTAGGGGCAGGGTTCCTACATGCCCGATGTAGGAAACCTTCCCCAAACACCTACTTTCACTGCCAATAACCGCCATGTGGCTGCTCTAGAAGTGCCCAAACTCAGTTGATATATTTTCCACCAAATCAACTAGTCATATGCTAAGTTTCAGACCTGTTTGATTTCTCTATATGCCATTATAGTGGTTGCAAAATTTGTTTAAAAAGGTGAGATTCTTTGTGGAACTGTTTATACAGCAGGGACCATACAAAAACGTGAAAAAACCCATCTTTTGGTTGAGACAGGTGACTAATTTGACATGTGGCCTATCTAGGTTGATCCTCATCTATCCAACAGTGAAAATGCCAAAGTATCTTGTCCATGTGTTAAAAAAGTGGTGGGCATGTGAGAATGGGTTCCTACAACAGGCAGATAGGAACCCACCCTTTTTCCCATTGATTTTACTCATAAAATTTTCTTAGTTATTGACTTAACAATTCTTATTCCGACATTTTCCTTTGTCATGTGCAATATGCATCTCTTACTCGCTTATGTCAACCAACGACTATAAGAAGTACAAAACAATTACATTGATAAAGTCCTCAATGGTAGAAAGACAACATATTCCTCTACTTTGGAGCTGGAAAAGTATACATCCTATGTATCAAAAAAGGGAAACAGAAATTTCATTCTTTTGCTTCTGTTACAGGATGCTTAAGACATGATTAACCTTGTTCTGATGTTTCTAGTTTCACTGGTTTAAAATGTATACTGGTGTTGCTTTCTTACGCAGATGGAGGGAATTCCAAGCAAATCAAGGACTTTGCGGATGAACCTGACCATGGGCAAGCTTTATCGGCATTCTAGACATAATCGTGCTGCAGTTGCTTGTTACAAAGAGTGTTTGAGGTCTGCCAAGTTGCATTACCTGATGATCCATTTTGTTACCTGAATAGTAATAAATTTTGTATCTTAGTCTTCCTTGTTTGTATGATTTTCTCTCTGATTTTTTTATTTGTTTTCCTGGGAATGAACTTCTAATTGTTCTCTGAATGTGTTCTTCGTACTGAATCTCAAAACACTCAGTGAAGAATGTGTAATGTCATCTTTGCTCTTACTTGGTATGGTCAATGCTTTGCTGCACTTTAGGTGTGGTCAAACTCTTTTAGATGCATTAATTATGGTTTTCTGAAGCTGTTAATCGATTACACGTAGAAAGTTTCTATGCCAGCCTGTTTCTGTAAACGTATCCATTATGGTATTTCCTATGAATGCTTTGTGCCCTTTAACATCATGAACTAGGAGCTGCATTAAGTGAAGTAAAATCAGAAAAGGTCCAAGGACTAATATTTCCATGCAGTGATCCTATTACTTGGTATACATGGAGCTGTGAAGAACAGAGTTCAGTTTTCTTTACAGCATAACATTATTTACATCTTGATTCAAACAAGTCACCAGATCTGATTATGGCATCTCACTACACCACACAGAGAACCATATACTTGCTGTCTGTGCAGGCTGAGTAGTGGAATTTAATTTTATTTAGAGCATTACATTATCTAGATCCTGATTGGTTATGTTTAACTTTATCAACAAGATCACTAGGCCTATGGGGGATCATTGATGGCTGTTCAGAATTCACTACAAGAGGTAAAGACCTTTTATCTAGATCCTGATTGGTTATGTTTAACTTTATCAACAAGATCAGTAGGCCTATGGAGGATCATTGATGGCTTTTCAGATTTCACTACACCAGGTAAAGACCTTTTATACTTGGAGTTGGTGTATGAATAGGCTCTAAAGAATTTAATCTAGTTCTCCTGTGCATAACATTAGCTAAATCTTGATTCAGACTGATTCTTTCTCTTCTAGCTAACTGTATAGAGAGAGAGAGAGAGAGAGAGAGAAACTGATAGTGACCTTTTGGTCTCTACTCCTATTCTACCTAGTTCATTTTTGGTGCATGATGCATCCTTGTCAGTTCTATAGGAACCCGTCTACCCCTCCCAAAAAGAAATTACAAAAGAATCAGCTGATGATTGGATTTGAAGGGAAAAATTGCATTTCTTCTTTCTGCAATTTATACCAGATCATCAAGAACGTGCCTTCCTTGTATTCTGTGAGAGTTGTACAACTTCACCAGGAAGAATAACCCACAGCTCATGCACAGAAATACCAGCTGTGATCTATGTAGAGCAGCTACAGTAAGAATCCAAGAACTAAGAGAATTTAGTCATTTTCTGTAAACAAAACAAGTTTGTGGAATAATGCTTGAATGATCAATGAGATCAGTCAAGCTCTCTATTTATAATAATAAAAGAGATTATAAGGGGAAACACTGTTCACGATACTGTTCACGTGAACAGTGTCACAGCCCTAATTACACTTCTACCCTTGCTCATAAATACATAAATAAAGAATAAATAAAACACCCAAAAGACCAGAATACCCCCATGGTATTCTAGTGTACATAATTTAACACTTCCCCTCAAGTTGGTGCAAATATATCAATCATGCTCAACTTGGCTAGAATGGGATGGAACAATTTCCCAGATAATCCGTTAGTGAAGATATCAGCAACCTGATTAGCAGACTTCACAAAGGGAACACAAATCAACCCTTCTTCCAGCTTTTCCTTGATGAAATGTCTGTCCACTTCAACTTGTTTAGTGTGATAATGCTGTACCGGGTTGTATGCAATGCTGATTGCAGCTTTGTTATCACAGTACAACATCATGGAAAGATGAACAGGAACACTAAGATCTTGTAGCAAGCGTTTCCACCAAAGTAACTCACAAATGCCCTGTGCCATAGCCCGAAACTCGGCTTCAGCACTAGAACGAGCCACCACATTCTACTTCTTGCTATGCTAAGTGACCAAATTGCCTCCTATAAAAGAATAGTACCCAGAGATAGACTTCCAATCTGCAAAACCAGCCCCGTCAGCATCGGTATATGCCTCTACCCGTAGGTTACCATTAGGAGATAGAAGAATGCCTTTTCCAGGAGCTGACTTCAAGTAGTTGAGAATCCGAAGAACAGCCTCCATGTGAGAAGAATAGGGATCATGCATGAACTGACTCACAGTACTCACAACAACAGCAATAGCTGGACGAGTATGTGAGAGATAAATCAGCTTTCCCACTAGGCGTTGGTACCGGCCTTTATCAACAGGTTCACCCTCCTTTTCTTTGAGACGAACAGTAGCCTCCATAGGAGTATCTGAAGGGTGACATCCTAACAAACCAGTTTCAGCCAATAAGTCTAGGACATACTTCCTTTGGGAGAGAAAGATGCCTTTAGAAGATCTGGCAACCTCAATCCCAAGAAAGCACCGTAGCGGCCCTAGATCTTTAATCTCGAATTCCTGCCCAAGAAACCTCTTCAACTGGTTGATCTCATCCCCATCATTGCCTGTAACCACAATGTCATCCACATACACTATAAGAACAGTGAGCTTCTCACCAACCCTCTTCATAAAGAGAGTATGATCAGCATTACTTTGTTTGTAGCCAACAAATGTCATTGCCTTGTGGAACCAACCAAACCATGCTCGAGGTGACTGCTTCAGCCCATACAGTGCTCGCTTCAATTTGCACACCTTGCCTTTATTATTGTCAGAAGAAAAACTTGGTGGAATATCCATGTATACCTCCTCACAAAGTTCCCTATTTAGGAAGGCATTCTTCACATCCAACTGTTGGAGATCCCATCCAAGATTAACTGCACACGATAGTAAAACCCGAACTGTATTCAATTTTGCAACAGGGGCAAAAGTCTCCTGATAGTCAATCCCATTTGTTTGGGTGAAGCCCTTTGCAACCAAACGTGCCTTATACCGATCCACAGATCCATCAATCTTTTGTTTGACCACAAACACCCACTTACATCCTACTGGTTTTTTTCCTAGAGGGAGGGTTACAAGATCCCAAGTGTTGTTTTTTTTCTAAAGCTCTCATTTCTTCCAACATAGCTGCCTTCCACTTTCCATCTGTATATGCTTCCTGCCAGTTTTTAGGAATAGAAATAAAAGAAAGAGAGGACACAAATGCACGAAAAGATGGAGAAAGAGAACTATAAGAAACAAAGCGAGAAATGGGATGCAGGGTGCAAGTCCTAGTACCTTTTCGATGAGCAATAGGTAGATCGGAAGGAGAGGTCTCACCACAAGGAGGAGGATCTGACTCCTGGGTCGGCAATTGGATAGGTATTGGTGCCACAGTGGATTGATGCTGCCCTCTGTTGGAGTGTCTCTTGTAGGTGATGATATTAAAGTTGTCAATTCTCTTATGAAATTTACTGATGATTCTCTGGACTGGAGTCAACTCCCCTTGACAATGATCATTATCACCATTATTTCCTACATACTCCCCCTGTAAAGGAGTCCCTACAGATGAAGGGACAACAGCCAAAGGAGGCTAGGCAGCAGCCAAAGGAGACTGAACAGCAGTGGTAGGAGGCTGGGCAGCAGCCAAAGGAGGAATTTCAAGGGGAGGAAACACAAGCACATCTTCACTAGAACCAGAATTCTCCCCCTGAAGATGTGTAGACTTATAATAGGCAAGATTTTCAGGAAAGACCACATCCATACTGACCAAAGTACGACGGGAAGGAGGGTGGTAACACTTATAACCTTTCTGGGTTGGAGAGTAACCCAAAAAAATACACCTTAACTCACGAGGATCAAATTTGCCATGAGGTTTAGTGTCTCTGGCATAACACACACAACCGAAAACTTTGGGAGGAACCACAAAGGTGGAATTCCCATGTAAAATATAAGCCGGACTTCGGGAGTCAAGAACATGGGAAGGCAACCGATTAATAAGATAGGTTGCAGTAAGAATAGCATCCCCCCAATATTGGGAGGGAAAATGGAGCGAAAACATCAGCGCCCTGGCCACTTCTAACAAGTGCCGGTTCTTCCTTTCAGTCACACCATTTTGGGCTGGGGTATCAACACAACTTGTTTGATGAACAATCCCATTAGCAGCAAGGTATTTCTGAAATTGAGTCTCTGTATACTCAGTCCCATTATCACTTCTCAAGACTTTGAGAGTAGCATTGTACTGAGTTTTGACCATGTTATGGAAATGCTGAAAATAAGAAAAAACTTGACTTTTGGTGTGTAAAAGATAAACCCATGTGTGTCTAGAATGACAATCAATAAAAGTAACAAACCAACGGTGACCAGAAACCGAAGTCTTACGACTGGGGCCCCAAACATCAGAATGTACTAATTGAAAAAGTGAAGAACTCCTTTTATTAGAAATAGAATAAGTTGAACGTGTCTGTATGGCTAGAACACAAGCCTCACAAAAGAAATCGGTCTTATCACAATGTTTGAACAAAATAGGAAATAAAGATGCTAAGATGCCTAAGGGGGGGGGGTGACCTAATCTAGAGTGCCACTGATAAATTTCAGAAAATTCTGATGTAGTGGTAGTAATGGAGGTGGAGTGAGATGTCCATCATCAAGCAGGTACAGGCCACCATGCACTTTACCCAATCCAATTGTCTTCCTAGAGTCAAGATCCTGAAAACACAATGGGAAGGAAAAAAGGTGATTTTGCAGTTAAGGTCACGAGTTATACTACTAATAGAAAGAAGGTTAGTAGTAAAATTTGGAATATGTAAAACATTGGACAAAGGAAGGGAAGGAGTGCAATTAATGATTCCTTTTTCAGAAATGGAGGAAAGGGAACCATCAGCCACCTTGACTTTGTCTATCCCAGAGGTAGGAGAATAACGATGAAGAGGCTAGGGGACCCGGTCATGTGATCTGTAGCTCCAGAATCAATGATCCAGGGATGGGAAGCTACAGAGGCACAATGACCACCAAACGAAATACTTGACCGAGCAAAGTGTGAACCTGAGAGAGTAGACGAAGTGGCAGTAGCTGGTGTAGTAGAGGTAGCAGCAGTGGAAGACTTTAGCACATGTAGGAATGCCTGTAAATCCTCTTGAGATAGGCCAGTGTCAGTAGTAGGGGCTGCAGTGATAGACTCAGAGTGATTGGCCTTGGTTTTTGGTTTTCGCTTGGCAGCCCGTTTAGCCTCAAAGTCAACAGGCTTCCCATGAAGTTTCCAACATTTGTCCTTGGTGTGATAAGGCTTATGACAATGCTCACAAGTAATGGTGCCGATAGTAGTACCACTCATAGAGAGAGTGCCAACTGGTGTAGAAGGAGCTGGTGCAGTAGTCTGGAGGGCTGATCTGTCAGGGACAGTAGGGTGCAACATAGCAGCTCGACGATTTTCTTCAGAGGAGACCAAGGCATAAGACTGCTCAAGTGTGGGAAAAGGGGAATGGTCCAACACTTGAACACGAATTGGGTCATACTCAACATTCAACCCAGCCAAGAAGTCATAGACCCTGATTTTATCCACATGTTTCTTATAGGCATCCAGATTAGTAGTATTATCAGGTTGATAATCAGAGAAGTGGTCCAACTGTTGCAAAAGGTTGCGTAGAGTAGCATAATATTTAGAGACTGTTAAGTCCCCCAGAGTAGTATGAAGAACCTTCTTCCTGAGTTCATAGACCTGTGCATCATTACCAAGCTGTCTGTACGTTTCCTTACAGGCTGACCGAACCTGAGAAGCTGTACCAAAAAAGAGTAACCCATGTGCAATGTCCGAAGTCATAGATCCAATCAAATAAGACATGAGAACACCATTGTTGGCAAGCCAACGAGTCAGGGCAGCACCTGGGGCAGCAGGCATGGGAACAGTGCCATCAATGTGGCCAGTGAGACCACGGCCAGCAATAGCAAAAGAGGCTGACTGAGACCACAATCATCAAGTTTGATGGGATTGGGCTGAAAAGTATGATAATCTAATTTTTCATGTCTAGGTTGATTAGAAGTTGCAGTGGAATCAGCAGAGTCATCCATAGTTGCAACAAGGCTGTGGAGAATGAAAAACCAGCAATTATATTGAACCAAGAGCTGAAATCAAGGTCGAGTGGGCCAATATGAAGGGCAAAACAGCTCCCAAAAAATCAGCAGTAGCAGAGATCCCTTCCATAGAGATCGACAATGTTAGGGTTTTGGAAGAGAATCCGAAATTGGAGATTGATGTGGTGATGGGGATCCAAAAAAAATTGATGAAGAAGCTTGATCGAATCTATCCAGGAACCTGTAGAGGATGTCCTTGATGAAGAGAAGAAGCTCCAATAAAAACACAGCAGCAAACAGCCCAATTCCCAAAAATCGATAATGATCAGGGTTTTAGAAAACCTTGAAAAAGAGGAATCGATTGGGAGAAGGGGTCTTCAACAACCAAAAGAGGCTTGAGGGCAGCTGGTCTAGATTACAGATGAGTGTCCAATATCCAAAAAACCAGCCTTGATCAATGGTAGTGGCTAGGGCTTCAAAATTCTGGAAACTCCAAAAATTGCAGACATGAACCAGCAGCAATCGAACCAAATAAATTATCTCATAAAGGGGAAAAACAGAGGTGGGAATAGGGCAGCAACTAGATCATATGATCATCTCTGTAGTGCTGCCCTTAGGAAGGGAGGAGAAGCAAAGGACAAAAAAGGAGAGAAAAAAAATCGAGAGAATGGGAGGAAAGAAAAAACGATAGGAAGGGGGTGGGTTTTGAAAACTTAGATAGGAGAAATTTGGGCTCTGATACCATGTTAACAAAACAAGTTTGTGAAATAATGCATGAATGATCAATGAGATCAGTCAAGCTCTCTATTTATAATAATAAAAGAGATTACAAGGGGAAACACTATTCACGATACTGTTCACGTGAACAGTATCACAGCCCTAATTACACTTCTACCCTTGCTCATAAATACATAAATAAAGAATAAATAAAACACCCAAAAGACCAGAATACCCCCATGGTATTCTGGTGTACATAATTTAACATTTTCTTTATACATTGAAAATATAAGGGACAAAAGCAAAACGAGGCAAAAAGATAAAAACAACAACAGAAACAAAAACAGAAGTTCATTTCAATCCGACCTCCCAATTTTGCATAGGTGTTGGGAGTGTGCACCTCTTAAGTCTTATCTAGGCCCATTGGCCCAGGCTCATTCCTGGGAAAGTCATTTGTGTGCCTTGCATCTGCCTTACCTTAATCATGTGCTTAAATGAACTCCACCCCAAAATTTTTTCTTTCTTGTGTTTGTGTTGTGCATGTTGTCTTGCTCCTCGTCTCCTTTAAACTATATTCGTTTGCTCTTCGTAATACTCAATCTCATTATTGATCTTTGTTCCTGGTTTGGAAATTCAACATGACTCTAGTCTTTGGACATGTTATATGTGTATTAAGATTTGCATGCCCATGCTGTGAATCCTTGGATCGACATTGCCAGTTACTCGTATCTTGTATGGACTACATATGTATCTGCTTTCTTGCTATTTACTTTTTTGTTGATTGTCTTTTGTACATTATTCTTTTTACATTGATCATCCTTGGGACAGGCATTGCCCTTACATACTGGAGGCTATTACAGCTTTAGCTGAATTGAGTGTTCCAGCCAAGGATATCATTTCATTATTTCCTCAGGTTTGTGGTGAAATTATTTTCATTTGGATCTTTACCGCTGTCTTTTCACATTTAATTTCTTTTTAATTAATATTTCATGATTTGAAAGCCTTACCCATAGCATCTCATAATTATGTCAGGTCTATAGGTATATACAGGATTTCGATATAAAGACAGATAAGCTGTTGATTTATGTTCAATGCATGTATTTTAACTCTCTATTTATCTTTCTAAATTAACCAACTTGAAGTAGGGGGGTTGGCTATGTTGAGGCTGCTCATAGAAGTGTAGAAGGCTAATGATCCAGTCCACTTTGGACTCAACAACAAAGATGTTTGTTACAGATGACCCTCAAACATGTCAAAACTGTCGGGCCTCTGGGAGCTTCCGTGGGTACTTAAAGAACCCTGATCTGTTACTGTACTCATTACCTGCATGATATGTCACATGTCCATTGGTAATGGACTTGTCTTGTGTCCCCTTGACACTGGAAAGTATCCAGTCTCAGTATAGAATTACAAACTCATGCTGATCCCCTTCTACACTTCTCAAAGTCTAGTACAGTCCATGCTTGAGTTGGGCTGGGTTGTGTTAGCTTGCTATAAGCTATTTTAGTCCGGTAAATCAACTAGCATCAGTCTACTGTTTGAGCTTTATTACTTGTTGTTGGCAGAATCGTGGGTTAGAGAGAGGGAAGAAAATAATAGAATTGATTGATTTAATGAGAGAAAGACCCCCTCTATTATAAATAGAGGGGAAGTTACAACTTATATAAGCTAGGCAATGTGGGACTAAACCCACACAACCAACTAAACACTTAATAACATAAAACACCCCCAAAAGGACCAGAATACCCCCACGGTATTCTGGAGTACATTATTCTAACACTCCCCCTCAAGCTGGACTGTACAAATAAGAAAGAAGGAAGATCCAGCTTGGACTAAAAGAAAAAAAACTCTCTCCATAACAATGCTAACACTCCCCCTCAAGTTGGCGCATACAAGGTACTAATGCCCAACTTGAATGAAAAATGGGAAAAATAAGTTGTAGCAGAATCCAGCTCCCAAATAGACCTTCAAGAACTTGAAAAAAAAATAGACCTTCAAACTTGGGCAGTCTTGATCAATTTTCACCAATCTTCAACAATTGTCCAGGGATGAATCTCTTACTGATAATCTTGAAGGTAAGTAACTAGGGCAGCAAGCCGATGAGTTAGGCAGCAATAAAGATAAAGCAGCGGAAACAACCAAACTGTAGGATCTCATATGGGCAGGCAATAACCAAACATCTTCAAAACTTTTAACACCAGCCTCCCCCTTACGGCAAACGTAACCCAATAACAAGGTAGATACTTATTGGCAATGGTGAAGCCTCTGACCTTCTATGTTTTGCACCAAGTGTCCCTGCATGTTCTGCTCTCTGCAATGGCTGCAGGTATATTGTATATAATCCCCCCCTCACGTGTAGTGCACGTGGACATAAGAGGGATTAGGTTAGAGATAGGGCCAAACATAACATTCCAGAATGGTTCAATGGCTGCCAAGTGTAATGGAAAAAAAAGAAATGGTAAAGAAGAGAATACCATTAACTTCCAAGGGTGTTATGGGTAATGCCAAAGGTATGTTTTGGGAGGTGGTGAAAGAAAAACAACAGTGGGATAATGGAGTAGTATTAACTTGGGTAACATAGAAAGCTCCAAACATCTTCCATCAATCAACCAAACACTTTGAATGGAAACCTCTGTAGGGCAGAAACTCCTAACTCCAATATTCAGATCTGAAAAATATACAGATCTGATTCGAAGTAAGGAAATGCTCCAATTGTCAAGGCTTGATCAATCTTCAAACAGGGAGGAGCAATTGTGCAAAAGATTCCATGGTAGAAACTCCCACATGCTAGACAGTACTAAGAAGATATCCGGACAGCAATGAATGGAAGTAGCCTCAACAAAACTGGATCAGATCTGAATCAGTAACAATGCTAGTATTCAAGCTCCAAAGTATGCTGGATTTGAACCAGAGAAGCTTCACATAACTGAATAAGTTCGTAGGTGCAACCATTTAATCGTGGAACACTGGTGTAATCCCAAATAGGCTAATCTCCAGGGTAGCAGATTCGAGTTTTCAATAATGAAAGAAATTCGATCTCCAATGAAAGGAAACTCAGTCATAATCATAAGGCAGCAGGATTCCACATGAAGGCAGCAGTAACAAATCAATCAGTCATGCTTACAGAAGCCGATCAATAACACCAGCCAGGTAGGTAGTGAAGCTCAAAAATAACCAGCAAAATAAGATAAATAACCAGACACATCCATAGGCAGTTGAAGCAGCCAGCTATAGAGTAATAAGTAAGTGAAATAGGTTGTAAATTGAAGAAACCAAGCCAACAGAATGAACTGTATTTTTTTCCAAAAATAACTGTTGAATGATGCTGAAATATGGGTGGAATACTCCTCTAATATGTATAAGACTCCTTAAAATATGAGCTTGATAGGAAAACCCTAACCCTAAAATCGATTGTTGTCAAGGTTTTAGAAAACCCTGAAATTGAGATCGATTTAGGGAAAAGGGGGCTGTAATTGCTGATGTAGACATGTGATAGATGCTGACCAAGGCTGCTAGAATGGAACCTCCAAGGTGAACAATCAATCTCCAGTAAGAGTGAGACTTGATCGTCAAAGGGGATAGACTCCAAAAAATCGCAGAAGTAGAGTAGGGCAGCATTACAGCACTACACCAGCATAAAGGACATTTTTCAAGCCTTGAACTGATGAAGGAGAGTTCTCTTTTAATGTTAGAACCACTTCCAAAGCACTCGAACAGCAGCAAACATCCCTAGCCCAAATCGATTTTATTAGGGTTTTGGAAAACCCTGAAAAGAAGAGATCGATTGGGGTAGGGGTCTTCAAAAAACTTGGATAGGTGCAATATTGAGGTCGATTGGTCCTTGAATTGGGAGTAATCAGCCCTAAAAAAACTAGCAAAAACTGAAACCTGAAAGTCAGGGTTTTTGGCAGGTAACCAAATTAGCAGGTTAAGGAATTTTTGCTGTAGAAACAAATCCAACCATCAGAAAGGGTCCAAATTTAGGTCAATTAGGGCTGGATTAGGTGGGAAATATCCCTGAAATATTGGCTGCATCTGACAAGGGAAAACCCCAAAATCGATTGGAGTCAAGGTTTTGAAAAACCCTGACAAGGTGAAATCAATTTGGGGATTTAGGCTGGAAAAAATAATAATTGATGGACAGAAAGAAAAGAGGGAAGTTAGGTGTAGGAATAGGGTAACATAGGGCTGGAAAAAGGCTGCATAAGGTGTTCCTCTATTAGAGGATCAGGTTTATCGAGATCTGATCTCAAAGGAGGAACCCCAAAATCGCAGAAGAGGCTTCCAGCTATTTTTTAATAAAAAACGATAGGAGAGAAAGGGGGCAGCACTAAATCATCGATATGGTGTTTACCTCATTAGTGCTGCCCCTGTTTTTGGGCTGAAAAGGAGAAAAACAGGAGCAGGAAAAAACGAGAAAAGGGAGAAGAAGAGGAGAGATCGATTGGAAGGAAAGGAGGGAGAAATTTGGGTTTTTCTCTCTAACCTAGATCAGACCGGCTCTGATACCATGTTGGCAGAATCGTGGGTTAGAGAGAGGGAAGAAAATAATAGAATTGATTGATTTAATGAGAGAAAGATCCCCTCTATTTATAATAGAGGGGAAGTTACAACTTATATAAGCTAGGCAATGTGAGACTAAACCCACACAACCAACTAAACACTTAATAACATAAAACACCCCCAAAAGGACCAGAATACCCCCACGGTATTCTGGAGTACATTATTCTAACACTTGTTTAGCCTAAATAATGCCTATATATACCAGCAACATCAACCTAACCTGAGCCTCATAGTTCTCGTATTTTTCTTTTCTTTGACTTTATGATTGCTTGCTTGAAAAGTCAATTATTCTTTCTCTAGTGTAGGGAATGAATCTGTTTTATTGCGATGTCTATTGCTAAAGGTGTGAAATGTTTTGAGTGTCCATTGATGGCATGCTTTTTATTGATAATTCCCAGACACCAAATAGAAGCGGTAGGCCTCCATTTGATCATTTTGACTCTAGCCGTTGGTTGCAGGTAAATATAAAACAAATTTAATTCCAATTCTTTCTATTATCTTCCATTGATGTCTTCATACTGCAAATATTTGTTTAAACTTTCCCCCAATTCATCCCTCTTGAATTTCCACTGTAGGATTCATAATAATTCAATTTCAATAGGGTTTCAGAGAGATTAAATGGTATACTAGCAGAGGTCAAGGTTCCACATTTGGTTTATTTTTATTGCTTTTAGCATGTAAATAATCAGTCAGGATGCCTCCACACTTTTCCTTCGGTGTTTTGGGATGCTCATTTTGGATCACCTTGTTTAGAGCAAGAAACTCATGGTAGTGGATTTTGTTTTCAATCAGTATCTATAAAACAATCTGATCTACTTTCTTACCCACTCATTCACTCTAGCAGTGCTGGCACTAGTGATTAGTGAAAACATCAAGTCTAATTCCTGGCTCTGGAGTTTATGAATCACAATAGATCAGCTATGCACCTTGTGGCAATTTTTTCGTAGTTTGTTTGAGAATAAACTGCCCTTAGGTAGGAACATGTCCCAGGTAGTCTGAAAGTTGGTACCCAGCCTATCACTTTTTCTATTTTTAAGCCAAGCAATGATTGCAGAAAACCTCCTTCAAATACAATAAATAAAAAGTTGTCTGACTTGATCATTGACTTGTTATTTTTTTTTTTGGGGGGGGGGGGGGGAGGTGGGAGGATATGTTCTAAGTTTCACAAGGATTAATCGAATCTTACCGTCATTCATTTGTCAACCAGAGAGCATTTAATGCTTGGCACATCTTTATAAAATTTGGAGTCTTCTACTTCAGCTTAACATTAACCATTTTCTTTTTCCTCCCTTGTATGCAGCGGTATGTTGAGGCCCAGTGTTGCATTGCTTCAAATGATTACAAAGGTAGAATAGTTATCCTCTTGTTTAGAGAATAAATTTCTTTCAAGATTAAGACTTATTACTTTGGTTGTTTAGATATTAAATTAAGGAAATGGACGAGAGACTCTTTCTCTTCCTGTAAAACACCAGAACCAAATGTGGAACCAGGCAAACAAGGGATTTACTTGTTTTGAGCTTATTCTTGAACTGTTTTCAGTTTTCACCTGTCAAAAGGTGGAAGACAATTGGATTCATGTCCATGAGAATAATATTGTAAACCTGGTCTGTTTTAGGGACTATTTAGGGTTTTATAATAGTTGATTGTAAACAAGGAGGTTATAGTTAGGGTGGCCCACATAAGCTTGCACTAGCAAAGGAGATTCTGATGTCACCTTTAACCCACAACTTGGATTTCTAATCGAGTAGTTGAAGCATCTCCTTGATAGCAATGATCTTGTTGTTGCTGCCATGGAACTAAATCTCGGCCGAAACTGACCGGAATCTTTGAGTTGTCTCGGTTTTGGGCCTTGGACAAAACAAAACCCATGGTTGAAACCCAAGTTTTTATCCTGGGTTTCAACCCAGGGAGGCTCTGGGTCGAAAGTCGAAACCTTGAAATGAGATCTGACACGTCTTGGTTTCGGGCCTGACCGAATTCAGGTCTGAAACTGAGATCTCGATCCTTGGTTGCTGCCTGGCTTTGTAAACTTCTCAACAGCCTTCTCTTTGGTAAACTATTCTTGGTTTTCAAGTTGTAATCTTCTTGGTAAAGAACAAGTGTGATTTGGTGAATTGAGTTAAATCATTTGTTCTGTCTCTTTTTGATGGCTAAAGAGAGGTATATGGGATCTTATGAAAAACAAGGGGAAGAATCTGAAGTTGTCTCAGGCTAGCGGGTGCTCAGAGTAGTATAACCCAAAGAAAAGAGGTGTGTGTGTGGGACTGTGGGTGGGGGGGGGGGGGGGGGAAGAGGAAAATGTCAGAAGATCGACCATATTCTATCATTGTTTGTATAAAAAACCTAATGAGGAAGAAAAAGAGAAAGTAAGGTTCAATACTTCGGTTGCTTTTAGGCTTCCAAGCATGGTTCTTAATCTCAGTTTCGACAGAATCCGAGACGAACCTTGAGTTGATACTGACTTGTACCAAGTTTCAACCTGATTTCGACCAGTTTTGTCCAACCCATGACATGTCGAGTTTTGCCCAGAAAATACCAGGTTTCGGTCGAAACTTAGGAATTATCGGTTTCGACCAGGGTTGAACAGGCCTCTAAACCGAGATTTAGAACCTTGCTTCCAAGCAAGTGTTAATTGCTGATTGATGAATCATGACTGCAGCAACTACACCCCAGTTGTATGGCTGTGGCTACTGTAGCATAAAGTGCAGCCTTCGCCACTTATCCATGTGAAACTTAGTTGGCTTACAGGGATTAAAGAAAGCTATTGAAAGAAAGAATGTGAAAACTGAAGTGTTTTTTTTTGTGGAGAGATTTTAGAGGAAATGTGACTGTTGTATTGTATACAAGGTGGCCTTGCTAGTGATCATTGATGGTCCAATAATCTGGTTTTATGGTCCAGCCATCCGGGTTGGCTAGTCCATGGATAAGTAAACTTTTTAAAGGAAATGTTGTCCAAGGGTTGACCCAACCATTTTGAAGCTTGGTGGAGGCTTAAATGATTTGACCATCCAGACCAGACCAGGCTTTAGAATTACTGAATTTAACTCAATAAACGTGGTATCGCAGGCATAAATTTGAGTCTTGACACTTGACAATTGCTTGTACCAACTGTTTCTTACACGCATGCCATAATCTACTGTCATTGACCTTTTATTTAGTGTGTTACTTTACATCCTTTTTCTTGATTCTCAGGTGGTTTGGAGCTTTTCACTGAACTGCTACAACGTTTTCCTAATAATGTACACATTTTACTTGAGATTGCAAAGGTTAGCTCTAGTCACACTGCAATAAATGAAAGCTTATTTTTCAAATCTGTTGTATTCAGGGATGCAACGGCCATATCTAGGCTCAACTTTGGACCAAAATGAGCCGGGCCAGACTGGATTTAGGTTCAATTTGGTTCAAAATTGATCAATTTCCCAACCAGGCGGCTATCTTGCATCCTGGTCACAATTTTTATATTCTCTTTTTTGATTGTTTACTCACTTCCACATAAACATATAAATCGGTCTGATTTTAAGTTGGTATTCTTGATTTTGTTCTTCAGGAAGTAGTATCAAGAAGTTATTATTGTTTAACATTTAGGAATCAGGAGATGCATTATGATGTATTTCCACCCTTTTACCAGCCCTACCTTCTTGATGTACTTTTTTCTTTGGGAAAATATCATGCACATTTAGCATATTTATATTTATGTCTCTAATGGTGGATGAGAGAACAATCATCCCTTATTCATTTATTCTATCTTTACAGTCGGGAGATCAGCCTTTATTGTACAAAATGATGAGAAAATGTTGATATTAGTAGTTGAATTCATAGTTATCAAGGCGGGAAGGCGACCATGGCGTTTTAGAGGGTAAAAAAACAAGGCGATACCGCCATGGCGGCAAGGCATCTGCCATGGCGCCCACCATGGCACCCAAGGCGTCCAAGGTGACCATGGAGTCTGGACGCCATGGCGACGCCTTGATAACTATGGTTGAATTTGAACCACCACCTGAATAACACCTACTTCATGATTCAGCAAAGAATCAATAGTGCTGAAAATTTGCGTTAGTATAAGGGCGGCTCTCGACACAGAGGTAAGGTTTTTCCATTGCGACCTGGTGGTTGTGTCAATTGGGAAATTACTTCTCTGCGAAGTGGGGGTAAGGCTGCGTACATATCTCCCCTCCCCAGACCCTGCAGTGGCAGGATCCTTGTGTGCTGGGTATGCCTTTTAAACTTGCCTTGGTTACATTTGGACTTTGAGGGGTGACTGGTTACTTTTCTGATAACTATGTTTATGATGCGACAACAGTTTTAGCCATTCAATGGAAAAAACAAATCCTCTCAGGTTGATTACTGGATTAGAACTGAAAAAGAAAAAGAGCTCGAAAATGAAAAGCACTCAATTTCATGGGTGGCTTTTCTGTTCTAATTTGTGTTGAAGCAGATTTGTGGATGCATCAACTGAATAAGAACCTGATTAAGTTACACTCATGATCAATACATTTAATGGCTTCCTGTGGAAAACAATGCACAGTAAAATCTTTTTGCTTTTTATTAGGTAGGCTTGAGTTCTAACTAGCTACGCATTTCCATGTATTGTTCTATCTGACTTCGGGTATAAATTGTATGTGAAGGTCGAGGCCATTATTGGAAGAAATGAAGATGCCATTTTGAATTTTGAAAAGGTGAGAAGAAATATTACTCATGTGTAGATGGCAAAGATCGAACTCCTGAAAATTAAGGACCACTGCAGGCTCGATCCGTTGATCCGTACATTGTGACCTACATGGATGAATATGCAATGCTTCTAAAGATGAAGTCTGATTACTCCAAGCTAAACAGGTTGGTGCATGATTTGCTGAATATTGACCCTACAAGGCCAGAGATCTTTGTAGCTCTATCTGTATTGTGGGAAAGGAAAGACGAGCGAGGAGCTTTGGCTTATGCTGAGCAGGTGAGTGTTTTTCGTTTTGAATTAATTTACTCATATTGTTTTTTCTGACAAATCATGTCAGCAATATAATGTTTTTTCTTAACCAGAGTCTCCGAGTTGATGAGAGGCACATACCAGGTTATATAATGAAGGTAATAAGTGCCATTCATTAAGAAAATGGATGATATACTTCTCTTGCAAATTTCTTGTAGTTTATTTCTGACAAATTATTTGTCATTGATTCTCATTTGAACACCGTGACATTTATACACTTTCAGGGTAACCTGTTTTTATCACTAAATCGACCAGATGCAGCTGTGACTGCATTCAGGGGAGCTCAAGAGTTACGGCCTGATCTTCGTTCATACCAAGGTATGGTTATGAAGAAAACCATTACTCATGAGTGTGATTGATTGTCTTTCACCTGCATACATATTACACCTACCACCATTCTGTATTTCAATGCTTATACATGAGAAAGGGGAAATAGTAACAAAGAATCTTTTTTGACTGGGAACTCATGTTGGTTTCAGGTCTAGTTCGTTCATATTTGGCGCTCTCTAAAGTCAAGGAGGCCCTGTATGCTGCGAGGGAGGCAATGAAGGCAATGCCTCAGTCAGCAAAGGCACTTAAATTAGTTGGTGATGTGCATGCTAGTAATTCTAGTGGGAGAGAGAAGGTTAGTTACAGATAATGTCTGCATCAAAGTTCATGAGTAGAAATTTATCTCCATAGAAGAAAATAGCATCAAAGGTTATTCAATTTGGGCAGCAGTTCTCTTGGCTTCGGGGTTAATCCGACCCTCTTTCCCTGGTAGGCCGGTTTGTGAGATACTGACAATTTGGTAATTAAAGGTGAAATTAAATAAACTGAGTTGCTAAGGTGAGGTATACTCAGTGCCTCAACTCGTACTTGTCAGTTGGTTCTTCCCCCCTAGTGTATGGGTCAAGTCCATGCTAGGCAACAAGCCAACAACTCCTTGTTGCTACATGAAAACTGCATTGGCCTTGGCTCTTTAAGTACTGAAAATTTACTCATTGCATTTCAACAGATATTTATTATTTGAACCAGTTTCTCTTTTTTCGGTAAATGAATATTTGAACCAGTTCTCTTTATTGATTTCAAACACTGAACTTGTCAGTGAAGAATTTCAAAGGTTCAAATGATGATCAGGATGTCCGATTGAAATGGCTTCTCATTTTCTATCTTAATGTAATGATCTTCTAATGAAAACATTGTGCTGACAATAAGTCACTAACATATAGCATATGCAACTGAAAATTATTTATTGTTTTTTAAATACTTGCATAATACTCGAATATATGCAGATATATAGTAAAAGCATTAAGAAGTAGTGAAAATTGTTAGTTCCATGAAGTAACCTTTTTTATCATCTCCCTTACCTATGAGAACTCCTGTCTTTGTGTCCATCTATCTGAATTGTAGGGACTGGTTTCCTTGGTCTAAAGTGGTAGAGTTTTTTCCTAATTTTGTAACAGGCCAAAAAGTTCTATGAATCAGCCCTCCGTTTAGAGCCTGGTTACCTTGGAGCTGCATTGGCCTTGGCTGAGCTTCATGTTGCTGAGGGTCGAAATGGAGATGCTGTATCACTTCTTGAGAGGTATCTGAAAGACTGGGCAGATGATTCCCTTCACATCAAGTTGGCACAAGTATTTGCGGCCACGAATTTGCTGCAAGAAGCTTTGTCACATTATGAGGCTGCACTGAGGTTACCTTATACAAGATTCTTTTTGATTCTTTCATCTGAATAGGAATTTTGTGCACAACTGTGAGCTGTTTATACAAATGTTTATGACAAGGCAGTCCTCTCTTTGCCACCGAGTACCGACCATGAAAAACACTTTTTTTTTTTGGAATTCCAGGATAAACCCACAAAATGAAGCAGCAAAAAAAGGTTTAGAGCGTTTGGAGAAACAGATGAAGGTTTGTACCTTGCTCACGCTAGTTTGATTCCATGTTTCAAGGACTAATATTCTTTCCTCATGTTAGGGTGTGGATCCAGACGCACCTGAAGAAGATGAAGAAAATGAAGTTGATGATGCTGATGGAGAACAGGAGGAAGGTGAGCTTCTATGAGAACGAGTAGCTAATGTATCTTCCTGTTCTTAAGCGCATTGTCTCCCTTGATTAGCCAAAATTACTTCATAGTACAGAAGATGCTGCCTCTGGAAGTTTGAAGTTTTGTTACTTGGGAGGATTCTATATATTGCATAGCCATGCATTGTGGATCCTATTGATAGGTGAGAAATATTGCATGCAACCATGAGGATATGGCCTTTGGGGGGGGGGGGGGGGTTCTAATCTCGATGTATCTTTTTTAATTTAATGCCATTTAATTAATGGATTGCGTAGCTGTCTGGCCTTTTTGCTCAATTAAGTTAATGCTCGATAATTTTCGTTCTTATCTTGTCCTTAGTATGGTTTGAATGACAGTTAAAAATTTTAGTTTGGGGTCATATACACACATTCATTTTATCTTAAGAGGTCTGAAATCCAGATTCCTCTTGTTTATAAAAGATCAAGGAGATCCGAAACTATACAAAATTTAGGGATAATTATGATTATCATAAAATTAAGATGGTAGTTATTGGAAGCAGCTTGGATCGTCCAAAATATACAGTTTTTTTTTTTTTTGGGTGGTGTGGTGGGAACCCATAATTTTGTTCCTCATATTCACAAGGTCCCACTATTCTACTGGTATCATCCTTTGCCACTGGCCAAAAACCATCATTCAGAGAACCCTAATCTTCTTTTTATGGGAAAATATGCCCAAAAAACACTTCTCACCAGGTACCACACCAACATAGCCCCCATATTAAGCAGGCAAAGCTTTGAATAAAACCTATAACGTATCAAAAAAAGTTCTTTCAACCCTAGGAGAGTCAGGCACACGTCCAGCAGATGCGCTAAGGCGCTTCATGATAGATGGGTGCACATTATTGCTCACGAGAGACTGAACCGAAGGAAAAGCTAGTATTTTTTTTACTCTAATCAAGATAGTTTTTTTTGGTTCTGGTTAGACAGACTACCAGAAAGTGGGGGGTAGATTAACACCTTCAACCTATGGCTGGTGTGGATAAAGTGTCTCATTCACACTGAGCTTTTACGAACCCTCCTTTGAGTAAGGAAGATCGTATCTTGGAGTCTTCTCACCTTTTGGAGCAGTCAATCACCTAGCTTGTTTCCAATACTGAGCAGTTTGATCAGACCAAGCCTCTGCAATTTCAGAGTTTCCATGTCGAATGGCCTGTTCTCCCCAGTTGGAATGATGGATCATTTCCTTTCCTTACTCCTTAGAACCATACTCCGAGAATTTCCTATTTCATACGGCTCAACAGTCAATTCTTTTGGTGTCTTGTCTCGTCCCATCTTAATTTAGAGTATCTAACCGAATGAGATTTAATTTTCTGAAATATATCCCAATTTTTGGTTAGGATGTAAAATGGTTTGGGCAAATCTGTGTCCCAGCAAGTTGCTGACCTCAAGGGAGGTTTTATGCTGGGTTGGGGTTGAGGCAACTCTACAAACTTCTGTATTTAGTAGTACTAGTTGCTACTAAACCTGCCACTACATACTCATTACAATTATAGAAAACAAAATAGGAATTTGGTGTTGGGCATTTTTTGTTGCTTGTGTATGTAATCACTAAATTGCAATAAACCATGTTGTTGGAATAACATTATAACAGTTCACCTTTTCTCTGAAATTGGAAAACTTGGGATAAAGTAACATAATCTCCTACACAGTAGAGTACAAGATAAGCAATCCCTGAATGAGCACCTGTTTCTGCCATGCATGTAGCAATTCAGATGGTGCTGATAAACTATTTAGGTAGACCCCAAGCTTCCCTTTCTCACATGTGAAGTTTTAGCCCAATTTCTGCCATGCATGTAGCAATTCAGATGGTGCTGATAAACTATTTAGGTAGACCCCAAGCTTCCCTTTCTCACATGTGAAGTTTTAGCCCAATTAGTTAGAGTTTTACTTATTTGTCACATTATTCTAATTCAAGGTAGAATAAGATCTTTGCATGGACAAGAATAGAACTTTTGCCATAATACAATTTAAAATGTGAAATTAATCACAGTTTTGTTGAATGATTTTTTAAAGAAACCCACATGTTTGGCTGTACAATAATACAACATGGAATATTAAATAGGTTATCTTGTTTAGAAGGCATTTTCAGTTATTCATTTATATTGAGAGAGAGAGAGAGAGAGAGAGAGAGAGTTGTACATTCATAGACTGATGAAGGTTGATAAGGTGCAACTGCTGTGGGGTATTGAGAGATATCGATTGATATCCCTTCCTTTCTTAGTTATCCACATGTGATCATAAAATCTTACCTTATGGAACATAATCCCTCTGCATAGGGTAACACAATATTTGATTGTAATTCTATTGTAATCCATTCCTAGTTTAGGACAGCTAGGATCTCATCCCTTGTATTGTGTATATATACTCTCCATTGAGAGAAACCAAATCAAGGAAATACATTGAAACTAGTATGGGGGAATCTGTTGAGTTGGTGGAGAAAGCTAAAGGAATTTATCCAATTTGGATAATCTTCACCTCCCCTTGTGAAAATATTCCAATCCAACTCAAGAGAACAAGCTACAAAAAAACAGTTTATTTATTTATTTTTGACATATGGCGTTATCATCTAAGCAACCTATTTGATATTCTTTTGCTGTGTTTACCATTACGGATTTATCCTCCTCTATATCAACTGTTTTGGGGAGCGCAGGGGCAACGCGTGCAGCAGCCAGTGAGAGCACGCTGACATCTTGGGGGCGGGATTTCTGCCTTTTATGGGGGGGGAGGGGCAGTCATTTCGCCCTCCATTGTGTCTAGGCGTGGCTTCTGTGTCCCCATGCACTGAGAACTTTTCTCCCAACTGGTTTTTTATACTTCCATATCTTCATGTGGAAGAAGTGGATTATTCTGGAAAAACGTTTCAAACTGATAGCTGATTATGTGGACAATATATTTGCTGGGGTTCCACGCGGTGGGTGGAAAAATAGTCTCACATTGGATATGAATAGGGATGTGAGTGGGTTAATAGGTATTTGGACATCTTCTCCTTAACGGCTAGCTTTTTTGAGGATGAGTTGTACCCAAGTCCCTAATAATAGATCTACAAAATTTGAATGTCAATGAAGCTATCTCATGGCCGATATTTGGGTTGTGTGAAGAGGCCATTCAACACTAATGGTCTCAAAGAGTTGCCTCATCATGTTGATTACTTAAAAAGTGAAAGCATGAGAGTTCTAAAGTGAAATGTAACTTTAAGCTTCAGGGCATCCATACATTGTGTGTATTTGTGTATATATAAACTTCATTGAATTGAGTTGAAGATGATGAAGTATGGGTACCAAGGGAAGCAACCCATGGTGACCCAATAGAGATTTTTGAGCCGATAGATATCCATTTAAATCAAATATACATTAGCTTACATTCAAGCATACTCCTAACCTTCACTTTTCTTTCCAAAATGTTTTTGCTTTCAAGCACACTTCAATTCAAGGGTTGCAGGTGCTCTATATATCACTTTTGAATTGGGGTAGGTGTGGATTGAAGGATATATCAGAAGGTTTGGGTCACTAAAGTTAACCTTGTCTGAGATCCTATTTCTTATCTGCCATGTATTGATTGATGCTTTTAAAATTAGGGATGAAGATTCCATATTCTAATGGTTTATTATAACACAAATATTGCCAATAGTAATTAAATTGACTTTGGCAATACATATACCCCACATGTCTCTGCAACATGAAAGACCGAACCTTCATTTTGTCCCCTCTTAAATCTTGCCCCAAGTCATTCAACAATTGAAAAGCATAAAGCGCCCAATATGGCATTTGGAGATGTAACTACACTAACTAGAATATCATTTATTTAACACTATAAATAAAGGCAATACTGTAAGCCTAAAATTCATGTTATAAGCCATGATAAATTGTATTAATCCTTGATTTTCTAGATGGACCATTGAGAATAGTTATTAAACCATAAAAACAGTGCAAGGGGAGAGGGAAGAAGGTCTATTTTATTTCTTTTTTCCTTGAGAAAGATGAGAGATTAAGAAGGAAATTAAGGGTCACAATATGAACAATATATGATCTTATTGTAGCTGGTAACAGAGCTTGATCATATATTATCATCAAAGCCAAATGGCTCCTACACTTCTCAGCAATGGTACTAGAGAACCTTCAAGATGAAGCTGCATTATTTCTTTAGTGGATGAAGAATTGGTGGAAGATATCATTAATCTACCCCCTATGAACACAGCTGGTATTGAAGGGTTGCATCCAAGGCTTTGAAGAGCTCTCTCAATCTCTCTACCTCTTGGGTCTTCGTCGAGCTCGAAAATCGCAGGGTTCACTCCAAGCTCCCTGAACAAAGTCTTGATAGTATGGGACATACAACATGAGTTATTACTGAAGATTACAACTGCCCTTTGAGAAGCCAGAGTTGTGAGCCTATCCATCTCTGTATGGGAATTTTCTTGAAGAAGTTGATTGTGAAAATGAAAAGGGCAGTGATGAGCAAAGAACAATGATAGCTAGCTAAGGAAGAGGTGGTGAAGGTTTGGTTGGTGGAATTTAGTCTCTAGAATCACTTATTTATATAGAGAGACACAAGGAATGCTACTTTTGCATTAATTGTTTAAAAGAAAAGTGAATTGTTCCCCTTATCAGATATTTCTGTTTGGATTCCCTAACTGCTCTTGAGCTACTGATCATTTGCTTGACATATTGAACATTCATGAAAGCTAGGAAAAAGGTAAGGTTTGTATTGTACGGCCTTAACTATGGAATGACAAGAGAAATTCCTTTTTCACTTAACACTCATATAGGAAGATTATTAATAAATGTATTTTTATGAATAAAGGATTCATTAACTAGGGATGTGAATGGTATCCGAAAATTCGAATTCGATTTATATGCGTATTCGTTTAGGGGTATCCGAATATTTATTTGAATAATTTGGAAAAAAAATTATTCCATCTGAATAAATATCCTACTAATGATATAGAGGTTTTTTGAAGACTCAACAGGTTCTAGAGAATGAGGAGGAATTATGAGACTAAAACATGGATTGAGAGTGAACCATATCTGTTGGGAGGGAGGAAGGACTGGGTTACACAAGTCGGGGATGTAAACGGATAGTCAAAAATCCGGAATTCGATTTGCATCAATATCCGTTTAGGGATATCCGTATCTGAGCAGGGAATTTCTGGATCTGATCACATCCTATCTGTTTACATCCCTATCATTAACCCATGAAAAAAAAGGTCAACCTATGGTCCATATATTAAGGCCATAGACTCCAACCAGAAGCAACTGTTTTGGAATTTTGGTAACTTGACATAAATTTGGAAATCATAAAGAGCTAAAACCTACTTAATGAATGAACACAACAAGGGTAAACTCTCTATCTCATGCATCAAAATTATGAAGTATGAACTGGGTCAGTTCTATTCTATTTTTACATAGTGGTTTCATTATATTAATTATCACTTTAAAGGGAATACTGAATTGACAAGGTGGCATCTCCTGAGGAGGAAAATAGGATGGTGTTTATCCAATACAGACCCACCTTTTGTCCAATGATTCCTCCCATCCATTTCAGGACAATGAAAAAGGCAAAACCAAAAGAAGAGAGAGAAATAAAGATGTGAAGGTTATTTTTTGGGTATGGGTGAGGTGGGGTCCTCAAAACCAAAAGAAGAGAGGAAAAGATGTGAAGTATTTTCTGGGAGCTCAACAATTTTCAAGATAACTATTGAACAGATCTTCCACGTGTACAGAATACTGACCTGCCTTTTATATATCTTTCTTTCTTTCATTGTATTTATTTTTTATATTTGATGTAAATATTAGTTTCTTTGATGTGTGTCTCGAACTCATGTACCCGTTTCGAAGATTGATCTATTCCGATATATTTTGGTGGTGAGTTGCATGAAAATTTTTTTTCTGAGATCTATGTCAGTAAGGTTTGACCAGACCCGATGGACGAATATTTATATTCATTACCTATATTGTTGTATATATAGAAGTCGATTTCAGGTTTTCATATTAAGGTTTTGAGAAGAAAGAAGTAGCGCCGTTTTGGTTATTATTGATGTGTGAACCACGTTAAATCTCTGTGTCATCTTGCTCTGTTTTTTGTTTCCTGTTCGTGTTTCTTTGCTGTATGTTCTTACAGATTCCTTATATTAGGATTCTGATTAGCTTTCTTTACAGAGAAATCTTGTCCGGACTAGGTTCTTAGAAACTTTTCATAAACTAGAACTGAACCTAACTAACCCTGTAAGGGTTCATACCACCAATACCATTCCTGTAACCATTAGTGTTGGTGCAAGAGAAAAGGGGGGAGAACAAGGTGATATGAATATGTGTAAATATTCTTTCCTATCTTCCCTTCTCCAAAATCCAAATTCTTTCCCATTATTACTGATAGAGATTGATTCCCATAGAAGATAAAGTTCTTGATGTTGGGACGATTCTGTGTGTCAGCACTCAGCTCCCAACTGCAGCTGCTTCTACCTTTCTTTTGTTCTTTTCAATCTTTTTTGTTTGATTTGATTCACATAGATCCTTTTATAGTTTACTTATTAAATTAAAAATGAGCGAATCCATCCACTACTGAGGCTCTCCCAGCCACGAATCTCTAATATAGAGAAACTCTCATCTAAGGTTTCATGTTCTAATTATTATCTGAGGTGACACAGATTAATTATCATCTGAATCGTCACTATATTTTAAGCCAACTGAGATTAGTCAGCTCGACTCGACTCAATAAAAGCTTCAAGTCAAACTTGATGATTTTTACTCATTTCAGGGCAGTAAACCTTAACCCCTAAACCCAAAACCCAGTTTAGCTAAGGGTGTCAAAATCTAAATTGAACCGGTAAAATTGGCTCTGACCGACCCGATAGAACCTGATTCAAACCGAACCAGGGCCTTGTCGGTTTGGCTTCATTTACAGGTTAGAGCATAATTCGGTTTTGGGTCGGTTTAGGCTAAATTGATGGACCACCGATTAGCCTGCCTGATAGGACCGAACCCGAACCGAACAAACACTAAAACCAACCCTCAAACCCTAAAAACTCTATCCAATCCCTACCCAAAATCAGCTTATACCCAGGTTTCAAACCAAATTGAACCGAAATCAAAATCAAGTTGAAACCAAAAAGTCCTTATTGGTTCGGTTTCGATTTCCTTGAAACTCACACCAAAACCAAAAAAAACCGAACCGTCCGATTGACACCCTTACACTGAGCTAACAAATCAATTATGCTGTCAACTATGGGGGGAAAAAAAAAACATAGGCCCCTTACCAATTGCAATGCATGTCCCATTAGTTTACTTTTAACCATGTTAAAATTTCCTTCAATATGCATCAAGTATAACTTCATATCCGATTGCTGACTTCCTTGCTAAGTCGGCTACAAAGTCTGAAAATTTGACTTTTCTAGTTTCTTGGCTTGCTTCTGTGGAAGATGATATCAGGATTGATGCACAAGGGGACCAAGATTTCGGTTGTTTTAAGCTTTGATTCTTATCTCTGAGTTTTTTTGTCTGTCCATTGGTTGATCCCCTGCTGATGGCAATACTGTAGGTGGGTGATCGATCTAGTCGGTTTTGTTCGCCCTTTCTGGACTTTTCCAACTTGTATGTTCTTATCATTTTTTTTCCTTAATATACACAACCTTTCTGCAAAAAAGAAAATTTCATATTGGTTTGGGGAATCACATTAGAAATTGCCAACCTGGTATGGGGGGATTAATGTGCCCAATTGAGATGGTTGGACAAATCCAGGATTTTTAGTGTAGCCACATATCAAATTTCAATCCCTCTCAATCTTGTGGCTCAGTAGATGTAAAGTGTTTCTCACATAAGTACTATTCTTAAAGGTGCTTATTAACATGGAACAAGATTTCGGTCAAAATCGACCGAGATTTCCAAGATATCTCGGTTTCATAAGAAATGGAGACGAAACCTATATGTATTTTAAAAAGTGCATTGCTTCGATTGGTTTCGGTGTTTCGACTGAAACCAGCTGAACCAAACCAACCCAACCACTTAAAGTAACACAGCTCAATCGAAACTTGTGATATTTCGCAAGTTTTGATCAAGAGGCTCTAGTTTAGACACTGCATGTGGGAACTTGGGAGATTTCGAAATTTTTGGCTTCTACAGCTTGATTCTTCGCATATTGTCGTCGTTTGGAGTATCTCAGACAAGTTGATGATGAAACTTATCAATGGGTACTTATGGACTATCAGAACAATTGGGCCCAAAACATATCATTAGATACGTATGTAGTGCATTCTGATGAACGATTTTGAAATCTTCAGTGGTACGAACTCGTGGATTAGACCCATCAAGAAACTCCGAATGGAATTAAGAAAGGAGCACCTTAAATTTTTTTCCTCTTTGGATAACATGTATTATTCAGTGTTTTTGTACTTTACCTTTATGTGAACAATGTATTTATAATACTAGTTTAGTGTATTCTTCAGCGTATATTAGTAAACTTGGGTCATTAACCACACGTACCATTTTGAGTGTTTTTTTGTCTGAAAATAGTTCATGCATTATGTTTAAAATGTTTTAAAATGTCAAAAATAGACTATATACAAAAAATCAGACCTAAAAAATATTTGGATAAATATCATCCCCCTCCCCTCTAAATATCCGTAATATCAAACCCCTCTTCCAAGTTTTGAATAATGATAATGCCCTCCCCTATTTTTGAAAGATTCTATCAACCGTACCCTAAGTGGCTAACAGATTAATGGTGTTAAAACAACAGTACATAAGACGATATTACCCTTATGTATGTGATATTCCAATAATATCCCCCAAATAACAAGTGAGTAAATTAAAAGAGAACTTCCAAACTTCTTCCTTCGTTCCAACACTCCGGCGGTAAACAGAGGAGAGAAGCAAAGCAAATTCCAGTAGGAAATCTGAAATCGATGGCAAATTCCAGTGAAATTCCAATTAATGAACTAGTTTAATGAACAGATAGCATACTAAAACCTTAACAGTAGTATGAAATCACATCTTAAAAATCAAATCAGAAAAGCTCAATTTTGCAGCAGTATAATTCCAATAGGAAACCTGAAATCGATGGGAAATTTAGGATTTCAGAACAAGAACTGAAACTAAGACTCTAGGATAATATTTTGCAACCAATCATAGCAGAAACTAGTCAGCAAAGCAAATTCGAAAGTTAGAAACAAGTAATCGCAGGATAAAGTAGAAGTTCAGATCTGACTTGTTTGATGAAGAAAGGAAAACAAAATGGAACAGAAGATATAAATTAAGAATCCACCTGATACTTAGGGCTAGAACCCTCCTATAACCCATCTTCGAATCCACCAGGGTTGCTATTGAATCCACAACAGCAAAACAATTTTGAATCTACAAGAGTTAACACACCTGGAATCCCAGAGATGCAAACCTAAACCCACAAACCAAAACAAAGTAAAGCTTCTTCTTTATGTTTGAATCTGAAGATTCATGTCGAATGCAATTCCCCATTTTCTTATATATTCATGGTAAAAGCAGCCTTGTCTGTCATTAATGGCGGCCATGGCTGCCCACGAAATTATTATTAATTTTTTAATATCTACCAACCACTGGAGCATGGCTTGAACTCGGATCAGGATCGTCCCCAGGGAGCCCAGCGCCAAGGGTAGAGAAATGGGGTTTTTTCATTTTCTGCAAATTCTGAGATTAACCATGGCAGCTCTTCTCATTTTCATCTGCTGGGTTTCGCCCATCCAATCGTATAAAAGGCTTCGAAAGAATGGTTTTGGAGGTCCAAAACCGAATTTCCCTTTGGGGAACATTGAAGATATGAGACAAAAAAGAGGAGAAAGATTCGATTTTTGACTGTGCAGAGAGACAGAATGGATTCTAGGGTTATCGATTTCGGTGTTTGGGGGGAAGAAGGCGCATAGGGGGGTTTGGGGTTTGAAGAGTGGAAAATTGGAATAAAATTACATTAAGGGTATTATCAGCTTTTAGAAAATTTGTACATGCCCATGTCATCATTTAATGACGTATTTTAACGATTAGGATACGGTTGATAGAATCTTTCAAAAGTAGAGGAGGGCATTATCATTATTCAAAACTTGGGGAAAGGATTTGATATTAGGGATACTTGGAAAGGGGGATGATATTTATCTAAAACCTTTCTGGGACTCGAAACCACTCTCTTGAGTTGACGGTGAAAAAATACCAGGTTTCGACCTGATTTCGGTAGGTTTTGAGCATATCTTGGTTTCAGCCTGGTCAAAACCGTGTCAAAACATGAGATCTTGAACCTTGGTGCTAGTGTTTCCTTTGATCCATTAAAGAAAGAATTTCTAGATGGCCTTAAACAACTGCCTCTGGGAAATGTACTTGTAACTAAAATTTTGTAGACATGTCCATCTTTTTTCATCTGTCCATTCCTTAAATTTCAGGCCAAGTACACATTTTCAAAAGCAATATATAAAATAAAGAAAAAAAAATAGTAAAGATGAGTGTATAAAAAATAGTTGAGATGAGAATCCTTGATTTGTGTTTAATTCAAGTACTAATCTCATGTGTCGTGTTTTAATGGTCTAAAATGCCTTAAAAAAGTTTAATTTTTTGGGAGTTTGGCATAGATTGCGAACTTGAGAATTGACTCAGTGACTTTGGACATTGGGCACATCAAGAAGTTGCTCCGCTAGCACTAACATACTAGTTAGTAGTCCTAGCGTAGCAGCACTCCTAGCTGTTGGTAATGAGGAAGAAAGCCAGTTTGTCAAAGGTGAGGAAGGATGACTGATTCGATTCATTCGGATTGATAAGAAGGAAAAAGAGTATCGGATTGGATTGAAAGCTTGTTGAAGCTAGCACTCCGAAACATGGGAACAAGAGGGCGGATAAGCTAAACTCATTCGAGAATGAAGAGTAGTTCTTTTGGGGGTTTCTAGAACAAAATTTGAAAGCGAGAATGGCTTTCTTTATCTTTATTTGGTGTAACTACTTGAGCCGAATGAGAGGAAACCTTCATGTCTGATTTTGCAGGGGAAAGATCCTATAGGAACCTATCTCAATATTTCTTTTGCTAGGTTCATAGCTAAAAACCCTACTTTCTTTCGATTATGAGATTCATTCGAATATTAATCCAATCCTGAAAATATAGCATCCTATTTTTTTTAACTACCAAGGCTGCTACTTCAGACATTTCAAAATTGAGAAATCTCTATGAGAACGGGTGCTATCATAAAACAATTAGCCGATCTAGATTTGCGAATTATTAGCACCAAAAGTCAAGTTAACATGTTGACTCTAGTGTGTACGTAAGACTCAATCAAGAACTTTGTGATTCTTATGACTCTACCCAAGTGAATCGAGTCAAATACCGACTTGCATATTTGGTTGGGGTGCGTGCATAAAAAAACTTTGGTTGAGATGAGACTCCAAATTTGACTTGTGGTTTATTCATCGTTAACCCTATATTTCATGTTTTAGTTGTCTCAAATGACTTAAAAATTTTGATTTTTTTTGGAGTTGCTGACCAACTAGGTTCCAAAGCAAGCCCAAATCTGAAACTAATTCCATCATATTCTATTATTTTGTGAACAAGTGTCTAGCGCACTTGGTAGCCGATAGGGTTGGGCCTGGGTTGAGATATCTCAGCCTAACCTAGAGCCTGGTTGGACTTGGATTGAGCTAGAGTTTTAAAAACTTGGACCAACCCGGCGCTGTTTCACCCCTAAAATGCATACATGGTGGACATGTGATGGATTTTAGATGTGACTAAAAGAGGGAAGCATGATAAAAAGATTCCAAATGCAACTGTTTTAATTGAAAACTTTTTCTTATTTTGTTCATTTGATTCTTTCAGCTCTTTAATTGTGAGAACATATACTATATTTAATTGTTTTGGCCTTTTTGCATGAGTTCTCGACCAAAGAATTGAAAAATTATTATAAAAAAAAAAATAAAAAAAAAATAAAAAAAAAAAAAGAGAAGAAAAAACTGAAGAAAGGGGCAGAATATGCAACCCCCCTCCCCCCTTTTTAAAAGATTGGCCAGAAATTTTATCAGAAGGGCTTCTTGTTAAGATTCCTTCATATTTCTTTGTTTCATATTCTTTAATATCTCATTGAAAATTCTCGAATACCACTGAGCTGGAAGCCTTTTCTTATTTTGTTCATTTGATTCTTGTAGCTAGCTAGCTCTTTAATTGTGAGAGCATAGCAATGAAAGAGGCTTCTCTACATGTTCCAGCGTTTTTTTTTTTTTTTTGGAAGGGGAGGGGGGGGGGGGGGAGAGAGGATTGGTAGAGTTATAGCCTTTTCAAGGCATGTTAAGGGCACTTTGGTCAAATTGATGGTTGGATGGAAATGAACAACATGTTTAGTTTTAGGTTCATCTACATATGGCTCATAATAATGTTGGAACTTTTACCTTGGCATTTTCAATGGTGGAATCAAAGTTACCCAAAGGTACTAAAGTTAATTGACAATCAATTTCAAATCTTTATATCTTTTTGTGGGAGAAGTAAATTAGTTGATACTTCTAAAACTAATAGATGATCATGTCAAACATCTCAACAAAATTTGAGCATTAACAAAAGTTTGAAAAATCTACCAAATAAACTCAACAAGAACTATTGAGAAATCAAGGGGAAAACACATATTTGGTGATCCATGTGATTGAGATAAACAGCATATAGCTCATCAAATAATCAATTGATGTCACTAAAAATTAGTAGGCTTGCTTTTTTTGGAAAGACTTTTACACGAAATACACCAATGAGATGGTTTCACAAAGAAAGGAATTGAAGGGGCGGGAGAGTGGAAGTCATGTTGGATACAAGCCAATTCAAGGACTGTATAACATGCATGTACCTCATAGTCCTATTAACCCTCTTCGTAGTCCTGCATTTTTTAGTAGTTTATTTCACCATCTGACCAATTTGAGGCTGAAACATGACATTAAGCAAGGAAATAAGAGTAAACCTATCGACAAAATGTAGGCTCCATTCGAGGTGCCACAAGGTAGATATTTGCGTATCGGGATGTGTGCTGCACAGTCCAGTGGTTGGATTCCCCCTAGGCACTGGACTCCCTGGAGACGAACTCTATGCAATATTTGATGCCATTTTATGTTTTGTAAGTATCCTCGTATCAGAGTCCCATAACATAAGACCCTAAATTAATTAATGGGAAGATTTTCTTGGATAGTCCACTCAAGAAGTTCTTCTTCCATAAAATTTGTAACATGACAAGTTGGAGAGGATTGAAATTTTGTGAATTAGTGGGCCCCAAGGTCCCATGCTTGCATGTTTATTAAAAAAAAGAAATAATTGGTCAAGTGATAAATAAAAAATTTTAAAAATTAAATAAAAAAAAAAACTAAACTATTACAAAATATATATATAATTAAAATAAATAGATGACTGATGAAAATACAAAAATTAATGTCAATAGATTTGAAGATATATAATTGAAAAATGAATTTCGTTTTGAAATTGGACAAGTGACTAATTTAAATCATTTCCTAAATATTATCAGGCATAATATATAACCACATGATTCATGCTTTATTCTCTAGAGTTCTACCGAAAGTTTGCCACTTTCTTGGCCACTAAGAAAAGGATATGACATAGAAAATAGGATTTATTTAATATCTTTATCCACCCCTTCTGATCCTTTAATCGGATTGATGAGGGGTATTTTGGATCATAAACAATAAGGGAGAGTTAATGATGAACCTAGAGTCCAATTATAATGTCACATCATCATTACTGAAGTGGAAGTGGGTGAAGGAAAATTAATCCTAGAAAATATATGATTAAATTAAACCATTAGGTTAAGTTTATTGGTTGATTTAGATCGATGACATAAAATTTAAGATGCATTTTTCTCTTCACCCCATAGTGATGAGAGAATCTCTTCACTACGGGAATCTGAAGCCTTTGATTAGTATGAATAAAGGTATTTTTACGTATGAAATAAAGGATCGATGAAAATTAATGATGCCATAAGAGTTCAATTACAAAATCACATCACAAGTGAAGACAGGATTCTTCCCCCTCCACATTGAAGAAACTTAATTAATCAAATAGTTTATCTGATCTTATTGCTTAATCCAAAACTTTATCTGATCTTATTGGATTAGACCCACCAAACAGTGGAGTTATTGATACTCTTAATTATCATGAGACACTTAGCCAAATGCCCCAAGTCCCTTGGCCTGTAAAGTTGAAAACAGCTTGGGCCAAGCAAGATATGTACTCAACTCATTCCCATTCTGGGACAGGAGAGAATCATCATATTTGAAAGTTGATATTGAAATGGAGACCACCAAAATATACCCCTTTAATTTACAACCATATGTGTGTCTAGGACATATACCCCTCTGCGGTCCCAAATCCTAAACTTCATCTTTTCATCTTTCGGTTCATATGCCAAATTAAGCTTTATACATTTGCATGGAGTGTGATACTATTAATTATTAGTAGATCTTGAAGCTTATGTTGATACCCTTTTTGTGTTTTATTCATGAAGCATGGAATTAGGTTTCTATACATACTGATGCTCCCCTTCAAAGACCACCCCATCAACTTCCACAAAGTTATCGCCGGCGGGGTCAAGCTCCACACCGGCCAGGTTCATGGGCTCTCATTTGATCTGCAACTTCCCCAGGCCAGGGCATGTACAAGCTCATTTGGTTTTTGGGTTTACCTTCTTTCATCTGCATTGCAATTTTGTTGCAAGTGGGTTTTGTGTTAGGGTTTGTATTCTCTTCGGATATCTCTTTCAGCTTGATTTGACTAAAGGAATAGGCAGATGATGTTGTTGTGGAGCTCTCTCTTTGTCTTTATTATTATTTTTTCTTTTATTCTTATTCTTCAGGTGAGGGGTGCAGCGGGGAGGGAAAGAATTTATGGACCTTATCAAATATATAATAATTAATTCAGGACAAATCCATTCCATAAGAAGAAAGATATTAGGATACATGCATACATAGCTAGCAAGCTATTAAAGAGCTATCTATATATGAAGAACACACAACTACTACTACTACTACTACTTGGTACTAGAAAGGGTTTTACGCATAAAATAGTACTCTAACGTGAGAGCGCAAACGTATAATTCTAATATGGTATCAGAGCAACGTAACATTTAAGACATAGCTTGATATGGTTTGATCAATGGAACAAGAGTGCCACTGAGGTGACGTGACATAACTTCATTTGTTGATCCCACCAACTCACCAGCAATGAACACAACTGGTATAGGCGTGCTACAACCCATCCTCATGAGTGCCCTCTCCATTTCCCTTCCTTCGGGGTCTTGATCGAGCTCATGAACCATAGGACTCACCCCAAGTTCATGGAATAGAATCTTAACAGCATAACACATGCAACAACTGCTCTTACTAAACATCACCACTCCTTTCTCTGAAGCCAATCTCATCACCTTCTCCATCTTGACTCAACAAAGAAGCTCCTTAATTTCTAATACTTCTTTGATTTCTCCAACTTTGATTGTCTCTAAGCTTTTGAGGGTATAGAGAAATGCTTCTCTGCAAACCTAGTGGATCGAATTCAAAGTTTGAATTGCGATCCAATGGTAGAGAGATTCTTGGATTTGTATTGGAGCTTGAGTTGATCAGAGGAAGCTGGAGAGCTCAATTTATAGGGACAGGGAAGAAGGTGGACTGGACTACTACTTCACTACCTTCTCTTCTTCAACCAAAGACTATTTCAAAAAGAAAATGTACTTTGATGGATGCCCACAATGCCCCTGACATTTTTTCTTCTTTCTTTTCCTAGGAAGGGGGGACTTGCTTTTTCTGAACTCAGTGGAAGTGTGGAACCCCAACAGCCCAACTTGCAAGATTAATTATACCTTCTTTGTTTTTTTGGTTTTGGTTCTCGGGTGGACAGGCAGGCTGGTAATCCCCTCCTCACGAACCGTTGGATTGGAATTTTTTATACTCATCCGATCAGGTGGTTGATAACAAAGATAGAAGATTCTGTGATTGGTTATACTGGACGTACAGACATTGTTCAACACTTATATCATCTATTGCCATTTAGAGTAGACAAAAGGGGTATTTCTGAAAACAAAAAGAACAGATGTTAAACATCGACCAATTGATTGAAAATTATAGGATCCTCTAATCGTAGATTTTATGGGTCCCATGTTAAGTTAAAAAACAATATATGGGAAAACGATCCTTACTTGGTGGTGTCATCTACGCCCTCTTACATGGTATATTGAAATGATGCCATTGCCCTCTAGGTGGATACCAAGGTGTGCTCTCCCATTGGACAAGATGCTAGTGTAGAGACCATGCGACCAAGTAGCAATCTCATGTCCAAAAAATGTATAGTTTTGATGAGGGTTATTATGCCCATCAGATGGATAATAGAGATAATCAATGCTTATAAATTGAAACAAATAAGGTTCTTAATCTCAGATTCTGTGAGTCCCACCTCCAAAAAAAAGGAAAAGATTCAGTTTTGATTATGACCATCAGATGCATGGTGGGAATTGGGAAATATATGATTGTAAATGGTTTTAACATACCCCGACGCTCATATAATCTCAGATTCTGTGGGTCCCACATTTGGCAGGATAAAAAAAGATTCAGTTTTTTTTATAAGGTTTGATTATGACCGTCTGATGCATAGACTTATCATCCTGGACCAATCATCTTCTTGTGGGGTTTTAATCGTCCAAAAGAAGACAATTGGTTGGATGGGATATGCGAGGAGCGAATAATAATATTGTTGCTTGTGATGGATAGATGGATAGAGTGATAGATAGACACCATAGAAGACCGAATACGTATCTATGTAAGAAAGAAAGAAAGAAAGAAAGAAAGAAAGAAAGAAAGAAGAACGTAAAGAAAGTTCATAGAATATATAAGAAAAGTTTGAGATTCTCAAGTAATGGTTGGTTTCTTTCACACCTTTTCACACTCTTTTCATCTCCACATTTTTTTATCAACAAAGATTGCAATCTACAGAAAGGAATAGCTTTTAGAGAGGCCAATGATTCTCCATGTCATCCCCCACCTATTTGGGTCCGCCGGCTGTTCATATGATATGCTGTTCCCCGGCTGATTCGAATCGGAATCGGTATCGGCTGATACTATTCTCAATTCCATCTGATTCATACCACCGATTCCTCGGCAAGAATTTTAGGGTTCAGGCGCTACTCTGGTGGATTCCCGACTGGTTTCCGATTGGGGAAGTCCGATACCTTAAGCCTTGTGCATTGAACCTATCACAATGGGCAAGCTTTAGTTGCCCTGTGGACTGTGGTAGCCAGGAAAAATATTTCCTACGATTTCCTGACCGATATAATTTCCCTAATGTTTCTAATAAGAGGGAAGTGGACTCCACCCGGATAAAGTGTTTGATCAAGGGTTGAATGGTCATTTCGCCCCCTTGTCAGATAACCACAAGAATTGTACCAGGTAAGGAACCTGTACCGGGTAAGGAACCCATAGGTGATAAAGATCCATGGTAGCCATGGGTTAAGTAATCGATAACGGACAGAAGCTGATATTGTATCCGTGTAATGGTACGGCCAAAGGGTAAAATCATCAAAAATCAATTTTTTTTTAAAGAAAATGGGGGGCAAAATGGTCCAATACTTATTGATCCGGACTTATTTATATTGGTATTGAATTAATATCGAGTCGACTGAGATCGATATTGGTACCGAAATTAGGAATAGGAAAGTGGGAAAGAGATGCAGTGGAAGACGGAGACATATTTCACTTGGAGATCAGGTGGTCGTCGGATACCATGTAAAGATTGAATTTGACTGTATTTATAATTGAGTTGTTCCAATTTCAAACTCAACAAGAGAAAGAGTTTGAAGTACATAGAAATTCTCCTACCTAAAGGAAGGGATAAGAGGTTTGATCTAGACTTACATTGAATTCAAAAGATTTTGAATTTTAACGATTAACATTCAAAATTCATAAGAGTTTGAATTGAAATTGTATTCCTAAACATACTTAAACCATGGTGGCAGCACAATTGGTTCATCAAAATTGGTATTGAGATAGTATTATCCCTTATAGTGGTGTCAATCGATTGGGCTGAACCGGTTTTGGGTTGGTCCGGAAGAATTGACATAGAGGGAGAAGGGGAGTTGGAGATAAGGGTGTTAATTTAGAATCGAAACCGAAAATGGCCGTTTAAAATCGAAGTAAATCGAATCGAAGTAAATCGATTTGGTTTTGGTTTTCAAAGCTGGAATCTTTTCTACGTTTAGTTTCGGTTTCGATTTCATGCCTAAAACCGTTAATTCGAACCGAATTACTTTTCCATCATAGTGTTTGGGAAAAGTTTGGTGGACTATGATCCTAACAAATAAGGATTTTTTAAAGTGAAGATGTAAAAAAGTTGGCACAAACATTTAAAATAGAATCTAAACAAAATATAAAATCAAATTAAAACCCATTAAGAAGTTGAATACAAAATCGAAACCAAATCAAACCGAGTTGATTTGGTTAAGATTTTGAAAATGTATTCCAATTCCTGGTTCGATTCGGTTTTGATTTCTATATTTTGTTTCTTAAATCGAACCGAACCAATTGACACCCTTAGTAGGAGATAAGGTCAGAGCCGGAGCTAGAACCAGGGCCACAAAAAGGAGAGGGGGAGCCCAAGAGGGAGAGAGTTTTTTTTCTTGTGTTTAGACCATTAAAAAAATAAAAAAAATTACAGAAATAAAGAATGCTACCTTGGCGCATGTAGTGTGTTGCCCTTGCACCCAGATTCAAGGACACACAAAATAACTGTCACGCCTCCGAGAAATTCTGCTTTTCCATGGGGGTACAGTGGTCATTCTGTGCATCCCTGTATGTAGGTGCAGGGATAATGCATCACACGCGCTCAGGTAGCATTCTCTTTTTCAAAAATAAATTATTATTTCAAATAAAGCAAAATGTTATATATACGATCATCATGGAGAGTAACTATTCTCCTTGACATAGGAGATGATCCGGACTCCTACCGGATTGGGGTAGGTCGCACATACAACAAGGCAAAAGGTTGGTTGAAATGACCAAGGGAGGGGCGTTCCCTTTAAATAATTCTCAAAGCATTCAAACAACAATTCAAGAGATAGTAGTCTAATTAGGGATGTAAATGGATCAGATTCGGCTCGGATAGTGCTATATCCACATCCGCATCCGGTTAGTTTTTGGATGGATTCGGATAGTGCTAAACGGATACGGATTGGATATTTTATCCGTTTATATGTAAATATAGCTTTTCGGATAACTATAGCCTATCCGTATCCGTATCCTTTTAACTTTTGGATGGATTCAGATAGTGCTAAACAGATACAGATATAGAAACGGATTTCGGCTATTCATTTACATCCCTAAGTCTAATGGTCACAAAGCCAAGTCATCTTTTTTCTCAAAATAATTTCCTTTTACTGATTTATAGGCAAGTAGAGAGCAACCTGGTCGTATGGCTCCTTTGCTAACGCAAAGGCTGATGGGAGCACGCGTGCACACATCACGGGGGCCGGGATTTCTACCCTTCCATGGGGATGGTACGGTCATTCTGTGCCCCTATGTCCAAGCACAAGGGCTACGTGACCTAGTAGCGTTTTTTTGCCCTTGATTTTTTTAAGTGTTTCATCCTATTTTTTAGAGTGTATTCATGACCATTCATTTATTACTCTAAAGTTGCATTAAAAAAAGAAGAGGTAATATCATCTTTTACAATTTACTACCGCCAAGTGTGACACCTCATGAGGATTAACTATTTATACCTCTATTTAAATCTAGAACCTTTACCATTAAAATTGCAGCAAGATTCCTAATTCTTAAAGAGTCTAACCCTTTATTGAATACCAATTTGGTATAGAAACCAATTTGAAAATGAAGATGAAATTTAGTCTTCTTTTCAATATTGAATTTTTTTTAAAAAAAAAAAAACTTCGAAATATGGTTGTATTAAGATGGGTAGACATATAGTTTATGTAGCTCATAATCTAACAGTTAAACATAGGTGTTAAGCTTTTAAGGGCTATTTCACAAACAATTTGGTAGACTTGCTTTTTAAAGAATGCAAATTATTTTAAGGAAGAGGTAATATGAAAAGGAATAATGCTAACACTATATAAAGTTTGTCATTGTCAAATCTTTATCGGGATGCTGGTGTGTATATTGTCTCTTTACATACAACCTAGAACCCTTTCGAGTCTATAGGGAGTGCAGGTTTTGATAGCTCTCGATTCATTTATTCAACTCTTTTACAACCCTCACAGAAATGCAAAAGGATATCATTCCTCCCCATCACCCTAGTGATAATCAAACCCTATCCGTTGGAATGAATCAAAGAATGAATAGTATCGACCCAAAGTAGTTGGGATTTTGATTTTGGGAATCACCTTGCAGAGGAAATGAGTCATCGGGATATGAAGAAGAATAATGCTAACACTATCAAAAAGTAGGACCCATATATTCTCTGAACTTGAATCCTTTCCCACCCTGCAAAAATAAAAATCTTAGATTGCGATGCCCTTCATGACTTTGTAAGATATGGGTTAAATTAATTATTTGGATTGATCAGTTGGTGGGAATTAAGTTACACAGATTAGTTCGGTTCATTCTCAAGTTTAGGGATATGCTGGCCCAACTCATGATGGTTTAGAGTTTAGAGTCAGGACAGTATTATTATATATACTTAGTTCTAGGTCTCCACAGCACTCATTCGTTCTTCTCCACTTACCACAAAAGTTAGAGAGCAAACAAAGAGGCTTGAAGTGCGGTGGAAGATCCAGGATCAGGGAGCAGAAATCCGTTGGCAACTGCATCAAATCTTCTTCAATATACCACAGTGCAAGGTACGCTTCCATTCACCGTTAATTATTTTGATTCGTATTCGAGTTCTTGAATGGGACACCATTAGGGATTATGTTAAAACCCCTATTTAAATTCTACATTTGGCATCAGAGCAACCCATTCAGAGCTGGAATCGATTAAAATATGTTTATTAAATTGATTTGAGTTTTATTATTAAAAAATTCTGGGCAATCGGGTGTAAGTGCACACCCACGTGAAGCTTTCCGCTGTGTTGGTGTTTGCTGTCCAGGCACCGTTGTCGCTGCCGTTGCCACTGCTGTATGTTGTTTTAATAAAAATAAAAAAATAAATAAAATAAAAACCCAAAACCAAAGATGGTTCTTGCAAGGGTTTTTGCCGGATTTTATCCGGACTCGACCTTGTGGTTGGTCGTCGGCGAATCACCTCTCTTGGCTGGGATTTTCGACCGCCATCACGTTACTATGGCCGCAGTTCGCGGCTACTTCCTTGCAGCAAAACCTAGAAGATTTTGAATTTCAGTACAACGGTTCTGTTGTGTTTACGTGAATTGGGGATGTGTTTTGCGTGAATTGGGAAAGATGAGGGAAATATTCCCTCATCTTCCCTGGTTAGTGTTTCCCTCATCTTTCCTAATCCACTAACCAATAAAAAAAAATAAAAAAAAGAAGATAAAAAGTAAATGTTTAAAGTAAATACATTAAAATGGGTCAAACGGTTATATAAAGGGTTTAGTTGAATCGGGTCAAACCAAACCCAAAGGAAACCAAAACGGGTGGGTCAAACCGGTTCAAATCCTACCCGATCCGGTTCGTACTCGGATCGACCCGAGAACCCGCTAACTGACCCGAAAAAGTGACCCATCGGGCCGCCGGTAACCTGGTCGGAGATCCACTAGAATTTGGTCGCCCGTGGGAGGAACTCCGGTGATGACCGATGTTTTAAAAAAAAAAAAAAAAAACCCAAAGGGGGGGGGTTTGGTTTGATTTATTTATTATTTCAGATTCTGCTATTTCTGTTTCTGTTATGAAACATTTAGAACTGTTTCTGTTTTGAAACATATTGCTGTTTCTGTTTCTGTTTCTGTTTCTGTCTCTGGTTCTGTTTCTGTTATGAAACATATTACTGTTCTTGTTTTTCTATTTCAAGACAGATTTCTGTTTTAGAACAGAATATGTGTTCCAGAACTGTTTTGAGACTATTCTAGTATGGTTTTTGTTTCTGTTTTTGCTCTGACCTGTTCTGGAAAAATTGTTAAATGTTCTAATCTTGTAAATGTGCAATATTATGCCGCATTTGATTTCAAATATCTAAGAAACACATTGAATTGTATGTTCTCATACATGCACATGTATACACAAATCTCCAATAGGGAAAAAACATGATAGGATTGAGTGGAATCCACCAAAGTGGTACATTTGATTCGATTGTGTCTTTCCCTAACAGTAAAGATGTCATTTTTTCAAAGGTAATGTCATCAAGTATAGGCATATGCACATGTATAAAAAGAGACACTGGCTTAGGGATTCTATTGTCCAAAGGTAATTGAATTTTCAAAAGTTAGTGTTCTTTTCACAGTAAAGATGGCATTTTCCCAAAGATGATGTCATCAAATTTGTAGTGTTTAAGACCTGTAAAAGAAGGGACATGACTTAGCGGTTCTTTTGCCCAAAGGTAATTGAATTTTCAAAAGTTGGCGTTGTCTTCACAGTCAATAAAATAAAATAAAAAAAAAACACATTGCTGTTATTGCTTGTTTTGAATTTTGATTCATGTTTTAAACTAGCATGCACTGTGTTGATTATTGTCCTTGTAGGATGGCTATTCCTTCCAGTTATTTGTCCTCTATCCCAATTCTCACTGAGGATAACTATTAGAAATGGGTGAAAGATTTGAAACTGCATTTGGGTCTCCTAGACTTAGACTTGGCACTCAGGGAGCCTAAACCTAGCCCTCTCACTGATAGTAATACCACTGAGAAAAATGCCAAGTTTGAGAAATGGGATAATGCAAACAGAAAGTGCATTTTAATTGTGAAAAAGGCAGCTCCTGAAACTATACGTGGGAATGTAGAAGTCAAAGATATTGCTGTAGAGTTCCTGAATGCTATAAAGGGTAGGTTTGAACTTAACACAAAAGCTGAATCAAGTGACTTGATGAGTAAACTGATGAATCCTCATTATGATGGAGACAGTGTTAGGGAATACATCTTGGGCTTAGCTACTATTGCTGCCAAGCTGGGGGATCTTGACATCAAAATAAGTGATGATCTTGTTGTGCATATTGCACTGCATACCCTTCCTGGTCCATACAAGGTTCTCCAATCTACTTATACTGCACTGAGGGACAAGTGGAGCTTGGATGAGCTTATCTCTATTTATACCTAAGAGGAGAGAAAGCTAAAACAGAACAAAGTTGAGAGTGCAAATGCAACTTTTCATAGGGGATCTAGCGGTGGACCAATTAGGAGGGACAAGAAGTTTACCAAGAGAGGAAGGTTCAATCCTTATGGCAAGACAAGGGGCACTTAATAGTTCAAGGCATCTCAGAATGCTCAGGGTTCCACAGATAAGAAGGACACATGCAATATAGAGTGTTTTTGGTGTCACAAGAAGGGACATTACAAGAAGGACTGTTTCATTTATAAGGGATGGTTACAGAAGAAGAAGAATTCTGGTATTGATTTGTCACTTGTTTGTTTTAAATCTTTTGCTATTGATGCCCCTATGAATTCTTGGTGGATTGATTCTGCATCCTCAATACATGTCACTCATTCTTTGCAGGGGCTAATAAGCAAGAGGGTGCCAAGCAAGGATGAGGTGCACGTGTTCGTTGGCAATGGAGAGCGAGTAGAAGTTGAAGCCATTAGAGTAGTTAGGATTTATTTGAGTTCAGACTTTTTTATTGATTTGAACAATACAGTTTATGTTCCCTCCTTGAGGAGAAATTTGATTTCGGTTTCTACTCTTACTAGAGATGGTTGTTCTTTTAATTTCAATAAAGATGGCTTTACATTATCTCATGGCTCTAGTATTATTGGTAATGGATGCTTAGTTGATGGTCTTTATAAATTGAATCATGAGTCTTCGTGGGTGATGAATGTCGGCACCAAGCGTCCTATTATTAATGAAAAATCTTACACCTTGTGGCATAAACTATTGGGGTATATCTCCAAGGAGAGGATAGATAGACTTGTGAAGGATGGCTTCTTGACTAAACTTGATTCACATGACATGCATGTATGTGTGGATTGCATAAAGGAAAAAATGATTAAGTCTAAGAAAAAGAAGGCAGTTCGAAGTAAGGAATTGTTGGAGCTCATTCACATAGACATTTGTGGGCCTTTCCCTACACCTACCCTTGGAGGTCATCGATACTTTATTACCTTTATTGATGATTTTTCTAGTTATGGGTATGTGTATATTATTTCTGAAAAATCAAATGCTCTAGATGTTTTCATAATCTTTAAAGCTGAAGTGGAGAATTTTTTTTCTAAGAAAATTAAGGTTGTCAGGTCTGATAGAGGTGGTGAGTACTACTATGGGAAGCATGGTGATACAGATCAATACCTAGGACCATTTGCCAAATATCTATATGAGCATGGAATATCTCATCAATATTCTATGCCTGGGACACCACAACAAAATGGTGTTGTAGAAAGGAGAAATCGTACCTTGAAAGATATGGTACAGAATATGATAAGTAATAGTGGTCTACAAGAATCTTTATGGGGTGAGGCGCTTAAGACTGCCACTTATTCTTAATCGGGTATCAAGCAAATCGGTTTTCAAAACCCCTTATGAGCTTTGGACTGGCAGGAAGCCCAGCCTTAGACACTTACATGTTTGGGGTTGTAGGGCGGAAGCAAAATTATACAACCCAAACGAAAAGGTGTTTGATCTTAAAACTGTCAGTTGTTATTTTGTGGGATACCCTGAGAGGTCAAAAGGCTTCAGATTTTATTGTCCTCACTCAGGCACTAGACTAGTTGAGACTAATGTTGCTAAATTCATTGAAGATGATGTTGAAACTTCTGAGACACGCAATCTTATGTTTGAGGAAGAGAGGGTTGAGATTCCAGTTGAGACAGTTCGTTCTACTAAGCTACCCTTGATGACTGGAGATAATTTACCAAAGCCTGTTGTTGAGGCTAATGGTGATGATGTGATTGTTGACACAGTTTTGCCAGATGTACCTGCAATTGAGGTTGAGGCAGCATTACCAACAGAAAGACCTACAAGATCGGTTAGGGCTCGAAGGCCAGCCATTCCTTCAGACTATATTTTGTATCTGAATGAATGTGATTTTGACATAGGAGAAGAAGAGGATCCAGTTAGTTTTAAGCAAGCCATTAGCAGTAAGAATTCTTCTAAGTGGATAGAAGCTATAGAGGATGAATTGTTATCCATGAGTAACAATGGTGTCTGGGAGTTAATTAAAATACCAAAGGGCTATAAAACCATAGGCTGCAAATGGGTTTACAAAACCAAGAAAGATTCTAAGGTCAATGTTGATCGCTACAAGGCAAGGCTGGTGGCAAAAGGGTTTACACAGAAGGAAGGAGTTGATTTCAAGGAGACCTTTTCACTAGTGTCATCAAAAGATTCCTTTAGGATTATCATGGCACTTGTGGTATATTATAACTTGGAGCTACATCAGATGGACGTTAAAATAGCTTTCCTAAATGGAAATTTGGATGAGGATGTCTATATGCTTCAACCAGAAGGTTTTGAATGTAAAGGGAAAGAGAACATGGTTTGTAAGCTCAAGAAGTCGATATATGGTTTGAAGCAGGCTTCAAGGCAGTAGTGGTACCTAAAGTTCGATGATGTTGTTACATCTTTGGATTTTGCTGAGAATGCCATGGATCACTGTATTTATCAGAAGGTCAGTGGGAGAAGATTCATATTTTGGTGCTCTATGTTGATGATATTTTCCTAGCTAGCAGTGATATGTCTCAAAACGAAGTGTTTGTCTGTCTGAGAAATTTGAGATGAAGGACATGGGTGAAAGTAAATTTGTCCTTGGCATTGATATTGTTTGTGACAGAAAGCGAGGACTTTTGGGATTATCTCAGAAAGCATACATTGATCGAGTTCTCAACAGGTTCAATATGTCCAAGTGTTCAGCTGGAGATTTACCTAACAGCAAAGGTGACTAATTGAATAAGGGACAATGTCCCAAAAATGAAGTTGAAAAATGTTCCATGACAAACATATCCTATGCTTCAGCAGTAGGGAGTTTGATGTATGCACAAGTTTGTATTCATCCCGACATAGCATTTGTTGTAGGTGTGTTGGGTAGATTCCAATCTAATGCCGGCTTGGCTCATTGGACGGCTGCCAAGAAGGTCATGCAGTATTTGCAAAGGACCAAAGACTCTATGCTTGTATACCACAGGTGTGATCAACTTGAGGTAGTGGGGTATTCAGATTCAAACTATGGTGGATGTACTGATGATCTAAAGTCTACTTCAGGTTACATTTTTATGTGGGCAGGGGGTGTCATTTCTTGGAGGAGCGCAAAACAAACTATTTTAACTTCATCCACTATGCAGGCGGAGTTTGTAGCGCTTTATGAGGCTACCAAACAAGCTGTGTGGTTGAGGAGTTTCATCTCTGAGTTGAAGATCATGGATTCCATATCAAGACCTTTGATGATATATTATGATAACAGTTCTGCTATTTTTTACTCAAAGAATAACAAAAAGTCTAGCAGTTCCAAGCATATTGAGATCAAGTATCTTCTGGTGAGGGAGAAAATTAGTGAAAAACAAATTTTAGTTGAGCACTTGAAGACTGACAGCATGTTGGTAGATCCTCTTATTAAGGCCTTGCCAGTGGGAGTGTTCAAAGGCCATGTCTCGAACATGGGTATTACTGAGTCATTCGATATGCTTGGTTAGTGGGAGTTTTACTTCTTGTTGGATATTCTTTTATGGTTGATATGTTAGCTCGTTTATTTGAGCATAGTTTGATGGATGTTGGTTGTATTCATTATTTGACATCTGCATTTATTTTATGCAAAGTAATTCCATTATATATTTGTTTGTTGGTGCTTATGGTTTAATTTGCCACAGTTTATAGGCAATTTTGCAACAGTTTATAGGCAGTATTTGCCACAGTTCATAAGCAGTATTTATCACAGTTTATAGACGGTTTTATCACAGTTAGATATTAACCCCAGATTGTAGGCGGTTGCCAAAGTATAGGTTAATATCAAAGTTAAGGACCTACATGGAATGACATTTGTCAAAATACAGTGCATGTCACTATTTTCATGTTAATATCTCACATGATTCACGTTGATAAAGTCATTTATGTTTGTAATGAAAAAAATTGTATGTCGTATGTTGAGGCGTATTTTCTGCTGTTGTTCGACATGAGTGGATTTTTCAACAAGATCAAAGTAAGAGTGGTTTTAGTAATGAGGTTCCATGGCCACACCAATTGAAAGACATCCTCATAATTAATGTAGCCCAAGTGGGAGATTGTAAGATATGGGCTAAATTATTTATTTGGGTTGATCAGTTGGTGGGAATGAAGTTACACAAACCGGTTTGGTTCACTCTCAAGTTTAGGGATATGCTGGCCCAACCCATGGTGGTTTAGGGTTTAGGGTCAGGACAGTATTATTATATATACTTAATTCTGGGTCTCCACAGCACTCATTCGTTCTTCTCCACTTACCACTAAAGTTAGAGAGCAAACAAAGAGGCTTAAAGTGTTGTGGAAGATCCAGGATCAGGGAGCAGAAATCCGTTGGCAACTGCTTCGAATCTTCTTCAATATACTATGGTGCAAGATACGCTTCCATTCACCGTTAATTGTTTTGATTCGTATTCGAGTTCTTGAATGGGACACCATTAGGGATTATGTTAAAACCCCTATTTAGATTCTACAGACTTATCCTTGGAAAGCTAGTAAATTAAACCTTTGATCAATTGGGATTAATGATTTGATTTTCATTTTTTCAACTTACCATATATGCATTAATGAGAGTTTAGAACGTGATTGCATCTCTACAGCTAAAGGTAGTTAATTTCCATAATAATATTTTGGAAGAGGATTCTCAGAGCAAGCAGTAGAAGGAAGCGCACCGATGCAATAAAACAATCGTACATAGGAGGGTAGCAAAATAATTTCATGTGAGGAGGAAAGATATAGACACAAAGGTTTTAGCGTACCTTACCCCTGGCAGCTCAGAGAACCTTTTCTCTAATACTTTATAGGAAAAAAGAAGATTGTCAGGTCGCATGGCCTTTGTGCAAGCAAATATACTCGGTGGATTGATGTCCAAGGTCAATTTCCTTCTATGATTCTTCAATAATGTAAATATACTCTAAGGGAAATAAAAGGAAGTGCAGGGAAATTAAATCAAGCTCAAAAAAAAAAAAAACTGTCATTATTACGTAATTAACATTATTGTGTCACTACCTCCAAATCATTTCAAATTTGATTATTAAACTTTATTTATTTTTCATCTAAAAATAGAATAAAAATTGAAGTTACATCTAAAAAGTATAATTACTAAATATAATAAGAAATTTAAGTAGACATTACGGTCATGTTGGGTAATGACTATAAAAATTTTCATTCTCTCCTTAAAACCAATTTCACTTTCTTTCCCTTGGCTTCCTTTTTAGTTACAACCAGTTGTTTGGGTGTTCCTGAAACACCATAAAAAATCCTTAGGAATGGATTCTTCACTCATGACTATTCCTGTTCAGCTTTATCTGCTCCATTTCCCCAAGTTCCTCTAATAGAGGGAGGCAAAAATGACCATCCTACCCCTACCCGAACACACTACCTGGGTGGGGTCCACCCCCCTCTATTATAAGGACTTGGGGAAATTGAGCAGGCAAGAAATGGAGTAGATAAAAATACATTCATGTTCTTGGTTTATTGATTATCTTACTTACTGCTCTTGAAACCAAGGTTGAGAACTTGAAAAGCATGTCCTTTAGACTTTTCAAGTAAATTTAATTTAGGGAAAAATGACTCTGTCTAGGAGCGTGGTTTCTACATTTAGACATATAATACAGCGAAATGATCATCCCACCCCCATGAAAGATAAAAATCCCACCCCTGTTGATGTTTCCGCACTCGCTCACAATTGTTCCTGTGTTGGCACAGGGCTATGCTCCCAATCAGAAAACCTCTGCCCTTAATTTAAGATGAAATTTTCCAATCCCCTATGTGAAGAGAATATATTTTCTCTTCATAATTGGTGATGTGACGTTATGATTGGATTCTGATTTATCAATTCTCATCGGGTTTTTTTTTGTTTTTTAATTTTTGGTTAAGAATTCTCATCAGAGTTTAAACAAAAGACCAAAAAAAAATAAAAAATAAAAAAACCAAAAGGAGAAGGGGAACTAAATAGAGTCTGTTATTGGTGAAGCCTGATCTCAGTCCAGAAAGTATTGTGGCGAATCTTATGCAGGCCATTTTGCCTTTGAAACGCGTCAGAATGGCCTAAAAGTGCATACATCAGTGCCTTAAGCATTGACCCCTGTAAAGCTTGTCGAGACCTTCGAAATGATATGTATATCGACATATGTTGGGTTCTGGTCCGAACCAGACCGGATGGGTCTTTTGGGCTTCTAGGGGCATTTTAGTACTTTTCCTGGGTTAGGGTTCTCTTATAAAGTGTTCTTATCTCTTTGTGAGGGGGTGAGAGAGATCTAAGGGTTTGTAACTTTTGCTTCAAAAGTAGTGAAACCATTTCCTATCGTTAGTCGTGGATGTAGCCTACCTACTTGGGGTGAACCACGTAAAATCATTGATGTTGTGTGTTTGTTCTTCTCTTTACTTTCATTTTCTTTTGCAAAATCCCCATTTCTGGGCGTTGTTTTTCTAACAGGGGCAGTTGACTCCTTTATGGACTAGATAGGATTGGTTGGAATCTTCGGTCATAATTTGCCTTAACCCTAGATATTTGATACGGATAGACCGATTGAATATCAACCAATTCCTGTTTGAATTAGTCAATTTGGCTTATCCAATTCCCATTTTTTAATAAGTGACTCCCACCCCTTATTGTTCATTGTCTGAAATACCCTTTTCCAGTTCAAAGAAAGAGTCATTGGTGTGGATGAATAGGTTCTCTCTTCACCCTGAGTGGAGGGAAACTAAGTCTCATTTTAAAAGAGTTACACTGGAAAGGAAAAAAAAAACACAGGTTCCATGGGTAATTCCACTATTTTGGTGAACCCTGGCCTGCAATATATAAGACCTAAATTACTACCCCCAGTTCTAGGAGTGGAATAATATCCTCCCTTTTTCCCTTACAAAGTGCAGTTTGAAGTGGAGAGGTTGACACCTGGCTGATGCGACATCCAACAGTGTTGAGGTTGAGAAGAAAATAAAAAAACTGGGTCAATGAGCTCAGACCATTGGATGTAGCGAAAATGCCAGGTGTTGACTCTCTACCCAAATTGCACCGTACTGCACCACTAGGGAATTGGAGGAGATTTAAATCTGGTAGCAACTGAGTAGGTTTAGCTTCATCTCAACACCTTTTTTTTTTTTTTTGGTAAGGTCGTCTCAACTCTCAACACTCTCAAACCTTGTCCTGTGCCACTTTGCTTATTTTTTGGATGAGCAGGGAATCACAACACATTTTTAATTGGATTTTGTAACTGGTCTGGGCTTGGATATCCGACCAATGGATTGAATACTATTGATACTTGGTTTTTTTTCCCCTTTTGTTTTTTCTATTTAAAGCATCAAGATGAACAGTTGGGCCCATATCTAATAAGCAAGTGGATCAATCATACAAAGAGAGTCACAGCTAGGCGACGGACCCAGCCCATTTGACAATGGCCCATCTGTTGAACAGGCCAGGTTTGGGCCTCCTGAATTTGAAGAGTTTAAATAAAAATAATTGGAGAACAGTTTTCTGTGGGGGAGTGTACCACTCATGCCTAAACACAGTGGGGGCAAAATGACCACCCCGCCCCCATGATGTTCCAGCGTGCCCTCTCATTGGTCCTGCACATGCAGGGGCCACACTCCTCCCATAGAGAACACTCATCCACTTTGCTTTTGGAGTTCTTTATGCATGGTCACCTCCAGTTTGATGAACTCTAGGGATGGGCATGTCATGTTATCTGATTTATGAGAAAAGTCAAAAAAATCTGCAACTCGTTGGGCGACGCCTTCTTTTCTATGAACACCCCACCACTGCACTGAATGATGAACTTTGCCAGTCTTCACCTACAAATTAGGACTTGGGCTTGAGAACCCCAAGCCAAAGTCGGCATGCCCCATTTTCACGGGCTTGGGCTGAGATTTCAGCTCGTAGGCTGACTAGGGTTAAAAAAAAATATGGCACAAAGTTGTGCTTGGGCTCAGCATAGGTTTTCAAAAACAGCTCCCAGGTTTTAAGAATCTGTAATTGGATCTGTGAATTGGCAAGGCCGTGATTGATCCCGATTCCAATCGATGTCATACGGCTGATTCAAGCTCAAAAACCCTAGAAATTCCCTGTTTTTGGATCTGAGGACTAGTTTCGGCTGATTCCATCGTTGCTCTCACATTTTAAAACCCTTTCATGTTTGCTTTCACATTTTAAAACCCTTCTCCCGTTCTCCCCAAGCTCTTCCAACGTGTATGATATAATCCACATGGTTAGGGCAAGAGAGAGGGGAGGAAAACCATGTGAAAGGGTGATAGTACACATGTCATCGGAAGTTTTTTTTTTTTTTTTTTTCATATTTTGTTGATAAGTTTTATCATCTATTAGAGCTGATGTGGGAGTTGTCCCAATCAGTGACAAGTTCCAAGAATGTTATCTGAGATGGTTTGGCCATGTGCAATGGAGGCCTGAGGACGTCCCAGTAATGATGAGTGATCTGATGCCGATTGAAGAAGCTAAAAGAGTAAGGGGTAGGCTTAAAATGATCATAGGTGAAGTTGTGAAGAATGACATGAATAGTTTGAGTTTTGTGCCAAGTATGAACTAGGAGGGCAAGGATCCACGTTATCGACACCATGTAACTGAGATTTTCTTCTTACTTTCATTTTTCATTTTCCATCTCACACTTTTCTTATCTCATTTCTTCATTTCTACTCTTCATCCCTCTTACTTTCCTTTCCTTTTGTGAGGACTTCAGGGGTTTTTTTTTTTTTTTTTTTTGTGAAAGGATCCGTGTAGTCGACCCTATTTAGTTGGGATAACGCTGAGTTGTTGTTGTTGTGATTTGATCATTTTTACCATTGGATAGACCATAAAGTGGGAGTTCTTTGCATAGATGACCAATACAGGATCAGACAGAAATCAATACCAAACAAAATATAGTTGATACTGATATGATCGACATGCCCGATTCAATAACATTTTCTTAAAACCATGGTCTAAAACAATGTTCGAGACCATGGTTTTGAGAACCTGCATCAATAAAATCTGTTTACCTGTTTACCCTTGGTTTGTATTGATCCACTGATATGGGATCCCTAGAGAATCGGTACCTCTACTAATCTATGTTGAATAGCTTTTCCCCTTGTTTTCAGTAAATGTCATTTAACTTTATACCCTTCGTCCATATTGATCTACCAATATGGAATCACCCCAGAATTGGTATCGCCGATTGTCGATACCGATACAAATTTGGCAATTCCGACGATCCGATATCGATCCCTAAACTATGTTCGAGACTCATCAAGTTCTGAAATAGTAAGATCCTTTGGACTAACTAATCACGTGGTTCTTGCACCCAGACACTGGACCTGATAAAGTACAAAATCACCTCACCAGTCAGAGGCTACCACTTGGCCGAGCCGAGGTCACCCCAAGAACCAAACCAATCTGAATCGGAAAACGGTCGACCCGATCTCCGTCAGGCCGCATGGCTGGGCCGAGCACTCGGTTGAGCCCGTGACACATCATCCAAGTCAGCCTTAAAACTCTGGCCGAGCATACACATGATGGCCTAGGCCGAGGTGACTGCCGAGGTCGACCTCCCATGCCGACCTCACTGGCTGACCTCCTAGGTCGAGCCCTCCACCAAAGTCCTCATAACGGCCCACCGAGAATCGCGGAGCCACGTCAGCACATCCCAAGAATCATGGGATAAGGATCGAGCCACAATCCCAACATGATACGAAGTCACACCAAGTATGGACTCTTACCTTAAGAAGAGTTAGACCCCGAAAATGACTCTCTACTCCGCTCTACGCGAGAGAGCCTTCCAAAAGAAGAACTCCTACCATACAAGGACTCTCCCAACCACCTCACCTCATCCACACTCTATAAATACCCAGGTATGGAGCACAATTCCACATCTCACTTTTACTAGCTGTTACGCTGTTGCACTGGAGACTTGACTTGAGCGTCGGAGATTCTTAGGCTGGAGCCACACCGGCTCTCTTGTGTCACTCGGTCTTTTACAGACTCATCCGTGGGTGAACCAGGCGACGAAGGTTTTCACATGCAACAGATTTGGCGCCGTCTGTGGGAACGACGTCCGCAAGCCATCGTCGTTTCTATCAACTTCAAGAGTAGGAATAATGGTGCAAACAAGATCAGGACAGCACGGCTCCGCCTCCCACGGGGATGAGCCACAACTTGATAGGCAAGCGAGACATTCATCGCCCCCTGAAGCATCACGGCAAGGTACAATTGGAAGACCCCCTCGGGCAGGGGGTGTGCCACCCAACACGGGCGCAGCGGCCAACCCAATTCCCCTGCCAGCTGCAAATGCTCCACACCAACGAGACGCTGCGTGCTTTCATGACCCAGATGGCTTGGGGTGGGCTGATGGGTCAACCACTGGTCGTGCCCCCTCCAGCCCCGAGGCACATAGAAGAAGACCCGTGCAGGCAGGGTGGCTGACGTAGGGCCGAGCCGAGCTAGGCCGCATCATCACACCCGTCTTGTCAGAAGACTCCTCCTCCACGCCCTAGTAGTGGCGCTCGACGGGATGAGCAAAAGCATCACCAGAGTCCGGGAGCAGGACGAGAAATTGAGCCGATGGTGTCGGCCGTGAGAAGATCGATATTCTACGGTCGGCTCAGAGAGGACAGACTGCCCGGAGAAAATTGAGAGCGGGGGAAACAACTCCGTGGCAGACAAGACGCAAGGAACTGGGAAAGATCTCGCCATAGCCCTCGGTGCCCAAGCCCGCCTCTTCGAGAAGAGAAACAGAGAAGCCCCCACGGGTCAAACTTCCAAGGGGAAGGAAGAGCCGGAAGGGGTGGGGCTAACCGAGCTGAGCACAATGGTCGACCTCACAGGACGACCGAGCGGGCTGATCCCTAGCTGAAAGATAAATGGTCAACCTCAGCCGTATGAACGGGATAATTTACACCAGGTGGATGAGCTGAACGGCCGAGCACCTGAAACCGAGCTGGAAAAGTGGCTACGAGACTTGATCGAGCAGGTTAAGGGATTGAAAAAACAGGTGACCCCAGACGCCTATTCATTGGTCGGATGACACCCTTATCCTCCCGAGATCATGATCGCGCCACTACTCGCAGGGATCAAGCCTCCTCCCTTCGACCGGTATGACGGGACGACCGACCCGACGGATCAGATCAACTACTTCCACGCGAGGATGACCATGTACGGGTGAACCAAGATTGTCTCTTATCGGGCTTTCCCCTCATCTCTCACGGGTGCGGCAACCTCATGGTTCTCCTGGTTACCATCGAACTCCATAACGAGCTTTGCTTAGCTCTGCGGAGCCTTCGTCACTCGCTTTTAGAGTAGTATGAAACATAAGAAGATGACAGTCAACCTCCTCAATGTGAAGCAACGATCTGATTAGTCGATCCGGGCGTTCGTCTCACGTTTCAATAAAGAATCCTTAGACATCAAGGATTTGGATGAGGCCACGGCCCATACTGTGATGAGCAACTAGCTTGCTGACATGGACCTCATCAAGGACTTGGCCCGGAAGCGGACCATAAACCTGGCCGATCTCTTGGAGAGGTGCAATGAGTTTGTAAATATGGTCAAGGTGCTCCAAGCTCAGAAGGGAAATGAAGGCCGAGCCGAGAAGAAAAGGCGGACGACCGATGACTGCAAGGAGGAAAAGCGGCCCAGGATGGATCGTCGAGCCGAGAGATCAGACCGAGCTCGAAGTCCCGATTACACCCCACTGAATACCTCGCACAAGGAGATTTTGATGCAAATATAGGACGACGGGTACATCTGTCGACCTCGACCGATGCAAGCCAGGTCATCTCGGAATCCTAACAAGTATTGTCAATTCCACAAGGACACCAGTCACAACACCAAAGATTGTTATCAGTTGAAAAGAGAAATTGAAGAACTGATAAAAGCGGGGCACTTGAAGCGATATGTCAAAGGAGGCCGAGAAGAACGTGGGGGTCGACGACCTGAATATCGCGATCAAAGGAGAGCTGAGTCGACGCCCGAAATAGGCGGGCCGAGTGTGAAGAAGATAAAGCCCGAGCTGAGAAGAAAGATGACGGATTCGGGCCGAGCAGTGACAAGGGAGCTCCTATATACACTAACCTTAGAGGGCCCGGACAAGAGTCCACTCGGAAGGCCAAGGCAAATGTGCGGTTCATCGGAGTCGCCGAGATGCCAGGCAAAAGGCCAAAGTCTGAGGCGATGATCTCCTTCACCGAGGCCGACCGTGAAGGTATAAGTTTACCTCATGATGATGCTTTGGTGGTGCAGGTGGAAATTGCAAAGAGACCCGTTCATCGCGTATTGATCGACACGGGCGCATCCGTGGACCTTATGTCACTAGATGCGTATCGATAATTTGGCTTTGGCGATGAAGCGCTCAAGCAGGAGGGCACCTCACTTCATGGGTTCTCGGGAGCCACCGCCACCACCAAGGGCTCAATCGACCTACTGGTCACGTTCGAAAAAGCTCCATGTCAAGCGACGATCCAAATCAAATTCATGGTAGTGAGGTCGGTGGTGGCCTTCAATGCCATACTTGGCCGCCCATCATTGACCGCTTTTCAAGTCATCATCTCACCGACACACTTGAAGATGAAGTTCCCTACAGAGAACGACATTAGAGAAATCCGAGGTGATCAAAAGAAAGCTCGGGAGTGTTACGCCACATTCGTCAAGAAAAATAAAGGCAACGTCTGAGGAATGGCGATGTGCATCGAACACCTCCCAGAAGACCAGCGGGTTGAGCTCACAGAAAGGCACGGAAGACCAGTAGAAGACCTTACCCCGTTCTCCCTCAGCGATGAAGATTCGACGAAGACAGTATAACTTGGGTCATTGTTGAGCGAGGAACAAAGGAATCGGTTAAAAAACTTCTTAAAGGTAAATACCGACGTCTTTGCCTGGTCGACAGCCTACATGCCCGGTATACCTCAGCATATAGCCGAGCATTGACTACACATAGATCTAAGCCGAAAGTTGGTTCAACAGAAGAGAAGGAACTATGCCCTTGATCGCCAAGCCAACATCAAGGAAGAAGTAGAGAAGCTATGCCGATCAGGATTTATCCGAGAAGAAAAATTCCCGACTTGGCTGGCGAACGTCGTTATGGTTTTTAAGCCAATCAAAAAATGGAGGATGTGCGTCGACTACACCGACCTTAACAAGGCCTGCCCAAAGGACAAGTACCCCCTACCTCGGATTGATCTCTTGATTGACGCCATGATGGGGCACAAAATGCTAAGCTTCATGGACTCGTACTCCGGCTACAACCAAATCATGATGCATGAAGAGGATGAGTCGTACATGGCATTCCGAACTGACCAAGAAAATTTTTGTTACAAGGTCATATCGTTCGGGTTGAAGAACATCGAAGCAACATATCAACGGCTGGTGAACTATATATTCCGCGGGCAAATCGGAAGGAACATGGAAGTCTACGTGGACGACATGTTAGTGAAGAACTTGAAGGCTGAGCACCACTTGGCTGACCTGGAAGAAGCCTTCGGCGTGTTAAGGAAGAACCAAATGAAACTGAACCCTGCCAAGTGTGCATTCGGCGTGACCTCGGAAAATTTCCTCGGCTTCATGGTCCCCGTCAGAGGCATCGAGGCCAATCCAGCAAAAATCAAGGTCATCCAAGAGATGAGCCCTCCAAGGATGATTCGAGAAGTACAAAGGCTAAACGGGCAAGTGGCGGCATTGGCACGATTCATGTCGAGGTCGGGCAACAAGTGACTGTTGTTCTTCATGGCCCTCAAGAACATTCGAAACCCTAAGGACTTCATTTGGTCGGACGAATGTCAACAAGCTTTTGAAGAGCTGAAGAAATACTTGGAGAACCCGCCTCTTCTTAGTCGACCTGAGCCAAAAGAAGAGCTTCAAGTTTACTTAGCCGCTACCCCAGTGGCAGTCAAAGCAGTGTTGATAAGGGAAGAAGGCCGAGATCAGAAGCCCATATACTACATCAGCCATGTTCTTGTCGACGCCGAGATGAGATACTCCAAGTTCGAGAAGGTAGCATTCACTTTTGTCATGGCCGCGAGAAAGCTAAGGCCATACTTTCAAGCTCATCCGATCGCGGTGCTGACCAACCAGCCTTTCAAGAAAATATTACACAAGCCCGACGTGTCAGGTCGACTGATCACCTGGGCGGTCGAGCTGAGTGAGTACGATATAAGCTATCGATCGAGGACCACGATAAAAGGGCAAGCACTTGTCGACTTCGTCGCCGAGTGCACAATGCCTGACCTTGGGGTCGAGGAAGAGAATACAGTAGAAGAAGCCAATACAAAAGCTAAAATCGTCCCAACCTGGACCATGAACATTGACGGCTCGAGCAACCCTAGAGGGAGCAGGGCCAGGCTGATCTTAGTTAGCCTCGAGGGCTTTCGCATACAATATGCCCTAAGATTCAAGTTCCCAGCCTCGAACAATGAGGCCAAGTACGAAGCCCTCCTAGCCGGGCTCCGAGTGAGCAAGGCTGTAGGTGTCAAACAATTGAGGGTACGAGGAGACTCGCAACTTGTGGTCAACCAGGTCAACGAAGACTATGAGGCAAAAGATGAAAGAATGATAGCCTACCTGAGCCGAGCACGGGAGATGATTTTCGAGCTCGAGCACTTTGAAATGACCCGAGTACCGAGGAAAGAGAACGTCGTGGCCAACACCCTGTCTAGGTTGGCTGAGGCCGACCTCCCAAATCTGAGCCGATCAGTATACATTGAGATTCTAGAGAAGCCTTCCTTGCAAGAAGAAAGCGTCAAACACATCGATAAGGACGGGCCGACCTGGATGGACCCCATTGTAAACTACTTGGAGAATGACCAGCTCCCAAAGAGTCGGGAAGAAGCAAGAAAAGTCAAAATTTGAGCTGCCAAGTACACCATGATCGACGGAGTGCTTTATAAGAAAGCTATCTCAGTGCCCCTTCTCCGATGCCTCGGGCCGAAGGGTGCTGAGTACGCCCTGGCCGAGGTGCATGAAGGAATATGCGGGAGCCACATGGGTGGCCGAGCCCTAGCATACAAGATATTGGGACAAGGTTTCTACTGGCAAAAAATGCAAGAAGAGGCCATGAAGTACGTGAAGACGTGCTAGAAGTATCAGCTCTTCGCACCAGTACCTAGCCGACCTGCAACCAAGCTGACCTCTATGCTGAGTCCAATTCCTTTTGCCATGTGGGGGATGGATATACTTGGAGACTTCACCCCGGCTTCCAAAAATCAGAAATACGTGGTCGTCAAAATCGACTACTTCACTAAGTGGGTTGAGGCCGAGCCCTTGGCCACCATCACCAAGAAGAGAATGGAGAAATTCTTCCGAGATAAGGTCATCTACAGGTTCGGACTACCAAAAATGCTCATCATAGATAATGGCGTACAATTCAACAACCCGGCCTTCCAAGAATTCTACAAGCACTTCTATATTGACTTTCGACCAGTCTTAGTAGCTCATCCACAAGCAAATGGACAAGTAGAAGTGTCCAACCGAATATTACTCACCGATATCAAGAGAAGGTTGGATGAAGCCAAAGGAAGATGGGTGGAAGAGCTCCCAAGTGTCCTATGGGCATTTAGGACGACTGTAAGAACACCAACCAGGGAGAGCCCTTTTTGGCTAGCATATAGGACCGAGGCCCTCACCCCAGTCGAGGTCATGGCATCGTCATACCGAGTGCTCAATTTTGATGAGAAGACCTATGAAGATGGGCTAAGAGCCAACCTTGAGTTCCTCGACGAAGTTCGAGAAAATGTCCTACTCCGGAACACAACATACCAATAGAGGACGACAAAGTACTATGACTTAAGGGTGAAGGAGCGACACTTCCGCCAAGGGGACCTCATCCTCAGAAAGCTCAGTGCGTCTCGGCCAAGACAACAAGGAAAGTTAGCACCAAATTGGGAAGGCCCGTAAATAGTCTCCAAGCAGATTCGCCCAGTGACGTATCGCTTGCAGACTCTGGGGGGCAGGAAGGTACCGAGACCTTGGAACTCAGAAAATTTGAAGAAATTTTTTCAGTAATTTCCTTAAGTATTTTGCTCGGCACGGTCTATGATGAGCATATTTGTATTTGGCTTCGGGCCCGACATTTGATTCAATAAAACAAAGTCTTTCTCCACCACTTGGCGTATTTTCAAGCTCCAAAATCAAGTCGTAAGACCGGTCCTCATAGACCTGGCCGACCTCGAAGACCGACCCTCATAGCTCGGCAACCAAGTAGTAAGATTGGTCCTCATAGACCTGGTCGACCTCAAAGACCGACCCTCATAACTCGGCAACCAAGTCATAAGACCGGTCCTCATAGACCTAGCAGACCTCGAAGACCGACCCTCATAGGCCAGCAACAAAATCATAAGACCAATCCACATAGACTTGGCCGAGCTGAACGAATACCAAAGGTAAAGTAAAATTTTTAAGGCATTGAGCTCGGCCATAGCGTTGGCTCGTCAGAGTAGCCACTCAAAGGATATCCGACCCGAGCTCGGCTACATGGCCGGGTCGGCAGTTCAATCTCAACATTCAAAGCAAATTCACAAAGAAATAAAAGCAAACAACTGCCGAGCTCAAACACTTAGGCAAATTTGGAAAAGAATGTTCTATTCATTGAAGGCCGACACCTCGGCAAGGTTACAAAAAGTGGACAGCTCGGCCCTGTACATTAACAAAAAAAAAAAAAGAGAGAGAAAAAGATAAAAATTTATTCAAAACCCCGCGTAGGGGGACATATACCTTAAAGAGGAAAAAAGGGGGGCCTAGAGCTCGGCGGTATGGAGGGGGTCCTTGGCGGTAGGGTCCTCAACGGTAACCTCCTTGTCAGCGGCATCCTCGGCGGAAGGGGCGACCTCGTCCCGGGGAGCGGTCTCGGCCAAGTAGGCCTGGTCAACCTCTACCCCAGCCTCGTCTCCCAACTCCTCGACCACAGTGGTCGCGCCATCATCAAAAAGAGAAAGGTTGAGAGTGGGGAGGGCGGCCTTTATCTCCTTCAGGAGGTCGGCTCTACCTGCGTCATAGCCCTCTCCGTACGGTGGCTTCCTTATCTTATGACACACCTCAGCGTATTCCGCTGACATGAGGTAGTTACTAACAGCTTTTGCTCCACCCCTGGCTGAGCTGAGCCCTCAAGGTCTCGACCTCCTCCTTCTGCTTCGCCACCGTCTCCTCTAGGCCCTCAACTTTCTCCTCCACCTCGACAAGCTTCGCGGCAGTCTCGCAATGAGCCACGACGGCCTCGCGAGCCTCTTTATTGGCTTGCTCGACCTGGACCTCAAGAGAATCATTCGCGGTCAGAAATCGCTCAAAATGGAGCATGGTCTCTACTGCCTTGGTGAATCCTTGCCAGAAAACATCCGACTAAATGTCAGATCGGACTCCACAGGTCGGATCCATTCATAAGAACTAAGCAGAAAGCTTACCATGTTGAAGCCCTGGAATAGGGAGGAGAGGAGCTCGGGATCAGACAACTTCTAGAGCATTTCCTTGTCCTTGGGGAGCCGACTTGTATCAAGCCACTCCTTGGCATGAGCGGCCGACATCAGAGCCGAGTCCTCGGGGAAGAGCCGCTAGCTCGATCGAACTGGAACATTACTGGCCAAGGCCTTCCCCAAGACGTATCGGGAGATGTCGGTCGGTGAGGCCACAGGCGGAGGACCACCACCCGTCAGGTTGATTAAGAGCTTCTGGAGTTTTATGTCCCTCGGCGGGCTCAGCTCGCCCTTTCGACCCTTCCCTCTTCGGGAGGGGCTCAGCGGGACTCTAACCTTCTCGACCTCGAGGCCGACCAACGTGTCGGCTGGGCTCGACAGCGCCGCCTTGCCCTTCGGAGCCTTGGAAGACTCACCCCGAGATTTTTTCTCGACGTTCTTCCTCCTTCTGTTTGCAATGGTCTCAGCCCTAAGTCGAGCTGAATCCATTGGGGGAATGTGGCCGACCACTGCAAGAAAGACAGAATGTTAGAAACATATCAAAAAGAAAAAAGACCAAGTAAATGGGCCAGCTCGGGGGATAGAAGCCGACTCAGCTCGGATACCCTACCCGGAGTCAGGTTCCACCTCTAGAGAAACCCTTCTTTCTGAAGCTGGAGGACATCGAAAGGCGGGTGCTGACGAATCAGATCGAGCGATGTCAGCTCGTTCTCATTCAGAGGCAGAGTTCTATTGATATAGTTTAGATGGATGTCCTTCCACTTGGCTCGGAAAGGGTTGTTTGGGATGGAAGCGAAGAAAAATCGAGGCTTCCAGTGTTTGTTAAAGCTCGGCGTCCTGACCAGAAACTTGTGGCCATTCAGGGCCGCACTCTTCCCAGTTCGGCCGATGAAATAGTACCACCCCTTCTCTGATGACCTCTTTAGAAAGTAGAGCTGAGAGAAGAGGGCCACGCTAGCAGCTTGGCCCATTTCACAGAAGAGGACGTGGAAGCCGTACAAGACCAGCCATGAGTTCGGCACCAGCTGACCTGGAGAGAGGTGGAAGTGGTCCAAGATCTGATCCACTAGGTCGAGCACGGGAAGCCTAAAGGCGTATTTGAACGGGATCTCGTACAAGGCCACCTTGCCGGGCTGGATGAAGCAGGCCATCTCCACAGGACAAGGAGCTCGGAGTTTGATGTCCTCGGAGATGACATAGGTCGCCCTGAGGCGGTGGAGGTCAACGTCAGTAATTGTACTCGGGACGATGCCAACACTCCCCTCTTCAGGCTCAGGAGCGTCAACAGACGAGCTGACTGAACCAACCCCACCTTGGGAAGAACCTCCCTCGTCTGACTCCTCGTCATCTGTCGAAGATGGTCCTGAGCCCTCAGCTCGGTCTTCAGGGATTGGCTGGGCCTCAAGGCCGGACTCCATGGGTAGGGGAAGCTTGGAGATGTCGGCTTGATGCGGCTCCGCTACGGCGGGCTCCTCCGAGGTCGAGCCCAACAGGTCTATCATGGGAGAACGAGCGGGGAGCTCTTGGCTCGAACTCCGCCCTCTGCCGTCCCACCGAACACCTCGCCCACATGACTACTACCAACTGACATATTGGACGGAGAAGACTTATTGGTTGAAGAAGAGCTGGAGACGAGCTGAGCACGAACTAGAAAGCACCGAGCACTGGAGAGCTGAGAAATTTGAGCTAGCCGAGCGGTCAATAACTTGAAGCAGTGAAGAATGAACAGGGAGGAGTCGCCTATTTATAACTCTTGGGCTGAACCGATCCAACGGCCGAAGAGAGTCCAGCGAGAATCAACGGTCCAAATCAAGGGACGATTCGAATTCCTGAGCCCGCCATAATGACTCCATCTGATGTGGCACTGACGCCCCAACTATCAGACCGTACAATATCAAATCACTGACAAAGGGAGCTTGATTTGGCCGCAAGGAGGTTTCAGACGAACGGACCAAGAAACTTCACTCAGTCATAAAATCACCTCACCAGTCAGAAGCTGCCACGTGGCCAAGCTGAGGTCACCCCAAGAACCGAATCGAGCTGAATCAAAAAATGGGCCGATCCGATCTCCGCCAGGTCGCATGGCTGGGCCGAGCACTCAGCCGAGCCCACGGCACATCATCCAAGTCAGCCTTAAAACTCCGGCCGAGCATACACAGAACGGCCTAGGCCGAGGTGACTGCCGAGGTCGACCTCTCATGCCAACCTCACTGGCCGACCTCCTAGGCCGAGCCCTCCACCAAAGTCCTCATAACGGCCCGTCGAGAATCGCGGAGCCACGTCAGCACATCCCAAGAATCATGGGATAAGGATCAAGCCACAATCCCAACGCGATACGAAGTCACGCCAAGTATGAACTCTTACCTTAACAAGAGTCCGACCCTGAAAATGACTCTCCACTCCGCTCTACGCGAGAGAGCCTTCCAAAAGAAGAACTCCTACCATACTAGGACTCTCCCAACCGCCTCACCTCATCCACACTTTATAAATACCCAGGTATGGAGCACAATTCCACATCTCACTTTTACTAGCTGTTACGCTGTTGCACTGGAGACCTGACTTGAGCGTCGGAGATTCCTAGGCCGGAGCCACACCGGCTCTCTTGCGCTCACTCGGTTTTTTACAGACTCATTCGTGGGCGAACCGGGAGACGGAGGTTTTCATACGCAACAGGACCGCATGAAATTACCACTCAGCCCAATAAATTAAAAAATATCAATCATTTAAATGCTCTTTTTGACCCCACACTGGTGCAGTGCTACACAACCAAACAGTGATGACGTGCCCAATAAAAATTTCTTGGGTATGCACGCCAGACTGCACCTTAAGAAAATAACGCGAAGAATAAAAAGCGGAAACATTAGCCATTAGTCCATCAATTTATTCCTCCATTGCCCAATCCCTTGGCTGAATCTTAGCAAAATAAATTCCTGTCACATTCTGCCCCCTATTCTATGTTGCCATGCACCATGTGTAATGTGTTGTGATTTTCCTATGCTTAGAAAGATTTATCATTTTCTAATGGATACATGGTCTATAGAATAGTATTTTGTTTCACTGATCCAAGAGGGGGGGGGGAATCCTCCCAATTCCCTTAAAAGTGCAGTTCAGGTGGAGATGTCGACACTTGGTAGGTACAACATTCAATGATGTCGAACTCAAGAAAAAAGAAGAAAAAAATACGACACTACAACTTGGACCGTTGGATTTTGTGCCTGCACCACACTACACCATGGGGAATTGGAGAGTATTTAAATACATCCAAAAGTCAGCACTTGGGTTATGCCAAACACTATAACCCAAACACTTAAAAAGTGTATCGTTAAATGTGTTTTTGAATGACATCATTTTCCTTAATTTAATCGTCTGATTCATACTTTTATTTTAGTTGGATACAGTAACCCACAGCCAAAAGATTGTTGAATTGTTGGGATTTGTAGAGTTTTATAGTCTTACATCAGTTTGTTCAGGTTCTTGATGCTTTTATTGCTTTTATATATTTGTAGAGTTCTCGTGATGCAGTGCCTTAAGGTTTTGGGTTTGACCCTTCAACATAGTATCAGAGCACAAATCTCTTTTTTGTCCTCCTTTAATTGCATGTTCACGTGTAGAATCAAGTATATTGAAACAACTTATGAAGAGTGTTGAAAGATGTAGAGTCATAATCTCACATCAGTTTTTTCAAGTCATTAGTATTACTTTTATATTTTTATTATATACTTGAGAAGCTCTCTCCGCCTAGGGCCTAAAGATTTTGGATTGAACTTTTCAAAAATGACCAAGATGAGAGCTATGCCCTTGAGTTGTGGGACTCTACGTACAATACGAAAAGACGATCTAGTTTGCTTATGCCATGCGTATATTATATATTACTTGGACCCATGCATCAATTCTTTCTCATGCTACGTAAGAAAAGAGTTAAACTTTTTGGCCTTTTGGGAAGAAAAATGGGTACCCTTGTTCCTTTCCTTTCAATACAAAAAGCGTTATATGTGCCTTAATGGAGCATAATTCTTACATTAAAGCTTTACAAACCCACACCTCTTGTCAAATGGAATTTGGGCTTATGTAGGCATTAATGTTGGTGGATCTTAGCTAGGTTAAGGTAAGATAATGCTACCACCTTTTCTCTCTCTAGATCTCTCTCTCTCTCAGATATGGAAATAGTTTAGTGTTTTATGACATGACGTCTAAGAAATTAATATAAATTAACATTTCTAGGGCACCTTTGTTATTTCCATTTTGAAAAATATTTCTTTAAGGTTTTGGCTTTTCCTTTGTCTCTAAATAATTCGTGGCTATCCAAAAGAATCCGAAAAGGCACAACAAAGGGAACATTTCCCCATGAGAACATTATTCCTATATTAGTAATCGAATTTTCCTCATTAATTTTTTTATTATAAATTACTGCAACCCATGGTCGACAATTTTTTTCATCGGTGATGTTCTTGTTGATCCGACAATAGCCATTGAAGAGAATTGTCTTCTAGTCTCTATCAATCTCTTTGAGCTCACACAATAGATGTTTTCTGTGTGTGTTTTCCAATAAGACTACAATCCCTTATTATTGGTAAGAAAAATTACACTATCACTCCTTCACTCCTTGAGGTTTATATTAAATACAGAGTGACCCCCTGTGTTTCTAAATTATACAATCACACCCCCTAAGTGGACGGTAAGTGGACAGTGTTAAATAATATATTTTAAATATCAATTTTGCCCTATTTTAATATCATGTTAATACTCAATGGAAAATTCCAACTTTACCCTTTTACCCTTATGTACAAAACCCTAATGAGGTGTGAGCTTACAATTTTGCCCTTAGGGAAGCCCAAACTTCACACCTCTTCCCTTCCCTTCCCTTCCCTTCCTTTCCCCTGCTACTCGAACTTACCCGCTTTGCTACAAGGCTTCTTCTAAAATCCCCTTCTTCTAGGGTTTTTGAAGAAATAATTGTTGTCTTGAGAAGTGCTGTCAATCTCATGAACAGATTCAATAATCGCCTCTCAGGCAACGGCATTTCTGAAATCTCTCAAAAAAAACAAAAAAGAAAAATAAAATCTTCGTAGAGAGAAAATCTCTCAATCTTTCAATCTCTCACAGTTACTGTGTCAAGTTAAAATCCCTTTGAAGAGATATATAACACAATTTATATTAAAAGCCCCAAACATTTGATTCCAGAATGATTCCTGCAAAACACAGGATCTCTGGATTTTTACTTGGATTTTCACGGAGGTTAAGGTTTCTACTTCCCCCTCCCCCTGTATTCTCTTTTCGTGCTTTTTTTGTCTTGGATCTCTAGATTTTTACTTGGGTTTCTTGCATTTTCGTCTCCTCCTGATTCTTCTTCTTGTTCTTTTTTGCTTTTGTTAATTGAAAGTACATTTTCGTCTGCTCTATGCATTTTGCCCCTTTTTACAGTTTCAGCTTTTCCTGCTTTTTTCTTCCTTCTGTTTCGTATCACTACATCTTTTTGCAGAGCTTCTTTAGTTTTCTGGTTTCTGTGTTAGCTTAGTATTTAATAAGATATTTTTACCTCACTAAACCAGAAGAGACAACAAACTTTTTCAAATTTCCCTTTCCTTTTTAGGGCAAATCTTCTTGATCAAATAAAATTTGTGAAATCACAGAGTACATCAAACCAGCAGACCTCCACGTCTCCAATGTTGGAAGGAATTGTGTAAGACACATGGGGATTAGTAGGAAATAAGGCTTGCAGAGCTCAAGCAATAGCCTCAACTCTCTCTGTTCCATCTTCAATCGATCTCTTTACATCATGTATACCCTCTCTCTCTCTCTCTCTCTCTCTTTGTTCTTCAAGAGTTGAGCTCTAGCACTTATGCATAACCCATGGGAGGGTGTAATTTCATCTTTTTTCAAGCAAATTCAAGCCGGGAGGGGAGGATGGGGTGTGGTGGTGGTGGTGTTAGGTTGCAGGGGGTAGGGGCGGGTGGGTTGGGTTGCAGCAGGTGGTGGGGCTAGTGGGGTTGCAGAGAAGAAGAAGAAGAAGAAGAAGGAGGAGGGGGATGGTGATGGGTCCCATTAAGTCTATTTCAAGGATAAAATTAGAAAAAAGAAAAAAATTGAGCAATTAAGGGTATATTAGTCATTTTAAGTCATGAATTACCAACATCGTACCACTTAACGGGAATGATATAACGGAGTGGGGCTATTTGTAACAACTAATCAAACCTTAGGGGGTGTGGTTGTATAATTTAGAAATACAGGGGGTTGTTCTGTATTTAATACAAACCTCAGGGAGTGATAGTGTAATTTTTCCTTATTGGTATTATACATAACCTCCCCTACCATTAAGAGGAATCATATTCTGATGAACCCAGATAACCACCAACACTAACCACCACGTAGTAACTCCTAAAAAATATATGACATATTGGGCCACATCAGCTTCTGCCATATGGAATGATGATTTAGTCATTTTGATCATTCGATTTGATATGAATTCTAGTAAAAAGACGGCATAAGAAAACCAAAAAAATAGAAGAACTAAAAACTGCAACTATATATATTAGCAGAATTGATACATAACCATTAATATTGGTTTTTTCATAAGAGTACACAGTCACCTAAGGGAGTAAAAAAAAGCTGGAGACTGAATTAAGAAGAAGCTACCTCACGAGTTGACTCGGTATAAGAAGAAGTGAGTTGAGTAAGGTAGTAAAATTAAAGCCAAATAGCACCTGCATCTTTGAGCATTCTTGTTAATGAGCCATTGAGATGTAAGGTCATGACTTCATTAGCAGAACCCACAAGTTTACCACCTATGAAGACAGCAGGTATAGTAGGGTTACATCCAAGCCTCATGAGTGCCCATTCCATCTCTCTTCCTCTTGAGTCTTCATCAAGTTCATGAATTGCAGGGCTCACACCAAGGTCATAAAACAATCTTTTGATGGCATGACACATACAGCAAGTGCTCTTGCTGAAGATTACTACTGCCTTCTGTGAAGCCAATCTTGATACTCTATCCATTCTTAGCTAGCTAGGGAAATTTAATGCAGTTGCAGAGGCCAATGGGAGTGAAGAAAATATTGGGAGATAGAGAGAGCAAATCTGATGAACACTTGAGGCTGTGAGTGTGGGTTTGGTAGTGAAGAGTTGTCAAGAAACCTTATTTATAGAGAGACCAGAGAAGGGAGGTGGATTTGATTTTTAATCAAAAAATTAGAAAAGATATAAGGTGGTGGGTGGGGCCAAGGGGGGGGGGGGGGAGGTGGGTCATGGGTGGATTCCATGTAGGCTCTTATAATTTGGTGAATATGACACAGTGACCCCTCTATCTGAGGTCTTTATGCTTTACTACAAATGGAATGGCAAGTTGCAAACAATATCAATAAAGAGTATTATGGAAACAGGGAACTCCTTAATTAATTAATTACTTATATGATGGATTAGTAGATAATTATAGAGGAGGTTTTAGTTTAGATTACAGTAAATCATTTTGCTCGTGGATGAATGTATGTGAGTGCCTATCATGGTGGCATCTGTGCTGAGGTGGGTAAAGTGGATTGAGGTTATCCAATAGAGAGTAGATATCAACTTTTTCTCTTTTCATACTTAAATATTCCCTCAAATTCAATGAAAACAAAAGCAAAGGAAGTCAACAATTTAAGAACACATATAAGGTCAACAAGTGAACCGGATTGATGGTTTAGTTTTTGGTCCAAAATTGTCTAGTCTCGACTCTTGATTGATCAGGTTGATGATTTGGATCAAATAAATTATGATTAGATCAAGGCTCAAGGGGGTGTAATGTTTGGGGTACGTACGATGTCTTTTTTTTTTAAGCTTGATTTGTGGGTTGATTCCAAAGGGCCGTTAAGAAGTCGTAGGCGAGGGTTCGGTAAAATTCTTGTATAGGGTTTCGGTATAAATATGTGGCGATATATGGTTTTTTCTTTGTAGTATTACTAAGAGAGTTTTGAGGACGAGTGGTTGTAAGTCTGTAACCCTATTCTCCATTGATAGTGAAACAGATCTCATCGATCTCATCATGGATGTAGACAATCTTACCGAACCACGTAAATCCTTGTGTTCATTATGTGATTGTTATTTGCAATTTCCTTTCAATCTTGCCGAACCACGTAATACCTTATCTCCATGGATGGTGGTTTAATTTGGGTTAGTTTTGGGCTGACCATTTTCCAACTGGACCAGCACAAAATTCTCCCAAGGTTCTTATCAGCCCATTTTAAATTATGGTCAGCATCAGTTCTAGGTATTTTCCAGTGAACCGGTAAGATACCATATATGATCAAATCAGAGATATTTTTTGGGTAATAATCAATTCCGACAAATTCCAGAGAAAATCCACAATATTCCATTAATTATTCGTAGGAAGGTCGGTTAAATTCCCCCCCCCCCCCTCTTTAATGCTTTTGAGTATAAAATCCTTCCATAGATTAGTTATTAACCTTTTGGGAATCCTAGGCAAGATCATGAACCAAATGCATCTATCTACAAAGCTAATTGGTTAATTATTCCACCTTTCTTCTTTTTTGAGAACCTTTAGAATTCGTAAGAATCCATTTAATACACAGGTGGGCTACTAGCTTTGCCACGTTTACACTTACCCTCAAATCCACAATAGCTATAAGAGGTGGAGGTGGCCTAGGTTGGCTGATTCGAATAACCAAACAGTCTCTCATTGAAATCGTTGACATGCATGCATGCATGCCCATATGTCCATGTTAATGTTAGACATGATGATGTGTTTGGTCATGGTAGTAATTAACCGTTACAATGACAGTTATAAGATACATTTGATGTGTTAGAATAACAACGCAGCAAAATGATGATTTTTCAAAAGAAAACAAAGGGAAAGAGAAGGCACACATACAAGACACAGATTTTACGTGGTTCACCTCTAAGAAGATAAGCTACATCCATGGCAGAACGATAGTCGATGTCTTAGATCCACTTTTTATGTGAAGAAAATACAAAACCTCCCTCACAACGCTTACATCGATCAAAAAGATAACCACTATATAAAGATACAATATAGAGAAACCCTAATTCACGAAAGTATAAAACTGCCCCCAGAAATCTATCCAGTCTGGTTCAAGTTCTAAACCAACATAGGGCGAAATACATATCAAATCGAAGATCTTGATGAGTTCTTCAGAAGTCCGCGCCTAAGGAGTCGTGGGTGTATGCATTTTTTGACCCTTCTGACGTGTTTCGAAGGTGAAACAATCTACCGAAAATTCAATAATACTTTCTAGATTAGAACTGAGAAGATCAGGCATCATCAATAACATGATGTAGTATGGGCATGTCTCATGCATGAATGCATGTAATATGAGAGGGAGAGGGAGAGAGAGGAAGTTGGATAAGATTTAAGAGTAGTAAATGTGGGAGTGGGGATGCGAATGTGGACTTCAGAGGGATTTTAGATAAGAAAATGAAATGGGAAGAGAAGAGACGCAGAGACGAATCGTGGCATCACAGAGATGTCATGAGAAAGAAGACGGAAAAAAGGAGATAGATAGGGGGGCGGGGGATCAAGGTGTGGAAGAGAGGAGGGGTATAGGGTTGTAGAAATTGATGTTTTTATTCCTCATCATCATCGTCATCAATAATCCTCTCTCTCTCTCTCTCTCTCTCTCTCTCTCTCTCTTTCTGTGTGTGTGTGTGTGTCTCTTGTGCTATGGAAAGCTAAAATTCTTTCTGTGGGTAATGCCTACCTCCCAATAATGTATCCCTTTAAAGGTAGAAATTCCATGGCCCATTTGTCCAATGGCCCATTTGTCACCTCTCTCTCTCTCTCTCTCTCGTGGTAGCATATATGTGATTGTATCATGATATTCTCTAAATCCTTAATGAGAAAATTGTCCAAATTGAAATTATACAATCCAAAAAGAGAAAAGTTTTCCCCCCTTTTTTCATCTCTAAGATTCAAAATGTTTAACAAATTGTCACGACCCACGTGGCAAGCAAAAAAATTTTTTTTTTTTTTTTTGGTAGAATGGATGGATAAATATGATAGAGGATGCAATTGTTACAAAAGGGAAAAAAAATGATTGTATATATGTTAGATTAAAATCTGGTTAATAATGTTAAGCTCTCCGTCAAGGTATATGTCTGGTGAAGTAATGCGTTTTATTATTAGCAAACATCTTATCGGTACAATTTCAGCTTAAAATGAATAAAGGAAGTAGTTAAAATTACAAATGATGCCATTGTATTTTATATTCATTTCCCTTTGATGGTATTTTGGTAATTTTATTAAAATTTTGAACCGGAGTTTGACCAACTTTCCCTACTTACTTTGGACTAAAATTTGGCCATTGAGTAGTATGTGGAATCTTCTTTCACCTGGACTAACCCATGTACTATCAAGTGGCAAATAATGAAATGTTATATTTCACTAGGCACAGTGACACCTGGAAGGACAATATTATTAATCCCTAGTCATTTATACTTTTATAGGTTTTAATTTAATTAATCTATAAGTGGATATATATATGATTTTGAAAATTTTCCTCCATCTGTTGATATCAATGTATCCCTAGATAAGAATATTTCTCTAATTCTTGAAGAATACCAAAGACTATCAGTGGAGGGTTTCTCAATTTTTATGATTAACTCTCAGTTTGTTATAGCTTCTATGAACAATGGCCTTGTAGGGAATCCAAAATCGGAGATATGGGAACTGCTTCAGGGGCCACGAAGAGCATACATACCTAGACAACACTAACAATTTTGGGTGGACTGTCAACAAGTAATTGCCTGGCTAACTCAAGGTACAAATGAAGGATGATGGCATGAGAGGCATTTAACTTATTGAAGGGTATTTCTTATCTGATGAAAACATTCTGTTGTGTAAATATTCTTAAGCAAAGTGGGGATGTTGTTTCTATTGCCCATAGGTGGGTAATGAAAGCTCGATCGAAGGGGCTAGTATTTGGAAAAATATTTTCTGCGATTCCCTGACCGGTACAGTTCCCCTAGTGCCTCAAATAAGAGGGAGGGTGGACTCCATCTGGGCAGAGTGTTCGATCAGAGGTAGAATGGTCATTTTACCCCCTTATTAGAGAATCGCATGAACTGTGCCAGACAGAGAACCACAAGTGATAAAGATCCCTAATATCTACAGTAGCGGACAATGTTTGTAACTTTTTAATTTAACACTATCTTTTTGCTTTCCATTAAAAGAAAAAAAAAAGAAGCAAACATTAGGCATCAAGTTCTTCTTTGCCAATACTAGAAACCAAATCATGCTTCCCCTAGTTGACTGCCACTCGAAAATTCAATTAGCACCTCAATTAATTTGGTGCACATGTTGTTCATACTATTATCTATTCATAATTAAAATCTTAGACTAATTTGATGTCCTCATGTATCATTACATCATAGCGGTTAAAATTTTGAAAAATATATAAATTGAATTCAAAAAGAACTTTTGAAATATCAAAGAGGAAAAACCTATATTCTACCAAAAAAAAAAAAGTAAAAACCTATATATGTTGGGCTATACAATGGAGATAGACCATCAATTTGATAAGTGGTTTATTAAAGAGATTTTAATTCTACGCAATAATCTTACTTGCCAAATTGTCAGTCCGTGTAACAGAAAAAGTGAAAGGAATGCAGTAACTATTTTTTCCTATAATATTACACATATATTATATATGAAGCTAAAAATATTAATAACCAATATCTTGGTTAGTATAGATGGTACATATTTAGTGCACCATTCTTGAAGATTAGGGTTCAAATATTGGTAGACTTCGAATGGTGCACTACACCTACGCCCTCTCACAGGACATCTTGAAATAACACGCCTCTACCCCCTAGGTAGATACCACGCAAATGGTGGTGGTTTTGTGCAACTCCACCAACATGTCCGCCACATTGCCACTTTTTTTTTTTTGTTTGGGTGTTTTTTCTTCACAAAAAGCCCTTTCACATTAGGCCAAAATTGATACACAAGATTCAGAAGCTCCTTAGGAAAAGATGACTTTGAAAGACCATCATAAGGGTAACTCATTGCCCGTTTAGAATAGAGTGAGCAATAACATTCAAAGATTTATTTACATGAACTAAAGAAGCAAGATTGTAAACAAGTCGGGAGGAGGAGGAGCTGGAGCTAAACATCCAAGACAATGGTGGAGATCTTAAATAACGGTTGGAACTGATCATTGTCAGTAAAACATATACTCAAAACTAAGCAGACAAAGGCCGCCTAAACCCACGGCTTTTGGCCTAGCAGATATTGTTTCGGCTGTAAATTAAGCAAGAAAAGAATCCAAACGCGCAGCAGAATGGGAGACTTGATAGCTGCTGATATGAACTTTGAGCACTTGAAGTCCTTGGGATCAAAGTCAAAACTTCCTCCACATTTCTGTTCTCCATAGAAATCCAAGATTTGAAGGAAGGTAAATGACCATAAATACCCTTACATTGCGTTGCTTCCGAATCTCCCACACAATGATAGCATTTGCTGAAAATATCCGACCAACTTTGTTAAATTAGGATATTTGACTATATGTAAGGGTGTCAAACGGTACGGTTTTGGTTATTCGGTTCGGTTGCAGTACGGTTTATATTTTGATAAGGTGAAATCAAAATCAAACCGGATAGAAATCAGTCTAAATCAGATTCATTTTGCAAACGATCCAGTTTTATCGATTTTTATTCGATTTTCGTTATCTAATTCACAATCGGTTTACATGCAGTTTGTGTAGTGTTATAATGGGAAATACAAATGAAAACAATCTTGGTTTTCAAGGCCTTTATATTCCTGTGTTTCCCCATTCTCTCCCGATCTCCCTCACTCATCATATTTCCTATGCCTATTAAAAATAAAAAACTTTTCATCTTCACTCGTCCTTTTCCTTTGTTATTCTTTGTTTTTCCTTTTTTGTTTTTTTCCTTTTCCACTCTCACATGATGAACAAACTATTTCTTTTATTAAAAAGTAGGATTTTGTTGATCCATTTTAACATCATTCATAATTTTCAATTCATACTTGAACAAATATAATATATTGTTAACTCATGGTATTTTACTTAATAATTATACTTAGAAAAAATTATACTGCCACCCCTTGAGGTTTGTATTAAATACAATGCAACCCCCTGTGTTTTCAAAATATACACTCCGACCTCCTGAATTTAAGGTATTTGTTACCCTCAGCCCCACTCCGCTAGAACATTCTATTAATTTCTAACGTGTTGACCATTAGGACATTAAAATGATGAATATACCCTTAATAGGGTGTGCGTTTACTATTTTACCCATACCACAGCCGAAACTTTACACCCCCTTCCCTTGCTATTTGAATCCGACGCCGGCATTCCACATGTCCTGTGGAGGAGCCCGTCATTCCGGCTAGACTTGCAGAGTGCGCTCAGGCCAAAATCGAAGATCTTGAGGTTGGGGTTCTCATCGAGGAGACTTTCTGGCTTGAGATCATGGTGGTAGACCCCTCGGCTATTTGCAGGCTTATTAGGCAGGTTGTGGCTGCTGTGGCTGTGGTTACGCTGGTTGTTCCCCTCCTTGCCAAGCCCATACGATATCCTTAAGAGAAGGCATCAATTCCTGGTTACAGAAATGCTGGTACTCCAACGTATGCCCCGCTGCTTTCTTCACTTCCACCATGTGGAACGATGGCGTAACCTCGAGAAAGGAAATTTAATTCTATCGCTAGGTGCCCCTTTCTCCAGATAATCTGTACAAAAGGAAATTTAATTCTTCCTGTGATGGTTCAATTCCCCTGTTTTTATCCATTTCATCTGGGTTAACCCTTTTAATTTTGCAACTGAGAATCTGAAATTGAAACTAATACTATTACTCTATTATGAATTTCTGTTGATGTCCTTTTTCTGTAAATGAAACAAAAAACACGAATATGGTGGGTTGATGTTGATGGTGATGCTGATTGTAGAACGTTGATGAGATTATTCATAATATTTTATTATGAAAACAGGTGGGAGATGCGAATAGTGACCATTACTGCTAGCAACGTCCGGAGGATATGACGACAGATCGGCAATGATACGAACAAGTATCGACCTGCTATGAAAATGGCTGTAATGGAAGGGATAAGTGCCACTTCGAGGGGCCACCCTCCTAGAAACATGGGAATTCAGAAGGAAGAAGAAGATAGACAGAAAGAAGAGATTTCATATATTCATTGATTCGTTTACAAAAGATCCCTACATTATATAAAACCCTATCTAACGAAATTATTCATCTACCTCTAATATGCTAATTACCCCCTAACAAACTAACCCAACACAAATTACCCATCTATCTATGATCGTAACATTGCCAACCCTTTCAGAGAACCTTGTCCTCAAGGTTTAGCCGCATAGAACTGGCGCACCGCAAGCATGCTTCCCTAACACCAAACGATCCATAGCCAAGAAGAGCCGTCCAAACAAAGCTGGATCGACACCACAAAATGGCGCCATCTACAAGCAATCTATGAGCATGCATGAGTATAGACCCAACTCAGTCCCCTGCCATCGGCTTAATTGATTCAAGGCTGGTTTAAAACACCAGCTATAACATACACGTGGCAAGGGCAATATGGCCACACGTTCCTTCTTCTTTCTTTTTTATTTTTTATTATTATTATTTTTTTTTGCAGCAAAGGAACTGGTATTCCAGTCCCCAGCACTCCCTATGGCCCTCATGTGGTGGACACCCAGAACGGTTGGAGGCAAATTGGTACTCGCTCCAGATGCAGAAACTCCGAACGGTAAGGCAACAGGAGCCGACGAAGACCCCAAAAATGGGTGAAACGGATCACTTGTCCAGGAACTTGGCAGAGCACCACTTGCTTCCACGCTGACGCCTGGAATCTCCTTCCAACGATTCCGAGGTGGTGGCCACGGTGGAACGAGCAAAAATCCCAAGAAACCTGCAAGAGATTTCTCATTTTCGATGGTGCCAAGAATCGTAGCAAGGTTAACAGAATAGTGCAATGGTGCATCTATTTTTTTCGGCTTTGATTTTGTTCTCTGGACGCCAACGAGAAAGGTCTGGTTCAGTCCACTAACCGTCACAGGCTGAAGAGCCAATCCCAAATCCAACATCACCAACGCCAACTGCAACACCATAATTCCTCCGATGCTACTGTGATAAGCACTACGCAGAGGTGGTGGTGGCGGCGGCTCCTATGGGTGCCGACGTTGCTGGTTCTTAAGGTCTCGGTCGCCAGGATCCCATGATCCACGCACAAGATCAAGATATGTAGAAAAACCAAGTGTGCTAGTGGTTCTTGCGGAAGCCTCCGCCGCGCTCCGCATCTTCTTTTCGTTGAACTAGTGGTTGAATTGAAGCATTAAGAAGCTCAGATTAGAGTCCAAGATCAAAGGAGATCGACCTCGCTGGGGCTCCATGACCTCCATGGCTGAATAGGGAAGGGAGGAAAAACAGAGGTGATGGAACACCAACTCGTCCCTGTTGTTCCAAGATCGATCACAGTGTGATAGCTGCGCTTTGTCGTCGACAAATGCGTGTCACCTTCGTCGTCGCCCTAACTTCCATTTTTCCTTGATCGAACACCATACTGGCCCTAATCGGCGGATTGGAGACTTGATCGTCGGAATCCCATGAACTCCAAATCAAAAAAGGGAAGAGAGTGATACGAACAGGGGAGGGAGTCTTACGCTCAGATTGGGTGAACCTCTCAGTTTTGGAGAAGACATTGAGGAGGTTGAGGTGATTGCCCGTTGCCCCAGGTGGTGTGCTGCCAACGAAATTTAAAAAATAGGATTCGAGGGCACATCCATAGTTGGGGAAAATGGCAACGCAGGTTTGGCATTGGAAGGGGTCTCGCTCTTCTTTGCCAGTGTCGATACGGCCATGTCCTCGGCGAGATCTGTTGGTGTTTCTAGCTTGGAATAAATCAGAGTCTCCACACGATCGAACTGCAGCAGAACGCTATTGGGATTCTTCAACAACACGACATCGTATCCTGCAAAAATGGTGAAATCAGAGAGTATTCCGGCTATCACTGGTACCGGAACCACCGGATCTGGCTGCTCATCGACCTTCTGTTGGAGCCTTGAAGGCGCTGATGCAACAATCTCTGAAGCCACTATCTCTAATGCAATTGGATTTGTTGCACTTGAATTGGCTTCTTGCTCCACAGATTCAGGGTCTACCATGGCATTGGAATTTTCTTCATCGATTGATTCCCGTACCAGATGTTGAAGTTTCTTTGATTGCTCATGGATCGCCGCAGAGCTACCACACAGATCTGCTATGTTGTTTTGCATCTTGAAGTAGTTCTTCTTGCAATCAAGCAACAAGCCAACAAGGCACTAATATCCTTCAATTCCTGAGCAAGGGTGAACGATGGGCTGAGACGGAGTCCATCGGCCATGATCAGTTGCCGATTGCTCTCAACAAAAGCACTAAATGATACGAACAAGTATCGACCTGCTATGAAAATGGCTGTAATGGAAGGGATAAGTGCCACTTCGAGGGAGCAGCCTCCTAGAAATAAGGGAAGAAGGAAGAAGAAGATAGACAGGAAGAAGAGATTTCATATATTCATTGATTCATTTACAAAAGATCCCTACATTATATAAAGCCCTATCTAACAAAATTACTCATCTACCCCTAATATGCTAATTACCCCCTAACAAACTAACCCAACACAAATTACCCATGCCATCTATCCATGATCGTTACAGGAAAGCATACAAGATCGACGTGAACAACCCGGGAAGAAACCTTGCCGGAGAAACTGCAGCGCCAATGGCTGCCGCTTCTCTCGTCTTCGGCCAACAAGCTACTCACCCATGCTAATCAGGTCCCCAGTTCTCACTAGTCTTCAAGTCAAAAGTTCAGACCTCTTTTTTCTTCACTAAGGTCGAGGTTCTGGCGCAGGTTAGCGCACCCTTTTCCTTTCTTCAGCGTCTATGGTTAGGTGCCTCTTTCTCCCTTCCTTTGTTCCCCTGCAACTTCACCAGCCCATCCTTGATCTTCTTCACCTTAAAGCTCTCATGCTGTGCTATCTCCTCCAATTTCGACACAATTGCAGAAGTCGGCTTTGTAAACATGAACCATGATTCCGATTTGTGATTCCTGTCCTAAAAAAGCTCATATAGGTTGAATCCCATGGATTGAGATATGATATCAACCGCATTCATACAAGTTGGTTTCATAGAATCCATCGTCGCTTCTCCTTTCTTTTGTGAGGAAGTAGAACAACTAGCATCACCAGAGGGATCGTGAGAAAAGGCATTCTGGAAATCACTAGCTATCATGTCCTCTTCTTGTTGTGGTTGTGGGTGTTCTGTTGGTTTGTATCCCTTCTTGAACCATGGGTTCTCCATGATCTTGGAGATGATTAGCCTTGTATTAGGATTGGGATCTAGTATTCTTGAGAGAAGCTTTCGAACTTCTGGTGAGAACCAATTGGGGCATTTGAATTCTCCTCTGCTAATCTTCCTGTACATCTCCATCAGGTTTGCATCTTGGAATGGTAGATATCCCTGCCAATAAGACAAACAGAATAACCCCACATGAATGGTAGATACCCTGCCAATGAGAGAGAAGGATGCATGTTGCAGCGGGGGTGGAACGGTGGTTGAAGAAGAAGAAGAAAGAAGAGGTGGAAGAAATAATGGTGGGTCCCATTTTTTACGTTACAAAAATTAAAGATTAGAATAAGATTATTTTAATTGAAGGGCAAAATTGTGATTTAAATTTTATATTTAACACCATCCACTTAAAGGTGTTGGATATATATTTTGAAAACACAGGGGGTCATATTATATTTAATATAAACCTCAGGGGGTGGTAATGTAATTTTTTTTTATATTTATTAAATTAATTATATGTTATTAATTAATCCAATTGATGCATGAGTTAGTATTAAAGTAAGAGGTATAGGTTTTTATTCGGTTTTTCCGGTTTCTTATTCGGTTTAGAACCGCGATTTTTGCAGTAAAAATCAAAATCAAACTTGGAAGAGAACCTATAAAATCAAAACCGGATAATTTTTCTATGATACGATTTGGTTCAATCGTAAACAGTCAGTTCCAATTCCGATATTCAGTTTTGATTCCATTTTGACATCTTTAACTATTTGTGCCCCATTTGTGCCCCATTCATTTTTGTTACGAACAGATCTACTATCCCCACTTTAATTTATATATTTTCGATTTCTATAAAAATAAAAAATAAAAATTGGAGCTTCAAAATGATCTCATAATTACACAGGATACAAAATAAGCTTGCTAAAGCATAAGGAGTAAGGACACCCGAAAAAAGCATTCTCCACCATTTTAGGGGTCTGTCAACACTAGGGCACACATCAGACTGAACAATTTTTCTATGCTTCAACGAAGGCATAAATCCAAATAGCCTTCAAGCATAACACTTGCACCTCTGGAGGAACTTTAGAATTCCACCATTTTCCACACAACATTGCTACTTAATATATTAATATTTTGCAAAGAAACTTTGAGAAAAGTTCATTGGTAGTGGCAAACAAAACAGACCACATAGTTGGAATTATTACTCCCACTCCAAATTTATTTATGTTCAAAAATGCCCTCAAATTTTGTGTTTAAAAGGAAAATTATCAGCACCCTTGACGGATCGTTATCCTCTACTGTCCGCTACCCAAACAGTATTTACTGTCCCCGCACATGGGGGGCAAAATGACGACTTAACCTCCCTGTCTGAACACACTGCCCGAGGGAGGTTAAGTCATCATTTCGTGCCCCATGTGAGGGGACAGCATTGTGCTGTTCGGGCAGCGAACAATAGAGGATAAAAATTCCCCCCCTGACGTTTGCCTATATTTTAAGGCACACCCACTTACTACCATATTATCAGTGCCACCCCCTTGCTTTACAAAACTAATTCCACAGAACCCCCTACCGTTAGTTAAGAATTGTTAAGTGATGATATCAACTATATAATATTTTTTAAAAGACAATTCTACCCTTCTTAGTGGGTGAAGTACCTAATCTATCCTTTCAATTAAAACACCCACGAACATTTTTTTTCTTCCTCTCCTCACACTCAACCGACAACATTGGAGAACATCCATTGCAACCTACCGTCTTCATCTCTACCCTCTTTCATTTTTCCGATCTTCATACTAAAACTCTTATTCCATCATCACTGAACCATTCCACCTCTACCTTCTGCCCTTCCAAAAGTAAACCTAATCTAGTGGTCCCACCATCGATCTCCACCTTCTAATCCACTGACCAAACATCTTCTTTCTCTATTTTTCTCCCAACCAAAAACTCATTTCTCTCATCCTCCACTGGTCTTCAAAAACCCACCGATCAAAACCTCTACCCATTACTGACCTACCATTTCCAATCTGTTGTTGCTAAAATCGCCTTTCCATTCTTCACTTTCTATTCTCTTCTATATTTTCTAGCTATTACACCACTACCATAGTGTTTCTATGACCATATGAACCTATAACCCATTCTCCCCCCTGGTCTTTCATCTATTCGATTTCCTCACCTTCGATGTACCCTTGTGACCCCAACTATAGGAAGAAACAGCCACGGTTGTCCTCCCTGAAGCAGCCATGGTACAATCGATGAAAATAATTGTAGGATCCAAGGCAGCTCAGCTCAGTTCGTCCTAGGAAAGAAGTGATTCGAACCATTCAATTTTGGCGACCGTGAGAGGGGTAACATTAATTTTTCATCATGGTACCAATCTGTGGAACTTAGGGAAACCCTCTAACTTATTCAATGTTTCTGCTCCATCTCCATCGGATTAACCACGATTGAACCTCAACATTTTTGCCTTTGCAATTCCTATGGTTTCTGTTTAATTTTTTTTGTTTGTGTCCATCTGTAATATGAATCCCTACCCCTGTTTTTTATTTTGTTCGTCATATCATTCTGCCCATGACTAACCTTCGCCGATCTTCTACCACCAAACTGCATCGCAAGCGCATACCTGGATCAGAGAAGACCAATCCCCATTGCCAAATTTGAAGTTTGCCACAGCTTCAGGGTGGAAGAAATGATTGGGTACTGGTTTACACAAGAAAAATGTTGTTTTTCTTCTTGGGTTTCTTTGTGGTGGTCGTCGTCACTACTGTTGTTAGTGGTGTTGCAGTGATTGTTTCCGGTGCCGCTTGTTCTGGCGGCATTGTTTTGGGTGCTTGGGAAGTGAAGGATGAGAGGGGTTTCTTCTTCTTAGGGGAGTAGAGTGTGCATTTAAGAAATGATTTAGGTAAGGTTTTTTTATGTTTTAATGAGTGTAAAGGGTGTTTTGGTCGAAATAATTTCAAAGATTAACACCGTTCAAAAATGGGTAACGATTGACATTATGGTAGTTAGTGGGTGTGCTTTAAAATATAGGCAAACGTCAAGGGGTGGCACTGATAATTTCCCAAAAATTAATGGAAAAATTACTTGTACATCCTATATACTATTTCCCGGTCACCGTGGGTGACCCCATACACTAGAGTGGGCCCCATTAGGCACATAACAGATCACCACGTTTTCGTAGCTGTCGTCCTCGGCAGCTTTCACTCTGGCGGTAGGTAGCCCTTCCTTTCCGTGACTTGAACCCGTGACGTGGTGTCCAGCTTTGATACCAAATGTTAGGTACTTGACCGATACGCCAAAAGCTCTGAAGTTGATGGAACGCATTAAATCAAGCCCTTTAACCCATCCCATACTAGGCTGGCCCAATCTAACGCTCATACACTAGAGTGGGCCCCCATTAGGCACATAACACTCTTTCTTTTATTTTTTTGTTCTTTGAAATTCTGGCTCGCTTTAATGCCTCATGGGTGGGGATAGGAGATTAATGGCAGAATTCTTTGGAGTATTATGGAAATTGCAGGTTGATTGAGCCCCTTCTATAGAGTGATCAAATAGTTAGTTCTTCTCTTTCAGATTTTTGTCTGTGGCTCTAAATTTTTAGAGAGGTTTATGATTATTTTCCTTTTGTTAAATTGTTAATTTTTTGGAAAATTACTTAGATCCACTAAATAAGAACAGAAATTACAAGATAAGTAGGTTTTAAATTTGTTTTACATCCACTACTTTCTATTTTAAAAAGATTTACTTAATCCCTAAAATTGGTTAGTACTTATGCCACGTTAAGGAAACTTCCAAAACTGCCCCAACCTGATTTAACTTTTTTTTTAAAAGTGTGAAATCCGATGAAAGTGCACCTTAATTGTAGGAGAAGAAATCAAAGCGGTTATTATTATCCCCTAAAAAAAAAACCAAGCTATAGCGTCGAATCCATAGGGAAATACATCATAATCGTTGGAATAAAAAAAAAAGAAACGTATTAAAAAAAAAATGAAAAAGGAGGATGGTTCATCCATCATCCTAGGGTTCACCAACCCCTCCTAGGGTTTTAGTGTGTTCCAAAATACCCACCCAATACCAATTCCCGCCCTATTGTGCCCATTCACATTTGGTGGAATGAAATTCGGTCAAAAAAATAAAATAAAACAAAACAAAAATACAGAAAACAAAAGTGAGAGAAACAATAATAATAAAAAAAAAAAAGGTAGAGATTATTATGTGCCCCTTCCCTCCTATTTTCCCCATCGTGGTTTAAAAGTTTAAAACAGATTTTGGGGCAATTTTGGAAGTTTACTTTTATTTTATTCTTGCGTGGCATGAGTATTTCAAAATGTAACGTAGTGGATGTAAAACAAATTTGAAACCTACTTATTTTGTAATTTCCGTTCTTATCTAATAGATCTAAAAAATTGTCCCTTAATTTCCCCCTGCTTCCTTTCAACTATATCTTCTTCTTCACAAACTCCTTTTCTAGTTACTGTCCTACGGTAACAATAACAACCCCTTTCTTCCCATCTCCCAACACCCCACCTTCCTCTTCCTTCTTCCTCATTCTGACAGTGATAAAAAAAAAACAAAAAAAATCGATTCTGTTTAAGAGCAGAAGTTGAACCGAAACCCACCCAACTCTGCGTTATCAACTTCCACTTTCTTTTTTATTTCCATTAATCCCAACACCATAAAACCCTGACCCACCCCATTCCTTTGATTCCAGCGTCATCACCCTCCCTTTTGTTTCTTTTTTTTTTTGCAACTTCATTCGATCCATCCCTCCCCCTACCCCTAGGGTTCTGATTTTTTTGGTAACAACCCCTAGGGTTCCACCGATTGAAAAAAAAATAGAGAGAGAGAATAAGAAGAGCAGATAGGGCGAGAAACCGCGAATCCAAAAAAAAAATAATAATAATACACTTGATTTGTCTTGCGGTGGTTGGAATCCCTCTTTCCCGATTTACCCGTCATGCATTGGAGTCACCTTGTCGAAGTCGAAGTTCTAGTCACACTTCCGCAACTTGTTCCTGGTTTTGTTGCAGGAAGAAGAAATTGTAGTTAAAGGGTAAATTGGTAATTTTAATGTCACGATTTTCAATTGAATATGTGATAATGGTAACATGGACTTTTCCATTCAACTACTAACACCGTCTGGGGGTGTCAAGTAATTGTTTGAAAAAGGTTGGTGTATTAAGCAATCGGGCAATAATTCATGGGGTGTGCAAGTACTTTTCCCAAAATTAATATTGTAAAAAGGTATGGGAAAAGGTAGGGTATGCTAGCGGTATACCGTATGCTAGCACCCTGTGTGTCTCTCTCTCCCCCTCCTTGGCTCCCTCCTTTTGAGAGGTAAGAGAGTCATTTCAAAAGGGGGTAATAGCTTATGGTAGACCGCTAGCATACCATCACTTTCCCATTTTTTAATTAGAATAGATCATAACCTATTTAAGTGTGTACCATGGACCATAATTTTTTGGGACTAAAAAGCTTTATTTTATTTTGGGAAAAAAAGTTTCTAACGATAGTTAGTTAGTTACTATTTATCCCTCACATGGGTTATTGTTTTCTCTCTCCTTTTTTTTGGGTTGAATTCTCTCTCCTGTTCTGACTATGTAGGACCATGTGAATATGTCACCCTCCGAACCACCATATATGTGGTTAGGGGTGTTAGTTTGGCCTTGTCAACCCGAACACACCCTTGCCCGCCCTGAACCCGAACAGGATTTGGGCTGGATTTGCCAACCTTGAAGGTGGGTTAGGGTTCGATTATTTAAGCCCATGGTCAGGGTTGGGCTGGGCTAGGGTTGAGACCTTGAGCTGAGCCTGGCCCTGTCCAGCCCAACCCTAATTTTAACCCTGATTTTTTTATGTGGTTTTACCAAATAAGGGGAATGTTGGAAAACTGAAAGAGCAAGGCTAAAGCGGTAAAAAGTGTAAAACTGAAAGGGCAAAGGTTAATTTTAGGGTTTCATTCTTTTCACTTTACCGTTTCTCTCCCAAGTCTCCAACCGAGACCTCAAGTCCCAGCACCTTTGCCGCTCTACTTCCTCTCCCAAAAGCGTTTTGGCTTCTGAACTCTCTGAATCTCGTCTTCTAACTTCTGCAACTCAAGAGCACAGAGCAGGCTGTGGAGCACATCCGCATTTCCCTGAGGTAAAACCATAAGCTACACGCTACTTCCTCTTCCAATCTCGGATTTTTTTGGCCTTTTTTAACTTGCAACTTCCCCTCCCAATCTCGGGTTTTGGCTTTTTTTGACTTCTTTACATTGATTTAACCCCATCATTCATGCCCAAACCCTACTATCTTCCTCTTTACAAAGCGATTTAAATCTGCCAATGAGCTTTTTACAACAGTAGCAAAACAGTGGACGAGCTAATCTTGACCATAGTTTGTTGATGCAGTCATATAGAATCATAAGTTTAGAATGGCAAAACATCATTAAAATCCCATGATCTAGCCTTGCCACTCATCATCCGACTTAAGTCTTTCAAAAACCAAAAAGAAAAGAAAAGATTTATCGATCTTAGGGAGTGCAGATCCATAATAGGGTCAATCAGGGCCAACCCGAACCAACCCGGCTTGATCAGGGTCAATCAGGGTGGACCTAGGCTGGGCTGAGCCCAGTAGAGTTGGGCCTGGGTTGAGTTTTCCTAACCCTGAGTCAGGGTCAGGGCGGGCCTAGGCTAAGCTAAAGGGTTCCAGGGTTGGGTTAGGGTTTTGAAAAACCCGGCCCAACCCGACCATGTTTCACCCCTATATGTGGTGTTTAGATTTTGTTACTGGAATCGTGGGAAACTCTTTCCCTTATTTTTTATAATTTCTTAAGAGAAAATGATCTCTGCTAGGGTACGTCCTGCTTAGCCTAGACATAGGACAGCACAAAATGACCACTCCACCCCAGTTGATGCCCATGCACGTGCTCTCATTGGCCCCGCGCTTATTTAGGGCCACACGGCCTGGCAACAATCTTTGCCCATTTTTAAAAAATGAAATTTTCTTATTGACATCCCTTAAGGTGTCAAATAATTTGTAACCTTACTTCTTTTTAACCCTTTAAGTATGATAGATTGTTTTTTTTTCTAAAGAGGGTAATACTGTCATTTTACATGTATTCTCGAGAAATGTGCATGATAATGACACCTTTTGACAATGACATAATGGTATGTTACTATCATATTATGTTTGAAAACCATTTTATACCTCTATGTTAAAGAACTATTGGGAATAAGATAGGCAATTAAAAGATGGTGTCAACTTCTAAATACACCTACAAAGGTGTCATTCAAACACTCCCTTTGAAAAATAATGGTGAAAGTTTTCCTCCGTCATAGGTGAAGGAAAAAGACACTCATCTAGGGTCATTATTACCCCTACAGTACGAAGATCGTAATAACCGTCTATGAGGGCAATGACATGGCGGAGGATCACCATGTGTCCTCCACCTCATCCTTCTTTGGGGAGAAGAGAGAGGTGAAATGAATGTGTAGGAGTAGCCACTAGAGGAGGGTCTAGAACCTGAAATTGTAAATTTATGACTCTCATGAATATGCCCTTCTGGGGACAAACTGGCCCGTTGGTTTGGGTAAGGGACAAATTACGGTCTAGGGAAGGTATTAGGCATCCCAATCTGCCCGAAGTTGCCGATCTCTCTATTGCTTGGCAAGATAGGGTTATAACATGCTTTTGGACGAAAAAATAGGGTACAAGAATAAGTAAAAGGGAATTACAAGGGAAGGTTGTGGGACATACCTGGAGGTTCGGCTGCACGACAAGGGTTAGTATACAAGAAAGTAAAGCCAAATTACGAAAGAGACAAAATGGGTGGATAACATGCAGGAATCATGATGCTAATATGAGCAGTCAAAATAAGATAAAGATAAAAGGACCCAAAAGAATGAATTAAGTAGAGAACATGATGAAAACTTTAAGGAAATGATCAGAATATAACCTAGGTGCAAGCATGCAAAAGAGGCTAAAGCATGAAAGAATTTAAGAGATGTTATGAAGGACGCAACTTGATGCATGGAATACGACGTATGAAAGATACATTAGAAAATCTTGAAGTATTACAGTAGAGAAAGGAAAAGATAAACGTCCTAAGCTAGAAGATGCATGAGAAGAAAAATAACATGAAGCACATAATCACATAGAAGAATTATTAAGTACAAACGATAACAAAAGTAGGGGGAGTCTTAGACTACAGGGGATGGGGACCATGTTGGAGAATACAAGACATATAAGACAACAAGATTTAGTGTGTGATGACCATCTAAGGAGATGAGATCACACTCTTCCTAGGAGATGCAAAACAAATAAAAAGGAAGTGATAAAACTTCAAAGAAATAACGAGAAAAGAGATGGTTTACCTAGTTAGGAGATTCAAATTCAAGGAATTTTGGATGCTCTAGATCATCAAAAAGGTTGTCTTTGCATGTTGGGGGTGTGTGCACTCCCTCTACTTGAATGTAGAATGGTGTGTGCACTCCCAAATTTGTGTAAGGATGTTGGGTTTGATCCAGATCGTCAAAAAAATTGTCTTTGCATCGACGGTGGGTGTTTGGTTAAGGTAATGGCTAATGGGGTGTAGGCAAGTAAATTATTGCCAAAATATGGGTTTCTTGGGGCCTAAGAAAGTCAATATACGCATCCAACTTGTCAGATTTGCACACGAAAGGAATTGAAATCGAAGCTAAACATGGCATGTTTAGGCTTCTCAGATTTGCACAAAGTCGACATTGAACTGGGGTCGAGTCGACATCGAGGAGGGGTTAGGTCGACATCGAGTGGTTGTTGATCAACAACTCTTGACATCGAGGGTTATGGTTAGGATGTTGGTGAAATTTTCTGAATGTCGAGGTGAGATACACAGTAGGAATGCTCTGCTCGATAGTGAGTGGAGATGACTCGATGTCGGTGGAAGTTTGGGTCAATGTCGACTCGGGGTCTCTAAGTGTTAACCTGGACTTTTGATGTCGACAGGGATGAATTGGGCTATTTGGGCCAAGTTGGTTCCAAGGAGTCTGGGTCAGGGCTAGCCTTTCCAAGGGATCTTGGAGGGCTTGGAGGCTCTGATTTGGGGCTCTGACAAGGGGTTTGATGATCGAAAGTAGTTTATCCAAAAGTACGACTAGCAAGTGGACGTGCCATACAACTGTGAATACTTGTATCTACTTTTTGTTCAGGTGAATGGATTCGGGCAGTGAACACTAACGCTACATCCATAGATATAATGGCTTTACACCTTGGAGGGTGCTCATCATCATTATAGGAAACCTCCAAGGGAAAAGACAAAATGAGGTGTTGTGAGGACAAACGACGAATGGCGGGGGGATCCGCCATGTGTCCTCCACCTTATCCCTCTTTGGGAGGAAAGAAGAGAGAGAAGGGGTAAATGGAATATGTAGGGAGTCGCCACCTAGAGGAGGGTCTAGGACCCAAAATTGTAGTGTAATGACTCTCATATTACGCCCTCTTGGGGTCAAATGGTCCATCAGTCTGGGTATGGGTCAAGTTACGGTCCAGGGAAGGTATTAGGCACCCCAGTCCACCCGGCCTTGGCGATCGCTCTATTACTAGGCATAATGAAAGGGATAACATGCTTTTAAATAAAGTAAAATGTACAAAGGAAAATGAAGATGCACATACCTGGAGGTTCGGCTGCAAAACAAAGGTTAGTATGCTTAAATGTAAAAAGATGGAAAATATAGCTCACATCCTAAGGGATCTATGCATAGTGCATTCTAGACTAACATAGAGAAAATGATGAGGGAGACGTATGTGATGGCTAAACTTACACGTATGAAGGAGCATGGAGATTGAAAGTAAAACATGGACATACATGTGAACATAGGGCATGAGAAAATCAATAGAATGGATGCATGAAGGGATCTAAATTATTGAGGATGAGGATCATGTGAAGATGCATGCATGAAGGACATGTGGAAAAGAATATAATAATCTATATGAAAAGAAAAAGGACAAAAAAAGAAAGGAGTATGATCACCATCTAAAGAGATGGGATCATAGCCGCTCAAGAGATACAAAACAAGAGAAAATAAAAGAACACGTAGAGAATAAGTAAAAAAATCGAAACCAGAGCTTACCTAGTAGAAGAGACCAAAATAGAGGAGTGGAAGTTTCCCTTTGGTAAGTCAAGAGATTTGTACGGGGAGTAAGTATCGCCGTTTGTAAAGCTTCTCTTGTCTCTTGTACTCAAGCACTTCATTGACAAGCCATGTTTTTTGGATCGGTGTCAAAGTAGGGGACTTGAAGTGGAATGTATGTATGCAAATAGGCTAAGGCTAAATGAAAGCCAAAGGCTAAGGGTTGCAGGCTCTTGTGGAGGCTAAGTATGGATGCAAAAGGGGAGAAGGCTGTTTCTCCAATGGGGGACTAAGCCAAGCTTATGGGAAGGATGCCAAGTTTATGTAAAGTTCATGTGAAGTCCATGTAATGGTCAAGTAAGTGCAAGTAACCCTCCTCAACGAGAGAGAGGGTTTATAGATGTAGAGGGGTGTGTGCACTCCCAAATTCGTGTAGGGTTGGCTGGGCCAATCTGGATCGTCCAAATGGGGGTCTTTGCATCGATGGTGGGGGTAAAGTCAAGGTGGGAGCCAATGAAGCTTGGACAAGTGTTTAGTTACCTTAGGGAAGCTTTCTTAGAGCCTAAGGGGGGGGCCAAGATTAAGATCCAAGGTGCCAAAAATAGGCTAGGACGCGAAAGAAATCGCAATCGAAGCAAAATATGGCAAGATTGGGCTTCTAGGATTTGCACAACATCGACAGTGAAAGGGGCCGAGTCAACATCAAACTGGGGTACAGTCGACATCGAGTGGTTGTCAAAGAACTGGGCTCGACATCGAAGGAAATAAATTGGATGTCGATTATCATTGACTGAAATTTTGAAGGAGATAGACAGTAGAAAGGCTCTGTTCGACTGTGAGAGGGCATGGCTCGATGTAGATGGTAGGTGGGTTCAGTGTCGAGTTGGGGTCTGGATGTCAATATGAAGAAATGGGCTAGTGGGCCAGGGTTAAGCTGGACCAGGCTCGTTCCAAGGGATCTGGAGGGCTTTTGGGCTTTTGACTATCAGTATACAGGTTCGGGTAGTTCACACTGACTCTACATACATAGATGTACTGGCTCTAGGCCTTGGAGGGTGCTCATCATCGTTACGGGAAACCTCCAGGGGGAAAGAATCCCTCCATCATGGGTGATGGAAACTACCTCTGTACCTAATTATAGTAATGCTTACCCACCAAAGTATGTGTATGAATAACCTAAAATACTTCCCCACCCAACCACCTACCACCATATGATTGAGTGAGTGAGCTCAACCATAGGTTATCAATTCTCTCTATATGAAAGGTTTATGATTTCAATATAATCAACTTTAGTGCATTTTTTGTGTGCGTGTGTATTTTGTAAACTTTGAAATTTTGTGTGGAGCATAGTTTTAGTACATGGTATTTAAATAAGTATCAGTCAGTTCTGAAACTAATAGTATATTTAATGATATGTATTGGTCCGCATCGGCCTTATCAAACATATTTTCCCTCAAATATACCAATATTGTACTATATTTTAACTATTATACCCTCTATCTATACCAAATCACCAATCCAATATTGATATCAGTCAATACCGATACGGATTGTTCAATATGACCGATCCGATACCGATTTCTAAAAATCTTGGTTTGGAGACATTTTTACAACTTTTCAATTAGATGGGAGTAAAGCCATATACTAGATTTGTTCTTATCCTTGGATTCCATCTATGGAATCTTTGTATGCCAACTTCATGTTCAAAAAACATTGAATATAACTTTGTTTTTTGATTTGATGTGCAGGTCTCGATGGAATGTGTTAGTCTTATTTTTGATCTCTTGCTTATGGACATTGCTAAGGTTCTTGTTATAATAGCTTTGATAAGTGATTATGTTTCTTATTGTTCTGTTTGTCCATTTATCATAACCAAAATTTTGACAAAAAAAAAAAAAAAGCTCGTGGCATTAAAAGTTGGTTGTAGTATAGGGTTTGGTGAGTTTTCTATGTTTGCTAGGGATTTGAGGAGCTGGTGAAGCTTTTTTTGGAAACTTAATATACATCCAAAGTTTAAAATGTTTGGTTAGAGACTGCTCCTTAATGGTTTACCCACCAAATTGAGTCTGTCAAAATGGTTAACCGGATATTTGAGGTGTTATTTTGTGAAGGTGAACTTGAGTCTAACTGAAACCTCTTTTTGTCACATGATTTATCTAAAAGGATTTGGATTACTAGTGTCTGGGGAGTACAAATTGATCTATAGTCTAATAATTCTTTGTTTGGTCTTTTTAAATCTTATCTTGATGACTTTCTTTCTAATATGGAGAGAAAATAATTCTTTAAACCCCGAGTGATAACATCACCAATTCTTGATTCCATTGAATCCTATTCAGCAGAAACAAACTTGGAGTGGAATTTTGCTTGGTAACACCGACTTGATTTCATGTTCCCAGAAATCAGACCAGGTGAAGTGTTTGATCATCAACTCTTTTTGTATTTAAACAACATACATTTTATGTACTGTTAGAGCTCTAGTCCTATGTGTAATATTCCTTTGATGGGTCACATGTTAAATTTAACAGCTCATTTTAAATCATATAGCCCAGTCGTAAGTACAACAGACCTAATTTTGGGACTCTTTTGTACATTTCTCGCGCTATTGGTGCCTGACAATAGGGGGATGGAAAAAACATTATGAGGAGTAACCACCTAGGATGAGAAGCTCAATGTAGACACATCATTTTGTCACCCTAGAGTAGACCAGTCGATCATGAAATCGATATTGTTTCAAAGAAACATAGGACCCATTATTTATAGCTCGGGAGGTTTTCCAGACCCCTAGCAGCATTCCGAGTCCCCTGTAGCTTAGAGTCTCTAAAACAAATCATCAAAATAGATTTTTAAAATATGGAATTGGCTTTGTTACACATAGCACAAACCAAGGCCAAACCCAGTTTAAAGCCTCAACTAGTCAATATGGGGCCGACACCACCAAATTTAGAAGCAGCATCATCGATACCTATACCGACGTGTGCATATCCTATTTTTGAGCCATCCAGTGCGCATTTTGAGCCAAGTTTTTAGAGTTTGTAGAATTATGGACTCTTAAGTCCCGATTTGTGATAATCTCATCTCGTTGTTGATAACCTTCCAACTCACCTAGACTCTTCTAGAGGCTCCGAAGGTTATTATAGAGTATACCAAAGACTTATATTCAACCCCTAAGTGCTTGATGGAGTCATTCTTCATCCGCAACTCCAAAATTGACCAATCCCCTTAGAGCCCAAAAGTTGAGATAAAGAATGTTTGCCTTAAGATGTGGCTAATGCACCTTAGGCTATAGATAAGAGGTCTCATCTACGTTGTGGAGGAGCTTAATTGAATTTTTTAGGGTTCTTATAAGTTTTAAGAGCCCTAAGAGAGAGAGAGAGAGAGAGATCGCATTTTCTATCATTTTACTGCAGATGTACCGAGTTGAGCCTCTCCAAACCTAAGCTTGTTATACTCCAACCCTCTTGCCTCCTTCACAAAAGTTGAAGACAAGTAAGTGTCTTTTTTTTTTGGCCTTTGATTTTGCTTAATTTCATCACGTATTCGTTTAGATATCTTCTATTTTCTGAGGGCGTGTTGTTGCTATCCACTAGGACAGTGACAAGGTGCCATGTATTCAGGTATGTTTTGTTTGCTTTCTGCAGGTTTTATTTAAATATTTTTACACCCTTATTTAGATCTAGCTATTAGCCTTCTATCTTGACTTTTCTTGGTTTTCTATTGTCTTCTGCTATTTTTTTTTTCGATTTTCTCTGTTGAGCTGACAAATTTCAATGTATGTTCTCTAAGTCTTCAAGCTTCAATTTTTGTAGTTGTTCTTGGTCCTCTGAACCTTTAATGATGTTTTCACTTTTATATTTTATGTTTTGATATCTTTTATCAATTTTCAGTCTTTTTGTATGTGCATGGATTTTCTATGGTTTCTCATCATTCACGTGATGTTTTTTCTCTGTTTTATCATGTTCCATATTCTCAGCATGTGTTTAAGATCCTTTCTCAATAATTATAAATGTTTTCTATGCATATGTGCTTATTTTTGCCATGATTATCTCTTTAATGATGTTTCTATAATTTCAAGCATGTCTAATCTTAGCCTAGGCTTAATGCTTAGTTTTTAATACATCATGTTTATTTTACATTTAGTATACTAACCATGTAGCACAGCAGGATTGAGGTGAGTTCATTCTTCCCCTCTTTTCATTTGTTTCCATATTTTGATTGGTTTAAGACTAATCTAACATACCTATGGTTTGAAGTCCGGTTTAACCAGATGAATCAAGGTGCCTAACACCTTTGGACTGAGACCTAACGCGAACCCGAATCTTTCTTGGATCAATTCGGAGTGGAGTCATTAGTTTAGCCTCTTGGATAATAAATATTGGCCCTATACCCTAATTTAGGTGGTGGCTTTATGTCATGTCTCCCTTGAGACATACCCTATGAACTGTTCTTCAATTTGGTTTTGAAACCCCCTCAACCCGAGAACGAAAAGAAGTGATAATCATTTTTAACTCCTCACTCCCTTCGTACCTCACATTAGGACCGCAAAAGGGGCTCGATCCTAGGTTAGGGGAAGGAGCTAAGCTTGATTCCAATGGTCTAGTAAGAGATTCAGGTAAGGGTCAAGTTACGGATATGGAAAAGTGTTAGGCATCCACTCCACCTGGTAAAAAAAAATCGGTCTTTCTACTAGATGTTAAGGTTTGAATGTTTTCCCAATTTATGTACATCCTAGACTCACGTGTAAAGCTAATGTTAGGTTTGGTGCTATACAGTATTGCATCAAAAGAAAATTACATATTACCCTTATACATGCTAATCATACTTTTAGTCTATATTATACTACCACATATCATGTCATACTAATCTACATTGTGTCAAAATAACTAGAGAATAAGAGATAAACCTCAGGTCGACCCTGGATGAAGGTCAAAAAGGGGCCCTTTGCTCCAAACACGAACTATTGTTGTCTATTGGCTCAGACGGGAGGGGACTAGTTCTCTCTCTTTCTCTCTCTTAAAGGGGTTAACTCTTTAGATACTTGGGATATTGTAAACTCTAGGGGTTTTTGGACAACCTTCAATACCTCATGAATGGGTTTTGAGGCGGGCTTGGGGTGTCTTGGGAATGAGGAAGGGGTCCTCTCTTTATAGGAGGCCTCCAAATGAGGGTTATGGAGAACGAAATCTGTCTCCGCTGATCCACAAAGACTACTTTTGCATTCTGCGGATCCTTAGAGACCAATCATCCCATTTCACAGATCAACAGAGAATTTTCCACAGTATCATGAAGTGGGTTAATGGACTGTGTGGAGTCATAGAATACTATTGCATTTAGTAGATCCACTTAGAACATCAAATCAGCAAAGGAGCTTGAAAAGGCAGCCTTTGATTGCTCAATTTTGGCATCCTGGATGAATTATCTTTAAAAAATCGGTTAGGGGGCTCCAAGCCTTACGCAGGCGGCCTCCTGCCCCTTGCAACCCCACGATCTAGTCACCAGCAAGCGAAACCGCTGTGATCGGGGAAGGTGAACAATAACTCCTTCAACATCGGTTAAAAGGTCTTCTAGGGTTACAATATTCAGTGTTTATACCCATAAAAGCATGTGAGAGTATTTTTGCCATTATGTACGGCTTGAGTTCTTCTTGAGAGAGACACCGAGATCCATTTGTGTCATGCTGTCATCATCGCCCGAGGGTGACAGAAATAGGGTGTACGCCACCATATTGGATTCTTCCTCTTGTATTTTAACACTCAACATTAAGAAATTTTTTCTAGGCCTGCCTCTCCATTAGAAACCTATTTGATGGTTCGAAAGTAGTCGAAACCCATAATGGCCATTAGTGCAAAACTGCACATGGGTGTCAAAGGAAGCCCTATTCTTTTGCAACTAAAAAAACTATAACTTTCAAATGTATAATCTAAACTTACAAAAAAACATGGATCAAAATGACCAATTGACACCCCTACATGCACATTAACTCCTCAATATCAAATGATAACCGCAACAACATTTATAAAGGTTTCGGAGGTATTTACGCATTTGCCCACAAATAACTCTAAGAAGCACCTATAGCATATCAGATTTTCATGAGCATTGTGAGTCATCATCCATTATTAATGAAAAAAAGTAACACTTATGGCGTGATGATGAAATGCCTAAAATGTACCCTCGAAGCTCTTATGCTTCATTTATGATTTTTTTCACTTGAAGTACCTGTGTACTGGTGTGCTGACACAAGTCAGCAACAACTCTTTTTGAAAGTTAATAATATATTTCCTAGATTTCAAATTTAAATTTTGTAACTATATTATTAATTGATTTTGATACTCACAATAAGTGTTACTTATGCAAATATGATATGCAAAAATACGTTCAAATTGCTATTGAGCTATCTTACGTCCGATTGGGATCCAACTAGTATGCATGTTCATGTTTTTTACATAAATGACCTTATGATTCCTATTTATAGTATAGGAACTAACATAGCATTTAGATGGTGTGTTCTGAATTACTTCTCTGCTTGCTTTTCCATTCAAGGACCATTCCTTATATACCTTTGCATTCCTTAGGAAAACAAGCATATTCATATTCTTCGTTCAATTATGTTTAGTTTACAGAACATGATATGGAAAAGAAGCGATGAAGATAAAAGGATGGCCTACTATGTCAAAGGTTTATCGTTGCAACATCAAACATTCTGTTTTCACTCCATGTTTTCTTATTATCATGATGTGTAAAACATATCCTAGGGCTTGTTATAGTTTTTCAATTTTCTTTCCAATTATTCCTCGCAAATTTGTTGAATGATATGCATATTTCATCTTGTATCATAATTGTTTCTCTTGTTTTTTTATTTGGGTATTACAGTTTCTCATTGTTTTATATTTTGAGACACAAATAATCATGTTTTTTTCATTTTTACTCTTGATATTTTGTTCGAGTTGAAATAAAACCGCAAGCATACGGGTCAATCGTAGCTACGGGTCGAACACGAGGAGATATACGCCATTCTATTTAACTAACTTAAAAGTAATGCAAAGTGAATCAAAATTAATTAAAGCACTAAATTAAACTAATGGCAATTAAACTAATGGATCCTAACTCACAAGCATCTAACCTATTAATTAACGTAAATTGAAAGGAATAAAGGAATAAAAGAAACCTATCAAACTAATGCACATTGGAAGTAATAAAAACGCAGCCACACATCCACATCCACATAAACAAAATAACCGCATAAAAGAAAAATAAAAGAAATAGAGGGAGAAGAAGAAGAAGAAAGAGAGAATGAGATAGAGGAGAGGGAGATTGAGATAGAGAGTTTAGAGAATGCGAACCTAAATGTGCTTGAACTGGATTAAGCTTGAATGAATACTTGCATGAGCTTACCATGACTTCCTCTTCTAAATCTCCAAGTCTTGTCATCAACATCGAAACTTTGACTAGGAAGCTTTAAACTAGAACTATTACAATCGTATTGAAGACACTAAAGCATGAATTAAACCTATTACAACCATTAAACTAGACTTATGAAATTAAAACTAAGAATTAGAAAAAACTAATCTTATGAAATCAAAACTAAAAACTAAAAAACCAAAAATCACAATTTAGAAGGAAAAGAAGAGAAGAAATTTCACTAAGAATTGAACAACTTTTTACAAGAGAGGTAGGGGGTATTTATAGGAGGAAGGGAAGATAAGAGAGAAGTGGGAAGTGTAGGAGAAATATTCCCTAAGAAAAGATAATATTCTCTTCTCCTTCCTCTTTTACAATGCTTGACTCCCAAGAAAAAAAGAAAAAATGGAAAGAGGGAGAGAAGAGAATATTGTTTACATAAACCTTCTATTTCTAGAAAAGTAAATTTCTAATTCTAACTTGTGCTTCTTTTTCTTTGTACATATCTTCTCCAAGCAATGAGATCAAAGCATCTTTGACTTTTCAACCTTCCATAGATGAGAAAATATCTTTCAAAATAAATTTGTCCCAAGTAGAATTTCAGAAGTGCCCTTGGAAAGTTGGAGAAGAGAGAGAGTGATGACTAGGATTCCACTCATAATTAATGAAATACCAAATCTGTCCTTCAAAAAAAACATTGAGCATGGGGTGCTTATATAGGCCTCACCATTGTGTTTCTTGCAAAAAATCACCCAAAATAGACCCAAATTTCGTCCAATTTGGAGTTCGGGAGCCCAAGATATCTCAAGTTGAAGTTGGACTGTCCAGAGCCTTCCAAATGGAATCTCTCGGCTAACAGAAAAACTTCTGAGAATTGAGCTAAAGCCCCTCGAATCCGAACTTCTGTTTTACTTTATCCCCGGTCGATTTTCGATAATTACAAACAAACCCCTACAGACCATTTTAGCGCGTTGTTCCAAAAACGGCCATAACTTCTTTGTTTCAATTTGGAATCAAGTGCTGTTTGAACCGTTGCGAAGCTGACTCAATGGGCTACGTATCCATACCATTAACACCTCAAAATTATGCTAAGGGGATCATTGTAATCACATTCAAATTTGACTAATTGGCGTGATTCTTTCAGTGCTCAAAAAATGTGATTTTCTCGATTCCTAGTGCTTCCAGATATTCTTAGCATCTTTTGTTCCATTTTCACAAGAATTCACCTAAAACCTGAAAAGCACAAGAAATTCACCTCAAAATTATGCTAAGGGGACCATTGTAATCACGTTCAAATTTGACTAATTGGCGTGATTCTTTCAGTGCTCAAAAAAACGTGATTTTCTCGATTCCTAGTGCTTCTGGATATTCTTAGCATCTTTTGTTCCATTTTCACAAGAATTCACCTAAAACCTGAAAAACGCAAGAAAGCACCAAAGTAACTCTGTCCAATGTGGTAAAATGTATGCTTTATGCCCTAAGATTTCACACATAAATGTGTTCATCAGATTCCCCCACACTTGAACGTTACTTGTTCTCAAATAAAGCAAAATAAAAACTAACCTAAAATGCAAAAACCCTAAATCACTTTCGTAGGAATCACGGTTGCACTTAGCATATGCAACAAGCGTTTAAACCCCTAGGTTACACCTAGTGGACAAGTTGCGTCTCGTGGGTGTTTGCAGTGAATATACACCCAAAATTCAATAAATAAAAAAGAATGATGTAAATGTTTCTCATGGCATAAGTAAGATAGTGCACATAATCTCAAAGAAATACTCAACTAAAGATTAAGGAGCCAAAGATTCCCCCACACTTGAATTTTATCACCCCACATCTATTCAAGCAACTAGCATATACCAAGATTAAGGGATCTCCTCATATCTTCTGAACACTCACCTTCAAGTAAACCACTCATAGCATCGATGGAACCAAAGACTTAGGCATTGAGTATTTTTTACCATACTTTCTTTTTCAGGCATTAAGGTAAAAACTTTTTTTTTTCTCAACCATAAACTCTATTTCTACTCCACTACTATTCCCTGAATGACATGGTGGAGCATACACCAGACACCCAAATACTTGGTAGCTTCGCTTTTTTGCATATATCCATAAGACATTGAGACATTGATGCAAGAGTTTTTTTTTTTTAATTTCCTTCCAAGGAATTTCGATCAAGTCACCCTGCTTCATGAGGCACAATGCCCCGTCTAGTCCCAAGGAATTCCACTTTTCTTTCTGTTTCTCTTTTTTTTCTTTTCATTCACTTTCATGCCTTGCCTTGCCACAAACAAATTGGTCTCAACTACTAGCCAAAAGATCAAAGGGTCCATAAAATACATAGAGTAATCTAGCCATCAAATGAAGTAGCACTCATATTTTCCAACTTAATCCCTCTCACCAGATACAAACCAACTACCGTCCTTGAAAAGGGATTTTTATTATTTCGCATGCTAGGGCACCTAATTCCCTCTTTCTCTCGCTTCACAATCAAAGAAACATGCACAGAACCAAACTATCGCCACAATCAAAATTCATAAAATTCATCAATTAAAGTCCAACACACACCCCCCCCCCCCACACTTAATTCTTACAATGTCCTCAATGCATGCAGAAAAGAAAGAATAAGGACAAGGGATGAGATGAGGTGGCTTACCAGATATAATAAATAAAGAGGATTATGAAGAGTCATGACCTCTACAAGAAGTACTAGGGGCACCAACATAAATTTCAATCCATGGTCGATAAATATAGAAATAGCTTCAGAATCAGAAAATACTCGACCATGAATTTTAGTAAAGCAAGAAATAATATGGAAGTTAAGCACACATGAGTAATACCCAACAGAAAAATCTGTCCACATGAGACAGTGGAAAATGAAGGCATTAAAACTCAGGCTATAAATCCATCCATTCTCTCCCAAGGTTAATACAGAATGGATGTCATTATCGCAAAAACCAACCAGGAATGGATCGCAGTAAACATCAAAAGGATCATGAATATTAATAAGCTCATCAAGATAATCATAAAAAATGGGAGGTTTACTCAAATCAATCCTAGCATTAAAACTATCCGCCCTTTGCATGACTTGGTTTTCCAAATCAGGATCACGATAATATGCTTGGGGAGCATCATGACTAACATTGTCCTCCTCAATAAAATCATCAAACCTAAGAGGTTTGGACCAATCAACATACAGGACAGTCATGGGGGAATCAACTATGAAGGGTTGAGGAATGGAGGTGGTATCATCAACACCTTCTAATTCCTCCGTACAGCCTTGAAACCCCGAATCAAAATCAAAAAAGAAAGTCTCATCATCTGGGAATTCCTGAAGCACATGTACCTCTTCATCCATATCAGGCAGCCTGCCCAACCTGAACACATTAAAATCCATAGAGGTATTGCCAAAAGAGAGCTTCATAAGACCATTCTTACAATTGATTAAAGCATTATTGGTAGCAAGGAAAGGTCTACCCATAATAATAAGGATTTGGTCCTTGAAGTGGGCAGTAGGTTGGGTATCTAAAATAATAAAATCCACAGAAAAAATAAATTCCCCAACCTTCAATAGGACATCCTCAATCATTCCCTTAGGAACATTAACCGATCGATCTGTAAGCTGAAGAGTGATTTTGGTGGGTTTCAGCTCTCTCAATCCCAACTATTAGTAGACATGGTAAGGTAATAAGTTCACACTTGCACCAAGGTCAATAAGGCATGATCAATGGTGGTGGTGCCTATAGTGCAAGAGATGGTGGGGCTTCCAGGATCCTTATGCTTGGCTGCTATTGGCTGTGAGATGAGAGAACTAATGTTAGCAGCCAAGAATGCCTTTTTGGGCACATTGGTGGTCCACTTTTGGGTGCATAAGTCTTTGAGGACTTTAGCATAAGCAGGAACCTGGGCTATGGCATCCAATAAAGGAATATTCACCTGAACCTATTTAAAAACATCCAAAATTTTCTCCATAGAAGGAGACTTCTTGCTAACCAACCTATTTGGGAAAGGGGCCGGTGGGATATAAACTCTCTTAGGGGTGGTCCTTTTCTCTTTCTCAACAGAATCATCTTTAGTTTCCTTAACCAAATCATCTGGAATCTCTTCAGGTCATCAGACGAACCAGGAAGAGTAGGCACTTCAATGGCCTCTTCAGAAGGGGGAGAGTCAACAGGAGTATGAGATGGTAAAGACTGAGGTATACTAGCCTGTTGATACTCACGGCCACTCTTTAAAACATATATTGCATTTACATGACTGGAGGGCCGTTGATGCTGTTGGCCTTGTGCAACATTGAGTGGAGGAGCTTGGGTACCTTGCTGAATGTGAACCTGATGCCTAGGATTTGGCTCAGGTTGGCTAGGTAACTTCCCTATTTTTCTCTCATGTACGATGGTGACAAGCTGGGTGAGCTGTCTCTCTATATTGTTTTGACCTATCATGAGAAGGGTATCTTGTTTTCCATCTTACTCATTCTTGTTGCCTCTCCTGTATTGATATACCCTGGGGGTGGCTGATAAGGAGCAAGGAGAGGTGGCCTAGCATAATTAATAGAAGGTCCTAAATGAGGACGAGGGGGGAAGGGGTTAGGAGACATTCCTTAGCTTTGTGGTGCATAGTTGAGCCTTTGGACACCAAGCTGGCCTTGATGGTTAAAGTTGGATGGGCCTGCTTGGTTCCCTTGATTCCAGAAGAAATTGGGGTGATTTCTCCATCTTGGATTGTAAGTGTTGCTATATGGATTGTTTTGGTAAAGGGCACTTACATTCTTGGTGTTAGAATTACCCATAAAGGTGTTGGGGCATTCTTCCATAAGATGTCCAGGGGTATGGCACCAATTGCATATTGATACCTGGTTGATCTGGTTACCCTGGTTAACCGGTATAGACTCTTTAAGAACTATGGACTCCAACCTTTTTATGAGACAGTCAAGTTTGGCCTCTTTCGCTGTCGTACCCTCAATAAGATACCCCTTAGTGGTCCGTTCAGCCTCTTGGAAAGATTCCCACTCCCTAGTCTTGTCAGCCAAGTTGGTTAAGAATTTCCAGGCCTTATTCTCATCAAAAAAAGAGGTGAAGCCTGCAGAACACATAGATTCTAAAAGCTGCTTGGTCTGAAAGTCTATACCCTCATAAATAACTTGGCAAAGCTGCCATAAATTAATACCATGGTGAGGGCATTCAACAAGGAGGTCCTTGAATCTCTCCATGAACTTAGCGAAGGACTCTTGTGGTTTCTACCTGAACTGGAGTATGTCACTCTTGAGTTTGTTGGTCTTGTAAAGAGAAAAATTTTTTCTCAAGAAGACAATAGTGAATTCATCCCATGTAGATATGGAATTAGTTGGCAGTCCATAGAGCCACTTCTAGGCCTGATCCTTCAGGGCAAAGGTTATGAACCGCAGCCTCACTGCATCATCAGTTAAATTTTGAACCTTAATTAGAGCACAGACCTCCTCAAATTCTCTAAGGAAAAGATAGGCATCTTCATTGGCCATCCTATGAAAGTGGGGTAGCATACTAATGAATTGGGTCTTGAGTTCATAGTTGTTCCCTGTAACAACAGGCAGATTGATACAAGAGAGCTGTGCAGCCCTAGCAGGGTAAAACCGATCCTTAAGAGTCTTAGATGGTTGGTCACCCATGGTCAAAGGTGGGGTCAAAGGTGGTGGAGAAGGTGGTATTCTAATAAGAAGGTTACTTGAATCACGAGTCCACACCTTAGCCACCTAAACAGATTTGAGGTCTCCTTTAGAAAAATTAAAGAAAAATAAATGACTTAAAAAAAAAATACTAAAAACAAGAGGGAGCCCAAGGTAGATAGTACATCTATCCCTTAAAAATTGAAACAATGGTTCAAAAGCTGTAAGGATGCCATATAAGTTGACAGCAAGGGAACCCGTATAGTCTTCTATAGCCACCTACGGGCGACTCCAAGTGGATTCTGATGTAAAGTAGAGGTCTACTATACGTTTATGTTTCCAACCCTCTCACAATGTCGCTTTCCTGTTATCAAGAGTGGTCACCTCCAAAGATAAGTCACATGCCAATCCACCCAACCAAGTCAAGATGTAGCGTCATAGGTAAGTTAATCCTATGAGGGACACCAAAAGATGGAGGGTTGAAGCATATGAAGGACTTTAGATTGGGTGCACACTATTTGAAACAGAAGAGAAACAAGAACAGGTTTTAAAAAACTGATTTTTTTTTTTTCAGAAAAAGAAGAGAAAATAATAAACTAAAACACTTCGAACTACTTAAAAATCAGAAAAATAAAATGGACTATAATCTCCCCGGCAACGACGCCAAAAACTTGTTTGAATTAAAATAAAACTGCAAGCATACGGGTCAATCGTAGCTGCAGGTCGAACACGAGGAGATATACGCCACTCTAGTTAACTAACTTAAAAGTAATGTAAAGTGAACCAAAATTAATTAAAGCACTAAATTAAACTAATGGCAATTAAACTAATGGATCCTAACTCACGAGCATCTAACCTATCAACCAACGTAAATTGGAAGGAATAAAGGAATAAAAGAAACCTATCAAACTAATACAAATTGAAAGTAATAAAAACGCAGCCACACATCCACATCCACATTAACAAAATAACCACATAAAAGAAAAATAAAAGAAATAGAGGGAGAAGAAGAAGAAGAAAGAGAGAATGAGATAGAGGAGAGGGAGAATGAGATTGAGAGTTTAGAGAATACGAACCTAGATGTGCTTGAACCGGATTAATTGAAGAAGTTTGAATGAATACTTCCATGAACTTACCATGGCTTCCTCTTCTAAATCTCCAAGTCTTGTCATCAACATCGGAACTTAGACTAGGAAGCTTTAAACTAGAACTATTACAATCATATTAAAGACATTAAAGCATGAATTAAAGTTATTACAACCATTAAACTAAACTTATGAAATCAAAACTAAGAACTAGAAAGAACTAATCTTATGAAATCAAAACTAAGAACTAGAAAACCAAAAATCACAATTTAGAAGGAAAAGAAGAGAAGAAATTTCACTAAGAATTGAACAACTTTTTATAAGAGAGGTAGGGGGTATTTATAGGGGGAAGGGAGGAGAAGAGCGAAGAGGGAAGTGTAGGAGAAATATTCCCTACGAAAAGAGAATATTCTCTTCTCCTTCCTTTTTTACAATGCCTGACTCCCAAGAAAAAAAGAAAAAATGGAAAGAGGGAGAGAAGAGAATAATGTTTACATAAACCTTCTATTTCTAGAAAAGTAAATTTTTAATTCTAACTTGTGCTTCCTTTTCTTTGTAGATATCTTCTCCAAGCAATGAAATCAAAGCATCTTTGACTTTTCAACCTTCCATAGATGAGAAAATATCTTTCAAAATAAATTTATCCCAAGTAGAATTCTAGAAGTGCCCTTGGAAAGTTGGAGGAGAGAGAGAGTGATGACTAGGATTCCACTCATAATTAATGAAATATCAAATCTGTCCTTCAAAAAAAAGTGAAACATGGGGCGCTTATATAGGCCTCACCATTGTGTTCCTTGCAAAAAATCACCCAAAATAGACTCAAATTTCGTCCAATTTGGAGTTCGGGAGCCCAAGATATCTCAAGTTGAAGTTGGACTATCCAGCGCCTTCCAAATGGAATCTCTCGGCTAACAGAAAAACTTCTGAGACTTGAGCTAAAGCCCCTCGAATCTGAACTTCCGCTTTACTTTGTCCTCGGCCAATTTTCGATAATTACAAACAAACCCCTACAAACCATTTTCGTGCGTTGTTATGGAAACGACCATAACATCTTCGTTTCAATTCAGAATCAAGTGTCGTTTGAACCGTTGCGAAGCTGACTCAATGGGCTACGCATCCATACCATTAACATCTCAAAATTATGCTAAGAGGCCCACTATAATCATGTTCAAATTTAACTAATTGGAGTGATTCTTTCAGTGCTCAAAAAACATGATTTTCTCGACTCCTAGGGCTTCCAGATATTCTTAGCATCTTTTGTTCCATTTTCACAAGAATTCACCTAAAACCTGAAAAGCACAAGAAAGCACCGAAGTAATTCTGTCCAATGTGGTAAAATGTATGCTTTATGTCCTAAGATTTCACACATAAATGTGCTCATCATATTTGCAGACATTTTTTTCGTTGATGTTTTAGGGTTTCAATTTTGTTATTCCCTCCAAGCATTTTTAGGATTATTTATCTTGATTGTATGGTGTTTTTTTTATGCATTTAATAAAAAATAAAAAAAAAACAATGACAAGGTACACCATCTAAGCTCAAATACATTCACATTGCACAATAAATTTACTGTTGATGTTATCGGATATTCATTAGAAAAACAATAATATGATACTAAAATTGTCTAGTGTTGATGAATCGTTTCCTCGTATTTGGAATATTATGTACAAATTTCTATTTGATCGGTAATAACACAATAAATACTATTTTTAAGACCACAGTTGACTCATGGTTCCATACTGTAGTAGCATCAAATTCTTTATTACATGCACGTTAAGCTTGACAACAGATTTGGATATTGCAAATGAGTTTCTCTAAAACACATATTTTTCTTTAATTTTAAATAATTATATTTCCTCATAAAACCCTTTTCCATATAAGTACATTTTCAACATTCATATTTTAGAGGAAACGTAACTTAGCACATTGATATTAAGTCATCACTTCTTCCAAGTAAAAAAAAAAAAAAAGATCAATCAATATAGTGTGTGTGCCAATTCTTTGATATCAGGTATTCAATATTTTTTATACGACTATGATGAGATGATGATATTAGTTGGATTATAATGAAAATGATTTACGCAATTGCAAGTTATAAATTAACATATCATTGTAATGTTTTACTTAGTGATTACCTAAAATTTTCTTACTTAGCACTTCAGTACAATATGTGAAACTTCTAATAGTAAATTTTATTGAATAAATGAAAGAATTTCATGTGGAACCAGTAGATGGGTATGACTAAAAAGGTTGTCCATGTCCAATAATCATGTCATAGTGATTCTAGAATAAGTCAACATTTTGTAAGCGTAACTATAGATTATAGAGTTCATAATATTTTGGGGATATCATATTGCCCTCATTCAGAATCCCTTTCCAACATGCCTTGAATAATTGTTATATGGTAGTTTAGTTGAAATCAAATTTGGTAAACATATCATCCACATCATCATCATCCATTGTCAAAATTTAAGATAAATTTGACATCTCATGTATCTTTATAGATGTTGATATATATTAGTTATCAATTTCAAAAGCAAAGTAACAAGTCTAGAGAAGTGAATCCAAGAGAAATTGGTAAGAATCACCCTATTGTAAACCCTTTAATGTTACATTGAAGAAATCAGAGATGGAAAGGTATGGATTTTAGGGTTCTTAATGAGTTCGATTAATTCTTCTTTTCTCTGCCAATCCATTTTCATTGATTTTCTGCAAAAAAATAATAGCAACTAAACTTTTATCTTTCCCGATCGCAAGATCCATTTCTTTGGGAAGTAGTCAGGTTTCTAATGAATGAATGTTAAACTGGTTCTTACTCTTTGAATCAAAGTCATAGACCTCATCTGATGATTCTGTCATCAAATCGTCTCAAGCAAGATATAAATAAATTGCATATTTATTTATTTTTCTCCGATAAACTTCATGTATATTTTCTTTCTATCAACGACAGACATGGATTTATAGGTGGATGTTCTACTAACGGATGGTACCTCGCCAGAACCACAGTTCCTAGTGGTGTATCTACTGGTGAGTTTATCAATTCTGATTAGCGTTGTATTTTTGTTGTTTAATCATTAAAATCCGCAACCGATATATTTTGATCGAGAGAGAATGAACACTTCATCTTTGTTTTTGTTATCGTATATATTAACAGGAAGATGTAAATCATGTTTAATGAAATGGTTAGGAAATGATGAGACCTTGAGCGTTAATATATCCTTCAAGGTTTGGTTAAGCTATTAAAGCATCAAAATGGTTTTCAAGTGAAAAGGAAAGCTATCGCGAAAAAGGGACAAAGATTTCCTTCTATGGAAAAACACAATCTTGGGGATTGGAAAATTATCCTCTTCGCAGATTGGTTTTTATGTTCGAATTTGGTTTGCATGCAACACTGTCATTTCATTATTTTTCCCCCTTTCCTCCAGGGATTTATAAAGCACTTGAACTACGAGATGGATGGGTCAGATACCTGGGAAAAGGTGTTTTGAAGATGTCTCTTCCTCCTCTTTTTTTTTTTTTCTTTTGGCTACAGAGAGAACGCATGAAAAGTTTGATAGGATAAATGGATCTGTGGATCTGTATTAATTCTAACTATTTTCCTTGGATTGTTGGTAGTATGGAGTTGCAAAGCTTGATGTTTTATTTTATTTAAATAATTCATGAGCATCTTTGGATCATAATTGTTTGTCAGAAATATATCTCCATCAATGAAAGCCTGTTTACTGACTTACTTGTTTCATTATCTGCAAATGTAAGCTGTGGAGATGTCAATGGTAATATTGGTCCATCATTGATTGGCCAGGTTTGTTCCATTCAATGATCTTCTTCAAAGGATTAGTGTGATCATCAATCTCTGTTAAGAATCTCAGGCTTAAAGACATAACAAAAATGTCTGATGGTTTTAGTTCAATTTTGATTTGTTACTTGGAGCTCAACCAATCTGTCAGAAAAGGAAACTCATTGGGTGAATATTGGATATTCAACCCAATATTAGATTCCTCTAGCAATGTAGATCTTTCCTCATTGAGAAAGATTGGATGGGTAGATAATTAAGTCACAATAGGAAACTCAATATATTACACCCATGTGAGCTACCTTTTTGGGATTGTGTGAGGTGGAATTATATATTATTGTAGGATTGAAAAATCAAAAGAAAAGATACACAAGAATCCAAAAACGTTGGAGCTCTCTATCCTTCTCTATCCCTCTCCAAAATCCGTTTTCTCCCTCTTGCTCTCTTGGTGTTTTGATCCTAGAGGAAGTCCAAGGCCTTGTGTTCCTTGGAAGTATGAAGGAGATAGCTTGACCGTGTGGGGAACACAAAGCTTGCGTGGTGTATGGAACGATCGTGAAAGGACAATCATCAATTGGAGGTCTTGCATCTGTGAGGCTCTAGGTAATGATCGATCCCTGTATTGTTCTGTTATTGAATGACATCTCCCATCCATATCATGATCTTGTATTCGCTTCTGCCTGGATCGCACTTTTGATGCTAACACAATCTGGGTTATACACTATTAATTTTAAACAATTTGTAGAAACACACATTTATTAATATTTTTTTTTCTATCTCTATTGTATCCGAACCACTATATTGTCTCAGAGACCACATTAGCTTTCATCTGTTAAGTCAGTCCCATTTTTCTATCTTACTTTAAGATGAAATTACTCCTGAAGACACCATTCTTTACTATAAGATTTCAGTGCCTTCTTCTTGAGCATAAATAATTTGAACTGCCGTTCAATATCTTTACAACAAATAGCCATTGAAATTTGTAAATCCACGTTGCATTTGTTAATATGAAGGATTATCAGGTAGACAATTTTAAGGATCAAGGTAGCCATTCATGTTAATATGAATGTAGGATTGCTTTGGTTGCCTTGGCCAGTGGTTAACCAAGGTGAACTGCCATTGTGGGTTTTTCTTTCTCGCTCCGTATGCTTTTATAGTGCATCTTATTGCAACTGATTATCATGTCTTTGTACAAGTCCAAGCATTCTTGCAACTTACTATTGGGGGTGTCTTTTGATCTTAGGGCACCAAACACTTGAATATTTGATGGGTCTTTAGCTCAAATTGGTTGAGTACTTGGAACATGAGCATGTTCCAAGAGGATGGTGGTTTGAATCCACCCAGGCCTTTTTTATTCAGTTGTTCATAGCGTAGTCAGTTATGACACTAATCCACACAAGAACAATATTAATGGCATTTATGAAATTTGAAGTTTTTATAATTACTTTGGTTATGTTAATGAGATATTTTAATTTATGCTAAGGTTAGTAAGAGAGAAAAGGGTTTTACATGTATTTTTTGGTATAATTTAGAAGGAAATGACATTATTGTAATTAATATCAAATTTGGAAGAATAGGTTTTACCAAAAACCATTTTCGTTCTGAACATGTTCTTGAGACCGTTACCATACGGTTATTTTCGGTCACAAAACGCCATTCCAGACCAGAAACACCAAAGAACATTTCTAGTCAAGAATGGGTATTCTTTGTTCAGACCGTTACCAAACGTGGCCTAAGTGTATTACAGATGCTAATTGATTTAAGGGAAAGAGAATGTCACCCAGTCACATAGCATACGTTGCCCCTGCGTCCTGACACAGGCGCACACGAAATGATGATCGCACCCCCCTTGAACCCCGAAAATGACTAGGGGTGTGGTGGTCATTTCACACACCCCTACGTCAGGGCGCAGGGGCGGCGTGTCTGGCATGACCAAGTGGCGTTCTTTCTCCCTTGATTTAATTGATGCATATTCCTTAGTTAGGAATCCTAACTCTGAGTCAGACCAAGGGTCAACTTTAAAAATTATTCGCAAACCTAAACTAGGTTTAACACATTGAGGAAATGACAGTATATACAAGCTACAATGGAATCAGCAACAGATTTGAACAAAATGACAAGATTGCCCTTGGAAGGCCAATATACATGGGAGATGCATGGAATTATGTTAAGATATCCAAAATGCTTACAATGTGATTTAACAATTTTAAATACACATCAATAGTTCACTGACAGAATTTATGGAAATCAAACAGTGAGAAATAACAAAATTACTAAAATGACCCGATAGGGCAGGAATGCATCACCCCCAATAGGTTGTGTCATTATAAATAATCTCCTTGCATTCTTCATTTTAGGACAAATTGGCAACTTCAATAAACAAAAATACAAAAAAATCCGAGAAAATAATAAAAATTAGTTTTGATGTATTGCATCTCATCCCAAATGATTTTAAAAAGTTTTCATATGCATACCCATTGAAGGTTTTCATGCATAAAATCCAATTAAAGATAGTGTGACAATAACTCATCAAATAAAGTTTTCTTCCCATAAAAGTAGATATTCATAATTAATCTAATAATTGCTCATTAACCCTCTACCAAATAATATCACATAGTGAACTATATGAAATGTATTTAAATTACTGCGAAATCCCAATTCACTTTATATGCCTGTGCCGAGATTTTGTGATCATGATTGGACCCAAAAACATTTTGAAAACAATTCTCTAATAATTATAGGCCAAATGTTTTCTGTGCCGGGGGCGCAGGCTGCCCCCAGACACATGGGGGTCGGCGAAATGACCACCCTGCCCCCCTGAAAGGCAGGCCCATGTGTCTGGTCGCAAGCTGCGTTGCGGCACAAAGAACTTCAGCCCATAATCATATTAACAAATAGGGAAAAAGAAAAATGATTGATTGCATGGTTCCTACACCAAACATAGTAGCACACGAATTTATCACCCTACCCACTGTGAAATCAAAACACCCATCCATGTCAATGACCCTGCGTGCTCTCATTGGCCCCCGCACCGCTGCAAGGGCTACACGACCAAGCAACGATCTCTTGCCCTAATAAATAATATTAGACAAAATAACTTTGTAACCATTTTACAAAACATTAGTATTGGATCTAGATTTATGGTTTTTTTTTTTTAACACGAATATTCTCTGGGACCCGGGCTGGCCCCTAGAATTTTATTGATAATCAAAATCAATTGAAAGAATACAAGGGGGGACATTCCTGCCTTACCCCGGCCCAACTCAGGGAGACACCACTCTCTCAAACCCTCCAAGAAACTCACCACCATACAAAGTAAACCCAAAGAAACAGAAAAACACTACCTAATGCCTCAAAACAAGAAGACCCGTAGGATCCTCGCGGATAAGCCTCTTTAGCTCTATAGGCAGCTTCCATCAGATCTAAACACAATGTTAGTAGTTAAATCACACATGCATAGCTTGCCAGCCAATACGCAGCCCTATTGCTTTCTCTAAAAGAGAAGGTAATCATAGGTTGAAGGGAATCAATAAAAGATAAAATCTCATGGAAACAATACTAAATTTTTCAGAGATTGCACACCTTCTTGGAAACACAACAAACTGCCAGACAAGAGTCAGAATTCACATGGACGCCCATTAGGCCCATTTCCGCGCAAAGATTGAGACCATCCCTTAAAGCTCTAAATTCAGCAATGGAGTTAGAGCATTCCTCATAGTAATTGGCGAAGGCAGCTAAGACCCTGCCATCCACATCTCTGATAATACCTCCTCCTCCCCCCATACCAGGATTTCCTTTACATGCCCCATCCACATTGAGCTTCACTGAGTTAAAAGGTGGGCACCAAAAGATTGTTTTCGGAGGTTTTTGGCACGCTTGACTAGGAGAAAGATTGAATAATTGAAACGTGAGAGCTTCTTTAGGAGAAGGTGGTTTAGAAAAAGAAACATAATATGGGACTTCCCTCACCCAGTTTTTAACTTTCTCAATTATGGCATTGGCAGAGTGGGCTCTTTCCCAATGTCTTCTGTTGTTTCTTTCTTTCCAAAATTCTCAAATAATAGAAGAAGGAATCAGGTCCACTATCACTCCACATAGATTCCTCTCCCGTAAGCATGGCTCTACCAGAATAATAGCCTATGTTTCACATCCTGCATAGGAACCACCTCCAGCTAAAAAATGCTGGAGAAATAACCCCATACCTTGGTGGTCGTTATGCTCCCCACCAGACAATGAAATGTGACTCACAAGAGGGAATAGCACAACACTAACATTTAGAAACAATGGGAATGCCCAAGGCCCTCAATGAATCATCAGTTGGGATTCTACCACACAACGCTTGCCATGAAAAGAAACCAATTTTGGCGGGTAAAGTTCGGTTCCAGAACCACTTTGCAAACGAGTTAGTAGCCGAATGAGGACGAATCTCATTCCAAACAGATTTGGTAGAAAAACCATCAGCTTCCACCGTCCATGTAATTCTATCCTCGTTGTTAGATAAACAGAAATTATTACTGGTGATGCTATCCCGAACTGCTTGCGAATCAATTTGTAATAGAATATTCTGATTCCACGATCCACTACTGTCAAGCACATCTTTTATGCTAAGCTCCAAATCTAAATTTAAGGCCCCATCAACATGATTCAGCAGAGGACTCCAACCGGACCAATTATCAAGCCAAAACTTGATCACACCAGCCCCAATAAGCCATCTGGATTTGGAAATCAGAAGATCTTTCCGCAACAGGGCCTTTCTCCAAGAAACATCTTGGACAAGCCAAGACAATGTGCTCGTTTCTAAGGAATTTGGCTTTAAAGAAAGAACACCAAAGAGATTTCGGTGTCATCCTTCAGTTATTGTTTGATGGTTCCCTACGACCAAAATCTCAACACCCAAAAAAGCAAGAATATCATATAGGTTTCTATATCAAAAGTATATTTTATGTTCATTCCAACATCAATACTTCAAGCATAGTGAGCTCAGACCACTGCACCAATTAAACTCCCAGAAGACAGTTTTTACAAGGGCAACTGACCCTCTAGTTTACATAATAACTCTCAGACAAGCAAAAACATAGGAAGAAAAAAAATGGAGACAAATCACCTCATAATAATGGTATGTGTGTGTGTGTGAGAGAGAGAGAGAGAGAGGGAGAGAGGGAGAGAGAGAGTACAAAATTCCTTCCATATACTCAGAGCCTTTTTTGGTTCTGAACACCTCTGAAAACCATTTAAATTAAGCCAACCCTTTCTAACTAATTCTGTTTGTTACAGCAGGGAATTATATAGCAAGCTTTGTTGGCTAGCGCCTCAGCCCCTAAACAATGCCTAAAAGTCCAGGGGAAGTCAATACTTTGACCACAAACATATAAACTCCAATACTTTTGTTACAAATATAAAGCAATGGGCTTCCTTAAGATAGGTATGTCCATAATCTCCTCAAGCAAATCTTATAAAATGCTACAATTCAAGGTTCCTGACTTGTAAGAATGTTCCTATAAATTAAATAAATTATATGAGAAGCATAAGTACCTCATACCTGAATTGAAATACATCCAATTTGATCATTTTCTAGTCAGCTTGACAAAAAGCTGTTTCCAGTTTTTTCCAACTTAAATCACAAACTTAATCCTAAAAGGAACTTTATACAACTATTCAAGTGTTCAATCATACCTATAATTAATAAGAAAGTTTCAACAATCTTTCAAGATAAACAAAACAAGAAAACAAATCACATTTCAAGGGAACCCGTTTATTGTTACGTGTGCGTGCAGATCTTGGTGGAGAGAAAAATAGATAAACAAATAAAATAAAATAAAATAAAGAGTAAAAAGATAGAAGATAATATAGAAATTTGGCTTAACGGACTGGCACAATTTGGCAATTGGGAGGCCACCAATCCTCTATCAAGAGGAACTCAAAAATTAATTACTTTCTACTTCTTCAAACTCATCCCACTTTTAATAACTAAATATAATAACAAACCACAATCACGTACATACATATAATTAACCACACATAACATTTATCCTCAGATATGTTCAATTATTTGACCAAAACAAAACCATATTCAAAGCAGAAAAATAAATAGAGAGCCCTAATTTCATTCCTAGTAATCTTCCGGGGTATCCCAGGGTTTTGGCGTAGTAATGGCGACCACCATACCTTCAAGCTCCGAAGTCAGAACCAGTTGGCACGCCAACCTCGAGTGCGGGCTCAAAACCGAAGCATAAGTATTCTGCTTTAGAACGCAATTCTCACCGTGTCTACGGCGAGGGAGCATGTCCAGCCATGTCGCGGCGATGGTCACCTCGCATTCGCCAGTGCAAGGGCTGATATCTCCAAGTCTGTGCGACGCAGGATCAATCAGTCCATGGTTGGTTAAAGCTTTGAAAAGGGTTTGGCCTGAATGTCCGATGATTTGGCGTTTCTGACCGTCGAGATCGATGGCGAATAGATTCACGATCCCACCTGCGACTTTCTTCGACAAAGACGGATTGGAGGTAGGAGTAGAGCTTGCAGATGATCTGGTGACTATTCCTTTGGAGTAGAGAGAAATTGAAGAGACTTGACAGATTTGAGAGGAAAATCTCTGCAAACTAGCGAACGCCATAGTTAGGGTTAGGGATGAATTGCTTTGATGGCCGGAAATCCATTTTATGCGTGTCGAAGGGGTATTATTTTCGTTAAAATTGCGGCTTTTAGGGATAAAAAACATAAATAAGGCCACAAGAGGTCCTCACATGAGAAGATGCAATTTCCATTCTCCCATGACCAGGGTCCCATGGACCCTCTTATTGAGTCTCAAGTCAAGGGTGTCAATCGGTTGGGTTTCGATTATTCGGTCCGGTCCAATGTGGTTTACTTTTTCACAAGGAAAAATAAAAATTGAATTGGATAGCTATCAGCCAAAATCAGATACTTGATCCAATTTTATTGATTTCTATTCGATTTTTTGTTATCCAACTCATAATCGGTTTATATACGAGTTGTAGTAGGGGTGTCAAAACTTAGTCTGAACCAATAAAATCGATCGAAACAGATTGTAAAAACCTAGACCGAACAAATCCTTATCAAACTGGTTTTTAATTAGGGTATAACATAACCGACCGAAAATCGGACTGCACCGAACCAACAAATATCCATATTGAAAATTGAACCAATATAAAAGTCATTGACTATAATGTTATGAATAGTTGAATTGATTATCCATTGATTTCATATTAGTAATAAGATTTCTAGTTGTAAGGGGGACTGTTACAAATCAATGAGTATGAACTTGTAAATAGGGAAATTGATTTATAAACAATGCTTCCATTGATTTCCCTGTTCACTATACAAAATTAGTGGAAAAATTAATGAATAATTTGATAGTAGGGTTCATTTTGTGATTTCAATATTAGTTATCTTCCCTTTATAATGATAAACAATGATTTGATTTGTTGTCTTTTTATTATCGATTTTCATATATGTATACTAAATCTATCGATTTGAGTTTCTAATCTGGTTTTATTCTTGCTGTTTCTGCAACAATGTTCATTGTACTAAGCCTGTTTGTGATTTTATTCAAGTTGTGTTCTCTATTAAAGAGGTAAGTGTTGTTGTTGCCGTGGTAAACAATTCTTCCATTATTCCTCTTGTATAGTCAATTCTTAAGAACTTAGTTATGCATGTATAATTGTGGTTTACTGCAGCTTAATTTTCTGTTCATTTTAATGTTAAAATAAAATACAACAGCTTAATTATCTGTTGCCCCTCCCTTCTCCTTGTTTGTTTTCGTGACTGGCAAGTCTCAGGTACAAAAATGAGCAACAAGATTGTTATGTAAAGTTTGAGGTATGTCATAGAGTAAATCTCACTATCACTAACTGCCTGTTTTAGCAAAATAATGATTTCAGGGCTGTACTTAACAAGTGAGATTGCATCCTCATCAATAGATTGGTCATTATAGTGAACCTGGCAAAGAGAAGAGAGAAGATAGCAAGAGGTGAAGCAGAAGAAGAGAGATCAATGGGAGAAAATGGCTGTGTGATAGCTAGAATGTCATATCTACCATATGAACCAACATATATCATACTATTCTATAAAAGCACGTTGTGGCAAATCTTTTTGTTACCTATTCTACCCTTCATTCTTATCTAAATTTCCATTCTTCAATTCTTAATCTTTATGTCATTCTTTCTTATAATTTCATATCTTAGGTATCCTTAATATTAATTATTGTTGTTTTTAAGTAGTGGCAAATCTTTCATTTACCTATGTACCCTTTTGTCTTATCTAAAATTCCATTCTTCAAATCTTAATCTTTGTGTCATTGTTTCTTAGAAATTCTTAATCTTGGGTACTCTTAGTACTAATTACTGTTTGTAACTGAAATTAATTAATATTAATAACATTTAAAGCAAATCTCTCCAATTCTCTCCATAGAATTAGATTCACCAAAAGTAAATCAGTTAACAATTGTGGAGAGAAAATCTCCAATTCTCTCTCATAAAATTAACGCAATAAAAAAAACTCTTAATTAAATAAGGTAGATATTCATTCTCTCTCTATCTCTTTTGCTTCTTTTTTTTTTCAAAAAATACTTCTTTATTCTCAACGATATCTCCTTTTTCTCTCTCTCTCTCTATATTTGAATCCACAAAATCTCAAAACGTTTCTTGCTGTTTTTTTTAAATATCTTTTTTTATTCTGAGTGATCTCTCTCTCTCTCTCTCTCTTTCCAATTCCTTAGCAAATACCGATATCGATCCCTGGCCGATTCCGTATCAGTGGGTTGGCACTGATAAAGGTGAAAATGTAAAAAAAAAATCTAAATTTTGAACAAAAAAATAGGTAAACCTAACCGATAAATCGATTTAGATCGGTATCGGCTGAGACCAATACCGATTCTTGGTCGATCTTATATCGATGGGTCAGTATAGACAAATGTAAAAATATATTTAAAAAAAAAACTAATTTTTCAGAAGAAAATAGGGTAACATAACCGATGTAGTCCAATAAATACGGTCCTCGATCGGTATCAGTGGATATGGAGATTGATACCGATTCCTGGTCGATCCCGTATCGGTGGATCGATACGGACAATAAAAAAAATGTAAAAAAAAATATATATTTTTTTAAAAAAGAAAACGGGGAAAAACCTAACCAATCCTGACCAACACGGATCGGTCTGCATCGGTTAGATTACCCTATTTTTTTTCCCAAATTTTTTTAATTTTTTAAATATTTTTACCCTTGTCCGTACTAATCCGTCGATATGGGATTGGCCAGGAATCGATATCGGTGTCAGTACATACCGATCCATGCCGGTCGAGATCGGTTAGGTTAATCGGGTTTTTTTTTTAAATTATATTTTTACCCTTGTTCGTACCGATCCATCGATACATGATCAGCCAGGAATCGATACCTATCTCCATCTCCACCAATACCAATCCGGACCAGTGTATGATTGCATCGGTTAGGTTACCCTATTTTCTTCCAAAAAAAATAATTTTTTTTAATATATTTATACCGTTGTTTGTACTAACCCATCAATATGGGATCGATCAAGAATTGGTATTGGTCTCAATCGATACCGATCCAAATCGATCTGTCTGTTAGGTTTACACTTTTTAATTCAAAAATTAGATTTTTTTGTACATTTTTACTAGATCGATTTAGATCGATATCGGCTGAGAGCAATATCGATTCTTGGTTGATCTTGTATCGGTGGGTCAATATAGACAAAGGTAAAAATATATTTAAAAAAAAAAAACTACTTTTTTGGAAGAAAATAGAGTAACCTAACCGATGCAGTCCGATAAATACAGTCCCCGATCAGTATTGGTGGAGATGAAGATTGATACCAATTCTTGGTCGATCCCGTATCGATGGGTCGATAAGGACAACAAAAAAAAATGTTAAAAAAATCTTTTATTATTTTTTTAATTTTTTAAAGAAAACAGGGGTAAACCTAATCGATCCCAACCAACACGGATCAGTCTGCATCGGTTATATTACCCTATTTTCTTTCAAAAAAATTATTATTTTTTAAATATTTTTACCCTTGTCCGTACTAATCCATCAATATGGGATCAGCCAGGAATCGATATCGGTCTCAATAGATACCAATCTATGCCGATCGGGATCGGTTAAGTTTACCACTGTTTTTTTTTTTTTTTAAATTATATTTTTAACCTGTCTATACCGATCCGTCGATATAGGATCGCTCAGGATTCGATACCGATCTCCATCTCCACCGATATCGATCCGAAACGATTTGTTTCGATAAATTAATATATTGTTACTTAAGTTAGTAAAATATAAAATATAACAACTGTTTTCAATCTTGCTTTAAGAATTCTAGCATATACTAATTTGTAGAATAAGTTTTATTATATTAGAGGAATAATCTCCAAAGTTGAAAGCGAAGAACCATGGTACATTGCGTACACAAATGTAGCAAAAATGTACACCTAAAAGGAGTAAAAGCAACATGCAAAAAATGTGCAAATGATGATACAGAGTATACATAAAAGTAAGATTCTAATTTATCAATAAATCAATACAACAAATATTTATTTTAATAGTATTTTAAATTAACAATTATTTCATATTCACAGGTACTTGGTAAAATTCAGGGTCTCAGATGACACAGAAACAATTATTGTGACAATATTTAATGATATTGAAATAATTATCGGATTATCAACAGTTAAATATACAAAATCAACAGAAAAGGTAAACAAATTATATTAATTTTTTAAAATAAATTACTACACTTAAATATATATATATTTAATGTTTACTTTTTTATTTTACAGCATAAAGAGTCTTTAAAGTCTTGCGTATCCAAAATATACTATTTCTATTTCAAAATTGAAAACAGGAACAATTCAAGTAGAACATCCAAAAGAATTGTTGCAGATACACTCAAGAAAATAAAATGCGGAAAAGAAGGAAGTCATTAAATTAGAAGACAATGAAGATCAACAAATGAAGAAAATAAAAACTGAGAAGGAATAGATTTGAAAAGTTAAAAGGTATAACTACAAAGAGTGTATTTAGAAGTTATTTAAGGATTGATGATAATAAACAATGTAATTATTAATGATAATATCGTTTTAAATTTTCTAATCTTAAATTTTACTTTAAATTTTTTTTTAGGGAATGATTTTAACTTCAAAATAAAACTAATAATAGAATCACAATAACAAAAGATCAAGAGTTTTATTATTTTTCTATTTCGTTTTAAGCATCTTTATTTGAAAACAACATCATGAGTCTTAATAAACTAAACTATAATAAAACGTTGTATTATACAAATTACTACAAAACAAAACACGATACAATAATCACTACATCAACAACATAACTATATTTTCATTTAAAAATCAACGGTAGTGTAAAAAAAAGTATATCATGATTCTGTAAGTTAGACTCACTAATATATCTACTTAGAATCCACGTATGGTTTCATCTTTATGTATATATAAGCTAAAATAAAATTACAAAAAGAATATAACATTTACCTTAGGGGGACTCACTCTCCCTGTAGTGTTATATATCTTAACAGGTTTTATAAGCCCTCTTTTAATGGTTACCAAAACTAGGAGAAATAATTGAGGTCTGAAAAGAAAAAGTTATGATGCATTTTTGCCTTAGGAACTAAAAATTGAAGCATAGTCTTAGACTATTAGCAATTTAACTGCAAATAATAGAAAACTTTTGTCCTTATTTACATATCGGCATTTGCGCCCTTTGCCATTTCTCTCCCTGGATTTTTGTCTCCTCCGATTCTGACATACCTTCAATTCATCCAATTCTTCTCCCAATGATTGGCACGTGGCCAAAACCAATCGGACGGTCCAAATCACTTTTCAGAAAACGATGACTTCTCTTTCCCGCGAAAGTCTCTCTCCTCTCTTCTGCAACCTGCGTGCGACAGAAACGAGAGTCTTCTGCCAGAGTTCAAAATCGGAGAGAGATTTTTCTTCTCTCTAGATCTGCCGGAGTTCGCTTTCCTGACGGAGAAGACCCTCCTCTGGATCTGCAAAATCGGCGAAACCCTCTTCAAAAACGGGCCGCTCTTTATCCTATCTGGATCTGCAACCGCGCGAGCCCTCTCTAGGTTCGAAGGAAGTCTCGCCTTGCCCTTGAAGAACCTCTGCAACCTCTCTGTAGAACTTTTCGCCTTGCCGGAGACCTAGCGGAAGTCAGGTTCGAGCCCCCTCTCTCTGTTTTCGTTGCTTCACGATCTCTCTCTCTGTGTTTCCATTGCTTGACGATGTGCGGATCAATGTTTAATTAAAACAAAAGCTTGTTTGATTAAACATGGAATAGATTATTTCCCCTTATTTTTGGTTCACGGTTTTCCTGTGATTAAAACTGGAAACTCGAGACAGTTTAATGGCGTTTTAATTCCATCTGAAAATTATATATTCATTTGTGTTACAGTTTTCATACAAGGTCCAATTGTCCACTTTAATTAGTATACGCTGTCCCATTTAATTAGTATTTCATATGAAGCCTTTCATCGGCAGGAGGAGGAAGTAACTCATGTTTTGTTGTTTCATTTTCATTGATCAAGAAGTGATGATTTGGCCCTCAACTTTGAAAGAGGGTCTCTCCATGAACAGATGTTAGTTTTGGCCTCTTTGAATTGTACTGTTCCTGCTACTGTTATTTATTGAACAGTACTTGTTTAACCCTATTTTGGTTTAGTTGTGTTGCACTGAAACTACTAGCATTGTGAAAAACAGGATTCTTTAGTCACATAGTAAAATCTTGGGAAATATTTCGATGGGTTTTGATGCTTGATGGAGTAAAGAAGTTCCAATCTGAAGATAAGCTTGGATAGTTATGTAATGAAAAAAAAATGGAAATATTGGTTAATATGGTTATGTAATCTGTCTGGTTCACTGTTATTAGATTTGGTTAAGTTGTAAGGGGCTTTATTATTGTCTTTGTTTCTCTTCCATTACCTTGGGTCCTTCCTTCCAAGGAGAAACCATGTGTAATGGATGACCTTTTGATGGAGTATTAAGAGCATAGTTTCCAGTATTGCTTCAATGAATAATATGGGAAACATGGACCTCAGCTTCATGTTTGGTTGAGTCATATTTGTCTATTAAAGAAAAGGAGGGGATTTTCTATTTCTGCAGTTGTAGTCATGTATTATTATCATAGACAATGCACCACCACGGTTCAAACTTTAGAAGACACTCAAAACAAGATTGTGCAAAATCACATAAACCATGTCATGTTCTCAAAAGATGTGGAACGAGTTGAAGTGCCAAGTTTTCCATTAACCTTCTTGGTTTGGTTAATCTTTGAAAAAATTTTCTTCTGCACAGTCCGGGACTTTGAACAGGTTGAAGATGATCAAAACAGAATATGGTTCCAACATATTTATAAAGAGTCTCATGCATAGGACTTTCACCATGAAATTTGGACTTGAATAAGATCTGTTTTTGACAGGTCATTGTAAACCTCTAATTGAAATGGTTTTTTTAAACCATCAAAGCTCGAGAATAGGGTGTTGAAAACACTCCCAAACTGGAAATTCTAACCTCACAGATTTTGTGAGCCTCATGAACCATAAAGCCCAACCAAACTGGAAATGCACCATAGGATCCATATTTATTTCCATGTTTGAATAGGGCAGATTCATTAGTCTCTGTGCAACATTGGATCATCATACAAATGAACTTTCAAAACAGAGGCAAACTTGCACGGAAGCGTAAGATGCCACATGGTCCCAACCAATTTCATTAAATAAAGAGAGCATATAAGAAATCACACTGCCTAACCAGACTGATCTTAATGCCCACCACTGTCAAAACATTACATTTTTTGGGCTTATTTTAATCATTCAATTGTATTTCAATAGTTTTTACTTCTCAGGGTACATATCCAAAATTATAAGTGAACCCAAGTAAATGCGTGCATACACTGTTGTTAAAGTTCACAAAAAAGAGGCCTACCCTACTGCATAGCATCCCTAAAACTTTCAATCCACTGTGGCAGCTTTTAAGTCAATGAACCATGAAAGAATATGAAATACAAATTACAGACATGGTAAATATTCAACTTATGGTTTTGCCAAGGTCACAAAAACTGAGCTGATTTTGCTCCAAAGAGTACAAACATGTTTGTGGGTATATCGCAAATCCTGTAAAAAGGGGAGGGTGGGTGGGGGATTAAGCAAAGCATTTTTCCTTTCAGCCATTATATCATCAATTCACCATAAAGCCCCACAACTGCCAAGTGCTGCCACCATCAACTTCAAGTCCATCCACTACAGAAGCAGCAGCTGCAGATGGAAAGTCAGTTTTGGAAGTCAGATACATTATCATTCACATACTCATGAAGCAATTAAACATAATAAGAAAGAGAAAATTGAATTGTAGTCATACCATTTCACAACATTATCATTCCTTTTCCTATGAGTATTAAATGCAAGTAGTCATTGGTTTTCCTTTTCCTATAAGGTTTAAATGTGCTAGGCCATTGTGGAAATATGAAGATGAAGATCCTCATATGAAGAGTTAAAACCTTAGACCTACGCAAAAACAACTTGGACCCATTAATATATAACCTACAACTTAATGGCAAGGGTGCAGTACTTGAAAACCAAGCAATTAAGAGTTGCATCCTCGGGCCCACAACTCCTAGTCATGCATGGAGATGTACTAGTATTACTTACTTCCTTGTCATATTCTGTTTTAAGATATGGAGATCTGATCATGTGTGAGCACTAGATTCTTCTGGCCAGCCTGGTTAAGTATTAAGTGGATGGGAATGGCCACTAACTTAGAATTTAAGGTCTAATGCCAACTGGGTTTTAATAAATTTAAAGAGTTGAAGCTCAAGTATTAAGAGGAAGTGAAGTGTTTTTTACCTTGCATTTGGCTTGAATGGTATAAGGATCTCATCTCCTGAATCATAATGGACCACTCGATCAATCTCTAAAGTGGGTTGTGAGATCGTTTAATTGCCTGTGTGCGCTTCATGAGAATTAACTCATGACAAAGCAAATCATAGAGGCACCATTGCTACATACACCAGGTGTCCTTACAGCCCGTTGGTTTTCTTGTAAAACTTCAATTTTTTCTATTTTGAGTTCATCCTAATTTCACCCTCTCCATTGGATAAACTTTATCAACGCACATCCAACTCATTCCTCATCATCCAGCTCACTCCCTTATCTCCTCCTCAATCCCCTTTCATAGAATCGTGTAAATATAGGATTATAATCATATTTGAATTCTTTATGTTTTATCCCTTCCCCAATATAGGAAGTTGTAATTATCTTGGAGAGATTTTCTCCACTGATCAGTTGTGTATATAACCATACGATGGTCAATAAAGAAATATACAAATCATTCCACAAATTTTAGTTTTATCATCTTATCAAACTTGGCTCTTTTTCTTCCTTTCTTTTCTGTTAATCTGGTTACTATGGTATCCATGAGAATGATTAGACCTCATTTCTTTGGAGATTTATTCTTCTTTCAAAGGGGAGTCTCGTTAACCCTGTCTTCGAGCTATGCTTGGGCGAATGCTTGAGCAGGGGATCTTCAAAAAGGTCTACCATGACTGGAACCTCAGAACCACCCAGAACGTTGCCATTAAGGTGATCGACGAGGAGAAGGTCCAAAAAGACCTTATAAAGTGTGAACAGAAAATAAGGGGAAATAACGCAAATGAAATATATAATTTTCAGATTGAATTAAAACGCCATTAAACTGCCTCGAGTTTCCAGTTTTAATCACAGGAAAACTGTAAACAGAAAATAAAGGGAAATAATATATTCCATGTTTAATCAAACAAGCTTTTTTTTAATCAATATGCACATCGTCAAGCAACAGAAACATAGAGAGAGAGATCGTGAAGCAACGAAAACAGAGAGAAGGGGCTCGAACCTGACTTCCGCTGGGTCTCCGGCAAGGCGAAAAGTTCGACAACGAGGTTGCAGAGGTTCAAGAGCAAGGCGAGACTTACTTCGAACCTGGAGAGGCCTCGCGCGGTTGCAGATCCAGATATGAGAGAGTGGGTTTTTGAAGATGGTTTCGCCGATTTTGCGGATCCAGAGAGGAGAGTCTTCTCCGGTAGGAAAGCGAACTCCGACAGATCTAGAGAGAAAAAAAATCCCTCTCCCATTTTGAACTCCGGCAGAAGACTCTCGTCTCTCTCGCACACAGGTTGCAGAAGAGAGCTGATCTCTCAAGATAGGATACTGGAGCTGGTTCCATAGCAACACGCCGAGTCTTCTCACTCTGTAAGTAACTACAGACCTCACTAAGAGATGGAAAGGGAGACCGGCCTAAGATCTGAAGCTGGATGGGCTCATAGTCAGGGTTCAGACCACCAAGCAAAGTGAAGACACACTCTTTTTTAAGAGTCCGGTATACCTTAGCTTCATCCTCTCGATCCTTCAAGTGGAGATCCTTGTAGTGGTCATATTCTTCCAACAGGCTAAGAAGGGCATTGTAGTACTCAGAAATGGTTCTGTCACCCTGCCTCATGGAGTTAATCTTTTGGAGGAGCTGATAGACCTTGGCAGAATCACCCACTCTATCAAAAGTCTGGGAGACACTGTCCCATATTGCCTTGGCAGTTTCCTTTCTGATAAGCCTTGGTACAATTTTAGGTGTCATGGAGAAGATTAACCATGTCATGACTGTAGAGTTGTCAGCCTCCCATTGGTCATAGGTAGGTGAACCAGGCTTTGGAGCTGTAATAGTGCTTGTAATGTACCCCAGTTTCCGTTTGCTCTTCAATGAAAGCCTCATAGAGTGTGACCATTCCAAATAGTTGGTACCATCAAGCTTAACAAAGGAGATTTGTGTAGGTGTGCTCTCATAAACAACGGGAGGAGCTGTGGGAGGGGCTGTGAAACTGCCGAACCAAGCTCAGATGTAGCTGTATCAACCATATTATATGGGAAGGAACACTTGACCATAAAACAGATAACAAATAGCAGTTGGGGAGTACACACTCAACCCAAAGTAGAAGAGTCCAACAACAAACTGAAATTCCAGCAAGGAGGAAACAGAAAAAAATGGGCAGAACTTTACTCTAACACTTTCCAAGAAGGAGAATCCACTCAAACCAGCTCCAAGACCTCAACTAGAGGTGTCCATAATCATCCCACAAGCAAGAAGGAAGCCCATATTACACAAAAGGCAAAACACAAGCGAATAGTAGCAGTCTCTGTTTTACCTAGGCAGAACAGAGGTTCACAAAACTGAGCTATGCTCAAAAGAACTCAGAAACCAGCAAGAGGGGACACAAGAGGCATGAAGAAGACCTAAATAAGATCTCAGTGGGCTGCTCCATGGTCCAAATACATGCTGAAATGCAGACGAAACAAGGACTGCAACAGAGAACCGGTGGAAACTCTAGCTGAGTCTTGGTTGTCTTCAAAACTCCATAGAAACTTCAAAGCAGCTCAAATAACTTCATCCATCATTGAAACAGGTTGTGTAGAATCTTTTTCAGACCATTTCAGCAAACTTTCTTTACATAGGGTCCTTCTCCTTGGAATCCCTTGAGTTTTCGGATTCCAAAGAGAGGAAAAGAATGAAAGAAAAAAAGAGTAATGTGACTCTCAAACCTGTTGCAGCTTTGATACCAAGTTAGATTTTAGGTTTAGTTAGAACAAGAGAACAAGATGGGAGAGAAAGGAGAAGAGATGAGAGGAAGAAGGAGACAAGGAGAAACAAGAGAGAATATTTCGGTTGAATATATTGTGTGTAAGAGAGATCTCTCCACACCTATATTACTTCACTAATAGAGATAAGATAGTTACATACACCTCCCTAAGGAGGTAAAGAGTAAAAAGGTAAAAAGAAAGAAATTACATAATAGGGCAACTAGACAACAGGCTAGTTCCCAAACTACCCTTAGGACATAACTTCTAGTAATTCTAACACACCCTTGCTTCTTTCTTTGTTTGTTTAGTGGTTTTCTTCGCTTAGTAAGGCCTTTTCTTGCTTGATGAACCATTCTATTCGCTACATACTGGCCCCATTCCCTTGCAACTCGTAGAGGCTGTAAGTACATTGTGCCCCACATCTATTTTTAAGTATAGTCGGGTTGGAACACAAGAGTGCCCGCCGCCTTGTTGCCTAGCGCCCCTCCAATGCCTTGGGTTGCCTAGTCACCGTGACAACTATGGTTTGGGATGGTGGCTGATCCTTTACCTTCAAAAAAAAAAATAGTGTTGATGCCTAGATGGCTATATCTAGGGGCAACTCCAAATAGTAGGTGTTAGTGCTGAATTTCTTTAAAATCTTGTAGGGACTAGCACTTCGTGCATGCAGTTTCTTTCATGTACCCTTTAGAAACCGCTCAGGCCGGATTCTCGTCATGACTATGTTTCCCTTTAAATTCCTAATACTATAATGAACATCTGCACTGGACTTGTAATATTCATTACCAATGACAATTTTTCCCCTTATTTTGCATATAGCTTATGGATATGACGGGCAAAGAACTCTGCAGGTGCGGAGGTTCCGGCTTCTATTGGGCAAGGGAAAGATATCTATAGGTTTATTGGGTTGATAACCTAAGACTATCTCAAATGGACTGCAACCAGTAGACCTGTTGACTGAACTATTGTAAGAAAACTCTCCCATAGCTGAGATCGAATCCCAACTTGAGACATAACCACCCACGAGACAACATAACGTAATAAATCCTCAAGACTGTGGTTGACCACCTCAGTTTGGCCATCTGTTTGGGGATGAAAAGCAAATGAAAACTGCAACTCTGTTCCCAACATTTTTGAAGTGTTTTCCATGACTAACTACAAACCAAACATCCCTATTGGACACCATGGTTTGGGGTAAACCGTGTAACCTAACAACTTCCCTAAGGAATAGCTTAGCTACATGGAAAACATCAGATGTCTTGAAACATGGTATGAAGTGAGCCATCTTAGAAAAACAGACCACAACAACGAAAATAGAGTCGTGTCCTTTAACCGTCCCTAGAACCGCCAACATGAAATCCATACTCAAGTGCATGTGGCACAGGCAATGGTGTATACAGACCAATATTTTGATTGTTTTGCCATTTGGAAAGTGTGACACTGTTCGATGATCTTTGCCACATTCCATTTCAGACTAGACCAAAAGAACCCGTCTTCCACCATGGTGATCATCTTGTCTGTACCGAAGTGCCCTGATGCACCTCTTGTATACAACTCTCATAACAATGAACTTTCTAATGGATGTACTCGGAAGGCATAACTTACTGCCTCGAAATAAGAAGCCATCTTGGAGGGTATATTTGGTACTCTCCCTGGGTGTCCCTCACTTAAATATGCATGAACATCCCAAAAGTTTGGGCACGATGCATAGTCGGTTTTAATTCTCTCAAATTCGATCACGTTAACTCATAGAGTGCAAAAGGGCGTACATACGAGTTAAGGCATCAATGGGTTTATTTTCTACACCTGCTTTGTGTCTCAATACAAATGTGTATTCCTACAGAAATTCAACCCACTTTGCATTTCGGGTACTGAGCTTCTTTTGCAAGCTCAAATACTAGAAAGCCTGATGATCGGAGTAGAGAACAAACTCATGCGGAAGTAGGTAACGTCTCCAATACTTCAAACCCTGTACTACCACACAGAACACTTCAATGTAGGTCGAGTATCGTTGTTTCGCCTCATTTAGTTTTTTCACTAAAGAAAGCAACGTGATGTCCCTCTTGACTTAGGACACTACTATTCGTACTCAAGATGCATCACACGCGAACTTCAAAGACTTTAAAAAAGTCTGGAAGGCGTAACACAAGCGCTTCAATCATTCGCTTCTTTATGTGTTGAAAGGCTTTGGTAGCAGCCTTGTCCAATTGAACCATTCTTTCTTAATACAATCAGTGATAGGAGGCATGATTGAACCAAAGCCTCCTATGAACAGTGAAAACTACGTACCTCGTGAACACTCGTTGGCTCAGGAAACTCAAAAATTGCTTTGACCTTCTTACGGTCAGTAGACACTCTCATAGAAGACACAACAAACCTAAGGAAGGCCAATTGGGGACTCAGAAAGGTGCAGTTTTATAAATTCACAATCAACTTCTCTTGTCGGAGAATAGTGGAAAACTACCTTAGATGAGAGAATGAGTTAGAAAACAAGAATGGATCGGTTCTAGTAAGAAACAAGAGTGCAAGAGTTAAGAAGAGCAGAGAGGAAGAAGAAGAGAAGAGGAGACGGAAGAAAGAAGAAGAAGAAGAGTTGAGAGAACCGTAGGTGAGAGAGTATCGATTTCTCTCCCCTATATTCTTCATTAATCAACTACTGGAATTACATACACCTGCCTAGGGAGGTAAAAGATAAAAAGGAAAAAAGATACAAAATACAACTTAAGGCACAATACAATAAACCAGTTATAGAAATACCCCCAAAACATAAACTCTAACAGAATGACCATTCCTAGGTCTATTGTAAATGAGAATGTCATTGAAATAGATGACCAAAAACCTCTTGATGAAAGGCCTTAGCACCTGAGTCATCACGCTCTTGAACGTACTAGGTGCATTCGTAAGGCCAAATGGCATGACTGGATGCGGATCTGGTGATATTTACTTCTTAAATCTATTTTGGAAAATATCGTCAAACCAGCCATCATATCGAACATACTGTCCAATCTGGGATTGGGAAACGATACTTTATGGTAATCTTATTGATTGCTTGACTTTCTACACACATGCACTAACTGACATCTTTCTTTGGAGTTAGCAATGCTGGCACTGTGCATGGGCTTAAACCTTCCCTGATAAATCCTTTTCTCAAAAGCTCATCACCTTGTCTTTTTAACTCAGAATGTTCTGTAGGATTCATTCGATAATGGGGAAGATTAGGAAGAGATGCTCCCGGAACAAGGGTCAATCGCATGTTGAGTATCCCTCATAGGAGGAAGTTTATCTGACAACTCCTTGGAGACAATGACACTAAACTCAGAGAGTATAGTAGCAGCCTCTCTAGGGATCTCTAATGGAACATCTAGGGAATGTTTCTTTTGAAACTAGGACATAAACCAATTCAAATGCTTTGCTTTCTCTCTCAAACTATTGTCTATTAAGGAAGTGCAATTGCTTCTTTTAATCAATTAGAAGATTCATTGTCTCATCACTTACTTGCAACTCTAGAGGTTGGAATGGATTGATTTTGAATTTCTTCCCTTTGTAGACAAACAATTAAGTGTTTGATCTACCAAAATGTGTCACATCAAGGTCAAATAGCCAAGGCTTTCCCAATAGGATGTGGGCCACATCCATGGGTAGTACGTCACACCAAACAATGTCACTATGCTCAATAAATTGTAAGGTAACTAAACAAGATTAACTAACTAGAGTGGTGGTCTGATTTACCCAAGCTACTTTTTATGGATTTGGATGAAGCTCTAGCTTAAGGCCCAATTGTGAAATGGGGCTTGAGGAACCACATTCGTCCAATTTTTGTTGTCTATAAAGACCTTAGAATTCTTCTTTCCACACTTTGTGTAAGTATGGAAAATAATGGTTCTTAGCCAATTATCCTCAAACTGTGATTTTATTGACATGCACTTCACAATATTCAGTTGGGGTGTCACTTCTCCAGGTTCTTGAGCTTCTTCATCACTAGCCCCTTTTTGAGGCACATATACACACTCACATCCTCAACATGTTCTGATTCTTCATCATTTTCCTCAGCTCTGTGTAAAGGTTACGAGTTGGGCATTGATAGGCATTATGCCTGGTGCAAAGCAGCGATAACTCACAACTTTGTTAGTGCCTTTAGAGCTCTCTATAGCAGATCCTTTCTTTTTGAATCTTTAGGTGTGAACTGGGAAAGACTGCTTCCTTTAGGTGCATTTGAGATAGATTTAGATACCTGGTCACCATCAAACAATTTTCTTGAGGAAAACTTTGCTGATTGGGACCCGCATTTCCTCGTGAATGTTTGCCTAACATAATTATCTAATTCTAATGCCAATTGGAAGGCCTGCACACTGAATCTATGTGTGTAGAATCATCTCCTTTCTAATCTCAGGCTTAAGACCAGAAGACCAGTACAGAATTGAGAAAGAGTCACTTTGGGATCTTCATTCACATCGCAACAGACCATTAATTCATCAAACTTACTTACTAGTTTAGTTTTACAAATGATCATCCTAGTAATGGAGAAAGGGTTTACAGCATGAACGAGGAGAAGAAGAGAAGAGAAGAGAGGAAGAAGAAGATAGCTGGAGAGAATCGTGGGATGTTAGAAGTGACTTTTCCTAACATCCATTTACTTCATTAAACCATTCTTAGGAAATTATAAGGACCTCCCTAGGGAGGTAAAAGAGAAACAGAAATAAAAGTTAAAAAATACTACTCTAGTGACTTATGGCATGGACAACTAAAGTACCCCTCGTACATAAACTCTAACACTCCCCCTCAAGCTGGAGAATAAATATCATACATTCCTAGCTTGGACAATAAGGTATTAAATAGACCAAAAATGAGACCCTTGGTGAAGATATCTGTTACTTAATCACCTGTCTTCATAAAGGGAATATAAATGCACCCAGAGTCCAGCTTTTCTTTGATGGAGTGTCGATCAACCTCAATATGTTTGGTTCGATCATGCTGAACTAGATTATGGGCAATGCTTATAGTAGCTTTGTTGTCACAATAAAGCCTCATTGGCCCTTCAGTTTCAAAATCCAAGTCTTGAAGAAGTCTTTTTAGCCATATAACCTCACACACTCCGTGAGCCATGACCCTAAACTCAGCCTCTGCACTGGATCTAGCTACAACTGGTTGTTTCTTGCTCCTCCAGATAACCAGATTACCACCCACAAAGGTACAGTACCTAGAAGTAGATCTCTTGTCAGAGACTAAACCAGCCCAATTAGCATCTGTGTAGCCTTCAATCTGTGAGTGGTCATGCCTGGCAAATAGAAGACCTTTTCCTGGACAAGATTTCAAATATCTAATGATGCTATACACCGCATCAGATGTTTACTCCTGGGAGCATGCATTAACTGACTTACCACTCCAACTGTATAAGAGATGTCTGGTCGAGTCAAGAAGAGATAGATTAGTTTCTCAACTAACCTTTGGTACTTGCTTGCATCTATAAGAGAAGAACCACATTCATCACCAAGCTTATGATTTGGATCAATGGAGGAAGTTGCTGGTTTGCACCCCATCATGCCTGTCTCTTTCAGAAGATCCAATACAAATTTCCTTTGGCAGATATTGATTCCTTTCCTTCATCTAGATACTTCATACCCAAGAAGTATTTCAAGAGTCCAAGGTCCTTGATCTCAAACTGTTTAGCCAAAGAACACTTCAATCTGTTTATCTCAGCAACATCATTCCCAATTACCACAATGTCATCAACATAGACAATGAGAGCAGTAACAGTACCATAACCTCTCCTGATAAACAAGGTGTGGTCAACTTGACTTTGATAATACCCATTCTTCAGGATGGCTTGTCTAAATCTCTCAAACCAGGCCTTAGGAGACTGTTTAAGCCATTGAGAGATTTCTTCAAGAGACACACTTTCCCTTCAACTGAGGGACATTTAAAACCAGGTGGAGGCTGCTTGTATACTTCTTCTGCTAAATCTCCATGAAGAAATGCATTCTTCACATCTAATTGGTACATTGGCCAATCTTTATTGGCTACCACTGAAAGAAAAACCCTGATTGAGTTATGCTTGACTACAGGGGCAAAAGTCTCCTGGTAGTCGATGCCATACACTTGACTATACCCTTTTGCAACCAGCCTAGCTTTGTATCTTTCCACTGTACCATCGGATCTATACTTGATGGTATAAACCCATCTGCATCTAATTGGAGTTCTCCCCCTGGGAAGGTCAACTAGAGTCCAAGTATTATTCTTTTCCAGAGCCACCATGTCCTCAAACATTGCTTGCATCCATTTTGGATCGGATAAGGCCTCTGTGACATTTTTGGGAATGGAAGAAGACTCAAGGGCAGCGGAAAAGGCAATACCTGTACGAAAAATAGAGTCATAAGAAACAAACTGGGCTATGGGATTAGTACAGGCTCTCTTCCCCTTTCTCATAGCAATGGGAAGATCTAATTTAGAAGGAGAAGTCTTACCTGACTGAGGAGGATGAGACTGAGGATGTGGATCCAAAGAGGGGTTTTGGCAGGGTTGCTTTCCTTTTCCCTTCAACAAGCATTCACCTCTTGTAAATACAACATCTTTGAATCTTATTCCCTTGTATTCTTTTTTTTGCTAGCATCACCACTACCATCAGCATCAATATCAACAACATCCACTTCTTTGTATTTTCCAATACCAAATAGGAATGGGAAAGTGGAGGTAGGCAAGGGAGATAGAAAAGGAATGACATAAGCATCATGTTCACTTCTAGTACTCTCCCCCTGAAGAGGATGCTGAGGAGAAGAAAAGTAAGGAATAAACTCAAAGAAGGTGACATCTTTGAAGAGAAGTCGCCTTCGGGAAGGAGGATGGTAGCCCTTATACCCTTTGGTTGAATCAGAGTAGCCCAAGAAGATGCATTTGAGAGCTTTGGGATCAAGCTTGGTGCAGGCTGATTTGTTGACATGAACATAGCAAACACAAGCAAAGACTTTTTTAGGCAAGGATAAGACTGAGGATTGAGGAGAAAGGAGAGCCAGGGGAGATTTGGAGCCAAGGAGTGGAGTTGGCATCCGGTTAATAAGAAAGGCAATGGTAAGAAGTGCATCAGCCCAAAAAGTCTTAGGCACATGCATACCAAAGAGAAGACCCTTGGTGATTTTCAGCAAGTGGTGGTTTTTTCTCTCAGCCACCCCATTTTGTTGGGGGGTGTCAACACATGCCAATTGATGGATTATGCCATTATCAGAAAAGAATTGTTAAAGCCCCCCATACATGTACTCACCCCCCTTATCAGACCTAACAATTTGGATGCGAGTACCAAACTGAGTACTGATAAGTTGATAAAAATCCTTAAAAGCATCACAAACATCACTCTTTTGTTTCAACAAAACAGTCCATTTAGACCTAGAATAGTCTTCCACAAATGAAACAAAGTGACGAAATCCAGATAAAGAAGGGGAAGGCCCCCAAACATCAGTATGGACAAGAGAAAAAGGTGCAGTAGATCTATTACCTATTTACCACGATAAGGATAAGATGTGCGCCAATGTTTAGCAAAAATACAAGATTCACACTGAAAAACTTAAGAAGAAAGAAAAGAAGTAAACAAGTGGGGTAACTGTCTCCTCCTAACAACAAAAAAGGGATGACCCAAACGTTGATGCCAAAGCATTACAGACTCCAAAGTACTGTGGTCACTCCGACCACAAACATAAGCTACAGCAGTAGATTGATTAGGTAATCGTGGTTCAAGAAGGTAGAGTCCTACTTTTTCAGTCCCACTGCCAATAACTCTATTTGTCTCCAAATCCCAAAAAAGACAATAGGAAGAAAAAAAAGTGACATAATAATTTAAGGATTTGATTAGGTGACTCACTGATAATATGTTAGTAGCAAAATCAGGAACATGAAGGACAGACTCAATGGAAATAGAAGGAGTAACCCTCATATTACCCTTACCAGAGACAGAAGAAAGGGAACCATCAGCAACCCTTTCCTTGTCCCGGCCAGAGCAAATGGAGTAGGAATCATAATACTGTGACATACCGATCATGTGATCAAAGGCTCCAGAGTTAATAATCCAGGTGGGTGTAGTAGAAGGAGCAGACGAGATCTGCAGAGCTGAGGCAGAAGTAGTGGACCTTACAGAGGCACAACCAGTAGCGGACCCTCCAAGGTGAGACATCAGCCGGCGAAAGGCTGCAATATCATTCTGTGAAAGGGAATCAAGAACCGGCTGGGGTCCAGATGTCTCAGACTCAGATGTCACAGTGTGAGCTCTAGCTCCCACTCACTTGCTGTTTGAGTTAAAATAATACCGCAAGCGTACGGATCAATCGTAGCTACGGGTCGAACACGAGGAGATATACGCCACTCTATTTAACTAACTTAAAAGTAATGCAAAATGAACCAAATTAAAGTGTTAAATTAAACTAATTAAACTAACGAAAATCAATGCATCCTAACTCATAAGCATCTAACAAAATTAAGGGATTAAATCGGCGTCCTAACACATGAGCAACTAACCTATTGAACTAAAGCGAATTGAAAGGAATAAAAATGCAGCCACACATACTAACCACATAAAAAAAAATAAGGGAATAAAAATGCATCCATAAACTACAACCATATAAAATTAAAATAAAAGAAATAGAGGGGGAAGAAGAAGAAGATAGAGAGAGATAGAGGAGATGGAGAATGAGATTGAGAGTTTAGATAGTAAAACCTGGATGTGCTTGCATGAATGTAAATGAAAAGCTTGAATACTTGCATAAACTTACCATGGCCTCCTCTTCTAAATCTTCAAGTCTTGTCATCAACTTAAGAACTTAGACTAGAAGGCTTAAAACCTAAACTAGAATTAAGAAATTACAACCCAATTGAAGACTTAAATTGAAATTAAAGCATAAACTAAACCTATTATAACCATTAACTAAAAATTATAAAAGCAAACTAGAACTTAGAAAAGCCAAAAAATCACAAATTAGAAGGAGAAGAAGAGAAGAAATTTCACTAAGTGAATGAGCAAATTTTACAAGAGAGGTAGGGGGTATTTATAGGTGGAAGAGAGGAGAAGAGAGAAGATGGAAGTGTAGGAGAAATATTTCCTAAGAAAAGAGAATATTCTCTTCTCTTTCCTCTTTACAATGCCTTGAATCCTAAGAAAAAGAAAAAAATAGAAAGAAGAAGAAGAAGAAGATTGTTTACATGGAGCTCATTTAGAAAAATAAACTTCCAATTTTAACAAGTGCTTCCTTTTCTTTGTAGATATCTTATAAAGCATAAAATCAAAGCATCTTTGATTTTTCAACCTTCCATAGATGAGAAAATATAAATCTATCCCAAGTAGAATTTGGAAGTGCCCTTGAGAAGTTGGAGGAGAGAGAGAGTAAGGGTGATGACTAGGATTCCTTCAGAATAAATAAAATACCCATTCTGTCTTTCAAAACACGTGGAGCATGGGGTGCTTATCTAGGTCTCACCATTGTGTTCCTTGCGAAAAATCACACAAAATAGACCCAAATTTCATCCAATTCGGAGTTGGGGAGCCCAAGATATCTCAAGTTGAAGTTGGATGTCGAGCCTTCAAATGGAATCTTTCGGGTACAGTAAAGTAACTTCTGATAATTTCATTAAGGCCCCTAAAATCCGAACTTCCGTTTCACTTTGTTCCCATCCGACTGTCAATAATTATAAATAAACCCCTGCAAACCATTTTCACGCATCGTTACGGAAAGCGGCCATAATTTCTTCGTTTCAACTCGGAATTAAGCGCCGTTTGAACCATTACGAGGCTGACTCGATGGGCTATGCATCCATTTACACTTCTAAAAAGGTTAAAAACATCTCCTTAGCATTATCTCCTTCATTTTCACAAGAATTCACCTAAACCACTGAAAAGCACAAGAAAGCCCGAGTAACTCTGTCCAATGTGGTAAAATGTATAATTTATGCCCTAAAATTTCACACATAAATGTGCTCATCAGATTCCCCACACTTGACGCTACTTGTCCTCAAGTAAAGCAAAAACAAAAACTAACCTAGAATGCGAGAAAATCCTAACTCACTTTCGTAGGAATCACGGTTGCACTTGGCATGTGCAACAAGCCTTTAAACCCCTAGGTTACCCCTAGTGGACAAGTTATGTCTCGTGGGTGTTTGCGGTGAATATACACCCAAAATTCAATTGTAAATGAATGCTGCAAATTTTAATCATGGCATAAGTAGGACAGTACACATAATCCCAAAAAGTGTTCAACTAAAGATCAAGGAGCCAAAGGTTCCCCCACACTTGAATTTTATTACCCCACATCAATTCAAGTAACAAGCATGCATCAAGTTCAAGGGATCTCCTCATATTTTCTGAACACTACTCACCTTCAAGTAAACCTCCCATAGCATCGATGGAACCAAAGACTTAGGCATTGAGTAATGTTGACCATACTTTTTTTTTCTTCAGGCATTAAGGCAAAAATTTTTTTTTTCTCAACCACAAACTCGATTTCTACTCCACTACTGTTCTCTGAATGACATGGTGGAGCATACACCAGACACCCAAATACTTGGTAGTTTCACTTTTTGCATATATCCATAAGACATTGAGACATTGATGCAAGAGATTTTTTTTTTTTTGAGTTTCCTTCCAAGGAATTTCGATCAAGTCACCCTGCTTCATGAGGCACGATGCCTGTCTAGTCCCAAGGAATTCCACTTTCTTTTCTGTTCCTTTTTTTTTTTTTTTCATTCACTTCCACTTTCATGCCTTGCCTTGCCACAAACAAATTGGTCTCAACTACTAGCCAAAAGATCAAAGAGTCCATAAAACACATAGAGTAATCTAGCCATCAAATGAAATAATGCTCATATTTTCAAACTCAATCCCTCTCACCGGATACAAACCAATTACCGTCCTTGAAAAGGGATTTTTTATTATTTCGCATGCTAGGACACCTAATTCCCTCTTTCTCTCGCTTTGCAATCAAAGAGACATATGCACAAAACCAAACTATTGTCACAATCAAAATTCACCAATTAAGCCTAACATCCCCCCACACTTAATTCATGCAGTGTCTTCAATGCATGCATAAAAGAAAAAAATAAGGACAAGGGAGGAGATGAAGGCGCTTACCAGATATAATAAAAAAAAAGAGGGTCATGAAGAATGATGAGCTCTACAAAAAGTGCTAGGAGCAGCAACAAAAATCTCAATCCATGACCAATAAATGGAGAAATAGCTTTCGAACCAGAAAACACTCGACCATGAATTTTAGTAAAACGAGAAATAATACGGAAGTTAAGCACAACTGAGAAATATCCAATAGAAAAATCGGTCCTTATGGGACAGTGAAAAATGAAGGCAATAAAACTCAGGCCATAAATCCTTCCCTTCTCTCCCATTTGTAATGTAGAACACCTATCATTCTTTGAAAAATCAACCAAAAACGGATCACAATAAGCATAAAAAGGATTATGAATAACCACATCTAAATAATCATCAAAAATTGGAGGTTTACTCAAATCAATCCTAGCAATACAACTATCCGCTCTTTGCATAACTTGGTTTGTCAAATAAGGATCATGAAAATATGCTTGAAAGGCATTATGACTAACATTGTCCTCCTCAATAAAATTGTCAAACCTAGGAGGTTTGAAAAAATCAATATGTGAGACAATGGAATCCTCAAAATGACAATTATCTAAGTTTTCCAAAGAGAGAGGGGGAGATCGAATTTCTGGCTTTCTATGTTATCATGAAAATCGATTCTAAATCAATAAATTCACTAGGCCTCACTAAAATCAGAAATTTCGAGGCAAAAGGTGGACTTCCCGGTAGCTCATCAAACCTCGCTTCACTAATATCTTGAGGAGACTCAATCTCAACAAATAAATCATCATGAAAAGCACTTGTTGGGAAGGACTCTCATTAACCTCAAATTGGGGTGGTGGACTTTCAATATCATTAAACGGGGATGGGGCGATTCATTCCGAATAGGAATCGGTAGGATAGACTAGGTTCGGTGACTAGGTAATGTACTGTTTCCTCCTCTTGCACCATGGTTATCGATTGAGAGAGTTGCTTCTCCATAGCATTTTGGCTGTTGTGAGAAGGTCTATGTATTTCTCAAGGCGATTGATCGGCCTCCTCACCCATGTTTTGAAACTCAAGGGGTTGGTGATATGGTTCAAGGAGAGGTGGCACATTGAGATTTAATGGAGGGTTGGGCATTGGAGGACCAAGCCGACCATGATATTGGAAATTGGGTGGTCGACTTGGTTATTCCATTGATCCCACAAAAATTGGGATGATCCTCCACCCCGATTGTAAGTGCCAAAAGAATTGTATTGAAATTGAGGACTCACATTCTCATCACCATAGCTACCCCCATAAAGATTAGGGCATCCTTCCATAACATGGATTATGCGGGAAGTGACCAATCAAAATTTCCAAAGCCCATAGTTGGGTTGGGGAGCAAAATTGTATTGGGGTGGTGCAAAATTGTTCTCTATCTCACTACTTTTGGCTTCCCTAACCTGTTTAAACATTTCCTCCAAAATCATGGTTGCCTTAGCATAGGTCCATCTTTCCCCCAAAGTCTTATATGGAAGTGTATCTCCCATTATTCTAAATTAAGCACCTATCCCACATTGAGGTCTCCCATAAAAAAAAGTTTAAAGAAAAATAAAAGACTAGAAAAAAAATACTAAAAACAAGAGGGAGCCCAAGGTAGATAATGCATCTATCCCTCGAGAAATCGAAACAATGGTTCCAAAGTCAAAGGTTGCCATATAGGTTGACACAAGGGAACCCGTATAGTCTTCACGAGCCACCTACGGGCGACTCCAAATGGATTCGATGTAGGGTGGAGGACTACTATACGTTTATGTTTCCAAAACTCTCACTATGTTGCTTTCTGTTATCAAGAGTGGTCACCTCCAAAGATAAGTCACATGCCAATCCAAACCACCCAACGAATCAAGGGGCACCAAGATTGGTGGGTTTGGGCATATGAAGGACTTTAGATTGGGCGCACACTATTTGAAACAGAAGAGTAACAAGAAGAGGTTTTCAAAAACTTTTTTTTTTTTTTTTTTTTAAAAGAAAGAGGAGAAAGAGGAGAAAGAGGAGAAAGAGGAGAAAGAGAAGAAACTAAAGCACTTTGAATTACTTAAAAATAAAAAAAATAAAGTGGTCAATAATCTCCCCGGCAACGGCGCCAAACACTTGTTTGAGTTAAAATAATACCGCAAGCGTACGGATCAATCGTAGCTACGGGTCGAACACGAGGAGATATACGCCACTCTATTTAACTAACTTAAAAGTAATGCAAAATGAACCAAATTAAAGTGTTAAATTAAACTAATTAAACTAACGAAAATCAATGCATCCTAACTCATAAGCATCTAACAAAATTAAGGGATTAAATCGGCGTCCTAACACATGAGCATCTAACCTATTGAACTAAAGCGAATTGAAAGGAATAAAAATGCAGCCACACATACTAACCACATAAAAAAAAATAAGGGAATAAAAATGCATCCATAAACTACAACCATATAAAATTAAAATAAAAGAAATAGAGGGGGAAGAAGAAGAAGATAGAGAGAGATAGAGGAGATGGAGAATGAGATTGAGAGTTTAGATAGTAAAACTTGGATGTGCTTGCATGAATGTAAATGAAAAGCTTGAATACTTGCATAAACTTACCATGGCCTCCTCTTCTAAATCTTCAAGTCTTGTCATCAACTTAAGAACTTAGACTAGAAGGCTTAAAACCTAAACTAGAATTAAGAAATTACAACCCAATTGAAGACTTAAATTGAAATTAAAGCATAAACTAAACCTATTATAACCATTAACTAAAAATTATAAAAGCAAACTAGAACTTAGAAAAGCCAAAAAATCACAAATTAGAAGGAGAAGAAGAGAAGAAATTTCACTAAGTGAATGAGCAAATTTTTACAAGAGAGGTAGGGGGTATTTATAGGTGGAAGAGAGGAGAAGAGAGAAGATGGAAGTGTAGGAGAAATATTTCCTAAGAAAAGAGAATATTCTCTTCTCTTTCCTCTTTTACAATGCCTTGAATCCTAAGAAAAAGAAAAAAATAGAAAGAAGAAGAAGAAGATTGTTTACATAGAGCTTCTATTTCTAGAAAAATAAACTTCAATTTTAACAAGTCTTTCCTTTTCTTTGTAGATATCTTCTCAAGCAATAAAATCAAAGCATCTTTGATTTTCAACCTTCCATAGATGAGAAAATATAAATCTATCCCAAGTAGAATTTGAAGTGCCCTTGAGAAGTTGGAGGAGAGAGAGAGTAAGGGTGATGACTAGGATTCCTTCAAGAATAAATAAAATACCCATTCTGTCCTTCAAAACACGTGGAGCATGGGGTGCTTATCTAGGTCTCACCATTGTGTTCCTTGCGAAAAATCACACAAAATAGACCCAAATTTCATCCAATTCGGAGTTGGGGAGCCCAAGATATCTCAAGTTGAAGTTGGGTATCAGAGCCTTCCAAATGGAATCTTTCGGGTACAGTAAAGTAACTTCTGATAATTTCATTAAGGCCCCTAAAATCCGAACTTCCGTTTCACTTTGTTCCCATCCGACTGTCAATAATTATAAATAAACCCCTGCAAACCATTTTCACGCATCGTTACGGAAACGGCCATAACTTCTTCGTTTCAACTCGGAATTAAGCGCCGTTTGAACCATTACGAGGCTGACTCGATGGGCTATGCATCCATTTACACTTCTAAAAAGCTTAAAAACATCTCCTTAGCATCATCTCCTTCATTTTCACAAGAATTCACCTAAACCCTGAAAAGCACAAGAAAGCACCGAGTAACTCTGTCCAATGTGGTAAAATGTATAATTTATGCCCTAAAATTTCACACATAAATATGCTCATCACTTGCCTCCACGGGTACTAGATGAACCACCATACATACCAGGGGACTGCTCATGAAGATCCCAACACCTGTCCTTGGTGTGTCCAAGCTTTCCACATTGATCACATTTAAATCTCTCACAGTGATCTCCACGAGTTGGCCCTTGGCCTTTCCCCCCACTTTTTGAATCTCTGTGGGAACTAGAAACAAGAGTAGATCTCTCTGTGGATGGCGTAATAACCATAGTTGTTCTCCTGGTTTCCTCACTTTGCAAGTAGCTACACACTTCATCCAAAGATGGAAAGGGAGATCTCCCTAAGATTTGCAAACAAAGGGGCTCATATTCTGGGTTAAGGCTACCAAGCAAAATAAGGATCCTTTCCTTTTCATGGCTCTTGTAGACCTTTGCCTCATCATCAGAATTGGACAGGTGAAGGTTGTTATAGTGATCATACTCCTCCCACAAGCTGATAACAGTTTGTAGTAATCAAATATACTCCTATCACCCTGTTTCATATGGATGATTTTTTGGAGGATTTGATACACTTTTATTGCATCACCAACTCTATCAAAAACCTTGGAGACACTGTCCCAGATATCTTTCGCTATCTCCATACTCATAAACCTCTTCCCTATCTCAGGTTTCATGGAGAATATCAGCCAAGTCATAATAGTGGAGTTCTCAGTCTCCCACTTGAGATAGCCTGGGTCAGTTGTAGCAGGAGCCTTGATAGACCTAGTAATGTATCCCAACTTTCCTCTACTGCGTAGGGACAACTTCACAAAACAGGACCAATCCAAGTAATTGTTAGTGTCCAATTTCACACCAGATATTTGGGTGTTGGGATTGTCAAAGGAGGCCATAGTTGGAACATCACTGGCCGAAATTGGTCCACTGACCTCAGAATCAGCTCCAAACACAGTAGACATACTACCAAACAATTCGAGGGAATGCAAAAGAAGGCCTTGTATAAATGGGGAGACACCTCAACCCAACCACAATAAGGAGAACAGCAAGCAGTAGGCAAACCGAGAGCATACACTTGATGAAAAAACACAAACTAAATGCTTCCACAAACCAAACAGCAGCAGCACATATCATCCAAGGCCATAAAGCTAATCAAATCTACCACTCTCAGTAGCTAAGAACCATATAAGATAGCACAACCTCAACAAAGATGTTCAACAGAAAAAAAAATGGAAGAGAACAATACCCTGCTGGAGGTAATAGTGCAGCATCGTGGATAAGAGTAAGGCTCTCAAACCTGCTTCATGTAACAATCGAGACCTTAGGGGCCTTAAAGGGGAGCTCTAGGCGATTCAAAAGGGCCCAGCCCAAAGCAAACCAAGCTGCCAACAGGCAGAATCGAACAGAGGAGAGGAAAAAATAAACTGGCAAAAATCTGGGCAGCACCTAGGCAGCAACCTTTGGAGAAGCACTCCTCAAACTGCTCCTCTCTTCAACCAAATGTTGGAGGGGTTGAAAGGACACCCCTAGACGATCCAAATGCACCAAACCTCATCCCAAAAGGTTGAGAGATGAGGGAGAAAGAGGCTGGCGGTAACAATGGTGCAACTGCTAGAGCTTCAACTCTTCTTCATCAGTATCTGCAGCCCCTCCATTCTATATTGAATCAAACAATGGAACCCCAAGGGTTGTATTGCTTCACATTGTACAGCCCCTAATGGAACCCTAAAAAGGAAGGAGAGTTCCAAAGAGAGGTAAAAGAAAAAAGGCTGACCTTAGCCGACTCTCAAAACTAGAGGACCTTGATGCTCTGATACCAAGTTAAGTTTTACAAATGATCGATCCTAGTAATGGAGAAAGGGTTTACAGCATGAAGGAGGAGAAGAAGAGAGGAGAAGAGAGGAAGAAGAAGATAGCTGGAGAGAATCGTAGGATGTTAGAAGTGACTTTTCCTAACATCCATTTACTTCATTAAACAATTCTTAGGAAATTACAAGGACCTCCCTAGGGAGGTAAAATAGAAACAGAAATAAAAGTTAAAAGAATACAACTCTGGTGACTTATGACATAGACATGTACTAAAGTACCCCTAGTACATAAACTCTAACAATACTCAGCAGTAGACATGCTGCCTTGGTGAAGAGTAATCATCTGGTCCAAAATCCCTTCTCTATAGGATATTGGGAGACATTTTTCTTTCAAGTTTGCTTTCATTTCTGCCCAATATTCTATAGGTTCATGTCCCAACCTTTGAATATGACACCCCACACTCATCCAATACAGCTTGGCTTGCCCCGTAGATTTCATTTTTGTGAGATACCACTCAAAATAGTGGTCCATGTCTGCAAGTTAATCCCAGAAGACTTTTGGATAAAGTCTTCCATCATGTTTGGGAGCTTTCAGTCCATTTTTTAACTATGTCACCAGGCCTATCTGGCCTTGCATGCTGGGCATCCTATCCAGCACCTCTAATTCGTCATTGTCTTGATCATAAAGATGACATGGACCTCTTGGTGGGTAGGGAAACCTATGTCGTCTGTAGTGCTCTCTACTGGCAAATTGACGTGACTGGTCATTAGGGATTTCAGTCACCTGAGTTCTATCCCGTCTTTCAATATCCTCCTGCTGAATGCCATTTTTCCTATCTCTAAGAACATGCTTCCTAGGCTGCCTAGATCTCACACGCATGTCTTGGGTCTCAAACTGGTTTTGGATCTCATTCAATCTGGCATTTATGTGAGTTAACTGTTTAACCAGAATATCTAAATTCATTGTTCCTGTTTGGAAGTGTGGTTGGTACTTTGTTTCATTACGGGTTGATATACAACAAATGGAAAAGTTTAGGAGGACACTGCAACTCGGAACCAAGCTTTGATACCAAATATGGTGCAAGGCAGGTTGACTAACACAAAATTCACAACTTACATGCAGAAAATCAGGTCTAAGAGCAGCCATAAATGATGAAAAAATTCACAAACAAGTACAGAAAATTCATTCTGAGGGTTCAAGAAAATTTAATAAAGGATACATGATAGGTCAGGTCAGTACCTTCTGTTGTTGTCCCACAAGTTGGAGTGATGTGAATTAAGTGCTAAGTTGCTACCAAACTCCAAAGATTGTGTCCTCAATGCCTCCTTGTTAATTGATGAATCCCTATAGTGTTTGGGGCTGTAATTTAATCCCAAAGTGGGAACAACTGGGATTGGTATGGAAATTGGTGTAAATCAAGTTTAGGCTAGTGGGGAAAGCTGAATTTTCTGAAATTTTCAAGTCAACATGGTGAAACAGGTCTGGGAATCCACATCAAACCACAAACCATTCCTATTCTATCCCAAAGAGAAAGGCATAAGGGGGAGAGGGGGGGTGGAGGGAGATGGCGGTAGCCTATGAAAAAAGAATTAGGGAAGGGAAAGGGGGCTTCGTTCACCCCAACTTGGATTCACTCCAAGGTTTGTAGAGAATTGGAGAGAATCTCACAAGTTCCCACATATTTTCGTTACCTTCCATCTCAAAATACATTGTCTTTTAAAACCCAAAAATGAAATAGAGAAATGACTCCCTAATAACTACACCACTTAGCATTACAACATTAGTACATAACAGTTTGACACCAGATAAAATAAAATAAACTACGCATAAGTAAACAAAAGTGTGCTTCCACACAAGTTGAGAAGGGATAACTAGCCACAATGAAGTGATGTGTGGTTCTGTACGTTTGTGTCTCCTCTGTCCTAAATCCATGAGTGATGTCCTCATCTTTTTTAATTTAGTTTCACATTCATGATTGCGAAGCTTCTAGTTTGCGTTTTAATTAGTTTCATTTGTCTTCATTTTTATCTACTTGTAACTGGATGGAGCTCTGTGGAAATGTAAGTTTTAATGGTAGAATGTTTTAGCTACAGTTCATAATGCTCCTCGGAATTTCTTTGACTTTCTTCTTTGTCCTCCATTCTTCTGTATCATTTATATTTTTGGTGTGGATCTTTTTTTTTTGAAATGAATGAAATGCCTCTTAATCAGGACCAGTTTGTAATATGAATTTAATGCAGAATCGATCTCGAACCAGTAAAGTCAGCGAGAGATCAATTGCAACAGCATCGCATGTAAGGACAAACCAATATTGATAACAGAATTTTCTAACACTTTTTCTTTTTTTAACCTATAAAAGAAGAAATAAAAGGGATGACCTAGAATCACCACTAAGCCTGCTAGTAGGGCATCATATCCAATACCAACCTATTGCTTCACCACACTGGGGCTGGAGCTGCATCACCTCAGTCCAAGGAACAACATCACCTTTGACCCAAAGTGGTAGAAGCCAAGTTTCTCAATCACCCAAAATTGTAAGGCATGTGTTCCCCTTGCTTGTATTTATAAAATTAGAGGTTGTGTTACAAGAATAGCAAGTCTTGACTACTAAGATAGAAAAGGAAAGAAACAGAAAATAGTAACTACTAAGTAGTTAGTGACTAACAACTAAGACCCATAAAAAAAAATAGAAACTAAAGTATTAGTAGATCTAAAAGAATATTCCAGCAATCTTCTAAATAATATCCTCTCCACACAAATCACATGGGGCCCACACAAATCTTCATTCAATCTTCTAGAATATCTTCCACGGAGTACACGCAAACCTATTCTAAAACAAACAATAAACACCAAAATAAAAACTAACTACTTAATTCCTTATAAGACTCAAAACCCTAATATTCGGGCTTATAAGATTGGCTCATTACAATATTAAACCCAAAATACTAAGCCCATGACCCAGATAACCCATTGGGCACTCCAATTAAACCTAACTTAAACAAAACTTAAACTATAGGTTCACTTAAGCCCAATCAACTAAACCAAACCCAAAACAACTGGCCCATCTTCTCTTCTTGGTGGAATTCTGCCTCAGAATTACTAAACCAAGTTAATTCTGTTCAACAAGCCATGCTGGTTGATGTAGTCACTAAGGGTTACTTTAGATCACAGCTTTTCTCTACTGTTCACCCCGCCCCCTCCCTTTTCTCTAGCTTCTTTATGGTGATGATTGTTAGCAGCCTATTACATTGTCCATGCTTTAGGGCACAATAAGTGTCTGGAAGAAACCTATCACAGAAACATCTTGTGATTTTCAAATCCTGGCAAAACATTTGGTTGAAGGCTTCTTTCAATTGGATGGCAAGAAGTACTAAGGTTTGACGGCATAAATGAATGTTGAAATTTTTACTGGCAGAGACCAATTTGGAGCTGTCAAAATTTGCATTTATAATGTTTTCTGCAGCCACTGCAAAGTCAAGAATTAATATGTGCGTAACACTGTTTTGTATTTCTAATGAATAGAGAGCTCTTCAAAAGATAGTGATTGAAGAAATATTTGTAGTTACTTGAATCTAGTTAACCAGAAGTAATAATATATAGTAGCTAATGCCCTTAAGCTCATCAGTTGCATAATCTTTCTGGTGGCCGGCTCTATGAAATACACCAAATAATATCATGGTTTTCAAAGATTAAAAGGGTTATTGGGTTATGAATTATGATATCATGGTCACTTCTGTATGAAGAGTTTTTCTTGAGATTACCAGCTATATATCTGTCCCTCATGCTGTCATGCATATGTATCCATTGTTTCAAAAATTGGAATTATATTGGTCGATTTGGATGGAATCGGCCGTGGCTAATCCAGCCGATTCTGGTCTATTCTAATCAGATTCCGGCCTATTCTCGCATCAGAATCGACACTAATGGATTCAATCTCCTTTTTCAGTTTTCATAACCCTGGAAACTGTTGTCCTTCTCTTGGTTTTCAATATTGGTATTCAAGGTCAGAAGTGGTGGGTAGGGATGTTAGGATGTAAATGGATAGTGGGATACTGGATTCAGTCCTTCACTTTCTCATCTCTTGAATTTTTTTGTCTTTTCCAGTTTTCCACTGCTCAGCATAGATGTGAGACCACAGCACCGCCGCTCTCTCCAGACTCACGACTCCACCATATAGTCTCCACTTGAGATGTATATGGATAGTCAAAAATCCGATCAATTTGTGTTCATGTTCATATGGAAGAATTTGTATTCAAAAACCGGTTTCCAGAAATTATCCGAATTCGTTTGAGAGCCATGAGTATTTGAATAGTATTCTATTCGATTTGAATTTGATCCGGTGTTGGGCACAGTTCTATAAATTTGTAATAGACATCGTTCTTTTGGGTATTAGAATAAAACTAGATACATTGAATATATTAAATGCCCAACCTAATTTTAGGTAATCTGGTAATCTTCCCAAAAGAAAACAAACCATTACGAACTGAAAAGGACATTAGCAGAGGCTCTGGGAATTTTTATCCTATGCTGTAACTGCACGGTGCGGTACTGCATCTTGCGGTAGCTGCAAGGCCATGTTCACCATGTGGGACCCGTTGTGCCACATGGCCTCTGTAACGTCGGACGATGCAATACAGCACTGTACTGTAACAGGAGAGGATAACGATTCGAGGTTCTGGAGGTGATTAGAGGTTGTGGGCCACCAAAGGAACTTCATGGTTCATGCCTAAGCTACAATTCCAGTCTCTTTTTCCTTAATTATTAAAACAAAGGAGAAATAGTTAAGAATTGAAATCTATTTGTTGACTCATGAGAGATAAAAGGACCATTTTACTATTGCATCTCAATGTCTCTATTCACCTTTCTTTCTGCAAAGGAAAGAAGAAATTTGTAAATTGAGGCTGAAGGAGTGTCTCCTCTCATCAATTGCTGGTGGAGGAAATGGGGAAGATTTATTGCTTAGAGTCTGGTGATGACAATTTGGTTCTCAAAGGAATTTTCTTGCTGGTTGTTATTACTCTCACACTCATGGTCATCTGTATCCCACCACCACGCCAACGCTGGGCTGTCATTGCAGTACACCACTTGCCATGAGAGGAATGAGAATTCTTCAGCTCAAGTGCTTTGTGGTTGGAATTTTCATGGATCAATAAAAAGATTTGTGCCAACATGATCCATGGAAGATGAACAGTTCATCAATAAAAAAGTTCTCTTTTTCCCCCTAAAAATGCAATTAGGCAAGGGAATTTTTATCCGCTGCTGTAATTGGAGCGCTGCTCTGTGCATCGTGCAGCGCAGCAGCGGGCCCCACTATGCATACATGGCCATTGCTACGCCGCGTGATGCGCACAACAGCGCTCCAGTTACAGCAACGAATAAAGGTCCGTTGGATAAAATAAAATAGTCCAAGAATGCAAACCTTAGAGCGGCTACTTGTTGGATAAATTTTTTTTTATTCCTATTTTACAGGGGTCAAATTCGAATCAGCATCGGGTGTGACTGGTGACTGATCCCAATTGAATATTCTGAAACAATTAATTCTAGGGTTTTTGGGACCGATTCTGACCGATTCCAAACCAGGAGACTCTCAATTCCAAATTTAAAATCCTTGGATGCCAAGGAACTGCGTCACAGTCGTTGCTGTGAGGTTCACAAAACCCTTCTTGACTTCTTCCATCTAATGATGTGTAGAAACAGTTGAAGTGTGACAACCATTAAGAAACCATTAAAAAAAAGAACTGAAACGGACGTTTGATCTGGTTGTGATTAGTTAAGAAGTCTATTCATTGAACCTTGAGAGATAGATAGATAGGACCATTTTACTGTTCCATCTAATGTCTCTCTTTGTGTTCCATTGCAATGCTTTCTGCAAAGGAGAGAAGAAATTTAGAGACACAGGCTGAAAGAGAAGAGGAACCCAGACATGGAGATGGAGGAGTTTTGCTTGTCAGACGGTTTTGGTTTTGGTGGTGATGGAAGTGTTGATACAAATTTTGATTTTGGAGGATTTCTCTTGCTGGTTGTTTTCATTCTCGAGCTCTTGGGAGTCTGTATGCCACCACCACGGCAATGACGGGAGGGGGGGGGGGCTGTCATCGCAGTACACCACTTGCCATGAGAAGAATGCGAATTTATCTGCTTTGCTTGGTCCTCTTTCCTTTTATCTTTTTCCTCTTATTCACTGCTTCAAGGAAGAAACTAATGAGTTTCTTCCACTTTGTTGAAAGTTTCTGATGACAATAAAATGACAAAAATTGTACATAAAGGTTAAGACACTACTTTCCAACCAAAACTTGAATTTTGTTTTGTGTTTATAGAAAAAAAAGCATATATGGTCAGCAATTTCACTTGACAGTAATGGAATTTATCATTTGGTAAGGAGATTTCTTGAAGCTATTTAAATTCTTTCCATTAGATGCAGCAGGGAAAGACATCAAGTGAGTGGAATCATGATGGATTCAACTCAGTTGGAAACTTGGTTACAATCTGATCACACCAAGGATTGTCAATGAACAATGTTACCTTATTAACAGACATTCAGATACTCTTTAAATCTTTTTGTTCTGTAAGAATTAAGAGAATTAATAGAAGCAAGTAACTCTAGTTCATAGTATAGCTACTTTAGTTAGGTCATTAAATTACCTAGTAGAAAGGTAGAGAATGCTAATAATATTTGTATTCCTTAGTTTTCCTTACAGATTTTCCTCTCATCAAAAAGGAAAAAGATATCAGAGATCCCAATTCCCCATCTTCAGAGGTTCGACCTTCACAATGTGTCCTAGTGTTGTGTGATCGGCGAATTCTTTGAAGGAAATTTTTATATGACTGTTATACAACCAACAATGATGTATGCAGCTTCTCATCAGCAGCTTGTAAGCAACTTCTCAGCAGCTTGTCAACAGCAACTTGTAAGCAGCTTTTCAGCAGCAGCTTGTAAGCAACTTCTCATCAGCAAGTATCTACTACTATTTTGGTTAAGCCCTCACTATATAGAGGCTTTATTGTAAGTTAAAGAATAGAATGAATGAAACAAAGAAAGCTTGCTTTTGCAAACTATTGTCCTGAGAAAGGCAGAGTTGAGGGTGAGAGGCCCACGGCTGAGACAACCTTCTATCCTCCCATCTTCTCTTCTATCTTCTGTTTGTTTTGCTAATTTGTTCCCTTAATCTGAAGTTTAATGATTGAGATCAAGATCCTTCTTGGGGTTAGATCATTCGTGATTTAACCTTACATTACATCTATTACACAATTGAATGTATCCCTAGATGGTGGAGATATGCTTGTAAGTTGTAACTGGGTGTGGCACAAATTCGTAGCAGAAGTGCATTAAAAAAGAATCAGCATAGACATGCTGGACAAGTGTGTGTCCATCAAACCCGGTTCGGCCCGGTTCAACCCGGTTCACCTTTGTATTGAACATTTATACATTTTAGTTTAATATTGTCACATGCGATATAAACTTTTTGAGCATTATGTGTCTGTAAGTTATACTTAAAATGGTAGTCACAACTAGGGTTTGGGCTGGGCACCCTTATCATATGGTCGTCGCATTGGGTATGCCTAGACATGTGATGTCAGGGTATGAATGCGAGTGCTCACATGTTTGATGTGTGCATTGGCGAAGAATCTACTTTGTCGATTCCCTCATGTATTACTGTCAGATGTAGGAAGGGATAGACATGTGTCACCGACACCCTGTACCTGAGGGAACCCTGTCACTGCAAAGTGTGATCGCATTCTTTGGTTCATCAATGACTGAGACTCAAGCGAGTCATAGCGGATGTTTTGGGAATGCGTGAACACTTTGTGAGTGAAGGAGTTATCCAACACGGTCACCACTGCCCGATTGGGGAACACCAAGATAGAGACTGTCTGTGTATGGTCGGATCAGAATCTAGATCCAGTACCGTTTTGGAAATGGTTTTGCAAAATTTATTTTACATAAAATGATACATTATTTATAGTTATTTCAAATAAAATGTTTTATCGAGTTTTGCAGGACCCGATCGGATGCATAGATGCTCTTATATGGACATGTACTATGGATTGGGGTTTGGCAGTACATGTGTACATGCCCTAGATTCCATAATGATGGTGTTGATTAGTGGGGGGGTTGTATATGATAAATTGTTATCATATAGGGAGTTATTTGGAATTTGCTAATTTAATTGGCTCTTTATTTAATTAATGGATTTGGTGCTAATTGTAATTATCCATTAATAATTAAATAAAAAATATAATTAATACTTTCCCTATTAGATTCTGCTTCTTCACCTGTGTAGCACTTTGAGTTTAAACAGAACTGCCAGACTGAGAGAGAGAGAGTCAGACTCTCACTAGGGCTCTATTAAATCTATCTAGGATTTAATTAAACCCTATTATTATAAATAGGGGACCAAAAAACGTAGAAGAGGGAGCTCTCCACGTTTTTGGAGCAGACGCTCTCTCTCCTACGTTTTTGGTTTCTCTCTCTCCCTCTTGTGATCTCTCTTCTTCTTCTTGCTTCTCTCACCTGTGTTTGAGAGTTAGGGTTTGTGAAACCCTAGATCTGTGCTGAGGAGTTTGAGGGCATCTGGGACTGGTGTGTAGAACCTTGGTAGCACCATTGGAGGTTCAGATCTGTTTGCTTGGAGCGCTCGCTGGAGGAAGAACCACTGCCTATTGGAGAAGCAACACTTGAGGCTCACCAGGTTAACAGTTCTTCATTAATTCCTTTAGTTTATTGATTATTAATATTTATGGGATGCGAAAGAAACTCGAATCGATCTTTTCCGTTGTGCATTCGAGTTAGGGATGGATCCCCCTTACCATGTGATGGACTAGGGATGAGTTTCTTCGTCCCTATTGTGATAATAAATTTTATGGGACACATGAGGGAAGGAGAAACCCTAACAGGGATGCGTCAGGGTTCCCATGGGGGACCATGGGAAGCCCTAAAAATTAAAATGGGGCACCCATGGGACACCATGGGCTAACCCAGGGCATGCAAAACCCTAAGAATAAATATCTTGGTCTCCCTAGGAAACCATGGTTTGACCCTGGACCGTTGTTTGGCCAACAGTGTGGTATCAGAGACACTTTTCCCACCCATGAATATTGAATAATTAATGGTTAATATGAATATCATGAGTGGGATGCAAGTTGCACATGGGTGGTTAAAATTATGGTTGTTGTAACAACCTTCCCATGTGCACATGGTTAGTTACAAGGTTGTTAGTGTAACAACATACCCATCTGATGATGGATTTGGTTTGCTTGTTATTTCCAATTATTGTAACATGTATCCATGCATGATGTAATCAAATTTTTATTTAAAATTTTTTTTTATCATAGTGATATGGGGGGGGGGGGGGGCGCATGTTGCCATGCACATGCGCACACCCTCCCCCTTTTCCTGCCTATGTGCGCAAGCTAGGGCTGCTGCCTGTGGGCAGCAAGCCTGCGGGCTGCAGCCTATAGGCTGCTATCCATGGGCAGTAGCCTATGGGCAGCAGGCCTACGGGCTCAGCCATGGGCTGCTGCCCATGGGCCTTGGGCTTGCGGGCTGCGCAGGGAGTGCTTGCAGCCTGCGCAAGTGGGCTGCATGCACCCCCTTGTTTTCCCTCCAGTTTAACAATAAATAAATAACAGATTTTTCAAAACATAATTTTATTATTTTGTTTTGTTTTTTGGAGGATAATGATGGGTGAAGAGATTCCATCTTTACCCACTTGCAATTAAAATGCGATTTTAATTTTATGGGCTTGGATACATGTTATCACATGCAATGTGGTGGTTCAATAATTGAAGGAATCCATGTTTTAATTTTTGGTTTACTTGCTTTAATGCCCATGCATGAAATTATATTATGATGTGATTATGGGAATGGCATTCTGATGAGTACATTTATGTGTGAAATCTTAAGGCATAAAGCATACATTTTACCACATTGGACAGAGTTACTCGGTGCTTTCTTGTGCTTTTCAGGTTTTAGGTGAATTCTTGTGAAAATGGAGGAGATGATGCTAAGAAAATATTTTTAAGTTATTTAGAGGTGTTAATGGCATGGATGCGTAGCCCATCGAGTCAGCTTCTTAACGGTTCAAACGGCACTTGATTCTGAGTTGAAACTAAGAAATTACGGCCGTTTCTGTAACGACGCGCGAAAATGGTCTGTAGGGATTTATTTGTAATTATTGACAATCGGCCGGGGACAAAGTGAAGCGGAAGTTCGGATTCTAGTGGCCTTAACGCAATAACCAGAATTTATATTTCCTGTACCCGAAAGATTCTGTTTGGAGGGCTCTGGACAGTCCAACTTCAACTTGAGATATCTTGGGCTCCCGAACTCTAAATTGGACGAAATTTGGGTCTATTTTGGGTGATTTTTCGCAAGGAACACAATGGTGAGACCTATATAAACACACCATACTCCACGTTTCCTGAAGGATAGAATGGGTATTTTATTTATTCTTGAAGGAATCCTAGTCATCACCCTTACTCTCTCTCTCCTCCAACTTCTCAAGGGCACTTCTGAAATTCTACTTGAGATAGATTTATTTTGAAAGATATTCTCTCACCTATGGAAAGTTGAAAAGTCAAAGCATCTTTGATTTTATTGCTTGGAGAAGATATTTACAAAGAAAAGGAAGCACTTGTTATAATTGGAAGTTTACTTTTCTAGAAATAGAAGTTCTATGTAAACAATTTTCTCTTCTTCTTCTTTCTATTTTTTTCTTTTTTTCTTAGGATTCAAGGCATTGTAAAAGAGGAAGCAGAAGAAAATATTCTCTTTTCTTAGGAAATATTTCTCCTACACTTCCCTCTTCTCTCTTCTCTTCTCTTCCCCCTATAAATACCCCTTGCTCTTTGGGTTGTAAGAAGTTAGTTTTTAGTTCAGTTTTTAGTTAGTTTCTAGTTCAATTTTAATTCAGTTTTTTAGCGTAATTTTTATTTCATTCACTTAGTGAAATTTTCTCTTCTTTTCCTATTTTTGGCTTAAGTTCTTAGTTTTGATTTCATAAGTCTAGTTTAATGGTTGTAATAGTTTTAGTTTAAAGCTTCCTAGTCTAAGTTCTTATGTTGATGACAAGACATGGAGATTTAGAAGAGGAAGCCATGGTGAGTTTATTCAAGTATTCAAGCACATCAAGGTATCTCATTCTCTAAACCCTTAATCTCATTCTCGCTTTCCTCTATCTCTCTCTATCTTCTTCTTCTTCTCCCTCTATTTCTTTTATTTTTTTTATATGGTTGTGGTATGTGGATGCACTTTTATTCCCTTATTTCTTTTTATGATTATGAAGTGTGGCTGCGTTTTTGTTATTCCTTTCAATTCGCTTTAGTTTGATAGGTTAGATGCTCATATGTTAGGACGTCAATTTAATCCATTAATTTTGTTAGATGCTTATGAGTTAGGATGCATTAATTTTCATTAGTTTAATTAGTTTAATTTAACACTTTAATTTGGTTCACTTTGCATTACTTTTAAGTTAATTAAATAGAGTGGCGTATATCTCCTCGTGTTCGACCCGTAGCTATGATTGACCCGTACGCTTGCGGTATTATTTTAACTCAAACACATTCTAATAAATGGATGGATTGTTTATGTATGTGATATATGGGGTTATGGGTGGATGTGATGTTTCTCTCTCTTTCTCTTTCTTCCCCTATCTTTTTTATAAACAAATATACTCCACCCCATGGGCAGTCCAAATGGTGGATTGGTTTCTCCATGCGGGGTTTCTTTATTATTATGGAAAGGAAAGTGTATAGAATTTTTTTCTAGATTTCCATTGTAATTTTAGAGGAGTTAGAACTCCCAGGGCATGTTGATGGTGATCCACATGTGGTGCTCAAAGCTTATGGAGATGCAAGTCACCTACTTTGAAGACGTAATCGGGCGGAGGAGATGATCGAGGCATGGCATCCATGGCATGATAAATGCACTCAAAGTTATTAGTTTTATTTTTATTGGGAGGGTTCTTTAATTGCTTCTGATAAAAATGCCGCCATCCCATAATCACTTTTAATTAATGTTGATTAATTATGTTGTTTAAATCTATCCATGTATGTGAGAGTTAATTAATCCCTCTTTATTCACAATACATGTATGATATGGACTAGTCTTAATCGGTAGACATGTCCATGGCCTCCTATTGAAGATAAATGTAGAAAGTGTGTGACATGACCCCGCATAAGCCAACAGGACATTGCCAGGACCTCTGTCACACATTTATCTATATTTACTTCTATCTAGATACGTTAGGGTATGGATAGTGAGAGGACACTGCGACAGTGGGCCATCTTTCATGATTCCATGATTCTAACTAATGTAATAGGTAAGTACATGACTTGGGTATATGTCAGTCGACAGGATTTGGACATGACACCCAGGTGGCCAAAAATATTGGAAGCCCATGAGGCGGACAGCTTAGTCCATACTACCATGGTGTGTATAATGACTCCTGACAGGATAAGTTATGCATGCAAAGGTTGTAGGTATCCAATTCATCTTTTGGGTTATGAGGAAAACCCAAATCATGAAAGACCATTGATGTATGTGTGCTCAATTTATTATTTTCAATGGTCATTAATTAGTATGTGGTTATTTACTTGTGCATGTGTAGATTAATATACGATGGCTGCCGTTAATTCCAATCTGTTAACACTCATTAACGAATACAAACTTAATGGTACAAACTATGTCGATTGGTATCGGAGCATTAAGTTGCTCCTGACTGCTGAAGGACTGTACACAGTTTTAGATGAACAAGTTCCTCCTCAACCCGACCTGAATGATTTTGAGGCAAATGAAGAGATGCAAGAGTTCCTCATGAGGGATTCCAAGGCATCACTCTATATCCTAGGATCATTGGAAAAGTCAGTTGTAGACTCAGTCAAGGATATACGCACTGCTGGGGGTAAAATGGATAAGCTTGCTGAATTTTTCAACAGGCAGTTGACACACGCACATTCTGATGCAGTGAGTCAAATCCATAACTCCAAGATGTCCCAGGGGACTCCAGTGCTGGATCATGTAATGAAAATGATCAATCTATTTGAAAAACTGGAATCCATGGGGACTAATTTTAGCCTGCGATACAAGACTGATGTGATCTTAGCGTCACTCACTTCTGCCTACGCACCTTTTAGGATGTCCTACAAGATGTCCGAGAAGGAGATGGAGCTCACCGAGCTTGCTAATGCGTTGGTAGAGGCTGAAGCGTCCTTGAAAAAGAACAAGGCTGAGGTCAATGCAACTGAGGCAAAGCCTTCTTCAAATGGGAAGAAGAAGAAAAAGGGAAGTAAGGACAAGACCTTGAAAGCCAAGGATGGAAAGTCTGGCAATAAAGGCATAGGCAAGTGCTTCTATTGCAAGAAGGAGGGTCACTGGAAAAGAAACTGTCGTGCTTACCTGGAAACTTTGAAAGACAAGAAGCTGGATGAAACAGAGGCTGCTAAAGAAGCTACATGTGATGTTCACGTTCTTTATGAGTCTAATTTGTCTTTTGAACCGACCAATTCTTGGTTGGTGGATAGTGGATCCACTGTTCACATTTGCAATGATTTGCAAGGGTTCAAGGAGACAAGGAACCTGGTAAGAAATGAAGTGCGTCTTCGGATGGGCACTAGAGCTAAGACCATGGTGTTGGCTGTGGGAACTTTTATTTTAAATTTTAGTTCTGCTAGTTTAGTTGTAAAGGATTGCTATTATGTACCCTCTTTCAAGAGGAAGATAATTTCAGTTTCAAAACTTGTTTTGGACGGATATAGTTTTTCCTTTAATTCTAAATTGATTATTCGTTTTAATAATTCCTTTGTGGCATCTGGATATATGCAAAGTGGTTTGTATTTTCTAGATTGCCCTATTAGAACGAATGTTGTTTCAAATGTTGATTTGAAACGGAAAGCAGCTCTAGTGAACTCAACATATCTGTGGCATCTAAGATTGGGTCACATTAACGTGGACCGAATCAGTAGATTGGTGAGGGATGGGCCCTTAGAGAGTCTGAGGGTGGAACCATTCCCCACCTGTGAGTCATGCCTTCAAGGTAAAATGACCAAGAAACCCTTTAGCAATAAAGGTGCTAGAGCCACAGATCTGTTGGAGTTGATACACACTGACGTGTGTGGACCCATAAACATACAAGCAAGATATGGGTATGAGTACTTTATCACGTTCACTGATGATTATTCTAGATATGGTTACATATACTTGATGCGTAGGAAATCGGAAGCCTTTGATAAATTCAAAGAATTCCAAGCCGAGGTCGAAAGACAGCTCGGTAAACGCATCAAGTCCTTACGATCAGATCGTGGAGGGGAGTATCTATCAGATGAGTTTAAAGAACATCTCATATCCCAAGGGATAGTTAGTCAGCTAACTAATCCAAGCACACCACAACAAAATGGTGTATCCGAACGACGCAATCGGACCCTATTGGATATGATCAGGACGATGCTCACTTATAGTGAGCTGCCTCTTTCTTTCTGGGGGTACGCTTTAGAGACGACGATATATATCTTGAATAGGGTTCCATCTAAGTCTGTAGCCAAGACACCCTTTGAGTTGTGGAAGGGGCGAAAGCCCAGTATTCAACACCTTAGGGTATGGGGTTGCATAGCACATGTACGAAAGCAACAGATAGACAAGTTGGAATCTGGACTTCGAGATGCTATTTCTTAGGCTACCCCAAAGGCACGATAGGCTATTATTTCTATGACCCAGTTGAACAAAAGGTCATTGTAAGTAAACATGTCACATTTTTTGAGGAAGAAATGATGACCCAGAGGTCTGAACCAGTAGTCATAAAAGAGCTATCAGATGGCTCAGAAACGTCACTTCCAAAAGTGAGACCAACTGACATACCCATTAAAATACCAACACCTGAGGAACCTTGACGCAGTGGGAGGACTATTAGACCACCCACCAGGCTAACTCTTCTAACCGAAGAGGAAACAGTGGAAGAGTTTCACATGGTATCGGTTGAATCGGATGATGATCCGATGACATACTCTGAGGCTCTAAAGGATATTGATGCCACTAGGTGGCTGGAAGCAATGCGCTCTGAAATCGATTCGATGCATTCCAACAAGATCTGGACTCTAGTCGATCCACCACTTGCCGTCAAGCCGATTGGATGTAAATGGATCTTCAAGAGGAAGAAGGGCGCAGATAAAAAGGTCGAAAGATTCAAAGCAAGACTAGTAGCAAAGGGCTATACCCAGAAAGAGGGTATAGACTATGAGGAAACCTTTTCACCAGTAGCGATGATGAAATCCATCAGGATTTTATTGGCTATCGCAGCACACTTTGATTATGAGATCTGGCAGATGGATGTGCAGACTGCATTTCTAAATGGGTTCCTTCAAGAGGAAATCTATATGGAACAGCCAGAGGGGTTCTCTTCCTTGGAGGAAGAAAGAAAGGTGTGCAAATTGCAGAGGTCCATTTATGGGCTGAAGCAGGCTTCCAGGACCTGGAACATCAGGTTTGATCAATCAATCAAATCGTTTGGTTTTGATCAAAACATGGATGAACCATGCGTTTACAAGAAGATCAGTGGGAGGGCAGTATGTTTTCTTGTTTTATACGTAGATGACATATTGCTGATTGGTAACGATGTAGGATTCCTTTCATCAGTAAAACAGTGGTTATCCACAACATTTTCAATGAAAGACCTTGGTGAAGCTAGCTATATCCTTGGGATCAAACTCGTAAGAGATCGCCAGAAAAGGATGCTAGGCTTGTCACAGGCGACCTATATAGACAAAGTCCTGGCCAGATTTAGTATGGAGAACTCCAAGAGGAGAAGTGTTCCCTTCAGACATGGAGTTAGTCTTTCCAGATCTCAATGTCCTCAGTCTCAGACAGACATTGAAGAGATGAAGAGGATTCTCTATGACTCAGTAGTAGGGAGTCTTATATACGCTATGTTGTGTACGAGGCCAGACATTTGCTATGCAGTAGGTATGGTAAGTCGGTATCAATCTAACCCTGGACGCGAGCATTGGAGTGCTGTCAAGAATATCCTCAAGTACCTGAGAAGGACTAAGGAATATTTCTTGGTTTTTGGATCTGATCAGTTGTCAGTATTGGGATACACAGATTTGGATTTCCAAACTGATAAGGATGACAGAAAATCCACGTCTGGGATGGTATATCTAATGGGTGGAGGTGCCATTGTGTGGCAGAGTACGAAACAAAAGTCTACAGCTGATTCTACTACCGAAGCAGAATACCTTGCAGTTTGTGATGCAGCAAAAGAAGGTGTTTGGCTGAGGAAATTCCTATAAGATTTGGAGGTAGTCCCTGATCTTGTTAAGGGCCCTATTCTCCTGTTATGTGACAACAGAGGGGCCATTACACAAGCTAAGGAGCCTAGGGCTCATCAGAGGAATAAGCACGTGCAGCAGAAGTATCACCTCATCAGAGAGATTATCCAGCAGGGTGACGTGAGTATCTCCAAAGTGGACACAACTGAAAATGTGTCTGATGCCATGACAAAAGGTTTGTCACCATGAGTGTTTGAGAAACACATGGAGGGCATGGGTTTAAAATGTATGGGGAATTGGCATTGATGTACAAGTGGGAGATTATTGGACAAGTGTGTGTCCATCAAACCCGGTTTGGTCTGGTTCAACCCGGTTCACCTTTGTATTGAACGTTTATACATTTTAGTTTAATATTGTCACATGCGATATAAACTTTTTGAGCATTATATGTCCGTAAGTTATACTTAAAATGGTAGTCATGACTAGGTTTTGGGCTGGGCACCCTTATCATATGGTCGTCGCATTGGGTATGCCTAGACATGTGATGTCAGGGTACGAATGCGAGTGCTCACATGTTTGATGTGTGCATTGGTGAAGAATCTACTTTATCGATTCCCTCATGTATTACTGCCAGATGTAGGAAGGGATAGACATGTGTCACCGATACCCTGTACCTGAGGGAACCCTGTTACTACAAAGTGTGATCACATTCTTTGGTTCATCAATAACTGAGACTCAAGCGAGTCAAAGCCGGTGTTTTGGGAATGCGTGAACACTTTGTGAGTGAAGGAGTTATCTAACACGGTCACCACTGCCCGATTGGGGAACACCAAGATAGAGACTGTCTGTGCATGGTCGGATCAGAATCTGGATCCAGTACCATTTTGGAAATGGTTTTGCAAAATTTATTTTACATAAAATGATACATTATTTATAGTTATTTCAAATAAAGTGTTTTATCGAGTTTTGCGGGACCCGATCGGATGCATAGACGCTCTTATATGGACATGTACTATGGATTGGGGTTTGGCAGTACATGTGCACATGCCCTAGATTCCATAATGATGGTGTTGATTAGTGGGGGGTTGTATATGATAAATTGTTATCATATAAGGAGTTATTTGGAATTTGCTAATTTAATTGGCTCTTTATTTAATTAATGGATTTGGTGCTAATTGTAATTATCCATTAATAATTAAATAAAGAATCTAATTAATACTTTCCCTATTAGATTCTGCTTCTTCACCTGTGTAGCACTTTGAGTTTAAACAGAACTGCCAGACTGAGAGAGAGAGAGTCAGACTCTCACTAGGGCTCTATTAAATCTATCTAGGATTTAATTAAATCCTATTATTATAAATAGGGGACCAAAAAACGCAGAAGAGGGAGCTCTCCACGTTTTTGGAGCAGACACTCTCTCTCCTATGTTTTTGGTTTCTCTCTCTCCCTCTTGTGATCTCTCTTCTTCTTCTTGCTTCTCTCGCCTGTGTTTGAGAGTTAGGGTTTGTGAAACCCTAGATCTGTGCCGAGGAGTTTGAGGGCATCTAGGACTGGCGTGTAGAACCTTGGTAGCACCATTGGAGGTTCAGATCTGTTTGCTTGGAGTGCTCGCTGGAGGAAGAACCACTGTCTATTGGAGGAGCAACACTTGAGGCTCACCAGGTTAGCAGTTCTTCATTAATTCCTTCAGTTTATTAATTATTAATATTTATGGGATGCGAAAGAAACTTGAATCGACCTTTTTCGCTGCGCATTCGAGTTAGGGATGGATCCCCCTTGCCATGTGATGGACTAGGGATGAGTTTCTTCGTCCCTACTGTGATAATAAATTTTATGGGACACATGAGGGAAGGAGAAACCCTAACAGGGATGCGCCAGGGTTCCCATGGGCAACCATTGGAAGCCCTAAAAATTAAAATGGGACACCCATGGGACACCATGGGCTAACCCAGGGCATGCAAAACCCTAAGAAAAAATATCTTAGTCTCCCTAGGGAACCATGGTTTGATCCTTGGACTGTTGTTTGGCCAACAAGACATACACTTCGATACAGGAAGAGGTAGACCATGGTCAGCACAAATCCTGTCCATACCAGACATCACTAGCATAATCTGCAGTCCAGGATGGGGGAGCACAGAAAACAACATAAGGAAACTGGTGAGTTGGTTTCACCTCCCTCAAGATTGGATTGATCCCAATTTTAATCAATTCGTCATGGTGATCTTTCGTCTTTATCTCTCCAAAAATTTGGCATCCTAGGTGTTCCTGTCCAAACAATAACATAGGCTTCATGAGATTCAACAATTCAGATTGGAGCAGTAAATCAATTTGTAACCAAAATCAAGTCCAAATAAAACGTTTAATCTGAGTTTTAAATCCTACTTCATGACTGGAATACCAAGAATGACTCCCAGTCGTGCAATTGTTAATACCCACATCAACAATTGGGATAGAGAGACAAGAGGCATTAATTAGTTGTTAGACAATATTTCAAAAGGGGAGGAATCTACACGCTGCCCATGTGTATTGACATCTCCCACACCAAGCCATGGGTGTACGGGAGGGAGTGCCTCATGATTCGTATACAGCCCACATGGTCAGAGAGAAGAGATTGTGAGAGAGTGTTAAGGAGGAGAGAGAGAGAGTCTAAAGAGGGCGGGTACTAACAGGAGTGGTGTTACGTGGTTCTAATATATATAAACCAGTACCAACAAATGGGATCGATTACAGAGTAGGAAATTCCAGAATCAAGAGAAATTAATTATATCAAATCAACAAGTCAGATCAACAGATTCTCCTTGATGAGTGCTTCTCTGTATGCTTAGAACTGTTGCTAAAAATATCAGCCAGATCCAAGGGCTGAATCCGATTATAGAGACAAGTATTTGTAGAACTAGGGAAACTCAAAATCAGCCAAACAACAAGTCGATTGAATGATCAGATTTCAGATTCAATAAACCCAACAGTAAGTCAATCTATACCATTGATTATAGAGTTAATAGATCAGCAAATCTCAGTTCTTGAATAGTGCCTCCAAAGAGCAATATCAAACATAGTTGTCAAGGCGGTGGAGGGGTGCCTAAGCGCTTAGGTGACAAGGCGCCCGCCCAAGTCATAAAAAATCAACATTAAGCCATATCAAGTCATAAAAAATCAACATTAAGTAACATCAAGTCATCAAAAATCAATATTAAGTCATATTAAGTCATAAAAAATCAACATATAACTAGAAGACATCAGAACTAAAGAAGCAAGCTATTGAAATTTTTAAACAATCAAAATATACAGTTAGTTTATACTGTTCTTGGAATTGGTCATTCTTATGGTATACCTAGTCTCACATTTGGTTTATACTGTTCTTATAAAATATGATCTTATCTGTAAGTAATTAAACTGCTACCGATTTAGAGAAATGTTCTTGTTCTCTAAGAAGTTTGGTCGATCAAATGATTTTATTTTTACATGAGACTTTTTGTATTAGGTAGAGCACAAAACCAGCTTTCCAACAAATCCAAAATTACCTAAATTTGATTTATATTGATAGAGTTTTGTTCCGGTCAAACTTTATTTGATGTGCGGGAATGTTAAAATCGCTCTGAATAAAACTATTTTTTTTAGATATCAAAACAAATGAATATTTTACTGCTCTTTTTGGTTTTTAGCATATTTTATCATATTAAGATTTATGGAATTTTTTGATTTGCGAAAAACCCCAGCATTAGAAAGTTGAAAATTTCACTGACCGCCGAAAATTCAGTTTTTGTTCATGACCTAGGGGGTTGACTTTTTATCCTTTGGAATTTGAATTTTTAACTATTTTTGTTGGATTCAAATAGGGGTATTTGTTTATTTATAAGTAAATTATTACTTAAATGATATTTGGCATAAATAAGGGCCAAGACGGTCAATACCATTAAGGCAACAACCGCCTAGATCCCAAAAAATCTGCCTGGACGCCTAGGCGACGCCCTGACAACTATGGTATCAAATCCCACGTAGAATAAGATCACAACTGTCATTCAATAAAATCCGAACTTGATATTAGGATGGTGTTTAGAGTTCTGACAATAAGAGTTTTCTGAAATCAGAATGTAAATCAGACTCTTGTTTCCTTGATTTCCAGCAAACCTGATGTAACTAGGATTGCTCTACCTCAGGAACAGAAAATTGAATCTCAACTATAGACTAGAATAGAAACAGATTTGATATTCTTTAAGAATAGGTCAAAGAGATAAGAGAATAACCCCTCAGATTCTCACTGCAAGGAGTTGATTGGATTCACCCCCAATCGAGACCTTGATTCACCAGAGCCAGCAACATAACTGCTTTTGAAAACAGAAAACGTGGGAAATAGAAGAACCCCCTTTATTTATTTATAAGTTATAATAGCAAATAAATAAGAGTTTAAAATGGACTAGGAAACCCCCTAGTCGTCCCCCCTTACAATTTGTCCCCTTCCTTTTAAAAGTCTAAAATAATGTGGACCCAACTTAAAGCCTACAACCACTCAGCCTTATCCCAATTAAATGGGGTCGGCTACATGGATCCTAGCCCTCCAATCAACTCTATTTGATGGCATACTTGATACAAGGCCTAAGCTATACATGCTTTTCCTCACCACTTATATTGATGTCATTTTAGGTCTGCCCCTAGCTCTTTTAGTTCCTTCAATCTGAATCAAATCACTCCTCCATACTGGGGCATCCAAAGGCCCCCGTTGAACATGGCCATACCACCTCAAACAATTTTCTCGTAGCTTATCATGTATCGGAGCTACTACCAAATCAGCTCTAATATAATCATTCCTAACTTTATCCTTCCTAGTTTTGCCACTCATCCATCTCAACATCCTCATCTACGCTACACTAAGTTTATCTATATGATGCTTCCTAGCTGTGCAACATTCCGCACCATAAATCATAGCCGGTCGTATGATTAAAAAAAGGGTGAACCTAGTACACGAGCTTCCCGCCACTGCGGGGTCTGGGGAGGGTCATAATGTATGCAGCCTTACCTATGGTTTATGGTACCACACGTTATCATTTCATCTCGGCCAATACATATCAGTATCCAAGGGTATCGATATGATAGAATGAGATACGTCAATTTTTTTGAAGAAAAATGGTATCTATCAATATCGCATTGTATCAGTTGATACGACGCGATATGATACAATACGCATTGATACTCTCGATACGATGGATTTAGGGGTTGGAAAAATTAAAGTATTGGTACATATCGCATCGTATCGGCCGATATGGTGCGATACATTACAATTCGCACATTAAAAGGCACATGTGACTTCAAAATCGTTATTCAAGAAACTAGAAAGCCCCAACAACACCTGGACGGATAAGTTTTCACCCAAAACTTCAATTTTGTGACATCTTCTTTCAAATTTCATGCTTGGGGGTTTGATTCCTTGCTGAAAAACAAATCAAATCAAAGAAACAAACTGCACTTTGGTTGAATCAAAGAAACAAACTGCAATATTGCTTATTTATATTGGTTTTTACTCCAACAATGTATTTCTATGTGTATTTTCACCATTTCTATGCATATCTGTAGCATGCAATACATATTTCCAATACGATACAATACGTCTCTTAAAATCACCTCACCGATACAATATGCGATATTGATACTTTAAACCTTGGCCTTACCCCTGATTTCGCAGAGAGATTGTTTCCATACTCGAACTCGTGACCACTTGGTCACAATGGAACAACCTTACTGTTGCACCAAGGCTCGACCTAAAATGACCTTAGGAGAAATGGTGCTTATTTTAGGTTGATCTCCACAACTCCAACCAGCAAGTTGTATGACTATCTTATAAAACTTTTCTTTAAAGTTTTAAAGGAATACGCCGATCACACAACACTCTAAATGCACTTCTCTACTTCCTCCATCCTTGATTCTTTGTGAAATATCCTCGATATCAACCTCTTTATTTATGATTGAGCCCAGATACCTAAATAATCACTTTGTAAAATCTCACTCTCATCAATTTTCACCACCTCATCACTCATCCTAATGTAACCAAAGTTACACACCATATACTCCATCTCCGTTCTACTTATCTTAAAAAATTTTGGTTCTGTTGGATTGTATGGGTCAGAATAACCGTGGGGGTATTTTGGATATTTTATATATTTATTTCTTGATTGTTTCATGTACAGCCATGTCGGCTATGACTAGGGACAATTCTATCCTTGTAATTTCTATTGCAAATTATAAATACATGACTTGGGGTCTGCCGTAGATTATCCAAATATTCACTACTAGTTTAATCCCTCTCTACATGGTATCAGAGTAGGTTTCAAACTAAGGTTCTCCACAGCCTTTTCTCGATCTCTTCTCCTTCTCTTCACTTCTCTTTTTTTCTTCTTCTTCTCCTTCTCTTCCCTTTGTTCTACATTCTCACCTAGGGCAGCACTGATGAGGTGATCACAAGATCCAGTTGCTGCCCTCCATCACCTCATTCCAATGAAAATCAGTTCTGCTCGATAGGAACCAGCTACCCTACCTGTCTGCGATATTTGGATCTTCAATTTTTTTGGATTGCTTCCATTATAACTACAAGGAACCAATTCCTCTCTTTGAAGTCCACGAACTGCAGCAGGATTATTTTTTTGGTTCAGTTCTTACCACAGTTTCTTGAAGACTTCCTCCAGGTCGATATTTTCAACATCATAGGGTTTTTACAATACCCTGACACCTATCGATCTTGGGGTTGCTGCTGTCTACTGGTTTTGATTTTTTGAAGGGTACTTCTCCAATTATAAAGGCACACTTGACTCCAATTAGAGCCTCTTTACTTCAGTTTTCTGCCCTACATCGATTTCAACAAATCAGGGTTTTTCTCAAAACCTTGACAATATCGATCTCAAGGTTCCACTTGGCTGCTGCTGATGATATTTGGAGGCATATCTTATCCCATTGAAAGGGGATTGTACTCCAATTTTCAGCCCTTAACTTGAAGGAATTCTTGGCTTTCTCACCCCACAGCCCTTCTCTGCGATTTGGGTTTCTTTGCTGCATTATGGGTGACTCTGAAGTTTCTACTGGCACTTCTACTACTGATGACCTTGGTAGGCATGACAACCGTGATCTCCTTCCTAACCCTATCATGCTGAATGGAAGCAATTATCTGATCTGGTCTCGTTTGACATACTTTGCTATTGCTAGTCGTGGGCTTACTGGCCATATTGATGGTTCTACTACTATGTCGACTACCCCTGGCCTTGCCTTGACCAGATGGGTCTCCAATAATGATTTATTGATGTCCTACTTGATTGGCTCAATGCAATCAGACCTTGCCAGTGGTTTTCTTCTCCTTGATACAACCCATCAGATCTGGTCTGCTTGCAAGGAGACATATGGACAGCTCGGCAATGATGCACAGGTGTATGGACTCCGAAAAAAGGCCAATATACTACTCAGGGGGAGTTAACTGTCTCCAAGTACTATGCTACCTTGCACAGCCTTTGGCAGCAATTAGATCACTTTTCTGATTATCACTCCACTACAACTGTTGATATCACTGCCTATAAGAAGCATTTGGACAAAACCAGGGTGTATGATTTTTTGGTTGGTTTGAACATGGAGTATGACCAGATTCGTGTTCAAGTGTTGGGCCATTACCCTTTTTCCACACTTGAACAATCCTATGCTTTGGTCTCCTCTGAAGAGAACAGTAGGGTTGCTACGCTCCACCCTCCTATGACTGACATATCATCCCTAAAGACTGCTGCCCAGGCTACACCTCCACCTGCCGGAAATATTTCTCTTGGTGATTCTACTACAGGGACTGTTACTTATGAGCATTGTCACAAGCCTTATCACACCAAAGAGAAATGCTAAAAGCTTCACAAGAAACCAGCTGACTTTAAGGCCAAAAGGGCTGCCAAAAAAAAGATAAAAAATAAGGTAAACCACTCTGAATCTATTACTGTAGCCCCGATTACTGACATTTATCTATCCCAAGATGATCTATAGGCATTCCTACGTGTGCTAAGGTCTTCCGCTGCTGCTCCCTCTACTACATCAGCTCCTGCCAACTCTTCTGCTCCTTCAGGTTGACACTTTGCCCGGTCAGGTATTCCATTTGGTGGTCACTATGCTTCTGTAGCATCTCATCCTTGGATCATAGATTTTGGAGCTACAGATCACGTGACCGGTTCCTCTAGCCTGTTCTACAGAGATTCTCCCACTTCTGGAAAAGACAAGGTCAAAGTAGCTGATGGTTCCCTTTCCTCCATCTCTAGAAAAGGAATCATCAACTGTACCTCCTCTCTTCCTTTGTCTTCTATTTTACATATTCCTAATTTTACTACTAACTTTCTTTTTTGTATTAGTAGTATTACACGGGATCTTAACTACAAAGTCACTTTTTTCCTTCACATTGTGTTTTTCAGGATCTACTAGGAAGACGATTGGATTGGATAAAGTGCACGATGGATTGTACCATTGTACCTGCTTGATGATGGTTGTCTTTCTACACCACCATTACCTTCTCCGCTACACCAGAACTCCTTGGTCTCTTCTGAACTTTACTAGTGGCACTCTAGATTAGGTCACCCCCCATTAGGAATTTTAGAACATTTATTTTCTAGTTTGGTCACCCAATGTAATAACGATGACTTTTTTTATGAGGCTTATGTTCTGGCCAAACAAACACATTCGAATTATCCCATATCTAATAAAAGGAGTTCTTATTCTTTTCAATTGGTGCATTCTGATGTTTGGGGTCCTAGTCATAAAACATCTATTTCTGGTCATCGTTGGTTTGTTTCTTTCATTGATTGTCACTCTAGGAACACATGGGTGTATCTTTTGCACATAAAAAATCAAGTGTTTTCATGTTTTCAGCATTTTCATAAAATGGTCCAAACTCAGTTCCAGGCTACTCTCAAAATATTGAGAAGTGATAATAGAACCGAATATACAAAATCTTAATTTCAAAAATATTTGACTGATCATGTCATTTTTCACCAAACTAGTTGTGTCGATACCCCAGCCTAGAATGGTGTGGCTGAAAGGAAAAACCACCACTTGTTAGAGGTGGCTAGAGCTTTGATGTTGTTCTTACTGCAGCCTATCTCATCAATAGGTTACCTTCTCGGGTTCTTGCATCTCGTAGTCCGACTGACATTTTATTGGGGAATTCCTCCTTTGTTGTTTCCCCCAAAGTGTTTAGTTGTGTGTGTTATGCTAGAGATACTAGATCTCCAAGAAAACTTGAACCTAGGGGGTTAAGATGTATTTTCTTGGGTTATTCTCCAACCTAGAAAGGTTATAAGTGTTGCCATCCCCCTTCCTGTCGTATATTTGTCAGTATGGATGTTAATTTTCATGAATCTCTTTCTTATTATTCTTCACCACCTCTTCAGAGGGAGAGTTCCAGTGAAGATGTGTTGTCTTTTACAGAGTTTCCTACCCTTGATGTTCCTCCTCTTTTATTACCTATGGCTGCTATCCAGCCACCTTTGGCTGTTGCCCAGACCCCAACGGCTGCTGTCCAGCTACCTTTAGCTGCTGTCTAACCACCTTTGGCTGCTGCCCAGAACCCAATGGCTACTGCCCAACCTCCTTTGGTTGTTCCCCCCTCACCTGAAGGGATCCTTTACAGGGGGAGACCATGGAAAATACTTGTGATGATATTCCTATTCAGGGGGAACTGACTCCAGTCTAGAGAACTATTGGTGAATTTCAGAAGAGAATAGACAATTCCAAATTTATCACCTATCAAAAGAGAAGTACCAATAAGGGGCAGCTTCAATCGACTGTAGCACCAATACCCATTCAGTTGCCAACTCAAGATCCAGATCCTTCCTCTCCTAGTAAGTCTTCTTCTTTAAACCTACCTATTGCTCATCGTAAAGGTACTCGAACTTGCACTCTCCCATATCTCGCTTTGTTTATTATAGCTCTCTTTCTCCTTCATTTCGTGCATTTGTCTCTTCTCTTTCTTCTATTTCCATTCCTAAAAATTGGCAGGAAGCATTTACAGATAGAAAGTGGCAGGCAGTGATGTTGGAAGAAATGAAAGCATTGCACAAAAATAATACATGGGATCTTGTGGCTCTTCCTCCAGGGAAAAAACCAGTTGTATGTAAATGGATGTTCATGGTCAAACAGAAGGCAGATGGGATAGTGGATCGATATAAGGCACGTCTGGTTGCAAAGGGCTTCATTCAGTCCTATAAAATTGACTATCAGGAGACTTTTGCACCAGTAGCAAAACTTAACACTATAAGGGTGTTATTGTCGTGTGACGTGAATCTTGGCTGGGATCTTTAGCAGTTGGATGTGAAGAATGCCTTCCTCTATGGAGAGCTTGAGAAAGAGGTTTATATGGACATTCCACCCAGTTTCTCTGATGATACTACTACCAAGGGAAAAATTTGTAAATTAAAGCATGCACTCTATGGGTTGAAGCAATCACCTAGAGCTTGGTTTGGCAGATTTCACAAGGCTATGGTTTCTGTGGGGTACCAACAAAGCAATGCTGATCATACCTTATTTATCAAACGTGTTGGTGATAAGGTAACTATCCTTATAGTCTACGTTGATGATATTGTCGTGATCGAAAATAATGGTGATGAAATCAACAAATTGAAGCTTTTCCTTGGCCGTGAATTTGAAATAAAGGATCTGGGAACCCTAAAATATTTTCTAGGGATTGAAGTTGCTCGATCTTCAAAGGGCATCTTTCTTTCTCAAAGCAAATATATCCTAGATCTATTGTTTGAGACTGGGCTGCTTGGTTGTCACCCTTCGGATACTCCTATGGAAGCCACTACAAGACTTAAGGAGAAAAAGGGTGAACCTGTTGACAAAGGTCGTTATCAACGTATGGTGGGCAAATTGATCTACCTCTCTCACACATGACCAGACATAGCCATTGTTGTAAGTTTGGTGAGTCAGTTTATGCATGATCCTTATTCTTCTATGGAGGCAGTCCTTCGCATCTTGAGATAATTGAAGTCTGCTCCAGGAAAAGGGATCCTTTTATCTCTCAATGGTCATCTCAAGGTTGAAGCCTATACTGATGCCGATTGGGATGGCTCTACTAACATAAAATTCATCTTTGGATATTGTTCTTTTGTGGGTGAAAACCTTATCACTCAGCGTAGCAAAAAGCAGAATGTTGTGGCAAGGTCCAGTGCTGAAGCAGAGTTTTGTGCGATGGCACAAGGAATCTGTGAACTTTTGTGGGTTAGAGGATTGTTGCAGGATATTGGTGTTGTTGTCCATCTTTCAATGTTGCTTTATTGTGATAATAAAGCAGCCATTAGCATGCTCATAACCTTGTCCAGCATGATTATACTAAGCATGTAGAGGTTGACTGGCATTTCATCAAGGAGAAGCTCGAAGTCGGCCTCATCTGTGTTCCCTTTATGAAGTCTGTTGATCAATTAGCTGATGTGTTTACTAAGGGGCTAAGTGGCAAAGTGTTTCTTACTATCTTAATCAAGTTGGGCATGCATGACATATATGCTCCAATTTGAGCGGGAGTGTTGGATTGTATGGGCCAAAATACCCGTGGGGGTATTCTAGATATTTTACATATTTATTTCTTGATTGTTTCATGTGCAGCCATGTTGGCTATGACTAGGGACAATTCTGTCCTTGTAATCTCTATTGCAAATTATAAATACATGACTTGGAGTCTGCCGTAGACTATTTAAGTATTCACTACTAGTTTAATTCCTCTCTTCAGGTTCCAAGGTTGATCTCCATAACTCCAACTTGGCATTAATCCCTGCTTTTGTCTCATCCATCAAAACAATATCATCAGCAAAAAGCATACACCAATCTTGAATGTCTCTAGTTAAATCACCCAACTTAAAGCTCTAAAGAAAATAAAATACAATAACAACTTAAACTGGACCATTGGACCACCAGTTCAATCAAACTTAAAGAAAACAAAGCAAATTAAATTAAAACAAAGTGGACCCAAGCCACGTTAAACCTGTTTAAAATAGAACTGAGCCACATTGGTTCCTCTTGGACTTCCTACGCTGGTAGTATGTAATATCATTTTCCCTATTCGAGAATACAAATAAGGGGAAGAATACTTATTAGTACCACAGAGAACGTTGATAACCAAGAACACCATAAATGGCATCATAAACATGAACTTAATTGATAACCTTAAGGAAAAAGTAGGGCTGAGTCGGGCCAACAGTCACTCTCCTGAAGACCATAGATGCCCTTATAGTGCAAACCGAATATCAACCTCCAAGATGAAACAGACCTGCAGGCTCCTCTAATAGTTGTTGCACTCGCTTACCAGGCCTCTTTGGTAAACTTCAGAGTTGTGCTCAATTATATGAGAAATTTTGAAGACTTTAGTTGCCAACATTTAAACAAAAGGAGGGAGACAAATAGATAATAGAAGAGGGAAGAACCCACTCAGGTTGGGATACTCAGTGGCCTGGACCTCCCTCCTGTTTATAGAGGGAAGTTGCCCCTTAGACATGCTTGTCTGAAAGGGTACACCCGTCCAAAGAAGTCCTAGCAGATGTTTTTCTCTTGAAGAGGCACATCCAGAATATTCCAAATACGAACATGTCTCTGTAAGAAGACAGACCCTTCCCATAAAGACACCTCTTGGATGGATGTGTCACTTATATGGAGTCACACCTCTATGTAGAGACAAGTCAGTTAAAACATTTAAATTTTTGGGGAAAGTAACCACACAGCATAGATTAGTGGTCATAGATATGTCTCATTATGCTGAATCGTAAGAAAGTTGAGTTTATCTGCCCTAGGATAAGGTGGTGGAGATTAAAAAGAGATATCTTGAAATCATTTATTGATAGATTGGTCAACAGGTAAGGTGGGACTTTGACGGAGACATTCATACGATGTGGAATGAGATGACTGCTTGTATTAAGAAGGTTGCTAGAGATGATCTAAACGAATATAAAGGAAAACTTCACTCCGCTAGGGAGACTTAGTGGTGGTATGATGAGGTTTAAGCAGCTATAAGGCTAAAAAAGCTAGTTTTAAGACATGGCAAAGGACTAAGGATGTAGAGGATTTCAAAAGGTATAAATTTGCAAGAAATGAAGCTATGAAGATTGTGAAAAAAGCAAGGGCAAAAAAATTTGAAGATCTTTATAACAATATTAGCACAAAGGAAGGTGGGGGAAAGCTATCTATAAAATATCTAAAATGAGGGAAAGGAAGAGTAGGGATTTCAACCATGTTAGATGTATTAAAGTGAAGATGCTAAAGTACTAATAAGGTATGAGAACATTAAGGAGAGATAGAAAGATTAATTCTACAGCCTACTAAATGAAGACATCTAGAGTAATAGTGTCATGGAAAACTTCATTACCCATCAAGACACCACATATCTTAGATATATACGAAAAATTAGGATGTCTAAGATAAAAAAAAAAAAAAATAGAGCTTTAAGGATAATGAAAGTAGGCAAGGCACAGATGGGGTCCCAATAAAATTATGAAAGAGCTTAGGAATCTGTGGTTTATCTTGGCTAACCAAGCTGTTTAATAAGAATATGAACACAAGGAAAATGTCAGATGAATGGAGAAGCATTGTGGTTCGGATTTATAAAAATATAAGTGATATTCAAGTTGCAATAACTATGGAGGCATAAAACTAACAAGTTATACTATGAATTTATGAGAGAGAATTATTGAAACTCGAGTAAGACAAGAAACTACTATTGTGGAGAATCAATTTGGTTTTTTGCCGGGAAGATCTACGACAAAAGCTATTTACTATTTTACTTACTTACAAAACTCATGGAAAGATTTAGAGATTGCAAGAAGGATTTCCATATGGTCTTTATTGACCTATCTCCATATGGCCTTTATTGACCTAGAAAAAGCTTATGATAGAGCCTCTGGAGAATAATTTGGCACGTACTAGAGAAGGGAGATGTTTCAAGTATATATTTGGATATAGTTAAAAATATGTATAATGGTGTGGTGACTAATGTAAGAACTGTGGGGGGTGGATTCCCAATTACAATTGGGTTACAACAAGGATCAACTTTAAGCCCTTCTTTGTTTGCTCTTATCATAGATGATTTAACCAAAGACATTCAAGATCAGGTTCCTTTGTGTATGCTTTTTACTCATAATATTGTTTTGGTGGATGAAGCAATAGCAAGGATTTACACCAGTTGGAGTTCTGGAGATCTTGGAATCAAAAGGTTTTAAGATGTAGAAAGAAAACATAGTATATGGTGTGTAACTTTAGCTAAACTAGGACGGATAATGAGGTGGTGAAAATTGATGAGAGGAAGATTCCACAAAGTAATTATTTTATGCGTTAAATCATAAATAAAGAAGGTGATATAGAGGATGATGTTTCATAAAGAGTTAAAATAGGATCGATGAAGTGGAGAGGTGCGTCCAGAGGTTGTGCGATTGACATGTTCCTTTAAAACATAGGGGAAAATAGTATAGGACAGTCAGACGACCATTTATGAAGTATGGTACAAGATGTTGGGCAGTTAAGAAACATCATATAGATAACTCAGTTGAGATGAGAATCTTGGAGATGGATGTGTGACAGAACTAAGAAAGATTAAGTAAAAAATAATCAAATTATAACTGATTTGGGAGTAGCTCATATATATGATAAGCTACGAGAAAATCATTTGAGATGGCATGGCCATGTTCAACGGAGGCCCCTAGAGGCTACAGTACAAAGGAGTGATTTGATTCAGATTAAAAAAACCAAGGGCAAAACCTAAAATGACTATGGAAGAAGTGATGAGGAAAGACATGCATAGCTTAAGCATTGTATCAAATATGACCTCCAATGGATTTGGATCCTCTGTAGCGCGACAGGGCATGTAGCGCACATCCGACGGTCCGCAGTGCTCGAGCATGCGGCCCAACACATGAGTGGGGTGTTGGGCTGCGTGCCCGGGAGCTGCAGGCCATTGGATGTGTGCTATACACCCTGTCGTGCTACAGAGGAGCCCCATCCGACCTCCAATTGAGCTGATTGGAGGGTAAGGACCCATTTAGTTGGGATAAGGTTGAGTTGTTGTTGTTGAATTGTTGTAAAAATATTTAAAATACAAAAAATCATCAATATTCAATCATCGTATATGACCAGATGTCCAAAGTAGATTTTTTTTTTAATAAAAAAAAAAAGAAGGCTGTCCAGAAATGTGAATGGGGCGAAATGACCATCCCGCCCTATGAAAGGCAGAAATCTGGGTCTTGTTGATGCTTCCGTATGCATTCCCATTGTCCCCGTGTTGGCCTCAGGCGACGTTCCCAGACAGAGAATGTGTTCCCAAAAAACAATTTATCCTTTAAAATCGGAGGAGGAATACCTTCTGCCATTGTTCTGCAATAAGGCATCCAAGAACACCGGGGCCAACGATGAGCAAGTCATTCTTCCCCACCAAATCAGCAGATGAAACATCCAATCATTCATTCACTATGCCTGTATTGACAAGTGACTTGATTCACCGCGTTTACACAAACTAAAAGTATAATACATGACAATTCAATCAGAGCATTAAGAATTAAAAAATACTGACCAGCGGTAGATGATGATAATGATGTAGAGACGTCGCCATTAAACCATTAATTCGCTTTGTACCTTAAATAGTGGTTTCTAAAGAGCGAAATTGAGAGACTTGGGTGTGCCCATTCCCGATCAAGAATCCATCTGATTGTAGGTCTGGAATCCCACTAAAGCCTAACTTGGAATGCACCAAGCCCTCCATTGAATCCACAGAATCAAGTAGCAGCAAAGCTTCTATTCATTCATCAAATCATGGGGTAGGGCCTAGCACCTCACATACTTGTATAAAATTGGGTAAAACCAATTCAGGCTAATCACAGAAGAAAGCCTATGATGGAGGAGATGTTCAAAACGACCCTAAATAGAACTTCCTAAAACTTGAAATGGAGAAAAAATTGGTTAGCAATCAGTACAAACCATGAAATTTTTTTAAAAAAAACCCTAACTTAGCAATCAACAATTCCAATTTTTAAAAAAACACCCTAACTACAATGCAACCAGAATGATAAAGGGAGAGACAGAGAGATACATAGACAAAGAGAGAGAGAGAGAGAGATAAGTTAGGGTTAACGATAGAGAGCGAGAGATAGTGAAACAAAGATAGAGAGAGAGAGAGAGAGAGAGAGAGAGAGAGAGAGAGTCATGAAGAACCTTGGAGTTGCAGAGCTTGTAAAGCACCTTGGAGTTGTAGAGCTTGACATGATCTTTGTCTTCGCTTCCTTAGAGAAGAAAAACGCGACGGATGAAAACGAGAAGGTTGAAGACGATTGTGAGAGAAACCCTAGCAATCGAGGTTGAGTGAAGTTCAGTCTCGATTTTTGGAGTCCACTAGAATCCTTCCTATATATATTAGGGCCCAGAAACCTAGACTCATTTTAGAATTCATCCCAAGGGGTGAATTCTTGTGGATTCCAAAATTATACTGTAAAATGGATTTTCGTGGATTCTTAGAATTCAACACGGAACTGGGTTCCGAGAAACCAAACAAGCAAAAAATTAGGGAATCCAAATCCCGTTGAATCCGTCTTCGAAGAAACCTCCAACCAAACACGACCTGAAGAATTCTGGCCCCACACTCAGTTTTCCCTTCCCAGTTTCAGACATATTGGACTCCAATCTTACTGTATTTTTTGACCAATCAAAAACACATTCAGATACTTTTCTTAATAATGTTCATGTAGATGGAAAAAATAAAAAAATAATAGGAATCCAAATGCTAAGCTCAGATCCTTCTAAGACAAGGACTTAGTTTCCTATGAAAATCTACACATTAATAATGAAAGGAATTATGTTCATACATTGTCAATTAAACACTTGAGAAGCAAATTCCTTTGATTTGAACCCTCTCCTTTTGTAGCATTTACTTTTTTAAAATGAATGGCGAATTAACATATCATTCTTCTTCTCTCTCTCTCTCTCTCTCTCTCTCTCTATATATATATATATATATATCTGAGTACAGATATGAACAACTACTTCACTTCAAAGAAACACTACATTGTACATATTACATATAAAAGAAATAATCCACCTCAATAATCAAAATTGTAAGCATTATTGTTACCTTTTCTATTTTAGCATTCTGACATCTCTTAAGTTCCCTTCATCTAATCATATTTTCCTTGTGGTGAAATCAAATTCAAACCACTAAATAGTCTAAATTAACCATTCTCTCAAAAGCAATGGATTACCCAATAACTGAAAGATGGTAAGTGGAGGATAGTAATACGTTGTATTCCATCATACAACCATACACTGTAGTGGAGGAACCAACAGATGGCATAGTAGCTTATGAGTTATGACCACAATGTCATGTACTCATAGTCAAAGTTGAAGCTAAAATAAGCATTCTACAGAAGAATAGTTTTTTTTTTTTTTGGGGGGAGGGGGGCAGGGGAAACAGAAGAATAGTTGTTGTATACTAAAAATGGAAGGTGGACCAAAAACCATCAGCTATTATCAATAAGACATGGTACTTGCCACTGCAATAGTCATAGCCATTTCAATAATAGGAGCATATGATGTTGGTCCTATCATAAGGAAACAGACAACCATAAACTATATTGTTTTCTTCAAAACAAAAGCAATGCAATGGAGAAAGTCTAACCGACCAATCGTAGATCGGGACTATTTCTTTGCATTGTGCCAATAAAAAAGGGTGTACTCAATGCACGAGGCACCCACCACTGTGGGGTTTGGAGAGGGTCATAGTGTACGCAGCCTTACCCCTGCTTTGCAAAGAGTCTATTTCTTTGCATTGTGCCAATGCTTCCTCAAATTTATCACAGTGTCTCTCATAAGGATAAGAACTAAATGTTAGAATTTTAATCCAATAGGGATTGATATTCTAATATTTTATGGATTAATATTAATTATCTTAAATCAAGCTAATAGAGTTTTGGTCTAATTAGGTAGGTCATTAAGTTGTATTAGAAGTCTAATGTCGACTAGCTTTAGTGTGGGCAGATAAATTTCTATTGGGACTGTGATGAGTCAGACCCTATAGGAGTTACTATATAAAGAGAGCTAGGTCCCCCCTCTACCCATCACAACTAATTATTCTTAATTGCTATTGAAGAATACATTCTTGAAAGAGAGGGAGATATTTAGTGTTTATCGTCCCTGTGCATTCGGTATTCTCATCAAGCCAGTTACTTTGGGAATAGAGGGGAAGCACCTCGATCTTTGGTCTTTATTTCGCGCTGCGATCATCGTCATTATTGATACGAAACAAGGTTGGTGGTTCTATCCTTGTTTTCTATTATTTATTTGATTGTATCCTTGAACGTCTTATGGAGATCTTGTCTTTGGGATTTTGTCCCAATTTGGATCAAATTAATCTAACACTAAAGACATCTTGATCATGCATTGATGCTGCCAAAATATAGAAGAGAGAACGTTGGTCTGTAATCAAGATAAAGTTAGCTAAACAATCTGTTAAAGCACATGATCATAAGAAACTACCATCTCTGGCCAAATCGAAATAGGGTATCAATTATCCTCATCAAAAGCAATTAATGTTCTTCCAATGATAGATATTGCCTGCTCATAAGGGTTTTGAATGTCTCCAATGTGATGCAAGCTTTGCTGATTGAATGACCTTATACCTATTACAAAAGCAATGTCAAACATGCTGCACTAAAAATAACATATAGAGAGGAGGGGAGAGAAAATGAATTACCTCAGAAGAAAGCACTTTAATGCAATCAGATCAACAGATGAAGATGAAGAAAACCCCCTATAGTTCACTGAACTTTACCAATTTCTGGACATCGAGACATGTACCGTTGCCAATTGGTGATCAGCACGAGTACTGAATGATATGTCAACGCAGCGGGTTGATCCATTCTATTTGACTCAGCCAATGTACCTGTCAACACCTTGTGCTGTCCACAATAAGCTTCCCCAAAAGTATTTAAAATTAAAAAAGAAATAGAAATAGATTACTACATTGAGCTTTTCGGGAATCAAACAATAGGGTACTAATGTATTTAATGAGTGCTGGTGGGAATGATTTTGAATAATGATACATAAAAAAAATTCTAAGACACTACGGACGTAGATTGTATTCAGATTCAGGTGTAGCTAAGAAAGTAAAAAAGCTTAGCATTTGGAAAAAGCTCACAAAAAATTAAGGGAAATTTTCAGCGCCCCCCCCCCCTGTGTTGGATCACACCATTAAGTCCCAATATTTGAGTTTGCACCCAAAAACTAACGGACATCACGTTGAGTTAATTGATTGGGATAAATTGTCAAAAATACCCTTTATACCAAAAACCCATCTTCAACCTAAATTCTTACCGTTGGAACTTCTAACCTTGACATACCTCATCTTCCCCAAATCGAACCTACAACTCATCTTTGCGATTGGCACACCGGAGAAGCAGCAAGCTCAAGTTCAGACCTATACCCGAACTCCATTGATTCCACCTGCTTCCATCTTCTCTTCCTCTCCATTATACCTCCTCTTTCTCCTGCACAACTGTAGAACCCATTGCTGCATAACCCTTGCTCTATCTGAGAACACACACACACACACACACACACACACACACACACACACACACACACACACACACACACACACACACACACACACACACACACCACACACTTGCTCAGCCCCTTGCTCTACCTGTGAACACCCACCCACATAACCCTTGCTCTATCTGAGAACACCCACATACACACAGACGCACACCCATGTTCAGCCCCTTGTTCTACCTGAGAGCACCCACTAACCCACACACACACTCCTACACACATCATACGACCCACAGACACACCCATTTTCAGAAACACACACCCCTACCCCTTGTTGCACCTTACACACACACACACACACCATCTGCTGTACCTGATAGCACCCACACATGAGGGGCTTTGCCCCTTGATGTACCTGAGACCACACACACACCCTGCCCTTACACCTTGCTGAATCACACACCCCCTGCCCCTTGTTGCACCACACACACACACACCCACCTCCTGTACCTGTGAGCACCCACACAGCAGGGGCAAAGCCCCTTGCTGTACCTGAGACCACACACACACACCACACACACACAAAACCCACACCCCTGCACACACACACACCCACACCCCTGCACCCCTGCACACACACACACACATGTTAGGGTTAGGGTTTAAGCACAAGGTTGCTTAAAGCATTACACCCTGAGTATCTAGTTTGGAATACCCAGACTGCTGCCTCCAGCTAGTATATATAGGAAAACTAGGGTTTAGGTCAGATGGGCTAATTACTAGATTGCCCCTCACAGCCTGGGCATTAATACAAGTAGGATTATATGAGAACATATAAAGGGATATTACATAAATACCCTTACAATCTCCTCCTATGTTCTACATATATCCATTACACATGTATAGGAACCATTGTTCAATCATAATTGAATCAATATAAATTGAATATCAATAATCCAATAAATCAAATAAGAAATAAGTAGACTTCAAGAAATAAAACTAGGGTTTTAGATCAAAACTAAACCCAACAATAAATCCAAGTTCCACATGCAAGTGGCTAAACCAAAAGAAATAATCAAAAGAAAAAGTCCTTGCAATCCATGTGACTTTACTCATCAAGTAAGTCATCCTCATCGAGATCCGATTCAACCGTTCTCCTCCATCTTCGCCATTCTCTGTAATTTGTCAAATATGAATTTCATAAGATATTATGAATTCAATCATTTGCACAATAGTATCTAGTTCAACAATAAGAACTTAGTACATTTCATATATGGTGAAGGTAAATCAAAAAACAATAAGCATCATCATCAAGTTTCTTTACAAGAACTCGATCCTATATAGTCTCTATCATAAGGACCATACCATGTTTCCATTTGGAATACTGTATTCGTCATATCAGTCATAGATTTATGTTGTATCATCAAATTTGGAATGGTACACCATACTATGAAAGACATGTCATCAAATTTGGAATGACATAAAGACTAGCACAATATCATTGAAATATATCGAGACATTTTTCATATTCCTTTGTGGAATAACAAAGTAAGGAGACTTCACATGAAAATTTGCTACACCATCAAGTTTGGAATGGTTTCACAAACCCCCATACTTAGTAACCTAACTAAGTTATACGAAACATGTAAACTGTCCCGAATGCTTACCAAGGCTAGATGAGATTCGAATAATTCAAAATAATATTAGGTTAGGTTAAGACCTGACTAAATGGTCTTTAACCCCATCTCCCTGTAGTTTTGAATGTTCGATCTTTGTTCAATCCCTTTGTAAGGGCATCTGCGCGTATTATCCTTCGATCTCACATCAATCAAAGTGATAATCCCTTGTTCTCGTTCTATAATTCAGCATAGCTGTTTTTAGCCTGATGTGTCTCCTCTTACCATTAAAGAGTGAGTTATTCACAATTGTCTTGGTTGCTTGATTATCACGGAATATAGATATAGAGTTTAACTTAAAACTCCTCAATGGAATATCCATGATCAGATCCTTTATCCACTCTGCTTCATCTCCCGAAGCTAGAGCATAAAGTTTCGATTCCATAGATGACGAGCAATACTAGTCTCTCTTTTGGATTTTCATGCTACGTTTGCTCCTCCTAGTGTAAATACATAACCACCGGTGGATCTGCTGTCTCCCAAATCGAGCACCAAGATGCATCGAATATCCTTCCAAAGTTGGAGGATGTCCATTATAACATAAAGCATAACCTTGAGTACCCTTAAGGTATCTCATCAGCCTCGATAGGGCATCCCAATGCTCTTTCCAGGATTACTAGTGAAACGACTCGGCATGCCTACCGTAAAGGCTATGTCGGCCTAGTGCAACTCATTGCATACATGAGACTACCAATCGGTTTAGAATAATCTAACTGATTCATGGTGTCACTGTGTTAGGTTTCAACCGTTTGTTATAGTCATAGGGTGTCTCAATCGGTTTACAATCACTTTGTATCCCCAACTAGAAAGTAGCTTCTCAATGTAATGAGTCGACTAAGGGTGATCCCTTGCTCACTGAAGCTTACTCTCATTCCAAGAATGGTGTCTACCACACCAAGATCTTTCATGTCGAATTCTTTGGACAAGGTTTCTTTAATGTCACTCACTACGAGAGAGATCGGAACCTAGAATCAACATGTCGTCTACATACAAGCAAATAATCGTGACCTTGTTTGACTCGGACAAAAAATAAAGGCACTTATCCGAGTTCTTTGGTTTGAAAACCAAAGCTCTTTCTTGTCTTGTCAAACTTCTCATGCCACAATTTAGGTGCTTGTTTAAGACCATAGAGAGATTTGTTTAATTTACAAACTCTTTTTTTGAGAACCTTCCATGACAAACCCTTGAGTTGGTTCATGTAGATTTCTTCATTAGGTCTCCATTAAGGAAAGCCGTTTTACATCCATTTGATGCACAACATAGTGCTCAATAGATGCTATGGCAAGAAGAATCCTTATTGTTGCCAAATGGCGGACCGGGGAGTAGATGTCAAAATAATCTATCCCTCTCACTGTTTATAGCCCTTAGCTACTAATCGTGCTTTATACCTGGCTATAGACCCATCCGGATTAAGTTTCTTCTTCATACCCACTTACACCCTATTGTCTTGGCCCCTCTAGGCGATCAACAAGGTGCCAGGTTTCATTCTGCATTAAAGAGTTCATTTCCTCATCAATGGCTTCTTTTCATAACAGGAGTCCCTAGATCTCATCGCTTCCTTATAGGTGGATGGATCAGCCTCTAAATGGTAGGTCACAAAATCCTCACCAAAATTCTTGAGTACTCGATCTCTAGTAGATACTCTTCTAGATTCCGATTCAAGGAGCATTGTGGGAGTAGTGTCGAAACAATTGGTTGATTCCAAAGGTGATTACGTAACCACTTGACCAAACCAGGCAAGGTCAGGCCTTTATCTCTAAGAAATTTATCCTCAAAGAATATAGCATCCCTAGATTCTATCACCACATTGGTTGATAGATCCAAAAATCGGTCTGCAAGATTTGTCTTACACAACCTAGATATACACAAGTGTTTGTTCTAGTTCCCACCTTAGGTCTCCTAGGGTCTTGTATCATAACATAAGCTATACAGCCCCAAACCTTAAGAGTGTCATATCTACGAGGGATGATTATGCCATAGTTCATAAGGTGTTAGAAGTCGGTTTTGAATGTGGTAGTCTATTTAGAATGTGATTTGCGATCAACATTGCTTCTCCCCAATAGCAAGAGGGCATACCGGTATCAATAACATGGAGTTTAACATCTCTGTTAACGTCCTGTTCTTTCTTTCGCTATGCCATTTGATTGAGGTGAGTAAGGAGCGAGTAGTTTCAAGGATTATGCTGCAGAGGCACGGAATTCCTTGAACTCTGTCAATTTGTATTCTCCTCCCTATCACTTCTAAATCTTTTAATTTTTAAGTTCAACTGATTTTCTACCCTATTCTTGAAAATTTTAAATTTTTCAAAAGCTTCATCTTTAGATTTTAACGGTATAAATGACAATATCTAGAAAAATCGTCTATAAATGTTATCAAATACTTCCGACCTCCTCTAGTTGTGTAGCTTTTAAAGTCACAAATGTCGAATATATAAGTTCAAGAAGTTGAGTGCTCCTAGAAACCGGTCTGAACGGTTTTCTAGTTATTTTAGTTTGAGCACACACTTCACATCTGTTAAATCTAATTGAAGTGTCTAATGGTAAATTATGAGTTTTAGCTAGTTTGAGCATTTTCCTATAGTTCACATGTCCTAACCTACAATGTAGTATTTTGGGATCAAGTAAATTATGGTTAACCTGGTTTATTGTCTAATTAGCTAAACTCAACCTAAGCATACCATTCAAATTATAAGCACATCCAAAATAAAAGGAGTTAACGGACAATGTTACTCTACCACTACTAAAAGTAATAGACATGCCAAAGATCAAGCAAAATTCCAATGGAAATTAAATTCTTTTCAAAACCAGGAAAGATTTTAACATTTTCAAAGTTAATATTTTACGATGAGAGAACCAGGTTCGCTGTCCCTTGTTGAGCCACTTCCACGACGTCTCCATTTGCAACGTGCGATCTACGCTACTTGAACAACATCGGTGAGCGGGTCCTTGCTATTGCAAACATGACAAGTCGCTCCGAGTCTAACCACCAATCGAAGATGTCTTGGCCAATCCCTTACCCTTGCCAATCATGGCAACAAAGTTAGTAGGCTCAGTCTTGTCCACCAGCATGTGAACTTCCTTCGTGGTGTGTCGGTGTTCCTTTCTTAGGACCCCTACACTCGGATGCATAGTGACCCCACTTTCCACGATTCGGCACTTGCCCCTCTTTTAAAATTAGGCTTTTGGCCTCCAAGCTTTGGGGTTCTTTCTTAGGTGGTTTGGACTGCCTAGGATATTTCTTGGGTTGTGAAACCAAATTGTGAGATGCTGTTGTTGTTTCACCATCTCCAAGTTATTCCTAGCTCTGTTCTCATCTTCGATTCTAATGAACCGTTTGAGATCATCCAGCCCCACTTGTGTTTTCTTTCTGTGCATCTCGGTTTTAAAGGAATGCCAGGTAGAGGGTAACTTAAAGATAATTGCACCCACTAAGAATGCATCAACAACGGGGATGTTTTCTTGGTTCAATTTTGTTCTCAAGTTCTCAAAGTCCATTACTTGTGGAAGTATCTCCTTATCTTCTTGAAACTTGAAGTCCATAAACTTGTCAACCAAGTGAGTTTTTGATAGGTCCTCCTCCTTTTTGAATTGGGCTTCTAGGCTTTCCCAAATCTCTTTTGCAGACTCATATTTACTATAGGTCTCTGCCGCCTATCGCAGCGAGTTCAATAGGTAGTCTTTGCAAAAGTCCTCATCACTTATCCATTGGGCTTGATTGGGTCCGTACAATCGGAAAAAGTATTTACTACGATTGTAGAAAATATTAAGGTACTTCACCAAACGAGTCTTCCTTTTCCAAGAACTGAACTCGAGCCACTAAAACTTTCCAATTTGATCATCTCAATTGGAACAGCGTGTTTCTCCATATTAAGTGATTTGTTTATATGCCCAAACAAAAGATCAAATAAAAAAATAAATGCTCAAGGAGCAGTCACACTGAGATGGAGAACCCTGAATTTAGATGACGAAGGAAAAGATCACGGAGTGGCAGTGGTGTCGGCGCTGATGTGGGTGTTGGCTGCACGTGGGTAATGGCCGAATCAAGAGAGAAAAAAAAAATTCTGCCAACGGACTCTGCAAAATCCGTATTCTACAAAACCCCTTTCTCCTTTGTTGTTTTTTTTTCAAAACTTTCTATCAAATCAAAAGCTAACGTACAAAAGCTTTTCAACTAACCATCGTTTGATAAAAGCTTTTTCAACTTGCTTTTGTCTTCTTCTCAAATTAAACAATCAAACAATTGTTTAATAGAAAACTTCTCGACAACTTCTTTTTTTTTCAAAATCAAAGCACTCAAAGAAGCTTTGGTTAAAGATTCGAACAAAAAGGTTTCGGCCAGTAGCAATACCTGCAACCTCTTAGGTTTCGATCGTGATTATTTCTTTTGGGTTAAAATAATCAAGAAGAACTTGATTAAAATCTGCAATTGCCACGTCCGAAGCGGAACTCGATCTCCAAAGAAAAACTGCGTCGATCTCTCAATATAAAAGAAAACGTAGAATAGTGACAAGTGAAGAAACACCAAAGTCGATCAGGAAAACCTTGCGTGAATGATAAACGCCAATAAAACTAGAATTGCAAAATCGATCTCCAAAACCAGATTTGTGAATTTGAAGCGAACGTGAATCCGAAAATCCAAAAATCCAAAGCCGATCTTGATCGTAGAGAAACGAAAATTTTAATGCTTTAAGATTGTTAGGGTTATGGTTTAAGCACAAGGTTGCTTAAAGCATTACACCAGAGTATCTAGTTTGGAATACCCATCGCTGCCTCCACTAGTATATATAGGAAAACTAGGGTTTAGGTCAGATGGGCTAATTACTAGATTGCCCCTCACAGCCTGGGCATTAATACAAGTAGGATTATATGAGAACATATAAAGGGATATTACATAAATACCCTTACAACACACACACCCCTGCACACACACACCAGGGGCAAAGCCCCTTGCTGTACCTCAGACCACACATACACACACACACACACACACACACACACACCCCCTGCACACACACACACCCACACCCCACACCCCTGCACACCTGCACACACACACCAGGGGTAAAGCCCCTTGCTGTACCTGAGACCACACACACACACACACCTACACACACACACACACACCCACACCCCACACCCCTGTACCCCTGCACACACACACACACCCACCCCCCTGCACCCCTGCACACACACACACACACACACACCCCTGAGACCACACACACACACACCACCCACACCCCTGCACACACACACACACACACCACACACACACACACACACCTGCACCTACACCCTTGCTGCACTACACACACCACCCCACCCACCCACACACACACCACACACACACACACACCCCTGCCCCTTGCTGCACTACACACATGCGCACACACACACACACACATACATACCCCCTGCCCCTTGCTGTACCTGAGACCACACACACACACACACACACTCACTCACACATACCCCTGCCCCTTGTTGTACCTGAGACCACACACACACACACATACCCTTGCCCCTTGTTGTACCTGAGACCACACACACACACACACATACCCCTACCCCTGCACCTACACACACCCCTACACACTTGCTGCACTACACACACCACCCCACCCACACACCCCTGCACCTTGCTGCACTACACATACCACCCACACCCCTACACAGATACACACACACACACACACACACACACACGCCTGTACCTACACACTTGCTACACTACACACACCACCCCACCCACACACACACATACACACACCACCCATGTACCTTGTTGCACCACACACACCACCCCACCCACACACACACACACACTCACGCACACCACACACTGCCACACACACATATCCCTGCACTTAGCTGCAGCACACCATACACAGACACACAGATACCCTGCACCTTGCTACATCACATCACACACACCCCTGCACCCCTGCACTTTGCTGCACCACATCACACACACCCCTGCACCTTGCTGCACCACACACACAAATTTGACAATTTGAAATGAAATTCTAATATATTATGTGTATTTTGTAGATAATGATGTCAACATCAGCTAGTGTTAACAGTACGAATTCAAGGGCATTGAAATTTGAGAACTTGAAATGTGACTATGGATTCTGAGCTGCAGTTAGAATTTCAGAGTCCGAGCAAATTCCAAATAGGCTCTACTACAATTGTCCTAGAAAAGGCAAAGGAGGCTATGATTTCTTTGCTTGGTGCTACCCAAAGGAAGATATGGGAAACCTGCCCATGTCTACAGTTATACCACGAAACAATAACATGACAGATGGGAGTGGAATTCACCCAAATGGAGTGTGTGTGATGAAGGATGACATGTCTGCCAAAATGTATCTTGTGTGTCTAATTGTATTGATTCTCTGTATGGTGAACTTTGTACTGCTGGCTTTTAAAGTATGATGTAACTTTGAAACTTGGTAATTAGAAGGTAATGGTCTGGTCTTGTAAGTTATTGGTCTGGTCCTGTAAGTTGTTTTTTTTTTTTTGAATGGGTGGTCCTGTAAGTTGTTGGTATTAGTAATGAAATGGTATTAGTAATTAAAAGAGAATGGTGTCTGGCTTTGAGTTGGTTTGTTTTTTCAAAATATTTGCTCATTCCAATCTATTAAAGGAAGACACAGCTACAGAGTGTGTAGACAATCAACATAATTATACTAAGATAATCATATTCATTGGCATAATCATAGCATCCAATATGCTCCATCACCAATATTATAACTTAAAAAACATTCAAAACATTGGTTCATCCACTCCATTTGTTCCATCACAAATATTACAACTTCAAAAGTTCCCAAACATAGTAACAACTTCTCAAATTTCCCTAAAACACTCCTAACAGAAAACAAACCACTCACTAGAACTACTGACCACTACCCTCTGTGGCTAAACTACTAGCAACTTTTGAATTCCTTCTAGCTCTATAGGCCGCCATCTTTGATCTCACTCTCTCTTGTACAAACCCACTTGGAGACCCAGTAGATGCAGTGTTTGATCTTGTTTGCCTCTGAGAGTTACTTGTATCACCCTGACTACTGGTTCCACTTTCCATTGTCTACACCAGAAAAAAAAAACTGAATATGAATATAAATATATAAATTTATCTAATGAAATAAAACTAGTTAGATTTATAATAAAAAAACCTTACCTTACTACCCACCCTTTTCCTTTTCCCTTTCCCTTTCACTGCACCCCCTTTGCAGGTTCTCTTGTTGTGATCTACTGTATTGCACTTGCTACGTCTTACTGATGATGATCTTTTTCTGAAGACTGGAGGGGCTCCTTCATCAATAGATCTTCTTCTATTTTTGTTGGGTCTACCTGGTCTCCTTCTCATAAGGGGGGGGGGGGGCTGCACGACACCATACAAACTAGTCTCAGATAATCCAACTGTATCTGGCTGTGTGGATCATCTCTCCATATGCTAGTTGATATCTCTGCACAGTATAGTATGGATCACAATAGTCATCAATGCTCTGGCTCTTCATAGCAATAGCATGGGTTGCATGCTTACAAGGTAGCCTAGTTGCTTCCCATACTTTACATGTACAAGTTCTCTCATCCAACTTAACCATAACAACTTTATTTCCATCATTAACCTTAAACTCATACAATCCTGCTACATGTGCAATGCATCCCCTTGCTGCCCTTTCAATAGAATCCAATTTCTTCTTAATAGCTGGCGTAATTGTACCCATTAAACTGCATGCAGTAGTATACCTCTGCTGAAACCTTGTCATCAACTGCACCCTAAGTTGGTCAATCAGTGTCACTATTGGCTTGTCTCTATAAGCTGCAATCCATTGGTTGAATGGCTCGGTCATGTTGTTAGTTACATGGTCACTCTTGGCACCATGATCAAAGGCATGTCTTGCCCAGCTTGCAGGTGCGTTTCTCATTAACCAGTCATGAGCTTCTACATTTATATCTTTCAACTCCCCCATAGGTTTCTAGAAATCAGCAATAGTGGATGCTTTGGCAGCAGTCCAGAAGGCAGTCCTCAACATTGCTTCAGGATAAACACCCCTAAAGTTGGCATATAAATGCCTACAACAATGTCTCTGATTACATCGAGGGAGTTGTTGTTGAATTGAATCAATTAGACCCTGTAAATGATTGATAATATATATATATTAATTTAAACATATAAATGTAAGAAAATAACTAACAACTATTAAATTCACCACATTTACTAACCTTCTGTGTGTCAGACATAAAGGTCAAGTGGGGTATGAAGTCTATCTCTGATTGTAGAGCAATGTGTAAGCACTCAAGGAACCACATCCAATTGTCTTTCCTCTCAGCCTCTACTACTCCAAAAGCAACTAAAAATAAACCATTATTTCCATCTAATGATATTGCTGCCAAAAAAATGTCTCCATACTTTCCCTTTAAGTGGCAACCATCCAGTACCAGAAATGGCCTGCAACCTTGTACAAAACCTTTTATACATGCTTTAAAACACACAAACACCCTCTGAAACACTGGATTTTAATTCATATCATGTCTATCCATCATTAGAATCTTGACTACTGCTCCTGGGTTATACTGATCAATCATATAAGAAAACGCTGGCAACTGTGCAAATTATTTAGTATGGTTGCCTTCAATCTCTTCTTTGGCAATCATTCTTACCCTACAGGGGATGAGCCATCAGGATTTGCTGCAATCCCTCTATGAGGACCTGGCCTCGGTAAGTTATACCTTCTGATTCTTTATTACTCAATGCTTTATTGCTATTCTGTTCCTTGTACCTTGGAAGCTTTTCTAACAATCACCTCGGCTACAGGTCCAGCACCGCACTACGGAGGTAGTACTTCGTTACGAGCGCTTTGCTTTTCAGGAGATCCAGCAGGGTCGGATACTGCAGGGTACGGAGAGGGACCTCCAGGGGCATAGGGTCTCTCAAGAGGAGGTTGTCGCCCTAGAGAGGAGGATGGCAAGGAGCTCAGCGTCGTGTCTTCCAGGAGTGTGGTCTTGGAGGCCCAGAGTTCAACCAAGATCCGCGCTTTAGAGGAGGAGCTCTGCAGCATGAAGCAGAGCCATGAGGTTGAGTTGGCTGAGGCCGATGAGCGAACCGTGGCAGAGTTCTAGAAACCTCCGACGTTCATGAAGCTGTTCTAGGAGTATAACCAGGAGATATATGATGCGGGGATCCAGGACCTGACAACCTATGTTCTTGAGGAGACTCCGAGTTACGACTTCTCTCGATTCCCAGGTGTCGCGGTGTTGGCCTCTGTAGCTATCATGGCAGCTAATGTTCCTGTGGCGGTCGTGGCGTTGGTCCCTAGAGCTGCTGTGGTGGTTGATGTTCCTCCGATGGAGGGTATTGTGGTGCCTGAGGAGGGTGTTGCTCTGCCCGAGGAGGGTGCGACTCTACCCAAGAAGAGTGTGGTTCGCCCGCCCGAGGCTGATATGGCTTTTCCTCCAGAAGAGGATGTAACTCCCCCAGCGGATGCTTCTTGACTTCATATATGTATTTCCCTTTGTGTATTGAACTCGGTCTGTGATTACCATACTCTTGCTATTTGTAGTTAAATTCTCACCTTTCTTACACTTTGTTCTTCGTTGTTTGCAGATATGGCCTACTGGCCTTGGTAGTCATTCAACCTCGACGCCCTTAAGCCTTAATAGTTCTCAGACTTTGATGGTCTGTGGACCTTGGTGGCCTTGCACCTCAGTGGTCCGTGGACCCGAGTGGCCTTTCACCTTGGTGCTCTGCAGACCTTGGTGGTCTGTAGACCTAGGTGGCATTACACCTCGGTGGTTTGTAGACCTTGGTGGCCTTATGCCTCAATGGTCCGTAGACCGTGGTGGCCTTACGCCTTAGTAGTCTGTGGACCTTAGTGGCATTTCACCTTGGTGGTCCGTGGACCTTGGTGGCATTTTGCCTTGGCGGTCTGTGGACCTTGGTAGCCTTACACCTTGGTGGTCTGTAGATCTTGGTGGCCTTACGCCTTGGCGGTCCGTGGACCTTGGTGGCCTTACGCCTTTGTGGTTCGTAGACCTTAGTCGCCATACACCTTAGTGGTCCGTAGACCTTGGTGGCATTACGCCTCGATGGTCCGTAGACCCTGGTGGCCTTAAACCTTGGAGGTCTGAAGACCATGGTGGCCTCGCGCCTTGGTGGTCCGTGGACCTTGGTGCTTAAAAGTGTTCGACCGACGGCTGAGAAGTAGACGGATGTAGCCCAAAACCAATACTTCGAACTCCCAACAAATTTTAAATCATCCTTGAAAAAGGAATACTGTAATGTGATACTGTACTGCGAACTACTTTGGCTGAAGGCCGACTACCGCTACTCTACTCGTAGTTTTTCTTCAGATACTCTAAGTTCTAGGCATGGTCTACCTTCTTGCCCCCCAGAGTTTTCAAGTGGTAGGTCTTTGGGCATATCTACTTAGAAATTTTATAGGTTTTTGCCCCCTGGAGTTTTCTATTGGTCACCTCCACCTGACTATTGGCCTGTGGGTAGGCTACCGAGATAGGCCGATAGTCAATTTTATAGAGTTGGTAGATAGCCTTGAACTTTAGGTTGTTGAGCTGCTTCACATTGTCCGAACTTTGAGTCCAGTTAAGAATGGATGTCAATTTGGTGGCGGGTAGATGGGGTACTGGGGCGAACAATTCACATTGCTCGCAAGTCTTGGCATACTGTATGGCTTCTTCTTGCATCTGCGGCTAGTAGAGCCCCTCGTGGAGGACTTTGTACGCTAGCGCTCACCCTCCTCTGTGGCTTTCGTATATCCCCTCATGGACCTCTATTAGGGTGTATTTGTCTCCCTTGGGTCCTAAGCACCTGAGTAGTGGTGTAGTGAACCCCTTCTTGTATAGCACCCCGTCAATGACGGTGTACTTTGCAGCTCGTATCCTTATCTTCTTTACTTCGACCTTGTCTTCTGGTAGGACGTTGTTCTAAGATAGTTGAGTATAGGGTTTGTCCAGCTTGGTCCCTCCTCAATTTCATTGACCTATTTCTCCTGGTATGTTGGCTCATGTAGTATTTCGACATACGCGACACTGGCCCAGTTTCGGAGTTCGTCGTTTGCTAGCCTGGATAGGGCATTGGCTATGATGTTCTCGACCCTTGGTACTCGAACCATCTCAAACTTCTCTGACTCTGCCTCTAAACCTCGAACTCACGTCAAACATGACACCTCATACTTCCCCTTTTTTTTTTATATTGACTCAAATTGGTCTTTGGCCATAGATAAATCTTTGCTCGAACCTTGACCTCAAACCCTCATGAACTTTGACCTCGAACCGTGACCTCGGACCTCGACCTTGAACCTCGAATGCCGTCCATGCCCATGGCCTGTCCCCTATGGCCCTTGGCCGTGGCCAAAATTTTATTTTTTTGTATTGAGTCGAATTGATCTTTGGCCACATACACATCTTTACTCAAACCTTGACCTCGACCTCTCGCGAATTTTGATCTCGAACCTCGAAACTCGCCTATGCCCATGGCTTGTCTCATATGATCCTTGGCCATGGTAAAAAAAAAATTTCTTGCTCGCCCTTAGTATGTTCACCCATGGCCCTTTGGCCGTGGATCCTCAATCATCGCCCGTGGCCAGTCGTCCGTTGTCTGCAGCCATTGGCTGTCGTCGCACCCATCAAGCTTCCACGCTCATCCGGCGTCCACGCCCATCTGGCATCCGTGCTCATCTGCACTGGTCCATTCATCTCTCTGATCGCTGACAAGACTCTCCATGTATAGTGCCATTCTATGGGTGTTGCCATTATTCTTCTTGACGAAGGTCACATAGCATTCCTTGGCTTTCTTCTGATCTCCTCAGACCTCGCCCACCCCATTCTCTGTGGGGAACTTCATCTTCAGATGGATGGGTGATACAACTCCTCGAAGGGCTGTGAGAGATCATCACCCTAGGAGGCCGTTGAAGGATACCATGGACTTGACAACCATGATTGTGATCTGTCAAGGGTGCTCTCCGAAGGTGAAGGGCAACCCTATGGTACCTCTAATGAAGGCGGTAGCGCCTGAGAACCCATGGAGGTAGGTGAGCTCTGGTTTAAGTTGGTCGTCATGGAACCCAAACTATTGGTAGGCTTCTAATGAGAGCACGTCCATGGATGCCCAGTATCTATCAACATCCTGTGTACTAGTCGGTTGGCTACCTCCACCTGTACTACCAGGGCGTCCTCATGTGGAAAGCTCAGTCCTTCCAGGTCTACATCCGAGAAGGAGATTACCGTCTCGGTCTTGGCTATCTTGCTTGGCTTCTCTGCTACTCCCACGAACTTGGCATGGGCTTTGGCCTTCCTGTTAGACTCTTGCCCCGGTCCTCCTAGTATGGTGAGGATGGGGGCTCCCTTGGTGCTACTCGGCTTTGCTACGTCTCTCCTCTCTTCTGGGTGATCTCTCTCTCCTTGGCCCAAACGGCCCTCACGTCTTCTTTTCACGTACTTGTTCAAGCTCCCTGCCTTTACAAGTTGTTCTATCTCCCTCTTCAATTGGAAGTAGTCTTCTGTGTCTTGTTCATTATCCTTGTGGAAGAGACAGTACTTGTTAAGGTTGTGCTTCTCAGGTCCTGCTAGCATGGGTCTTGGCCAACGAAGTAGGTCACGGTCTTGGATCTACATAAGGATCTGAGACTTGGTGGTATTCAGGGGTGTGAACTCAGGGCTACTTGCTTAGTCGCTTCTCTCTGGGCGACGATCGGTCCTTCCTGACTGGCAGTCGCCCTTCTCCTGTCGGCGCTTGGTCCTCGATCTCTTACTTTCCTTATGGTCATCTGGCGCTGACCTCTTGTTATCCTGTGGCTTAGCCTTGATCACCTTCTTTCTAGCCTGCAGTACCTCGGTAATGTTGGCGAACTCGTTGCACCGCTCCAGAAGCTCCTTCATGGTCCTGGTCTCATATCGTACCAGGTCTTTGATTAAGTCCAAGTCTCTGATGCCCCCAGCCAAGGTTGCATGCTGGGTCTAGTTGTCCAAGTGTCGGGATTCCAAGGACTCCTTGGTGAACCTGGTGAAGTACTCCCTGAGGGACTCCCCAGGGTTTTGTATCACATTCAGTAGATTGACCTTGGTCTTCTTCTACTTGACGCTGCTCTGGAAGCGGGTGATAAATTATTCGCAGAGTTCTGTGAATGAACCTATTGACCTTGGTCATAGCCTAAAAAATTGTGAAGTGGCTGCACCCTTGAGGGATGCAGGGAATGCTCGGTAGGAGACCACGTCTGATCCCCCATATAGGGTCATCATCCCATTGAAGTAGTTGATATGATCATTGGGGTCCATGGTACCACTGTAGAGTTTGAAGGTGGGTAACCTGAACTGGGAGGGGAGTGTGGCTGCCATGATCTCTGCCGAGAATGGTTATTGCCCGGGTACCGAGTGTGTCTGTCCCTTGGTCTGCTTCTTCAGCCCTTTTAGCTTCTCATCCAGATCTCGGAGTCTTCTCACGTTCATGCCTGACAGGATGGTGAGTGATCACGGCGCGATGAACCTTGGCGTGAACGTGAGGGACTTTCTTCTAGGTAGGTCCGGCTTCGCCTTGGTGTGTGACTTCCTCCTAGTTGACTTTGGAACACCAACCTCCTGATCGACCCTTCTAGGCTAGGTACCACGGACCTGTGTGTTGGTGTCCTCCCACGATCTGATCGTACTGGGAGGTCCGCCGTTCTCCTGGGATGATGGGGAGGATCCCCTTGCTGATGACTGGGACTTGCACGTCTTGCAAGTCTCTCTGATCTTTCACCCCTAGGAGATGACCTCCTAGGGTTTGGCTCTTGTCGAGGGATGGGATCCGTCCTTGGTGGTGGCAACGCCCTACGGTGGTGGGACGATGCACACTACCTCAGGTAGTCTCGAAAGAGTCGTTGGTCATTGAGGATCTGTCGCTGCAAGCCATTGACCTGACCGACAGTTGCTGGTGCATTAGAGTCAAGTACTGGCTCCATGGCTACTTCAGGGTTGAGGTCGACTTCCTCAACCTGGTCGTTCTTTGGGATCTCCCTCTCCTGAGAGACATGGTCATTGGCTCTACAATGAGAGCTCTCTGGAGGAGGCAATCTATTCCTCTCCCTCACAGCATTGTTGGTGGAGGGAGCGGTCTTCTTACCCAGTGGTGCCATTGACTGATTATGGAATCGAGCTAGTAGATAGGATGGCTAGCATCGTTCGCATAGACAGCGCCAATCTGTTGTGTCAAGAAATCGTCCGGTGGTCCCTTCGAGTGCCATAACATGCAAAAGGACCTGGGTAACAAAGGGGAACTAGTGTGGTTCTAGTCTAGGACTCTCCAATGCCTAAGTTAAATCTCTTTGAGTAAACAGCTGAATAGTTAGAATTCAAGATATTCAAGATGGGTTGATGGGGTAGAGTACCTTCGCATTTATAGTGGAGTGTGGTGGTGTGGAGAGTCCCAATCGATGATGAGTAGCCCTCGTAGTTGATAGAGTCCCTGGGTAGTAGGGTTCTTCCTTGGTTGGTTGTCTCCCTATGGGAGGTAGTGTCCTAGTAGGGTTGATGTCCTTAGTAGATAGACGCTTTTACATGTTGGATAAGGTCCTTGGTGTTTGAGTCCGTCTGGGACTACGTGGCTAGTAGGCGGTGGCCTAGTGTCCTTGAGATGGTGTATGTCTTGTTGATGGCGGTGGTAGTAACCTGTAGTACTCGTACTTGGGTCTTGGTGGCGGTCATGCCACCTCGCCTGGTCTACACCCGAGGTCCGCGCCCTAGTCCACGCCTATGCCTGAGTCCTCGCCTATGCTTGAGTCAGTGCCTGCTTGGTCACGTCCATGGCTGCGCCTGCTCGGTGACGCCCATGCTTGGTCCACGCCCATGGTCGTGCCTGTGGTTCTCATCTGAGCTAGTTCTCCGCCGGGCCTGGGATGGCCCACCTCCTTGGATCATGACACGTGGCGGCTCCCGATTGGTCAGTGTGGTTTTGGGTTTATCACAACCTGTACTCAGATGGAACCAAAGCGCCCCAAAGACCCGTCCCTCTCTAATATCTCTCTCTCTCTCTCTCTCTCTCTCTCCAGAGATGGAAGAGTGGGATGTTTTCCATTTCAGGATATTGGATGCCTTTATAAAAAAGATATAATTAAGGCTCTCTTTGGTATCATTTATATTTTTTATTTTTATCAATTTAACAAAAATCATTAATGAAAACTATTTTTTGTCAAAACATAAAAATCCTTTGGTAACCACTACACAGAATAGATTGTAGACAAAGAAATATGTTTGCCACCTTTACCCATCTTCTTCCCAAAGCATAAATTCATAACCGAGTTGTTGGGTATCAATCTCTTTGGATTTTCTTTATTTTATTTTGGGATTTTGGGTTTAGATCACCCGTCCATATGCGATTTAATCCCCTAAGATCTAGGTCCAAAAATTTAAAGGTCATTTTGAATTTTGAAGGAAGAGCTTATTGTATTGCATTCCAGAGACAGATTCAGCCTCTTATAAAAATGATCAGACAAACCTACAGTATAATGACATAGGATTGGCTTCAAAATCCTTATTTACATTTGGGAAGATAAATAAGAACAAATGAAAAGCAAAAAAAAATGTTATTTCCTTCTGGGTCCACCGAGACAAAAAAATTTGTTCCCAAAACGAAGTGAATGGGACACAGAGGAACTAGGTAGAGAGAGAGATGATGAAACAGAGGGATAAGGAGAGAGAGTTAGAAGAATACCGAGGAGCAAAAAGAGAGGGCATAGAGAGAATACCTGAAAGAATAGAGTGGATCATATATGTTCGGCCATGGCGTCAGCTTCAGCAGACATCTTTATACCTATGCATATGGATGGGTGGAATTAGGGGTGTAAATGAATAGCCGAAATCCGTTTCCGTATTTGTGTTTGTATCCATTTAGCACTATCCGAATCCGTTCGAAAGCTAAACAGATGCGAATACAGATAGGCTATAACTATCCGAAAAGCTATATGTACATGTAAACGGATAAAATATCCGATCCATATCCGTGTCCGTATCCGTTTAGCACTATCCGAATCCATCCGAAAGCTAATCGAATGCGGATGCAGATATAGCACTAACTAGGGCTGCAAGTTTGGCCCTGTCGGTCTGAACCCGCCCTGGCCCGCCCTGAGCCCGAACAGGGCCTGGGCTAAGATTTCTGGCCCTGGGGCGGGTTAGGGCCATAAATTCCTGGCCCTGAGTCAAGGTCGGGTAGGGTCAGGGTTGAGACCTCGGGTCAACCTGACCCTGATTTTGGCCCTGAAGAAATTTCTTTATTTATTAAAAAATAGAAGCTATTATTCTTATATCAAGTGCTTAGTGCATTTGATAGTTTGTGTTGTGTAAAAACCAATTGCTACTAAAAGGTCTTGGGTTAAAGCCTCCTCTCTCACATCTTTCATAGTCTTGTTATTTTAATTTAATTATTGCAGGGCTAGGGCCAATCAAGGCGGGCTTGGGCTGGGCTTGGCCTGTCAGGGTTAGGGTTAAGGTCAAGGTTTTTAGGCCCTGAGTCAGGGTCAAGGCGGGCCTGGGCCCAGCTAAGGGGACTCAGGGTTGGGCTAGGGTTTTAAAAAGCCCGGCCCAACCCGACCCTATTGCAGCCCTAGCACTAACCAAGCCGAATCCGAGCTGTTTACATCCCTAGGTGGAATTGTAAGAAAAATAAGAAGAATGGGAAGTGATGGATGGGGTCGCAGGAGGAGGAGGAAGAAGTACTTGGAGGAGGAGGGTCGATATTTCTAATTAAACAAGGAAATGTCATTCTTACCCTTCATTTTTTAGACCTATGAGCATGTGCTCATTAAAGTCCCCACATAAATGGTCAAAAGAGATTTTCAACGAAAAACCATAAACGGCTTTCCATCTATTTTTTGGGTTTTGGGTTTTTTCAATCTTTTTTAAATAGAAATAAGCTCCATAAAAGATACTAAATGCAACAAAAAACGTTTTTTAAGGCAAAAATAAAAAATAAAAACTATACCAAAGACGCCCTCTAAGTATTAAGCATTCTTTCTTTATTGGGTATTAATACTGTACAATGGATTTCCTCTCATTAAGAAGATTCAATCAAATACTAAGATTTTTTTACTAGACTAGGAATTAAATAGTTAAATACTATAGGGAAAATATCACAAACACCCCCTATAAGTATACAATATATCATGAACTCCCCAAACTTTGCCAAAATATCACAGACATCCCTTACTTTATGATTTTATTTTAACTTAGTCCACTCCGTTAGGTCTGTGCAGTTAAGTTGCTGAAGACGCTGAATTTTGTCACCCCCAACAATGATGACAATCGGATGCAAATGACTGGTAATGTCTTTGTCCGGTGATTTTTAAGGTTCACAGTGGATTCAACTCCGGCGAAGGAAGAATTTTTATCCACTGCTGTAACTGGAGCGCTGTTGTGCGCATCCCACCATGCACACATGGCCTTTGCTGCGCCGCACGATGCGCACAGTAGCGCTCCAGTTACAGTAGCGGATAAAGGTCCGGTGAAGGAATGGAGGTGGGACGGTGCCTTTTCTGTTTTTAAACGTTCAATGGAAAAAAGGCATGGGGGTGGGGCAGGGTGGGGCGGGGTTGGGGTTGCTGGGGTGGAATGGGGGTTGGAGTTGGGATAAGTAAACAGAACAACTCCGGCGACTATCGTTCTTCATTGCTTCATCAATGGAAGACATGGCTGGCTGCCAAAAGAATGGGAGAACCGTCGACGGAGAATGGGCGTCGTCTCTCCGTCGAGGGTTAGGCCCCAAGAAGCCGATGGAGGTAGGACCGTAGGAGCAGTAGATGGAGAAAGAGTCTCCTTTGTGTGATATTAAATGGTTGAAAATAGATAAAAATGGATTCTTATCTAAAAAGTCTGTGATCGTTTAAATTAATAGACGGCAGAGATTCATCTAGAATACATCAACGATTGAGATTGATTGTTGCACTGCTATCTCTATTTTAGAATACCACCGCTCTTGGGCTGCTACATTTTGGATTTTTTTCCTCTAAGGTTCGGTTGTGCGGTTCCCTTTAGGGATGTTTGACATGTGTCACAGAAAAATCCAACGGCTGGCTTTTCATGACATGTTTATGTTGGTAGTTTCCATTGAACGTGATTGTCTCTCTCTCCTCTCTCCACTCTCCACTCTTTCCTCAAAACCACTCTTCTCTCTCCTCTCTCCACTCTATCCTCAAAACTACTCTCAATGGAAACCTCTCTCCACGTAAGCAGTTTCTCAATGAAACTGCAACTCTCTCCTCTCTGTCTCTCTCCTCTATCTCGTCTCTCTCCTCTCTGTCTCCTCTATCTCATCTCTCTCCTCTCTCAGGCATATGCAACTGTTCACTCTCTGCCCTCCATAAACCTCCTGAGAAGAGTGACGATCGATCAGTCTCGCTCCACTGGTACTCCAATGGTAAAACCAACAAATAGAAACGTTTTTTGAAAAGAAAAAAAAAAAACACAAACACATATTGGAGTACTTATAGTGGAGCGAGACTGATCGATCGTCACTCTTCTCAGGAGGTAGAGGGCCGAGAGTGAACATTTGCAGATGCCTGAGAGAGGAGAGAGAGAGCCTGACTGAGGAGAGAGACGAGATAGATGAGAGAGAGAGGAGAGAGTTGCAATTTCATTGAGAAACTACTTACGGGGAGAGAGGTTTCCATTGAGAGTGGTTTTGAGGATAGAGTGAAGAGAGGAGAGAGGAGTGGTTTTGAGGAAAGAATGGAGAGTGGAGAGAAGAGAGAGAGAGAGAGTCACGTTGAATGGAAACTATCAACATAAACATGTCATGAAAAGCCAGCCGTTGGATTTTTCTGTGACACATGTCGAACATCCCTAAAGGGAACCTCACAACCGTATGGGTGAGGGAACCTTAGAGGAAAAAAATCCATGTTCTTAGGGTTTCAATGTACACTCTTTTGTGATTACTTTGTGTTTTTTATTTAAGGGAGCGGTTTTCATGCACGATCGTGTATAAGAGGAATCTTTTACATTGGATTTTAGTAACCATCAGATCGAATTGTTTTAATCTGAATCGTCCAAGAATAAAGTAATGATATATATTTGTCCTATACAGTTACTCTCTCAAATACATCTCTCTACAAGACTTTTTATTTATCAATAATGAATAGAGTAAATTACACCCCCCTCCCCTCGAATATGCTCTAATGACAAACCCCTCCCTTGGGTTTTGAGTAATGACTTTCCCCCTAGATTCTATCAACCGTACCCATTTCGTTAAAAAGAACTGTTAAGTGATGACATCATCCTAAATATATTCAATAAAATCCTAAAATGCCCATCTATTTGTGATATTCCAATAATACCCTCTAACCATATCAAAACCCTAAAAACATCTCTAGGAAAGCCGCCGCCACCACGGCTGTATCCACCACTTTCACTTCCGTAGCCACCGCCGCCACCATGAAAGAACCTTGCATAGGGTTAGGAAACTTCGACGTTGTTAATGAGAATGCCAACATCCAGACCTTCAATGGCTTCCCGAATCTGATGTACGTATCTCCTCGGAAAAGTCACCGGAGAAATAAACCACCACATTCTTGATCTGGGTGTTCGCAACGAAGAAGAATTATGGTGAAGTTGGACAAACAGAAGAGACCTAGAAAAGATAAGAAAGAAGAAGGGATTAAGATCGTCTGAGTTGAGGTGAAGTGAAGTGAGGAATATGGGTTTCGTTTTTGGGAGTCTTGGAAAGGGAGTGGGTCACGGTGATGAGGTGAAGTGAGGAAGATAGTTTAGGTCACTTCAATCACCCTACTTTAGGTTACTCCAACATCATAACTCTCTCTCTCTTCCTTCGCAACCAACTATTGAATTGCCTCTTTAATCAAGGATTCCGCTTATATATAATTTTCAGGTTTCTGTTTGATATTCCACAAGTCTACTTCAAGGCTACTTCTTCAATTCTGATTTTTCTGAATCTGGTTTCAGTTATTGCTTTAATTGTACATATTATTGTTTAATCACTAGATCATACCATTATGAGTTCATTGTTTTGAGCCCTTAAATCACTGCTACAAATTCTGTTTTCCATCTGGGTTTTCAAGTTTCCTAACTCCAACAGGAAATCTCAATATGTCTCAAATCAGCCACTGTATTGTAATCAAATTTTACTCTCATATTATCCCTGTTAATTAGACCATATCGACCAGGTTCTGCCCCAACCAGATTTGTTCCGACTATGAACTTTCTCTAATCTGGTTCTAATTCCTAACCCTGTGGTTCTGGAATTCTTCTATGCTGCACAATGAAAGAGAATTCCATCTATAAAGACTACAGAGTGATCTGCAATTGAGGATTAAATAAGAAAAAAAAAGAAGGCCCTATAAAGAATCTAATCTGGGTTTGTTCGAATTAGCTAGGATTTATTGAGATTAGTAAAGATTTGACAAGAAACAGAGATTGATAACATAAAATCCTCAATGGACATCTGAAAGTAGGAAGAGGAGAGACGATGAGTTATGGATCGGTAGCGTTCCTTTTAAATGGATAGGGATGATCAATTTATAATGAAAAGTGATTTTATATTTTCTATTTTTGAATCAACCGATTGGGGGCGGAGGTGCAGGCAGAGTTGCAAGAGGAAGAAGAAGAAGGGGGTCAGAGGGTAATATAGTCTCTTTATAATACTTAACAGCCCTTTTTAACGGAATGGGTACAATTGATAAAATCTAAGGAATGCAAGGGAGGGGAGAGTCGTTACCCAAAACCCAGAGGAGGGGTTTGTCATTAGAGCATAATCGAGGGGAGGGGGGAGTAATTTACTCTAATGAATAAAAAAATGGAAATAAGGACGGTTAGAGAAAAAAAAGGGAAAACAATTCGATCTCTTCTTTTTCTTTTCTCTTTCTCTTAGGGTTACGATTTCTGCAAATTATCCGATCTCTCTCTTCTTTTACTCTTTTTTTTTTTTTTCTTTTCACCGGGTCGAACCCTAGAAGGGGTAAATCAAAGTTTCAGAGGAAAAAAACAGGGGTGGTGGGCGTGGAATCGATAGTGGTTTTTTTTTTTTTTTTTTTTTTTTTTTTTGTAAAACCCAAATGGGTGGGGTGATTTTCAGTGAAAATTGAAGGAGGCCTTTCGTCTTCCCATTGTACGATTTTTGCAAATTATCCGACCTCTTTCTCTTCTCTCTCATTTTTTTCTTTTCACTGGGTCAAACCCTAGAAGGGGTTAATCGAAGTTTCAGAGGAAAAAAAAAGGGGTAGGAATCGACAATGGTTTTTTTTTATTTTGGTAAAACTCAAATGACGGGTGATTTTCAGTGAAAATTGAAGAGGTTATTTATTTATTTCTTTCCAATCCCTCCACAAATCACGCATACATCCTCCAAACTTCGGCAGGAGCGTCGCTTTACCTTCTCACCGTTCAATTCTTGCTACTAGCAGTTTAATTCCATTCGAAAACTCCGCCCGCACCCCACCCTTCCCTACCCTGCAACTCCCCCTCCCTCGCTCCCATCCCAGCCCACTATTTAAAATTGCAACAGAATGGACTCCAGCAACCATTGGTGACTCCTTTGCCTCCGCTTGTGGTCTTAATCAGGAGCAACCCGGCCACGGGCTTTGCTCTGGGATCCGGGTGTTTCAGAGAGATAGAGCTTAAATCACGGGGACTTGCTCTGTAATTGAGAGCAACACATCGACAGCGGCAATGAGCACTGTAATTCCCAATCAAATATGCTCGGCATCTACACGAAGGAACTTTTCTGAAACCAATACCAAAATCACCCTCATGATCCCTGGAGAGAAATTTCTGTCACCAGTTTCTTAAGCTGAAGAGTTGAAAAGTGAAGATCCTTCATGATCACATACATGGTTGTTGTAGTTTGTTTCTATCATTAATGACTCCAGAATTTAAGAACTCGCCAGCCAGTCAACTCGCCACCCATTGATTCTCCCTCTTCCTGCCACAGGTTTTTGGAGTAAAATAGTTGCAGAGAACGAAACAAAAGAAGAATGAAGTTGTTTCGGTTTTTTTTTTTTTTTTTTTTTTTTGTAATTATTGTATTTTTTAATTATTATTGATAAATACAAAAGTCTTTTACAAGTATTTAAAAAGGTATTGAAAGGTAACCGTAAGGAGTTATTTACAATTATTTTATTCTTGAATGGTTCAGATTAAAATACTTTAATCTGACGGTTATTAAAAATCAGTATAAAAGATTCTTCTTATACACGATCGTACATGAAACTTTTAGCTTCTTTTTTTTTTTTTTTTTTTTGTTAAACTTTCTGATTACTTTGTGACTTTCTAGTAGTTGCGTAGGCGGAGACTGCCAGTACAGTTGAGAACTAGCCCAGTGGAGGATTCTCCATCGTTGGACATACAGGTGGCAGATTGAAAACTTTTCTAGGTTGAACCTTTCTTAGTCGAACGCCAAGAAGCACTACTCTGATATTTTCTCAAACGGGATTATAAGTGGTATATGGATTTTTCTTTTCTTTTGATTTTTTCTCTCTCCAAATTGATAGATACTTCGTTTTCTCCGGTCAATCTCTGACCCTTGCATTGCTTTGGGGCAGGAAAGTCCTCATTTGTGATAAATTTGGAGAACTCTTTATCCATATAACTGGATGCTGCAGAGTCGATGATTTTTTTTACAGAAGGTGTAAATGAAATCAATTCAGCTCGTCTGTGATTAATCAAATCGATAGCAAATGCACGGTTAGAAATGGTATCAATGTTCAGTATCTTCTGTCTCTTTTATCCGGTTGATTTTTTTTTAACTTTAGGAAGGTGCTATTCTGGACCAAATCTGTGTTTGTTACAGGATTAATTGTGAAACCAGCCTTATTTTATACTGTGATTACCCATGAGTTTTTCTCAAGTATCTTTCACTATACTCTCCCTTATTCTGTTCTATTGCCTCACCGATCGACAAGAATTTTATTGACAAATTCCCTTAAACTTTTGGTCCAGATTAGGCATATACATCACATAAAGAAGAAGAAAAAAATTAGATCACCCTGCATTATTCGGTCATTCCATTCTAGGTAGGGTTGGTGGAGATATTTAGGAATTAAGCATTGACGTACTCTCTCTCTCTCTCTCTCTCTCTCAATTAGAGATAGATCAAGTGCTTGGAGCTGTATTCTCTTTGCTATTCCCTCTTCTTTTTTTTTTTTTTGACCTCTTCTTACTAATTTTACATGTTAATCAAAAAGATTATAATAATGCTAGCAAAGATGACCTTTAACATAGATACAAAATAGAGACAAAAAAAATTGGTAATGAAGGAAAAACTACGTCACAATGAGATTAAGTAGGTGAGCATAATAATGTGTTTTAAGAATCAAATGACAGTGATCTGTTGACAATGATGATGCTTAATAGCCACAACCAGGCAGATTATCTGAGAGTTACTTCCATGGCCTTCGGTGTTTTCTGCCTCCCCTAAAATGAACAATAATTAGAAGAAACTCCAATGAGAAACCAAAAGAGCTAAATACAAAAAAGAAGAATGTGCTATTGACACTGTAATTTACTAAAAATCAAAACACTCCATCGCACCTTTTACTCGAGTGTTTCATATAAGTAGGGGTGTAATTGAATAGCCGAAATTCGTTTCTGTATCCGTGTTCGTATCCGTTTAGCACTATCCGAATCCGTCCGAAAGCTAAACGGATCAGTGATCTGATGACAATGATGATGTTTAATAGCCACAACCAAGCAGACTATCTGAGAGTTACTTCCATGGCCTTCGGTGCTTTCTGCCTCCCCTAAAATGAACAATAATTAGAAGAAACTCCAATGAGAAACCAAAAGAGCTAAATATAAAAAAGAAGAATGTGCTATTGACACTGCAATTTACTAAAAATCAAAACACTCCATCGCACCTTTTACTCGAGTGTTTCATTTAAGTAGGGGTGTAATTGAATAGCCGAAATCCGTTTCGGTATCCGTGTTCGTATCCGTTTAGCACTATCCGAATCCGTCCCCGAAAGCTAAACGGATCGTGTGATCGAGACAATGATGATGTTTAATAGCCACAACCAAGCGGACTATCTAAGAGTTACTTCCATGGCCTTCGGTGTTTTCTGCCTCCCCTAAAATGAACAATAATTAGAAGAAACTCCAATGAGAAACCAAAAGAGCAAAATATAAAAAAGAAGACTGTGCTATTGACACTGCAATTTACTAAAAATCAAAACACTCCATCACACGTTTTACTCGAGTGTTTCATATAAGTAGGGGTGTAAATGAATAGCCGAAATCCGTTTTCGTATCCGTGTCCGTATCCGTTTAGCACTATCCGAATCCGCCCGAAAGCTAAACGGATGCGGATACGAATAGGTAGGGATGTAAACGGACCGGATTCGGCTCGGATAGTGCTATATCCGCATCCGCATCCGATTAGCTTTCGGATGGATTCGGATAGTGCTAAACGGATACAGACACGGATTCGGATCAGATATTTTATCCGTTTACATGTAAATATTGCTTTTTAGATAGCTATAGCCTATCCGTATCCGCATCCATTTAGCTTTCGGACGGATCGGATAGTGCTAAACGGATACGGACATGGATACGGATACGGAAACAGATTTCAGCTATTCATTTACACCCCTACGGATAGGCTATAGCTATCCGAAAAGCTATATTTACATGTAAACGGATAAAATATCTGATCCGTATCCGTATCCGTTTAGCACTATCCGAATTTGTCCGATAGCTAATCGGATGCGGATGCGGATATAACACTATCCGAGCCGAATCCGATCCGTTTACAGTGCTACATATAAGGCAAATAGAGGGAGGGTTCAGAGTGAATGTCAAAGATAAAAAATATAAAATAAAATCTCACATTGTAGCAACTCGTGAGAATGAAAATAGTATCAATATGTTGGTTATGGATAATTGCTAAACCACTCAATCATTTATCCCACTATCAATCAAATTTAACATGCAGATTAGAGCAATTAACTACAAAAACACTTATTAAAAGATTCACCTTGGGAGGGTTCGAATTGAAAATCAAGCAAATATAGAAGTACTGAAATAACTTATTCCTTTAATGCCTTTGCAACAGCAAGGCCTGCATCGACCTGACTGAGGCTCGTGAATAGCGTCCTTGAAGCCTGCCAAGTCGCAGGCAAATCTGATTCGGCTTCGACTTCAGCTTCCGTCGTAGGATTAGGGTTTTCTTTGTTAGTTTTTGCTTCAACGCAAGCTTCCTAGGCATTGTCCATAATCTCAGAGCAAGAGTAATGTAGTCCTAGATAAGTAGGAAACCTACTAGGAGCCAAACAACAAGATCAAATAACAAAAAAGGTTGCTGGTTCAAATGGACAGCACTAGGTTTTAGGTTAATTCTAGGGTTTAAGATGGGAATTTAGGGGCAGGGTTTTGGATCGAGTATAGGTAGGGCAGTGAGGATACTGTGGTTGAAATTTGATGATAAACTAATGGGGAAATTGATCTGAATTGAGAAATTAGAATTTAATGGAGATAAGATTAATGGAGGTCGATTAGAGAATGATTAGGGTAGACTGTAATGAATTAGGAGAAGAAGATAGTTGCAGAAAATTAAATAACTCACTGATTTTGAAGATCAACAGCAATAGGAACTTGAGAATTGATTGAAGAGGACCTCCCGATCATAAGCAGATGCAAGGAGTCGTGAGAGTCCAATCACCCTAGCAACTTGAGATCCACAAGGCAATACTCACACAAGGGAGCAATAACAACAACAAAGGCAGCAATCATAAAGCTGAGTTTTTATTAATCAAAATTCGTATTCAATGTTGGTCTGCCTTACAAACTTATATAGAAGATTCAAAAATAGACTCCGACACTAAAAAAAGAAAGGCTTAACCCTATCCCTAACTTATTAGGTAACTTAAACTAACTAAGAAACTAAAATACTAAAAGAAATAGACTCAAAACATAGCTGTTCTTATAGAGTCCTAATCCAGCCCAACTTACATTACATGACCACTTAACCAAGTTACATGATCACCTAAATTGAACCAATTGGATGCAACCAATTTGAACCGGTTCAATTAAAAAAAAAACATAAAATAAACTAAGTATTGGGTTAATCCCGTATGCAACCTATGTGCCCCTACTTTATGCTCATTAAAGTGGCCTAATACATAGAAAACCCTTGGGAACAAAGGTCCAACATGTATATAACCCAACCCTAAGCCTATTTCTAAAGAAATAAGTCAATTTCTATGATGAACTTGCATCAAAGAGGGAGCAAGGAACCCTAGAAACTAGCAGGCAAAAGTGATGAAAAAAGAAATACCGAGCATTCAAATCGAGAGACTGGGAGGTTCAATCGTATTGTATCAGAAATATACATATGGGAATCAAGAATATTAGAAGAAACACTCTAAACACAGAGAGAGAGAGAGAGAGAGTTGAATCGAAGGAGTACAATTTGATTTCATATAGGAATCCACAACTACATTGGCATTCTTGAGAAGATGAGAGGCGTCCTTGTGAGATTTTAGGACTTGTTCTACCTATTGTTATGTTTAGATGGTAAATTCCAATATTACCCTATTTAACTTAAGCTGGCCTGTTGTTTCTCTAAAAATTGGCAGAAGTGTTTCTACCAAGTGAAAAACACCAATTTGGTGTTTTGCAAATGTGTGCTAAAAGTGTACCAAGTGCCTGGTTCGTTTAAAAAAACATAAAATAAACCGGACATAGCATACAGTTTTTAGCGTGTTTCTGTTCCAAAAAAGCGGAAAAACACTAAAAATGCTTAAAAAGAACGTTACCATATAGAGCCTAAGGGTTTGAAACCAATTTACAAGGGATTAACATAATTAAAGAAGAAATTGGTCCTAGAATAGGCTCATACGTATGAGGAGGGCTGGCTATGTTTGAAGGCTATTGAAGTGAGTTGCTGTGGATCAAGGTTTTGAGAATCTGAGTTCTTAGCAAGAGATGAAAGGGAAGAAGCACTAGTGTGTCAAGAAGGAAAATCAAAGGGATTGAAGTTGTGTGTTGCTGAATTAAGGAGGGAATGGCATGGATGTTCATGGAAGTAGAAGCTGTATTGATAGAAGAATAAAGGAATTGAAAAGAATCGTAAGGATTTAAAAATTTAATCATTAAAATAGAGGATTAGATGAAGTGTTGTGCTAATTGAAGACAAAATTGGAGTATTTGCTTCTAGGTCCAAGCATTTAATGAAGGAAATTGTAAGAAGATTGGGAGTTAGAATCATTAGAGTTGCAGAGAACTTGAAATAAAAGGGGCTGTGATGCTGGATTGTACAAATTGATAGAGAAATGGAAGAATTTAAAGGGGCCGGAAACATAATTTGAAATGTGTTCTTAATGGCTATACAAATTGAAGCTGGAATTTGAGAATCTTGGAACTGGAGCTGCTGATGGACTTTTGAGGAGGTGGTACTTCAATTAAGCTTGGAATTGGAAGATGGTTGTTGCTGCAACATAGATTTGGCAAGGGAAGTTGGCAAGGTGAGGGAACATGATTATGTAATGTATAATGTTATATGCACTGATTGAATGATGTGAGGGCACATGTTTTAATACTCCATTTTATATGATGTATGTTATGATGCTTGAATGTATAGTGTATGTAATAATTTATGAAATTCTGAAATGCACAAGTATAATGCAATGCGAAATGATACTTATGTAGTTGTTTATGTATATTATAGGAATGACACTACATGATATGACAAATGAAAATGGAAAGAAAGATGGAATGGAAGAAATGAAAGTATATAAATGTTAGTTGATTGAGTGCCATGCTTATGTGTTGATATGATGTTGAGTGGTTATGACATGATCATGAAGAATGTTAGATGATGTATGTTAAGTTATGATAGCTGTAAATGTTCAATGTATGAGTGAATACGGTATGTCTATTAAGAATGGAATGCAAACATGAGTTTCGTGATAATGCCTTATAATGTAGAATGATGATGATGATGTACAACAAAGATGAAACAAGATTAAAAGGACGACGAACGTATAAAAGAAAAGAGAATGTGAAATGCTTTGGGCATGTTTCTCCCCGCCGTTAGGTAATCGGCCAGGTTGGAGATTGGTCTCCCCCAGTGCCTTGACGACCGGCTAGGGTGGGAACTTGGTTCTCCCCGGTGCATCAACAATCGGCTAGGGTGGGGATCAAAGTATGTATGGTAAAGGTCGAACTGGATCTAAAAGAAAATTAGAGAAAATAAATCTTATGTTTATTAATTATACAAATGTTCTGGTATTATTCACATGTACACATGCATGTATTTCACCTCACTGGGCTTTCAGCTCACCCCTTTATATGTAGATATTTTTCAGATGAGACAAGACAGGAGGGTTGTACAACTCCAAAATATGAATATAGTTAAAGTCTGAAGGCCTAAAAGACATTTATTTGGTGATGTTTTTAAGTGATAACGGTAAGAGCCCCCCCTCCCCCACTCACGATTACCTCTCCACCTCTGCTGGTCAGTTGTATCCCACCCACACCCCCGATACCGCCATTATAGCACTCCTCTCTCATCTCTGATTTTACCCAGCGCCATTATAGCACTCCAACCCCAACCCCAACATCACCCCTGCACCAACTAACCTATATCCCCTACAGATTCTACACTCACGGTAATTTATATCTCTTTCTCTCTCTCTTTCACCCCTAATTTCCACTCTCTCCCACCCCAGATTTTCTCTACCTTCAATCCTTGATTCCCCTTGCTTCATACCCACGATTAGTGCTTTGATTTCCACTCTCTCTCTCATTTCGGATTAACTCTACCTATTTCTCTCTTCCCCCAATCCCTCCCTCAGCCACACAAAGAAGATCGCTCAACACAACACCGACGTTCGCTTCTCAAACATTTCCACCCCTGCTCCCTACCTTCCTCCTTTCTAAAAAAAAAATAAAAATCCAACACATCTCTTTTCATCTCCAGACCCAACCTTCTTCCTAGCACCTAGCAGCAAACCACCTCCCGAACTCCAATTCTCCAAATTCCCCCAACCATCCCCAACCCCGTTATCACTGGCTTCTTAGCCTATACAGGTGCAGTATTGTGATTCCCTAAGCCCCTGCTGCACCTTCTCTGCCCTTTAAGCCTGTGACCAGCGGCCATTTAGTCTCTTGGGTACATTTGCTGCACTCCTGGTTTACTTAATCGGTAAGATTACAATCATCTTGGCCGCCTCTGGTAAGATTTTACAAACTCAGTTTGGTAGGAACGCTGGTGACCACTTGTTTGGGGTACTTAACTCAACTTAGCCCCGGCTTTGTAGGCTGTTTTACTCATCGCTTGGTTGTGCCCTTGATATAATTGCTTGTTTACCTATATGTCTGCTTATTGTTAACTGTGTTGCTGGTTCAATTATTTTATTATTATTATTTTTTTTTTTTAAACTGTAGTGTCCCCTTTATTTCTCCTTCTATTCCCCCTAGTATTTTGTTACTGGTGTTCTCTTTTTGTGCCCTCCATTGTTACTCTATTGTTTTCCTAGTATTGGCTACTGATCTTTATTGTGTCCTTTACCTCCCCCGTGTGATCCCCTTTCCATGTGTATCTTGTTATCTTAGTTTTATGTAGTTTTTGGTATAACTGTTTATTGATAGAACCCTTTGTGTCCCTATCTTTATTGGTGCGTCAGGTAGGCAGCCGGCACTATATTCTACCAAGCCAATCCCTTTTGCCTGGATCATTATTGGTTCTAATTATTTTTTTATTTTTTGAGTATCCCTTATATTTCCGTATATCATGTCCTTTACTACTAATTTTGTTTGTAAGCATAGGATTAGATTTGCATCCTAGAACATCGGATCTTTGACGGGTAAGAGTTTGGAGCTGATAGATGTTATGAGGAGAAGAAGAATTAATGTTGCATGTATCCAAGAAACAAGATGGAAGGGCCACAAAGCCAAGGCGCTAGATGACTTCAAACTATGTTACCTGGGAGATGAAAGTGGGATAGGTGGGGTGGGCATAGTTATGGACAAAGACCTTAAGAACGAAGTAGTGGACGTAATGTAGTCCTAGATAGGTAGGAGACCTATTCGGAGCCAGATAACAGGACCAATAACAAAGGGGTTGCTGGTTCGAATGGAAAGCATTGGGTTTTAGGTTAATTCTAAGGTTTAGGATGGGAATTTGGGTATTGCTTTAATATGCAGGTCTAGGGGGTTATTATGGGAAAAATATAATTGGATTTGGTTAAGTTTGAAAAATCTGCAGAATTAGGGTTAGGGTTTCAGGTTTTAGGTTTAAGGATCTAGGCTGAAAACTAGGGTTTAGATGGTCAGATGGGACTCAAATTGGGATCGAGTGTAGGAGGGAGAGAGAGGAATGTTTGCTGGAAGTTTGGCAGAGATCTGATGGTTGGAAGGTGAATACTTGGGGATCAAGCTAAAATTCGAAGGAATAGTTGCAGGTTTAATGAAGGGGATGGAAGGCTGGCTGTAGTGATCTGATTGGGGCGATGGGAAAGGATGGATTAGGTTAGAGAATGAAGAGGGGAAGGATATATGCAGGAAACTAAAGTTACTTATTGGTTTGATCTCTTTCAGAGGCAGCAGCAGCAATTTGAAGAAACTCGATTAAGAAGAATCTCCCAGTACTGGACAAACGCAAGGAGTCATGAGAGTCCACTTACCCTATCGACCTTGAGATCCACAAGGATATATACTCACAAAGAGCCGCAGCAATGGCAGCAAGCATTAAGCTAATTTTTATTAATCAAATTCGTATTCAATGTTGGCCTCCCTTACAAACTTATATAGAAGACTCAAAAATAGACTTAGACACTAAAAAGGAAAGGCCTAACCCTATCCCTAACCTATTAGGTAACTTAAACTGACTAGGTAACTTATGTACCCCTAGTTAATACATAAAAAAACCCTTGGGAACAAAAGCCTAACATGTATATAACCCAACCCTATGCCTATTTCTAAAGAAATAACCAATTTCTATGATGAACCTACTTCAGAACGTTAAAAGATATGGAGATAGGATCCTATCTATCAAGTTGGTGCTAGACAGTGAAGTCATCAACATAGTTAGAGCGTACGCACCGCAGGCAGGATTAGATGAGAGTGTTAAATTAAAATTCTGGGAACACATGGATGGTTTAGTGCAAGGTTTTGGTCAGGGAGAGAAAATTGTTATTGGAGGTGACCTTAATGGACATCTGGGCAGAGATCGTAGAGGCTATGAAGAGGTTCATAGAGGATATGAAGTTGGGGAGTGGAATGAAGAGGGTATATCAGTATTAGACTTTGGAGTTACCTTGACTGATGGGGTGGATTCGGAAGTGGAGAGGAATAGTCTCGAAGCCAATACACATCATGGACAACTACAGCGAGTGGGCAAGGCAGAAGTTAAATAAGCCCTACGAAAGATGGAAGGTGGGCAAAAAACCAATTGGATGCAACCAATTTGAACCGGTTCAATTAAAAAGAACATAAAAATAAACTAAGTATTGGGCTAATCCCATACGCAACCCATGTAACCCTAGTTTAGGCTCATTAAAGTGGCCTAATATATAAAAAACCCTTGGGAACAAAGGCCCAACATTTATATAACCCAGCCCTAGGCCTATTTCTAAAGATGAACCTGCATAAACTCTCCCCAACTTGAAAAAAATTGTCCTCGAATTTTGCAGTGATGGGGGGGGGGGGGGGGGGGATAACATTGTGATCAACAGATTTAACCATCCCCAAACGAAATTCCGATGAGGCAGGAACATTGGAGATAAAGTCTTCAATGCGTGGAGCTTGCTTTTCGAAGAACCATGGTGGCATAACAAACTCTGTGTTCTTTCTTTGAATCAGTAGCAACTGTCAATGTCTCGTCCATAGATCCTTCAGTGTTAGCAACCTTCTCATCTAATGCATGAGACACAAGCTGCACCTCTTCAAGACCAGCATCTTGAAGGTCATTGTTTTCCTTTGCAATGCTCTCAATCAACTTTTCATCTTCTACTGTTTCAGCTTTGTCTACTTTGTTCTCTTCAATGTATACCTCTTCAGTAGATTCTTCTACAATTGTGTTTTGGACCTCCACGTCAATTTGATGGCCAAGCTTCTCAATTATGGTCTCAACTACTGGTGCAACTTGATCTACTTGAATTTCTTTAGCTATCAGTTCTTGAATCTCTTCAACACAAACTGCCTAAGTAGAATCTTCTGTTGGTACATCCGCCATTAGTGAAACTTCAAACATAGTCGATGCTGCTTGCGTTTGAGTTGACATGTTCGATAGTCCCTGTGGTTGTCAGTCGATGTGGTCACCTTTGGTTGTTACCCTTTTAGAGTAAGCAATTGGTATGGATAGTGTCGATCAGGTAGGACACATGAGTTGTTTTCAAGTTCAATCCAACCTTGTCGCTCGTCCAACCAATTACAACCTAATGCAATAACGCTCCTTGGAAATTGTACCGGCTTACAGCAAGCACCGTCAGAGTACGAGGAACACTCAAATTCAACAAAGACTTGACCTATAGGTATGATGCAAATCTCTCCTGACTAGGACAACATATCCACCACGGATTGTGAAATAATGTTGTTACGTCGCCTCTCATCAACAATTAATATGGCTGTGCTCCCATTGGGTAGACGAACTCGGGTCTTAAAAATGAATGGAGGTGGGTCTTTCGAGGCTTGTTTGGAGCTTCCCTCCACCATAACTCTGATACCAATTAATGTAGTCCTAGATAGGTAGGAGACCTACTAAGAGCCAAACAACAAGATCATATAACAAAAGGGGTTGCTAGTTCGAATGGATAGCACTAGCTTTTAGGTTAATTCTAGGGTTTAGGATGGGAATTTAGGGCAGGGTTTGGATCGAGTATAGGTAGGGCAGTGAGGGTACTGTGGTTGAAATTTAATGATAAACTAATGGGGAAATTGATCTTAATTGGGAAATTAGGGTTTAATGGAGATAGGATTAATGGAGGTAGATTGGAGAATGATTAGGGTAGACTCTAAGGAATTAGGAGAAGAACATAGTTGCAGAAAATTAAATAACTCACTGGTTTTGAAGATCAACAACAGTAGGAGCTTGAGAATTGATTGCAGAGGACCTCCCTATCATAAGCAAATGCAAGGAGTCGTGAGAGTCCACTCACCCTAGCACCTTGAGATCCACAATGCAATACTCACACAAGGGAGCAATTGCAACAACAAAGGCAGCAAGCATAAAGTTGAGTTTTTATTAATCAAAATTCGTATTCAATGCCGGCTTCCCTTACAAACTTATATAGAAGACTCAAAAATAGACTTAGACACTAAAAAGGAAAGGCCTAACCCTATCCCTAACCTATTAGGTAACTTAAACTAACTAGGAAACTAAAATACTAAAAGAAATAGACTCACAACATTTCTGGACTTATAGAGTCCTAATCCAGCTCAACTTACATCACATGACCCCATAAGTTGTCACATAAGAACTTAACCAAGTCACATGATCACTTAAATTGAACCAATTGGATGCAACCAATTTGAAGCGGTTCAATAAAAAAAACATAAAAATAAACTAAGTATTGGGCTAATCCCGTATGCAACCCATGTACCCGTAGTTTAGGCTCATTAAAGTGGCTTAATAAATAGAGAACCCTTGGGAACAAAGGCCCAACATTTATATAACCCAACCCTAGGCCTATTTCTAAAGAAATAAGCCAATTTCTATGATGAACCTGCATCAAAGAGGGAGCAGGGAACCCTAGAAACTAGCAGGCAAAAGTGATGAAAAAAGAAATACAGAGCATTCAAATCGAGAGATTGGGAGGTTCAATCATATTGTATCAGAAATATATATATGGGAATCAAGAATATTAGAAGAAACACTCTAAACAGAGAGAGAGTTGAATCGAAGGAGTACAATTTGATTTCGTATAGAAATCCACAACCACATCGGTGTTCTTGAGAAGATGAGAGGCGTTCCTGTGAGATTTTAGGGCTTTTTCTACCTATTGTTATCTTTAGATGGCAAATTCCAATATTACCCTTGTTAACTTAAGTTGGACTGCTGTTTCTCTAAAAATTGGTAGAAGTATTTATACCAAGTGAAAAACACCAATTTGGTGTTTTGCAAATGTGTGCTAAAAGTGTGCCAAGTACCTGGTTCGTTTAAAAAAACATAAAATCAAACCGGATATAGCATACAGTTTTTAGCGTGTTTCTGTTCCAAAAAAGCGGAAAAACACTAAAAACGCTTAAAAAGAACGTTACTATACAGAGCCTAAGGGTTTGAAACCAATTTACAAGGGATTAACATAATTAAAGAAGAAATTGGTCCCAGAATAGGCTCATAATACATATGAGGAGGGCTGCTATGTTTGAAGGCTATTGAAGTGAGTTGCTATGGATGAAGGTTTTGAGAATTTGAGTTCTTAGCAAGAGATGAAAGGGAAGAAGCACTAGTGTGTCAAGAAGGAAAATCAAAGGGATTGAAGTTGTGTGTTGCTGAATTAAGGAGGGAATGTTCATGGAAGTAGAAGCTGTATTGATAGAAGAATAAAGGAATTGAGTAGAATCTTAAGGATTTAAAAATTGGATTATTAAAATGGAGGATTAGATGAAGTGTTGTGCTAATTGAAGACAAAATTGGAGTATTTGCTTCTGGGTTCAAGCATTTAATGAAGGAAATTCTAAGAAGATTGGGAGTTGGAATCATTAGAGTTGCATGGGTCTGCTGCGTGAGTTGGACGCTCCCTGCTTCTGCTGTGTCTGCTTCTTCCCCTTTCTTCTGTGTGATTTCTCCCCTCCCCCTCTGGTTTCTTCTTCTACCTCCTTCAATCCTCTTCTCGATTTCTGTCCCCCATCAATTTGGTATTAGAGACAAACATGGCGCTACGATTCATGGTAGCTCTCCATCTTCCCGGCCCATTTCATTGTTACCGTCTTCGCATCCAGCACCAACTCCCATATGTGCTGTCCAATTAGGACAAACCAGCTTGCTCAACCCTGCACCAGTCGTCCTCCTTGTTTGAAGATCCTGAAAAACGCAGTAAGATCAAAAGAAAGTAATAGAATAGTTTAGCGATGTAGTAAGTTGGCTAACAGATAATAAGGACAAAGGTAAGTGAGGAACATGTAATACTGATGACAAAGTCATAGATGAAGTAGGAGAAATAGTGCCATGACCTGTCACCTTTGTAGATGAACCATCAACAAGAATGACAGAAGAGGACTGATGAAGTCTAAAAATAGAAGTAAATAAGTCAACCTTACGGGTCATGTGGGAGGAAGAAGTGGAATCTATGATCCAGGGAGTAGTGATAGTCAAGGTTCGAAAACTCGGGTCTCGGTGGCATCTCGGCCAGGCCAGAAACCGAGTCGAGCCGAGATCTCGCCGAGATCTCGGCGAGTTGATGCATTTTTTTTTTTTTAGACTTGGACCCCCAACTCGGTGGGTTGTACACAAATTTTGGGTCTGAAACTTGGTATCCAACCTATTTCAGGCCATTTAAACACAATGGCATGCTCAGATTTGCCAAAAAACAAGTCCAAATATGAGTTTCACTTTGGACCATAGGTTAGTAGGCGATGAGTCGTACTAAAACAACATAATCTATATATAATTTAGTAAAACATAGCAAATTAGCAATCAAAACATTCTAATTAGCACACATCAATCAAAACATTCAAATAAAATGTACATTACATCAATGTTCACTTAATTTGTTACATAAAATGAGATTGAACAAGAAATTCATCCCTATATCGATCCACATAGAATTCTCATGTCATGGAATTGCTATAGTGTTGCAGATAGTGTGACACAGCTTCCATATAAGTCTTCTGATCAACATATACCAATCTCCCTATCTTAGGGTACATGGGAGGTTGGTATGAGGTGTAAGATCCACTGCTCGTCATATTGAGTTTGAGGCATGTATGACTGGTTTGGGACTAGGAATGTATACCCAACACTTGACCCAGAGCTTTGGATGTCATACTCAATGCTGCCCATACTGACCATAGGCACTATAATTAGAGCCCGTGCTCTGCTGGCCATAGTCATAGCCATGATGATGCTGAGATGATTGCCATGACTGATGCTCACTAGTAGTATCTATACCCATGCTTCCGAAACTTGTAAGCATGGTGTTCATACTGCTGTTGTCCTCCTCCTGAGCATATGACTGATGTGAGTGTTTGCGACCCTTCTTTCTGTTGTATGTTTTAGGGTGGCCACCATGGTCTTGATCTTGAGTGGCATGCGTAAACTGAGACTCACCGGTGAAACGCACAGGGTCCTCCTGCGTTCCAACTTCTTGCTCGTACTGCTCGCGCATCCCCTCATGGCAATTATCATAATAACCGCCACTCCGCATGCCACTAGCAGCAGCAGCTTCACCACCATCACCATCACCATCACTATCACTAGCATCACCAGTGTCATCACCACCACCATCATCATCATTAGCAGGACTTCCCTACAAGAGCTCAAAGGTTTCGGTGACTCGCATGTGCACGCACCTCTTGCGTCGACATATATTCATCAACATCGATCGGTTCTGACGCAATGATGGGGTCGGGCCTACCCCGTTGATCCATATCGGTGTACCACGATCCCTCACCCACTGGAATAGGGATCCTCATCGTCATCGTAGTCCTCTTGAAAAATGTTGGACAATTCAATGGGTTCTTTATCATTGGCCTCAATTCCTTCACGTATGTGCCTCATCCTTAATCTCATATGTAGTGCACATACACAAGCTGCTCCGATCGTTCGCTACCCAACCTATTCCGCCTCTTTGAATGTATCAATGAGAATGTACTCCGATTGCGCTTCCTGGAGGATGAACAAGTTTGTGAGAGCACTCTCACTGCTACCTTCCTCGGGTTGGATGAACTTGTACCATAAAGCACCCACCATCTGCATTACAAATATAGAATAGTAAGAATATGTACATTCTAAAGAGATAAAATTATAATTCATAAATGTAATATCATGCCACCTACCAGGTCCGACTTTTGTCTACCCTCCACTGCAGCTAGTCGACCGAAACTTGCTGAGGCCTCTCTGAAGTATTTGATATATTTTCAATTTGAGGCATTAGTATTTCCTATTTAGTAATTACATTCATAAACTAACTACCAAAGTGCCAAAGTCCCATACTCTCACCTCATCATTGCAAGCGACTTGTGTCTTTGGATGGGGCTCCAACTTCCGAGTAACACTTGAACGCCTCTAACAATTCTATGTCTAGCCCAAGATCATGGGAGTAGTGATACTTTGGATTTAAATAGTATGCTGGTAAAGTAAACACCACAAATATGATTTGTTAGTGACTTAATCGCTTTAATGCCTTTAGGGTTTTGAATATGTAAATGTAAAAAAGTTATAACATTTAAAGTATAAAGTATGTTGAACTCACCAGCCTTATGCAATGGATGACTCAAGTGCTTCTCCCACCGCTCATCAATGATGTTAGTGTAAGACTTTGCACTTCGAGGTATAGCAGCTCTAACCATTTCCTTCATTTTTGGATGGCGGCATAAATGTGGCCCAAAGTAGGCTTCTTCTCTATATCAACCATCCTCGATCTGCCACCACCGGCTCTAATATGCCAACCACTTTCCCCAAGTCCTTCCAAAATCCATCATTTGCAATGGTCATTGTGCTACCTTTGCTTCTTCCGACTTAGAACCTTGCCAACCAAACCATTCACGACTTGCAAACATACACCTTAGACCTATCGCCGACTCAAAGCTCTTGATGCAATGTAATTGGTGGCAAATCGAGTGACACCAGGCCTCACTAAATCTCCATTGCATTTCTCCCTCATCAAGGCTAAAGCATAAGAATGGTTGTACACAAAAATTGTCACTTGTCTTGCCCTATTTACCACACCCGCCACCAAAATCTTTTTCCCCATGTCCTTCAGCATTAAATCAATAGAATGCGCTGCACATGGGGTCCAAAAGAGCCGGATCCTCTTACTCTTCTTATTCATCAACTTCTCTCCATCCTTTTTATAGTTGGAACCGTTATCTGTCACAATTTGGATAACGTTCCTTGGTCCTACCTCCTCCACCACTTGCTTCAACTCCTTATACAAGTATGATGCATCCTTTATATGCTTTGATGCATCGATAGACTTCAAGAATATAGTCTTTCCATTGCAACTCACCATGACATTTATGATGGACACCCTAGTAGGTCCAGTCCAACCATCAGCCATAAGAGTAACCCCATATGTCTCCCACATTGGCTTCAAACCATCAATGTATTCTTTTAGCTCCTCTACCTCCTGAGGCAAATATACATTGTATAATTCAAATGGTGAAGGTCCCTTCCATCCTGCACCAACCCTCCCTGCAGCATCAAGAAATGCATTATAGTATGTTCCTTGTGCTACATTGGCTGGAATGCCATGGTAAAGCATGAACTTGCTGAAGGCTTTTCGTGCTTTCTCTTGTTTACCACCAAATACTTGTGGGATGGTTGGCTGGTAGGCATCTTGTTGCCTAAAAGTGGTGGGATCCTGCTCAAAAATGGGTTCTGGACCTTGTACTCGTGGTCGGGTTTGGGGTCGTGGTATATTTCTTGTCCTAGTGCTTCTCCTCCTCTCATCTTCTTGCACTGGTGCAACTGAGCCAGATCCACCAACTCCTCTTGCTTGCTCATATGCTCTTATATTATCAAAATGAAAACTTTGTCTACTCTCAGCCAAAGTCTGCTGGTAAATTCTCCATTCAACCTTTGATTGAAACTCACCAGGTGGAGGCCCAATATCAGTATCATCTCCGCCACGGACCTCTGCACCAGCCCTCTCTAGTATTGCCTCATTAAACTCTTGTTGCATTCTTTCCCTCTCAGATTTTTTTAATCTTCCTCCTTTCAAATGTTGTGTCATTGCCACTTTCACTTGGATAGGAACATTTGGGCATGATGAAACATCCTTGCCTATACCAGACAAGTGTTGCTTTAACCTGGTGGCTCCTCCAGATAGCAACTTCCCACAATAATTGCATTTGGACTTCTTTTTGTCTGCGGACATGGGAACTCCATGTTGCCATGCTATATCAGACATTATATACAAAATGTCTTATGTTTTACACTGTTACATAAAAAATCATGTATTAATAACCATGGATCACTTAAAGTAAGGTATTCAAGACTTAAAGTATGCTATTCATAACTCTTAAACGTAATGTCAAGCTACTAGAACTATAAAATAACTATCTCTTATTTATCTCCTAACCCTAGTATTTATTTGTTAATTAAAAATAATATTTTGAATTTTTTTTAAAACTATTTATACCTTAAATTATAAGAAAAATATAATGTAATGATGAATTTGACACCATTTGAAGTTGAATATTATGTACATATGTTGTACATAATTTTCTATAAGCAATAAGTATTTTTCCTTAATATTATATATATTTTTTTAATTTTTATAATATATTTATTAAATCTGAAAAATAAAATAATTTTTTTAATGGGTGAAAATAAAAAATTAATCCATGGGGCTGTAGAGCATCCCAAGTAGTTTAACATATATCAAAATCATTTTCAAACAATCACTATTCATCCTATTTTTTTCATTTTCTTTTTCAAATAAATCATTTATTTTTCCAGAAATTATAATAAATAATTTATTAACTGAAAAAAAAATCCGACTCCATGAAGTGATAGATCGGGCAAAGATGTTCAACATATATTAAAACCACATGAATTTAACAAGGATTACAAAAAAAAATTTTGGAAAAAATAGATTTGGGGAAGAAATAGAAAATACCTTTGAAATCTTGCAAATAGGTGATGATGCTCCAAATTGGCACTTGAATCTTCACTTTGGCACTTCAATCTAACTCCAAACAGTGCATTCCATCCAACAATAAAAAGAAAGAAGAAGAAATTTGAAGGAGAGGTGTTTTTCCCCTTGGTTTAGAGCCTAAGAACTTCTGTTCCTGCTCTCTCTTATGTTGGAAATGGGTTTTTGGGTGAAAATTGGGCTGAATACAAGTAAATAGCACCTTTGGGCCCAACCGAGATATCGCTGAGATCTCGGCGAGATATTGTTTTTTTGGTACTAAAAATATCTTGATTTTCACCTTCGAGATCTCGGCCGAGAAATTGCACTTTTAGGAACCGACTAGCAACTCAACTCGGTTTTGCCTAAAACCGAGAAACTCGGCGAGATCTCACCGAGATCTCGCAAGTTCTCGAACCTTGGTGATAGTGAATAAGGCTGAATTACCTATGTGAGCTAGAGTGGCTGTGGGGGTAGTTGTAGTGGCCTCAAGTTGTTGCAAACGTTTCAGCATCCGAGTGTAATCATCTCGAGGAATGGACACAGTAAAAGAAGCTCCAGGTGTAGATACTGGGTCGCCAGAATGTATCTTCTCAGTAGTGTGGTCGGTCATAACAGTATTGGCTAACTCATTAGCCCACTCAATCTTGGCATGCTTAGCCAGTTAGCCCAACCAGTATCAACTGTATGATTTTGTTGCACAATGGGTACAAAAACGGTTAGACTTGTCAATTTGCTGTCCGCTACGTCCACTAGTGCCACGACCATGGCCTCTTCCTTGGCCTTGACCACAACCAAAAAAAGAACCATAGCCTCTACCAGCAATTAAAGCTGAGCTGTCCTTTGGAGGAGTAAGATCAGCCTTAGTAAATGTAGATATGCGCTGCAGTCGGGAAAATGTTTCATTCAATGGTGGTACTTTCTTACCAACTAGAATTTGACCCTTAACAGACTGATAATCAGGATGAACACGGACAAGAAATTTAGCAACATGAAATTCTGCCCGTTGGAGTTTCAGCTGCTCCAAGTCAGTAGTAAGTGGTTGGTGGACTTGAAGTTCTTCAGTAATCCCCTTGCAACTGTTGAAGTACTCATTTAGAGTTTTATCACCTTGGGAGAAGCTGGATAGCTTTTCATACAACTAATACGTACGAGAGATTATTCTCCTGGGAGAAACTTTCCTTTTAAGTCATTCCATACGCACTTTGCGGTTTTGTGAAACATAACATTGGCAGCGATGGAGGGTTCAATACTATTCCATAACCAGATTTTGAGTATGGAATTCTCACGCATCCAATCATCATTTGTTGTAAAAGTAGTAGGATCTTTAGGATCAATAGTGAGGGGATTATCCGTAAGACATTTCATCTTCCTCTTGGCATGGTTGTAAACAATAACAACTTGTGACCACAACATATAGTTAGAAACACCATTCAGCTTAATATTGGTGATTTGATTATGGACATTGTCCACAGAATTCTTTGGATCAGCCACCATAAAGACTGGCAACATCCACAGTAGAATTAAAACAATGTAGAAGACCAAGGAGAAAATGCGATCTATCAGATAGCTAAAATAAGAGAAAGGAACAGTAGAGATTTGGACCATGTTAGATGCATTAAGAGCGAGGATGGTAGAGTACTAATACGGGATGCAGACATTATGGAGAGATGGGGTGAATATTTATGCAATCTACTAAATGGAGCTACCTTGACTGATGGGGTGGATTCGGAAGTGGAGAGGAATAGTCTTAAAGCCAACACACGTCATGGATAGCTACAATGAGTTGTCGAGGCCGAAGTTAAAGAGGCCCTACGAAAGATGAAGGTAGGCAAAATACTAGGGCCGGATGAGATCCCAATTGAAGTGTGTCAGAGCTTAGGAGGATGTGGGTTATCTTGGCTAACCAAGCTATTTAACAAGATTCTAGGTACAAAGAAAATGTCAGATAATTGGAGGAGAAGCACTGCAGTTCTGATTTATAAGAACAAAGGTGATATCCAAAACTGCAATAATTATAGAGGCATTAAACTAATGAGTCATAGCATGAAACTTTGGGAGAAAATCATTGAAGCCCACCTAAGAAGAGAAACTGATATATCGGAGAACCAATATGGTTTTATGCCAGGTAGATCCACGACAAAAGCTATTTACCTTCTAAGGAGGCTTATGGAAATCTTTAGAGCTTACAAAAGGAATCTCTATATGGCTTTTATGGACTTAGAACAGGCCTATGATAGAGTTCCTAGAGAGCTCATTTGGCATGTCCTAGGGAAGAGAAGGAGCTCAAGTAACTATATGGATATAATTAAGGACATGTATGGGGGCGTGGTGACAAGTGTCAGAACTGCAGAGGGACAAAGTAGTGAATTCCCAATTACAATTGGGTTACACCAAGGATCAGCTCTAAGCCCTTATTTGTTTGCACTCCTCATGGTTGATTTAACCAGGCATATTCAAGATGAGGTCCCTTGGTGTATGCTATTTGCTGATGATATTGTTTTGATAGTGGAAGGGATTAATGCGAAGCTGGAGTTATAGAGATCAAACTTGGAATCAAGAGGTTTTAGGTTAAGCAGAACAAAGATAAAATATATGATGTGTAACTTCAGTCAAACCAGGAGAGGTGATGAAGTGATGAAACTTAAGGAGCGAGAGCTACCACAAAGTGAATGCTTTAGATACCTAGGGTCAACCATTAACAAAGAGGGTGATATAGAGGAGCATCATGAGTTTTAAGTGACAAACACATGCCTATTAAGCTTAAGGGGAAATTTTACAGGGCAGTAATAAGACCATCAATGACATATGGAGCGGAATGTTGGGCAGTGAAGAAGAGTAGTATAGATAAGATGAGTGTAGCAGAGATGAGGATGTTGAGGAGGATGTGCGGAAAGACCAGGAGACAGAGTAAGGAATGTTTGTATTAGAACCGAATTGGGGGTTGCACCAATCCAGGACAAGCTTTGTGAGAGCCGCTTGAGGTGGTTGGTCATGTCTAAAGGAGATTCATGGATGCACCAGTAAGGAAGACTGACCAGATTCAATTTGAAGGAGCTAAAAGAAGTAGGAGTAGGCCTAGAATGACTATTGGAGTAGTGGTAAGAAAGGTTATGCATATGGTAGGGCTCGATCCTAGAATGACCGCGGATTAAGTTGTTTGGAGGACAAGGACCCGTGTAGTCGACCCCTCGTAGGGGGATGTTTTCGGGATGCTATTATTTCAATTACTGTCATGGCCTCTTCGGATTCATGTAGCTGACCCCATTAAGTTGGGATAAGGTTATGGTTGCTGTTGTAGAAGACCGAGGAGAATCAGCAATTATTGATATCCAGCAATCGGCAGTAGATAACAGCAGAAAAAATGACTTGAACCTAGATTTCTTGGGTGATTTTAATAAACAGAACATTTGCAGGGCAGAATACCTTAAAAATAGATCCCCCAAAACTCTCTCTGATCAACAGGCTTGATCAGTCTCTATTGCAGAAGTAAGGTACCACAAAAACACCAAAAAACCAGAGTCTCCGACAGGTATATGGAGAAAAATAATAGGAGGAAATCAAACCAGTTGAAGTATTCCAAATCTGGATCGAGTGTAGTACTAGTAGAGCACAATAATCTCTGAACAATCCATCCACATCAGATGTTGACAATGAAGTAATGTTGATGTCTTGTTCTTGAAGAAAACCCAATAACAGAGAAGCCGCAAGCACCATAGTAGCAGAAAATCGACTCTTCTTTAAGAAATCTTCATGGATTGATGAGTGGATAGCAGTAGTAGTAGTTGTTTGCAGCCCTAGTTTACTTCATATCATCAAAAAACTAGGGCAGAAGATATGCAACATAGACTGTTGTCGCCAGAGAAGATTAACCTTGTGAAGAACACCAATAAAGCAGAATCGAATGATGAAAAAAACTACTGGTTTGTATGCTCTGATACCATGTTACAATACCAGAAGATAAAAACCAGCAAGAGGGAGAAGAAGAAGATGAGGAACGAGAGAAGGGAAGCTGTAGAGAACTCACAGCCGATGGCCTGATAGACACTTCCCCCCTTTCAGATTTTATTTATAATAAAGTAATCTGAGTACATAAGTTTCCTAATAAGAGTAACAAAGTAAAAGATAAAAAAAAAGACTTTAACTAGACTTCTAGAGCTAATATGAAAGTAGGGAAAGCAGAATTATAGAACAACCTAGCCCACGATAGAGGGACTCCCTCTATTGTGGTTGACACATGTGGACCCATACTTAACACCAACAATACAATATTGTGAGTCTGTGACAGTCTATTGATATGATCAATACGTGTTGGCTGACTAGATCAAGTCCACTCATGGTCTGATGGAACCGACGTGTAACACCCTCATTCTTGTTGTGATTATTTTACTTTTATATTTGTTGGTTATTAATATTTTAATGTCTTTGTAACTATTTTGATGATATTTGCATGCTAATGGTTTATCATATATGAAAATATGATTTTTGATGCCTTATGATGAATATTCTGTTTTAATGATTTTCAAAGGTATTTTTGAAGTATTATGGTGTTTAATAATATAATATTATGAGACTCAATGAGTAAGTATTTTATATTAAGGGAGTGTAGGACAGGATTGAAGGTTCAACCAGTTCCAAAACAGGATCTGAAATCAGGGAAAAGGGTACAGCTTAATGGGGTAAGATTGGGTTGGATTGGAGGATTAATGGGTAGGTAGGCTTAGGATAAGGAGAAGGTGAGGGAATAGGTCTGGAATAACAGGGAGGTCAAGGGATTAGTCAAACAAACCTGGAGCAGGTTCTTCTTCTTTGCCGATTTGAGTAGCAGGGTAGAAAACAGGGTTTTAATGGGTTTTGGGAGAAATTCTTTAGCAGATAATCTGCTGGGTAGAATGGGATGACAAGGATCGAGTGGAGGTCTTAGAGGGGGGAAGGTTTGCTGAAAAGATGGGAGGAAGTTGATGGTTGGATTGAGCAGGGGAGGGGAGTAATGGGATTAGAAGGTTAGCCAAATAATAGAAACTAACCAAGGATTTGCAGTGCAGGCAACAACTGTGAGCCTCGGCTTTAATAGAATGGTCTTCTAAGGTCTTGAAAGCTTGTAGGGGATGAAGAACAACAACTGGAAGAGACCTCCAGGGCTTCCCACTGCAAGGAGTCAGCTAGATCAGACACCAGCTCCTTGTCCAAGGATCAAACACCAGGGGTAAACTTCATTAGAAGTAAACTTGCATAGTAGCAGTAGTTGAACATCAAATCGTGGGCTTCTTGCAGCCCCTAGGTTGCTTTTATTAACTGAGGAAAAGAGGTGAAGAGTTCAAAATTGGAAACTCGCAAAATTAGAAACTTCCAATTTTGGACCTTTCTTGATATACAAGACACTATCAGCCAAATAACTCATGGCTGATGTGAGACTGAGTTTCTACTAACAACTTAAAAAAGTAAAAGGACTTAACTACCCTATGGGACCATAACTTAAATTAGACCACCTGAACCAACCGGTTCACTGGTTTATTACAGGACTCAAGAATTAAAACACAGCAACCCAATAGGACAGCACTGTTCACGTGAACAGTGTTACACCAACAGTTGGCTGCCAAGGTAGGCAGCAGCCTTCTTCTTCTTCTTCTTATTCTTCCTTGAATACACCCTTGGTTCTGCATCATAAGGTCTTACTATTTATAAGAGTTGGATGTTGCATAATGTACTAGTGTATATTGTCTTTCTTTAGCTTGCATATTGCATAATGTAAATAATGAATAGTACTCATATAGTTGCTGTGCTCTTACACATGGTATGAGGGAGTTTGGGTCAATTTAAGTCATGGGTGGTTCAACCCTTGGAATTGGTTCACTTGAGGTTTTAAGTGTGATATGTACTTTTAAGTGAAGGGCATTTTGGGAAATGAAAGAGTTAGGTAAAGATGCATGAGTGCTTATTGGACAAATTTTGAGTGGAGACACTATTCAAGAAACTGTTCTCCATGGATATTATTGGAAGTTCTGTGAGAATATGAAATATTACCATGGAGCAATTTTAGTTGGGTAGTTTAATTAGTTGTTGGTTATGTTAGTTATTTCTGTTTTGTGTATATTAAGAATTTAATTTGGGATTAGAGTTGTGTATTTTAAAGGGGTATTTAGGATTAAGTTGGAGAAAGATTCACTTCAACAAAGAAGAAAAAGAGAAGAAGAGAGAGGAGGAGAAGGAAGGAAGGAAGGAGATTGTCTTGCATTGTTGCTGGAAATGCTAGAACTTGTTGGGAACCAGCGGAGAGCTGCTGGAATTGCTGAACTCAAAAGAGGAAACAAGATTTCAACTAAGAGGATTCAATGGATTCTAAAATATGTGATTCTAGGGCTTAGTACATATCAAATACATGCCTCCCTTCTAGGATTGTTTTGCATGCATGATCAAGACACCATTTAGAGGAGTTATTGAGGTTTCAAGCTGCTGAAATCAGATTCCAAGCTAGCAGAGCATAGGATTTGGGAAATAGGGATTTTTTCCTTTGATTGTTGTTGTTTTCATGTTGGTTTTGTTATTAAACATTCAAATAGGTTTTGGTTGTCTTAGTGGATGTTAGAATGTTTCTAGATAAATTTTTGAGTGCTTGTAATCGAGGATTTTGCCTTGGGAGTGAAAACCCCCAGTTTCCCCAAATTCTGGGTGAAGTTCCGTGGTTAGAGCAGACCCGGACCCACTATCGGAGAGTCTAGCAGTGAGCCGTTATGATTCCGGAGGCCTCCATTAGCCTCGAAAACCTAAACCCTGTTAAAATTTTGATTACCGAGATTATCGAATCGCATACCGGAGAGTCCGCTAGACTTATTAATGATCCCGTAGAGAGTCTAGTTGACTACGAGATCAAGTTCTGGCGAGTGCGTTAGACGCAATCCGATTGGCCCTGTTTTGTTGATTGTGGATCTTTGTGACTTGAGCTCCTATCCTTTGACCCTCTAACCTATGTGGGTCACTCCTAATGGCCTTCTAATGTTCTTAAATGATAATTAAGCTATAATAATAATTCATATTAATGGTTATGTAGGAGATTTTGATCGTACTTCATATTTGTGAGCCTTAAAGTGCTTGGAGCAAAAGAAGAAGTTAAAGATTGAGGTGGGGGTTTTCTTGAAGGGGCATTTTTGTAACTTTACCTCTTGATTTGAACACTGTTAGTCATAAGCTGACAGAATGGGTGCATGTGTTAACGTTTGTGAACCTTAGGGGGGTACGCAGAATTTTCCAAAACTGGGTGCACGATTATACTTTCGACATACCTCAGGGGTGGTATGTGTAAATTACCCTAAAACAAAATCCTAATCTAGTCTCGAAAAATTCTTCCATTGGATGTAGCTCTCAGCTCCTTGATCCTTCAAGCTCATGGAACACTGTCCCCTGCACGCGGAAGACCGTCTTCAGCAGTTCTTCATTCTATGTCTTGTTCTTTCTTCATCTGTACCTCTTTGGAAGCTTGGATATCATCAAATTCTTAGCACATAAACACACACACGTTAGTAAGAGAAGTTCAGGGATTATCTTGATGGGTAATGCAGTCTTCTAGAACAGTATTATTCGAAGTGTCTTTATTCACTAGGCTTCAGAAACAACCTTCCCACCTCTTCTTAATGTCGTCACATTGCTCTCCATGCATGTGACCCAACGGTTCATTGCCCAGATTGTTCGCGACACCAGTACTCTGTCAACATTCGAGCTTCGGTCCCAAATGCTCGTTTACTTGAACACACCCCTCTAATTTTGTGCCAGAATCACACTTCTCACTTGCCTCATTCATCCATTACATCACGGCTTTGGCCGGAGAAGGAATTGCTCGTCAACCATCGTCGTCCAACAAGGAAACGTTAAGGTATGAGCCCATTGTCACTTAATCACCCTAATCCCCGGCCATTACAGATACTATTGTACCTTATCTTTCCTTATCTCGAGCTATAACCGCCAGTACAATCCCCCATCTTCGCAAAGCTTACCCAGTTCCCCCTACCATTCAGCCTCTATTACTTACCCTTCCATAAATATAGCCAATCCCACCTCCCATTATGCTCCTTCCATATCCTCCTTACATAACCGATCACCCAAATCCGCATTATCATTTTCTTTGCACTCCAAATCAAAGTCCAACGGCTCCTCTAAGTCCAAATCGGAATGACGGATAATCTTCCCAGCATCAACAGCCTGATTTATCTCACCTATTTTTTCCATTATCCCTCACCTTACAAATGCCATGCTAACCCATAACTAGACCGAACCGAATCTACTCACAGCTGACTATCATTTTTTCACCCTTCCATGGGACTCATATACCCCCGGCTGATTTGATGGATACCTCTGAAGTAGGGACATCGAAGAAAGTGGGTAGTTTAAGTGTGAAACGCCCATGACACTCTTCCATGGATGAAACCACTTTTGAAAATTTTGGCGGGGATGAACATTTTTTAGAATTAAACCCGGTGGTGGATGGGGAGTTGCAGCGCCATGGGCAACAATAAAATGTCTTAGTTGGAACTATCAAGGCATCAAGAGACCCCTGGTGGTTGTTTCTTGAAGCAACTCTCCCGTATGGACTGCTCGGATATGATATTTTTAATGGAGACAAAGGGAAAGAAGCATCGCCTTGCAGGCTTATATTGTAATCGGCGAATGCAGTCTTTGTTCACAAAGGACCTTGTGGGTGCATTGGGTGGCCTAACACTAATTTGGAAAAACTGTATTCAAGTGGAGGTGATCTCATCAGATTCTAGAATTTTAGACACTAAAGTTTCAGCCGATAATGGCACTCCTTTCTTAATGGGCTGTGTTTATGGAGATTAGCTGTGTTTTAGCGTCAATGCGTATGGTACCGTTTAAAAAAAAATAAAATAAAAATTAAACCAAACATACCATACAGTTTTTAGCATGATTCTTTAAAAGAACAAAAAACACTAAGAACGATTAAAAAGAACGTTGCCTTACCGATCCATAGAGACTGTACACACCTCATCTTCAGCTGAAACATTTCAAAGATGAAAACAACATTAAAAAATAAATTATATAAAATTGCCTAACTACTTTCTCTTTCTTGTTAACTGAAGCATACCTTGGCATACAACCAATCAAGTAATAGAGGTGTGTTGTGAAACCTGAAAGTGATTTCTCCAATTGGTCTCGGATTTGCTTGCGCTGCAAAATTAGGAAATGTTAGAAATATTTTAAGATTAATAATAATAATAGAGAAACAGATTAAAACACTCACTTTTCTCAGGCAATGTGTTATGCCGTTTCGTATGAAACAGATTATATCGTCTCCATTTTGATAATTGTGATCTTGTTGTGTCACTGGATCTTTCCCTAATATTAAAAAAAAAAAATCATTAGAAATATGCACTTATATATAATAAACAAAGTATATGAGAGATATAGAGAGAGTGAGTACATTCCAAAATTTCCTTCAGAAGAGGCTCTCTGTCTATCTTTGGAATCCATTCAATTGAGCAAATGCTCAATATTAATGCATCTTGGATTAATCCAGAGTACTTTATCCTATTAATATGCACTATTTGAATGAAATTACAGAATTCCATAATGTCCCAAAAGATAGGACTGTACCGAAGAGTCTCGACAGGTATTCTGCAATAAACAAATAAAATGTTAGATAAAAAACTAATAAAAACAAGTTATTATGGTGTGATAAAAATATCATACCTGCTATTGAAGAAAGCTTGGAATAAAGTGTCCTTCATGGCATACGAAATTTTTTTATCCATGAGGTCCTTAAGGACATATGTTGCTCAACATAGGACACTTGATAATGTGGGTGTAGCGGAACGCCTGAAATAAGATATGACATTATTAATGAATTAAATGAAAGTGAAAATCTAATTAAATTAAATATATTTTGTACTTACCCGTCTTGACTTTTTTAAAGTACACCACTCTACAGTTCCCTTTCTTTGTTACTACGATGCTTTCAAATAGATTGTCCACATATAAACCCTTATGCACACGTTCATCCAATATAAGAAGTATGTCCCTAAAAATAATCTGCAGCTCTCTTGTTGGATGTGGATTCACTGTTGGATCACAAATCAACTTCTTGCTAGCAAGGTACTTTTCCAGTGGAGAAACATTGAGGTATATAAAACATATTGCCGCCATGTTTGCTTTTGGTTGACTGAAAGACTTTAAGCATTGCAGCTTGATGTCATTCGATAACCTAAGAAGCCCCGCTAGATAGTGATTCAGCATGTATTCGTCTTTCAACAGTGTAGTTATCCTAAGACAACTTATAGGACAACCAGTGAACTCTGACTTGGGAAACTGGGAAATCCTCATGTGTGATATATTAAATCTTTGAAGTCCTATCATAATCAAGAATACCCTACAAAAAAGAAAAAAGAAAATTAATAAATAAAAAATTTTTTCTAACCCCCCAAAAAAATTTAACTTACCTTTTCGATGAAATCAACCGATGGCCATGGAAAACAAAAAAATTTTCCCACTGATGAAGTGTAAAAAAATCAACAATGTTAATGACGTGGAATCAGTTGGTGCTGTAGAAACTGGTGTTGAAGGTGGATTCATTAAAGATCTAGTTGGTCTTCTAGGGATCTCATATCAATACTCTCCTTATAATTTTAAAGCTTTGGCTATAGAAATCGATCAGTTATAACCTGTTTACTAACTTCAATCATTCCTATCCTAGACACCATCATCCTTTACAGTTCACCTCAATCAATAAATCAATCGATAGACTGCCATCAATAGATACTTTAACCATCTCAAGAACCTACTGAAACTTTCCAAAATGTGAGTGTGTAAGAGTGTTGATGTTTGGTTGTGTTGGTTTATAGCCTGTTTCACTCTCTTCTATTTCCTCTTACTCTTCCAAACCATTGACACAATTCTGCAAAAAGCAACTGTGGCACCTTATCACAAACATGAATAGGCTATAAACCAACACAACCAAAAATCAACGCAAAACCAAGTCACATGCTGATGCAGTTATTGGTGTCCAATCAGGCCAATTGGTGAACATATACAAAATACATCACTGAAAATATATTGTAAGTGGAGTTAGGCTTTGCTAAGTTGAGTTTAAAACAAGGTGAACATATACAAAATACATCAATGAAAATGGATAATATAGAATGGGGAGATAAACTGCTTAAAAGCCAGAGAATAGGTATGAAGCAAACAAGCTTGAACTATGGTTGTTTCTGTGTAACCCTGTTTCCAATGAAAACAGTAACTCAGACGGTGAAAAGTATTTTTTTTAGTAAGTTTCTGTTTTGAGTCATATTGAAAAGCATAGGGGTTTTTGTTTTTTTTTTTTTTTTTTTTTTTTTTTTTTTGGGGGGGGGGAATGTGCATATTGGGAGTTTTAGCAGTATAAAGTTAGTTTGTTCCCTTATCTCCTCTCTCTTCTTCCTTGTACCATTTTCTTTCTGTTGTTTGCTGGCTTTTGAGTTGAGCCTGCTAGTGTGGACTTCTTCTTACTGTCCTATGTCAACCAGACTGAATTTTCAAAAGTGAGCCAATTTCAGTTCAGCCAAGTCCAAGCCAAGAAACCAGGACATAATGGACAGTTAAGGCAACTAGATTATTGACCTTTTTATCCACTCAAGGATGAAGATCTAATAAAGCAACTATTGGATTTCAATTTTTGCAGGGAAAATAGAACAGGAAGTTGGGTCAATGGTGAACAAATCTATAGTCCATACCCTACAATCCTAGGTGAGTCAATTTCGGTGTGTATACTAGTGGTTAGTATGAACTGTAGAAGAGGTACATAATTCTAATCTGGATCATGTGGCTAGATGTTTAAGGCTTTGGTTAAAAAATGAACTCATGAACCGGTAATTGAAATTCTTGAGTATGGAAGACCAAGAGAATAAAAGGTCAATTTTTCCTGTCACTTTTGAGATGCCTTTGTTCCTTAAAAAACACATGGCCTCAAGTCTTTGCTATAGTATTTTATGGTCACTTGACTCGCATCTATAATTAAATATGCTATACAACAAATACATGCTTGAATTTATGATATCTGCATATGTTTCCTATGCTTTGTATTGTAGTATCATGAAAACTATTGTTATCCATATGTATCTATGGTTTATTTTGTAAGATTAGCATTTCCAAATTTACTCAAATGGGATATACCTTGCTGTTCACTGGATAGATGACGTTGGAGAACCTAGGGAAATGCAGTTCAGGGTTCTAGAAAGGAATCTGGAAGTATGAATTACAGCCAGGATCACTTAGAATCGATCATAACTGAACAACAACAGATTTGTTTGCTGATAGGAGAGTTAAAATATTTCACAATCCAACAGTCAGATCTGAACCAAAATCTGGTTGTGTAAAGGACTGATAGATCTATCAAGTGATATGAAATTCTCAAAAAAAGAAAATCAGAATTTTCAGGAAATGGATGATTCCCATGCTGCTTAAGATTTAACTCAAAGCAAGAATTGAAAAAACAATTTCAGATGTTAATGTCAGATCAAAGAAGAAGTTCAGATATGATTCAAGAAGAACTCTGATTCTCAAATTTGATTCCAGAAACAATATTCAGCAGGAAATGAACAGAATATTAGACTTGATTGAAGAACAGGAGGATGAGAGTAAGTATGAGAAAATCTAGAGGAGAAGAAAAATAACAAGAAGATGTATCTAATCAGAATATTAGACCTGATGTTAGTCAATCCTTACGTACATCTAATCATGTAAATTAAGCACACGAGCTAGGGAAGAAGCCTTTTCAAGTCTAGAGAACTATAATATTCTTGCTGATGTACCTTTATCCATTAGATGTTGCTATAGTCAATAGATTTGTGGCTTTTAATGAGAAAACCATCACTTTGGGGCATGGTTCATAAAAATAGCAATCTCTACTTGATGGGTTTCTAATCAAGGTCTGTAGCAAGGTCTCATGGTTATTTGTAAATTCCAAACTCTACTTGATGTAGCTCAAATTGGTAGAGCACTTGGAACATGAGCATGTTCCAAGGGAATGGTAGTTCGAATCCAACAAGGCCCTTTTTATTCAACTGTTCATTGTATAGTCAGTTATGACACTGATCCACACAAGAACCCAAATTTAATGGCATCTTTGAAATTTGACATATTTTTATAATTACTTTGGTTATGTTAATGAGATATTTTAATTTTATGCAAGGTTGGTAAGAGAGAAAAGGTTTTTACAAGTATTTATTTGTATTATAATAGTTTTCCAGACAAAATTCACGCAGAATCCAACTGACAAACTCGGGATAACCAAATAGCTTTTCATATGGTTTTAGGATGAATCCAACTGACAGACTCAGGATAACCAAACAGTTTTACAGATGGATTGATAAGGATTCTATCTGACAAACTCAGGGTAACCAAACAGTTTTTTTCTCGACTATGAATCCACATGAACCAGATCCAAAATCAGAATCTGACTCCTCCGACACCTTCAACCAAACACGCCCTAAGTTCCAGAAATCTCTAGCCATCCTACGAAGGTCATACAAAGAGATCAGCCGAAAGTTCACATGCTCTATAAGAGCGAAGCGAAACTTTAATAAGTTGTTTTCATAATCCTTCTGAGGGATCACAACCCTGGTTATACCAGCAAAGAGGATTGGATCCGATAAGCTTTCGATACTTGGAAGGGTAGACCCCCCAACCGCTGGCACATAAGATCTTCTTGGCTGAAGACCAATCCCATAATCACCTCCGTCACTAGCTACCTGAACCACCACTGGAGACAGACCTCCACCTGATTCAACCCCTCCTCCCTCGGCCTCCCTTCACCTGCCATCATCGTCTTCCTGATTTGCATAGCCAATTAATGTAGTCCTAGATTGAATAATCAAACTAGGAACCAAACCAGGATCTTTTCATCAAAGGATAGTTCAGATTAGGGAAAATCTTGATAACTTAGAATCAGATGGTTAGAATGATCCCAAATTCTATATGAGTTTACCAAATAGGGGCTGGAACAGTTGTTGAAAAGCTGAAATTGATTGAATGGTTAGATCAGCTAATATGGAGGAATCCTTGTACAACTAGGAAAAGGGCAAAACAAAAATTTAATCGGGAAATTCAGAGATCAGAAATTAGGGTTATGTTCAGTAATCAAATATATATACAGCCTATAAGAATCAGCAATGACAGATTAGCAAAATAGGTATATTAATTGTGACTTCAGAAGGACAATATAACAATGAGGGCAGAATTGAAAATTCACAGTAGGATCAGATCTGCATGTCAGAATTGCACCAAACTGAAATTTAGTTCATGAATTAGGTTCAAGAACATTAGGTCAAAACTTGAGATGATTCTAACGGTTAGATTTGGTTGGGCAGAATTTTCTAGAGACAATCGTTTTTTTTTCTCTCCCTTTCTCGATTTTTCACCTAGTGCCACCACCGACTTCCGCCTAGGGATCACCGTCTCTTTCTTCTTCTCTTCTAGCGCCACCACCACCCACTACTTCCGCTTCTTTTCTCTTTGCTTACTCGGTGACGATCTTCTAAGCCACCGAGGGCCTTTTGTTTGCCCTTGTTTTGTGGTTCCCTTCATTAAATTAAGGGTAAAATACACGTTCCCCCCTATAATGCACGTAGAGATGTCAACTGATATTCAAAAATCCGTATTCAATCTGCGTTCGTATCCATTTAGGAGAATCCAAATCCGTCCGAAACTAATCGGATACGAATATGATAATCCCCCTATTCGACCGATTATTATCCGATCCGTTTAGCAATCTGCCAGTAATAAAATATCTGAAATATATCTTTGTGTCGTCTATCCTTTTAAGTTACCTTATTGGATTTTGTTATTTTATTTTTATAATTTTATAAGTTAAGATAATGTAATTCTTTTTCTATATTTTCTATTGGTTTATATATATAATTTTATACAATATGATACATGGAATCACATATTGATGTGAGAAAATAAAAAACTAAGAAGAGTAGAAGAAATGGCACTTGTTGAACTCTCAAGTCTCAACCCTATCCTTCATCATAAAAACGATAAAGATGTAAACGGATAATCGAAAATTCATATTCGATCCGCATTCATATCCATTTAGGAGAATCCGTATTCAAAAAAATTACTATCCGAAAACTATCCGAATCCAAGAGGATATTATCCGAATCCGCTCGAATATAAACGGATACGAATATGATAATGCCACTATCCGACCGAATTTGATCCGTTTACATCTCTAAATGCACCCAATATTCCTCATAGCTCCCTAAGGTTCTGACAAGTCCACGTACCTACTTTACCCCCTAAAGCCATTTAAGTCCACACCATGCTTTAAATGCTAAAAAATGACCAAACTACCCTTTCTTCTATCTTTTCTAAAATTTGAAAAGACCTAATTGCCCTTATCTTCCCCAAATCATCATCTTCTTTTACAATGTAGATACCCACCACCACCCACCATTGGCACCATCACCACCATGAAGCCCCACCTCTAGCACCACCTCCAACTCCTCCCCCTTTACCAATTCCACCATCGTGTCCCCCCTCCCTTGCCTATTCCTCCATCAACACGGTGGATTTGGTAAGGGCAGCGGTGGTGAGGGAAGCTGGCCATTCTTCTACACATTATCTGGCACGTTAGAAAAAAATAAACAGTTCAATAAGCAAGGGTAGCTCTGTATATAGGATCGTCTACTGTCCCAACGTGTGTGAGTCGTGCCATATGGTGAGTAGGAGGGGAGGGTCGGGATCACCAAGGAGAACGGCGAGCATTAGCTATCGGTTTCAGAGCATAGAGAGTTCCCTTTCGTCTTCATCGCATAAGATTTTTTATAAATAAAAGCTGCTACTGGCTGCCAAAATTATGAATCCATGGTTCAGTTTCGAGGTAAATTCCTAAGCTTATTTGTGGGCTGATTCCTGCAAACATCTTCTTTTATGTTCTTCAACTTTCTCTGTTCTTTTTAATCAATATCAAAGTGCAGCAAAACAGTTTATAATTTCTAGTTCCTAAACTCTATACTCTTTTTGCTCAAAATCTGCTACTGTGTTTCTGTTTAGAATCAGCCTATTCTGTCTTCAATTTACTCCTAATTCTGTCATTGAGTTTCTACTTTCTACTGACCTATTCTAATAAATCTGGGTGCTGATTTCAGTTTGAAAGCCTTTATATATCACTGCTAATCATTGCTCTGTTTCATTTTATATATATGAGATTTAGTGTTGGTTTATTTCTATTTTGGGTTTTTAGGAGATTCAGATCAATTTTTAGTCCAAATAGCTTTTATAATTTTTTTCCTTGGGAAAGGAGATTCTCTGAGTTGGGAAAGTTTCTTCTTTTCTTTTTCAATTTGGTTGAGTCCATCTTGTAATCGATTCTGCAGATATGAAATTGGTATTGGAATTTGGTTTCATGGTGGAGAATAGATCTCTTATCCCAAGGTTTTGATGGACAAACGTATCATATGGTTGATGGGCGACTTGGGGAAGTCTTCTTGGGGAACTGAAGGCAGTCCCACGACAGCAAAGATGAGATGAATAGAGAAAGAAAGAAAGCAGAGTTGAATGGAATAAGAGAAGAAAGAGTCTATGATGCTGGCTGAGCGGGAATAATGGCAGGAGGAGTAAGTGCAGCCAACCAAAACTTGAGTGCAGATAACCTCTTCTTTCCACAGGCTCAACTTTCCACCCCTTGTGCTTCATCTTCTCCTGCGGCAAGGACCACTGGCCAGCTGCGGCAGCTCATGACCAGGCAGTGCCCCAGTGGGTCCTCTTGACCTGCAACGGGGGGGAAAAAAAAGATGTAATACGAGCTTCTGTTCCGTGTTGGTCTTGGAGTAGAGGAAGGAGGTGGGTGGGTGCTGGATGCGTTGTGAACTTGTGATGCCACACAAATCAAAGGCCATTGATTTGTGTGGCAGCTTCCCTCACCACCGCCGCCCTTAAATAGCTTTAGGGGAGTAAAGTTGGACTTAAAACCTTAGGGAGCTATGAGGAATATTGGGTGCATTATAGGGGGTACGTGTATTTTACCCTTAAATTCATGAATTGAAGGGCTTCATCCATATTTTTTGAGGATTTGTTTTTGGGGTTTTAGATATCTTCTTCCCTTTGATCTTTTAGGTTTCGCTTTTTGAAGATCAAAATGCTTATCTATCAATTCTTAGGTTCTAGCCTAATTTCGATTTATTTTTTGTCTGAAATCTCCCTTTAGTCATTGTTTTTTTCTGTCCAGGCATTCCCTAGTATTGATTTCTTCTTGGATTGCACTATCTCTTGTGCTTGTCGATTTCTCAGGTCACTCTTTGAAATCGTTATTCCTTTGTCGGCTGTCTCGTTTATCTTTCCACAATAAATTCCTTAGATTTTTTCCAGAACTCCTTTATACAATCGGAGATGACTGGTTCGGAGGCATCTAGTGGTTCTTCTATAGATGATTGTAGCTGCTCATATCCAAACTTCCCTCCATGTGCTGTTAAACTTGATGGGGGGAATTATTTGATGTGGTTTAGATCCGTCTTTTCTGTTGACTCTTGTGGGTACTATGACTATCTTACTGGTGCCAAGCCAAAGCCTACGGCTGAAGCCGAACAAGGAAGATGGAGTTCAGCCAATTCTCTTGTTATGTCCTTTCTTTTCAGCAGTATGCAACCTCAGATTGTCTGGGAGATATATGCTATTGGATACTGCAGCCAAGGTCTGGACGGCTGCTCGGGAAACCTACTCACAAGTGGGGAATGATGCACAGGTCTATGAGTTACGGAAGAAACTGCGTGAGACTAAGCAAGGTTCCCTCACATTATCCCAGTATTACTGTGAGCTTCGTTCTCTCTGGCCAGATTTGGATTATTATGATGACTACCAGTGCTCTATGGCTGCGGAGGTTACTGCTTTCAAAAAACGGAAGGACAAATTCCGTGTTTACGATTTTAGGGCTGGTCTGAATGTGGACTATGATCAGTTTCGTTCTCAGATTCTCAGTCATGATCCGTTCCTCACTTTGGAACAATCATACTCCTTGATTCAGCTTGAAGATACCCGCAGATCAGCCATGCTTCCTCCTCCTGCGATGCCTGCTCTAGAGCGATCAGCATTAGCTTTCGGAATCACTCTACCATCTCAGGATGGTACTACTAAGTCTACTGATCATGCTACTTCTGACAGACAGCCTTTTAAGTGTGATTATTGTGGAAGACTTTGGCATAACAAGGAAAGTTGTTGGAAGCTTCATGGTCGTCCTACTGAGGGGTCTACCAAGGGCCATGGTAAGAACCGCAAGTCTTCTGCAAATCTTTCAGAGACTGCTGATAGTGTTGCACCTGTTGTGCCTACTCCTGCTGTTGCTCCTTCTCCTATGCCTGATGAAGTCACCATGTTGCTCCGCCAATTGGTCACCAAGTTAGACTCTTCTGCCACAGCCAATCCTTCTACTGCCTCCTCTTCTACCTTGGTACCATTAGGTTCTTCTGCCATCTCAGGTATACCTTTTGCTGGTTATGTATCTACTGCCCCTCGTCCCTGGATTATTGACTCGGGCGCTTCAGATCACATGATCGCTGATTCTAGTTTCTTTTCTCGTTACTCTCCTTGTTCTGGTAAAGACAAGGTTCGCATTACTGATGGGATATTCTCTTCTGTTTCTGGCCAAGGTTCCATTATTTGTACTCCTACCTTAACACTACATCATGTCTTGCATGTTCCTGAGTTCTCAATAAACCTTCTTTACATTCATCGGGCGCTTCAGATCACATGCATGCAGAGTAATATTTTTTCCCTCTTATTGTTTGTTTCAAGATATGGTGACGGGAGAAACGATTGGCTCTAGTAGGGCTCATGGCGGTCTCTATTTGCTTGATGAGGAAGCTTCACCAACCCATCAAGCCCATCCGAATAAATCGGCAGCTCTACCCTCTTTAGATTCGTCTTCCCTTTTACTTTGGCATAAATGATTGGGACACCTGCCTGTGGGGACTTTAGTTAAGTCTAATCCCTCTTTATTTTCTGGTTGTAATTCTAAGGATTTGTTTTGTGAGGCATGCATTTTAGCCAAGCAAACTCGGGTTTCATATTCTAATTTCAATAAAAGAAGTACTATACCATTTATGTTGATCCACACTGATGTATGGGGTCCAGCAAGGTGTAACTTTTTATCTGGTTTTAGATGGTTCATATCTTTCATTGACTGTCATACTCGAGTTACCTAGATCTACTTGATGCGTCACAAGAGTAAAGTGTTCCGTTGTTTACAGTGTCCTTTCATAGCATGGTTTGCACACAATTCCAGGCCACTATCCAAGTAATTCGCAATGATAATGGGTTGGAATATTTAGATGCCGCATTTCGCACATATCTTGACACTCATGGTATCTTACACCAAACCAACTGTGTTGATACACCAGCTCAGAACGGTGTGGCAGGATGGAAGAATCGCCATCTCCTTGAAGTTTCTCGCTCCTTGCTTTTTGGGATGAATGTGCCTCCTTATTGGGGTGAGGTAGTCCTTACTGTAGCTTATCTGATTAATCGGATGTCCAGTCGCGTCCTAGACTTCGTCTCGCGTACCTAGGCTCTCCAGGGTTCTACTAGCTTCCATGGTTCCACCTAAAGTGTTTGGCTGTCTTTACTTTGCCCGAAACCATCAACACCTTGGGAAGTTCGAACCTCGTGGATTGAAGGGTATCTTTGTGGGATATTCAAGGACTCAGAAAGGTTACTGTTGCTATCACCTCCCTACACGGCGGATGTATGTTACCATGGATGTAATTTTTAATGAGGTTGTTCCCTACTTCCCTTCGGCATCTCCTCAAGGGGGTACCTTGGTTTTCACTGATGATGTGCCTCATGGTTCGGGTCCTGCCCCTCTTTCCATTTCTCCTATTCAGGGGGAGCACTTGGATGGTTCAGCTGCTACTATACAGCCCAAGATACTTCTCAGCCTGTTATTGTCCCTTGTGACATTGTTTATCATCGACGACTTCGTGAAAAGCAAATAGAGCCTATCATAGCTGCATCAACTCTACCTAGCCAACCGAATCCTGCATCAAATCCGGTCTCAGATTCAGCTCCATCTGGGAATGATCATCCCTCCTCTGAGTTCATATCATTAGATTCCTCTTTACTTGATCCGTCCCGTGATCTTCCCATTGCCCTCTGTATGGGGACTAGAACTTGTACGCAACATCCTATTTCTAAGGCTGATTTGTATGGGTGTTTGTATCCATTTTTTCATGCCTTTGTATCGTCTTCGTCTTCTGTTTCCATTCCTCAAAATTGGCAGGAGGCTCTCAGAGATCCAAGGTGGAAGGCAGCAATGGTGGAAGAAATGCAGGCTTTGAAGAAGAACAGTACATGGGATTTGGTGACTCTTCCTCCTAACAAAAGGACTGTGAGCTGTAAGTGGGTATTTGTTGTCAAGTACAATGCTTATGGGTCTGTAGATCGCTACAAGGCAAGGTTTGTTGCTAGAAGATTTACACAGACATATGGTCTGGATTTTCAGGAGACGTTCGCATTGGTTGCAAAGATGAACACCATTCGAGTCATCCTCTCATGCGCATCCAATCTTTGGTGGACCTTGCAACAACTTGATGTGAAGAACGCCTTCCTACATGGGAAGCTCGAAGAAGAGGTGTATCTAGATATTCCTCCTGGGTTTGCTAGTCCAATCATTGATGGCAAGGTATGTAAGCTCAAGCGTGCGTTATACGGGCTGAAACAGTCCCCTCGAACATGGTTTGGCCGTTTTCATGGTGCTATGATCGCGTTTGGTTATTCTCAAAGTATAGCAGATCACACTCTCTTTATCATGCACACGTGACCAAGATAGCTGTCTTAATTGTCTATGTTGACAACATAGTGGTGACTGGGGACGACATTGAAGAAATAACACGCCTTAAGATGTATCTTGGCCGAGAATTTGAGATTAAAGACTTGGGACAGTTGCGCTATTTTCTTGGCATCAAGGTGGCCCGGTCTACAAAGGGTGTGTTTCTCTTGCAACGGTAATACACCTTAGACATCTTAACTGAGACAGCTATGATGGGATGCAAGCCAGCCGATGCTCTTATAGAACCAAATGCTCGTCTGTCTGGTCAAACAGGTGAGCCAGTAGACAAAGGTCGATACCAACGTCTGGTGGGCAAGCTGATCTATCTGTCTCATACATGTCCGAACATTACTTTTGTTGTTAGTATGGTCAGCCAATTTATGCATGATCAATACACCTCACACTGAGAAGCAGTCATTGGGATACTCAGATCCTTGAAGGCAGCACCAGGAAAGGGTATACTTTTCTCTCCATATGGTCATCTTCGGATCGAGTCTTTTACCGACTCAGATTGGGCTGGTTCTCCGGATGACAGACGGTCCACCTCTGGGGATTGCACTCTGGTTGGAGGTAACATAGTCACTTGGCGTAGTAAAAAACAAGCTGTGGTTGCTCGATCAAGTGCCGAGGTGGAGTTTCGTGCCATGTCTCATGGCATTTGCGAACTGTTGTGGCTTAAAAGTCTTTTACAAGACTTGACTGTTCCGGTACAGTTTCCTATGATGCTCTACTGTGACAACAAGTCTGCCATTAGCATTACCCACAACCCCGTCCAGCATGACCAAACGAAGCATGTGGAGATCGACAAACACTTTATTATGAAAAAATTACAAACAAGGACTGATTTGTACTCCCTTTGCCAAATCAACGGATCAGTTGGCTGATGTGTTTACAAGGGGTTTGACTTGTAAGGTTTTTTGTCCTATTGTGTGCAAATTGGGCATGCATGATATTTATGCACCAACATGAGGGGGAGTGTTGTAATTTAGGTTTAAGGGAATAAGGGTATTTTGGGTATTTTCTATATTTTGTATTCATTGTAACCCTATTCCTAATATTATAAATAAAGAGGACCAGTATCATATTAACACAAGTCCTATTCTCTCTGATCTTTTTTTTCAAAACTCAAAGCTCAAGGGCTGTAATGCAGTCCCTATCTTATTAAATAGTCTAAAAAACAAACCCCTCCTGTAGAAACTAAATAGACCTATAAATAGAAATTAAGATCAAGCAAAATTCTTTGAGTACTTCCTACGCAAATCAATAACCATTCCAGAAAATATCTCTTTTAAGGGCTGCTGAAGAGCTGCTTGTTGATGGCTTGATATATGGGCCATGTGTTGTCATAGTATGGGCCCAAATATGATGGTTCAATGGGGAGAGGGGAAGGAATCTGGATACATTGTAGCTGATTTTTCTGCAACCTCCATCGATCTACATCAACTCGCCCTGTCCTAAAAGAAACTCAACCCCAAGTTCTAATAAGTCGAGGGATCATTTTTGTAGGATGGGTGTCTTGCTTCAACCTATAACAATATTCCTGCAGCTCACTGATGTTTGGAATATAATCTTCCAAGTGTGAAGCTCGCTATTCAAAGTACTTGGGTGGAATAACAAACTCAATATGCTCAATGTTGATTGTCATCAAAAGTAAAAGATGATCAGCGCAATTGAAGTTAGCACATTCTAAATTGGTGCGGACAGCAAGGGAATGGTGGCGAAGTTATGAACAGAAGTTGAATCGACATAGGCGGAAACCCACTACATGGGAGAGATGGAGGAATTAAAGGGAAAATATTTGCCTCAAACTTTTCGCCGAAGGTTGCACGATCGACTCAACACCCTTCAACAAGGGTCTTTATCATAGTTTAAAATCTCGTTTCGGTAGGCTTCAGCCTGATTGAAATATCTGAGGCACCGACATTTCGGTTAAATTTTGCCGAAATCTTGGCCTTTTTCACCCAATGTTTCGGTTGGCCGTTTCGGTGAGTTTTAGGACAAATTAAGACTTGATACTTCATGCAAACCCTATTTTAGGCTATATAAACATATGTGAATGTTCATATTGCAAAAATAGTCACCCGAAGTGGTGTTTTGGATTTGCACCTTTGATTGGTGGCCTACGATCCCGTGCCTTGTATGACCTCCGATAGAGCCTATTGGAGGGCAAGGATCCATGTAGCAGACCCTATATATCTAAGATTCTCCTGACTTGTTAGGCTGTGCCTCTTTCCTCTTTCACTTTTCTTTTATTTTTCTGTGTTCATTTGTCATTTTTCATTTTTCACTTCTCATCTCATTTGCATTCTTCTCTTTCACTTCTCAGTTTTTACCTACTTTGCTTGATTAGATCTATGTTGCCGACCCCATTAAGTTGGGATAAGGCTGAGTTTGTTGTTGTTCTTGTTATATTGGTAGTATATAGTCTTGAATCCTAATGTATACTTACACATTGTCTAAGTACTAGAAGATATAATAAGCAAGTTAAACAATTAAATCATACAAACATACAGTAATGAGTCATAGAATTAAGTACATAATTTGGATTGTCAGTACACTTTTCTAATACAAGTGTTTACTAATAATAATTATTGCGTCGTCCAAGATTGATCCCACTCATGGTCCTCCGATGGAGTTGACGTGCATTGTCCTATGACTATAAGACAAATGAATGCCAAGTCATAGTCTGGGAAAAGAAACGAGTATAGTCCTCCGTAGTTGCCATGTTAATTGCATCATTGACATACTTAAGGTAACCTATCCTAGGATATGGGTCACCAAACTGTGAAGAACTACCCACGGATCCACTGTGATTTGATGCCGCTAGCAGCATGTATGGCTGGTGGGTTGGGTAGGAGAAGATGCCGTCCACAAAATGCGATTCAGTACGTCCAAGTGATTGGGAGAGGCCAAAAAATCGAAGAAGAAAGCACAAAACTACAAAAATCAGCTTAAACAATCAAAATAGGAGGCACCAAAGAGCGCTTGGTCGAAATTTCGATCGAGAGTCACGAGACATTGCACTTTTATAAGTTTATAAATTGAGTTTGTAACATCTGGCTGAAATTTTGGCGAGATGCTACAAACAGATGAAATTTTGACCAAGATGTTGCATTTTTTTCATTTCAACTCATGGTCCTATTTCTCATACGGGATCAGGAGAGGAAGATGATCAGTTCATTTCTTGTTTCATATTGGGGTTATGACATGAAATGAAAGATAAGATGGGAGTGGTCAGTATTAGTAGCATCCATGATTGTTTTGAGAAGGCTCTTCTAGCACAAGACTTGGTGAAGACATCAACCTAGAGATTCAATTATCAATTCGAAAAGGGTGTAGAACACTTTCTATCCGCCAAACCTGTTGGGTTCACAAACCGAGCTACACCTATGGTTGTGGACAAGGGTAAAGCGCCTGCGTCTAATGTATGGAAGACCAAGTGCTACAATTGCAACCGTCACGGGCATTATGCTAAGTTCTGTCTGCAAAATTTCAACAGTAATTCTATCATTGCGGCCATCTAAGCCAATCCAAAAGTCCAAGTTTGTGATCCTCTAGAAGATAACACGGTCAACAATGTAGTTATCAATGGAAATGGTGTTGACATTGGAGATGCTGGAAATAATGACTGGGCACTTTTGGCATTTATGTCCTATGTTTGGCCCCTACAAGTGAGGTGACTGGACAACAAAGAAGAAGAACCCAAGGAACTCGACACCACAAAGGAGTTTGCAGTGGAGGAGGTCAAGGATGCAATGGTAGAAGACTATGAACACAACAATACAGTAACGTCTGACTTTGAAGTTGAGTACAAGAGTGTTTGTCATTCCACTAGAGTATCAAAACTCGTGGTCGAGTTTCCTTTAAGTGGGGGAGAGTTTATGTAGATCGAAGCAAGAAGAAGAAAAGGACCAAAACCAAATTCAACCACCCCATTGACCCAGTATATTTGGGTCCTTTGGGCTCATATTCTGACAAAACTTGGACCCAAATATCCAGCCGTCGACCAACAGTTTTGGCCTATTTGGTAAGATTTGTGGGGCCCATTAGTTTACTTGTGTGGAGATATTTTCTAGACTAGATATTGCCTTTCGTGGGAAGGACTCTTTAAAAGAAGATTTTGATTGATTTCAGTTGCTATCTAGAGATTTATTTAGTTTTTATTTGTTGTACTTAGCATTAGATGTGAATATAAATTAGTTTCTATTTTAGAAGTTGATATCTTGTAATGGATTCTCTTCCCCACGCAAGAGGGTGGTATTTTGACAGCTATTAATAAAGAAGGGGTTCTCTACAGCCTCTACAATTTGAGCTTTAAAAAAAAAAAGAACTTATGCTTTGTGCTGTGTGATTCAATGTTGTGAGATGCCAATGGTGAGATACTAAGGTCTGTGAGAGATAGACTAAGGCCTTGATCATTATCCCTTACCCCTTCTTCTTCCCCCATGAATTCGTTGTTTCTATTTTTTTAATATTCTACAACAACTTGATGATGCAGTTACGATTGTCCAATTGGATCAATTTGGCCTCAGAAGACTTTATTTTGGCCCATGGTTAGGTTCTATAGACTTTAGGCTTCTTATTTTTTGGTTTATTGATGTAATGGGCCTAATTTATAAGCCTATAAAGTGGGAGTAGTGTTAGTACACGGGATTTGTAGTAGTTAAATTGAGTGTTTGAGTTTGAGATAGAATTCTGTTTTGAGTGTATTAGAGTGATTAGGAGTCCTTTTGTGTTACGTGTCTTTATTTTAATTATTAGGATAATTTTAGTAATTATTATTTTAGGTATATTAGTTATTTATTTTTATATATTGTGGGTGGGAGTTAAGGGATAATTGGGTTGTGTTGTACGTGGGTCTTGTGGAGAAGTTATAGGAGTTATAAGTTATAACTACATCTTAGCCTATATAATAGGTAGATGTAAAATAAATGGATATGATTTGAATCTCCTAATTTATCTCTTAAAGATGAGGTAGGCCTCTTCAGCCAGGCCAGACACCCTTGCTTCTTTTGTAAAGCAGACTCTCTCTCTCTCTCTCTCTCTCTCTCTCTCTCTCTCTCTTCCTCATATCATTTTATTAGTCAAATTAGGAATTTTAGGTGGTCTATATATATATATATATATATATATATATATATATATAATACATCCCCCATCAGTTGGAGAGTATTTGAATAAAGAATGTGAGTTTTTTCTAAGAGTTTTGTCAGTCCCACCTTGGGACCTTCCTTCGGTGGTAGTTGCAGCCCCATCTGAAGGTTGAATGACGCTGGGACGCTGGGTCTGTGAGTTACTATTTTCTTGAAATTTACTTACCAATTTTGTAACTGTGCAAAATCTTGGCATCCAACTATTTGTTTGGGCTGAGGGTTTGAAGAGTAATTCAGTCCCAACAGTGTAATCCGCTGTCCTGTGGTTTGTAAAGGCTTCTGTACTATTCTGTTTACAATGACAACATCATCTTGGAAGTATATTCAGACTAAATAGTGTCTTTGTGTGTCAAGGACCCTACTGTCAGCCTTCTGTCTTGGGTGAGTTTGTTTATTGTATTGACCCTACTGTCAGCCTTCTGTCTTGGGTGAGTTTGTTTATTGTATTGTTGCTGGAACCTAGTGTTCCGAACTAATGATCCTACTGTGAGTTAGGTTCCTAGAGTCCTAGCTCTACATTATATGGCCCCACAAATCTGACAAAAATATCTCCTTGAAAGGATGCTGAAGAGCTGCTGGTCGAGGGCTTGATATATGTGCCTAAGCATTGTCAGAATATAGGCCCAAATATGCTGGTTTGATGGGAGAAGGGATCTGGACAGGCTGTTGATTTCTCTTCAACTCCATCTACAATTGCAACTGAGAAGAAGAGAGCAACTATTGGAAGCATAATCGATTCAGTTTTTTAACAAATTGACCCGATATGCTTCAATTTTGATTTTAAAGCTTTGAAAATTACCCTGCTTTTCGTTCTCAATATTAAGTTCGACTCCTTATCTGAAGATACACAAATAATCAGTTCTACTGCTTAGAAATCAAATATATCCTAAATGAAATGAATATTCAAGAGAACTACCATAAATATTCAAGAGAACTACCATAAGTAAAGCTCAAACAAACCGTCTGTGGGAAGCCTCTGGTTTTTCTCTGTTTTGACCCCCCAAAAAAAAAAAATCTTTTGGAGAGGGGATAAGAAATGTTCTTCTCTGTTTCTTCCTACAACCGCCCAGTATAACTAGAGAAGGAAGAGTCGACAAGTCCCCTAGGCCATATACCTTGAAAATAGTATCCATAATATAAAAAATGTACTGAAGCTAATACAAACTATATATTGTCCCAATCCCACATTCTGTGTGGGACCGTACATGGTGCGTAGTCGTGCTCAAAACCTTTGGCCAGACATATGGGGATAATTTTCTATTTGGGAGAATGGAGCGCACAACGAAGCGTCAATGGGACAGGCTCCTTTTTCCGACACGCACACACGCCAAAATTAACCGACACATGGTTGGGACCCAAATTAAGTCACAATAGGGAAGAGCAACTGCCAAAGAGACGCTCCAAAGATTAGGAAAAAAACTGAATGCTCACCAACGCTGCCTAACACACCAAGGGACTTTGTTATTGGAAACAAGCAGTGACACCGCAACCGAATCACATTCAATCCACAAATCGCTAAGACCTTGATCTCTAGCAAATTCCAAACTCAAAATTAGAGCCCAGAATTCTGCCTCAAAATTGGTGGCAACACCGAAGAATTCCTTAAAGGAAAACACCACTTGGGCATTTTCATTGCGGAACAACCCTCCCGCTCCAACAATAGGGCTACGTTTGGTAAATGTCTGAACAGTGTTCAGAACTGTTTTTTCGTTCTTTAAGAACAAAAAAACGTGAATTTATGTTTGGCTTGACGGTTCCTTTTTTTGTTCTTTAAGAACGAACCGGAGGGAATCTTTGTCAAAAGAACAAAGAACGATCATGATCGTGAATCGATCAAAACTCGTGAGCAACCCTCGAAGACAACAAAAAAACCCAAAAACGAAGAAAACCCAAAAGGCAGATCTGGGGAAGGAAGAAGAGGAGGAGGCTAACTTGCAAGTCGATCTCCTCTCTCTCTCTCTCTCTCTCTCTCTCTCTCGCTTCCCTCTCTCTCTCGCTTCCTCTCTCTGCTCTCTCTACCTTTCACTCTCCCTGTCTCGTTCTCTCACTTTCTCTCTCGGTCATTTGTTGGGATGGAGATCTGACTATGGATTTTTCTCCTTTGTCTCAGGATTTGGAGCAACAACCCTAACAATTGAAGGATTCTGCTACAGTGATCCTCTCTAGCACGACCCTCTCTGCAACTGAAATTGATAACAGTGAAGGTGACTCTCTCTCTCTCTCTCTCTCTCTCTGTCTCTGTAAGGTCTTGTTCTTCGTTTTTCTTTCCGATTTTAGTAGATTAACTAGGATGAACAGAGTATTTGTAGAGCATGAGAACACACGGTTCTGGCGTTTCTATAAAAGTGACAGTAGCTCTTGAAATGGCTGTTTGCAAGTGAAATAATAAAACTCGATTCAGTTGGGTTTTTTTTTCTTTCTTTGCTCTATTTACCTGAATATTCACCACAGGATGGATTTGTTGGTTAATTGCTGGTGTACGTTCTGTGGGTAATATATTGCGAAAATTGCTCTGTAGCTGTTTTTGTGTGTGTGTCTCAGAGAGAGAGAGATGGATTTGTTGGTTAATTGCTGGTGTACGTTCTATGGGTAATATATTGCAATATTGCTCTGTATGTGTTTGTGTGTGTGTGTCTGAGAGAGAGGTCTCTTGAATCCTTCACTTTTCCTCTTCATTTGTTCTCCAACTCTGCCTCTTCTTATCTCCTACAAAGGTCTCACAACAAGGTATATGGGATATACCTTCAGATTCTGAAATCAATCAGGGAAGAAGGAAAAATCAGTAAAAATTGAAGCTTTTTGCATTTGACATATCCGTTAGTCTTCTGGCCTGAGTTGCAGGTTTAGTTAGGAGTCCCTGCCCTCTCCGTCTGGCCTGAGTTGCAAGTGACTTATATTTAAGCTTTTTTTAGTTGTTAATTAAGTAATAAAGTAGTGCATTTTACTAAAATTAATAAAATTCAGAATTTCTTTTGTCCTATCTTTTGCCCATTTCACGACTTGTGAGTCTTTCATTCTTTCGGGACAATTGAAGACATTATTAGATTTCATTGTTCATGTGGTTCCAGTTAATGTTCACTTCTGTAGTTGATCAAAAAGTGTTCACTTCTACAGTTCATATTGGTAGAAGTAACAATGTATAAATTGTAGCCTTAACACTTGAAAAATTGCCTGTAACAGCTATGTTCGGATCCTTTAGGGCCCAAATCCAAACTGCCCAGATTTTTTTTACCGGTTGAATCAGGTTGAGAGATGATCGCATCAAGAAAGTATGTGTTTTTATTTCCTATTGAAGACCTCCTAATTAGTTTGTAGGGTGTAGGAATCCTGCACCCATTATAGTTGCACTCTAATCCACTAACTTTTTTACTCATTGATTTCACATCCAACGGGATGAAAATTCAGCTCCTCCCCATGTCCCTATTGAATGCTAACATAGAACTGGACTCTAAATCTAAAGGCAGAAAGAGGAAATCAGCCCCCCCTCGGATAGTCTAGGAGAATTCTCTCAAATTGAGGCCTTTCAAATGTTCTCGTTTGATCTGAATTATCATGCCTCTCCTATGTGTAATCCTTCCTCTAGGGAGAGAACTCTTACATGAGAAATGGAAGATTCTCACCATTCGACATTTAAGAAGAGGATTGTCACTAGAAATGACAACAAGAGCGATGATAGTGGTTCATCAGTACGACGGGAAGCGCCCCTGTTTACTCTTGTTTGGTAATCGAGTTCCTTTTCTCCTTACTTTCTTCCATGTCTTTTGATGTTTTCTTTATCTTTTTCTGGAGGACTTGCTTCCTTATTTTTAAGCTTAACAAAAAAGCCGTTTAACATTCTTCAAGTTTCTTCATGTTCTTGTTTCTTACTCTTTTGAGTTGTTTTTTTTGTTAGCTATTTTCTTAGTTCTCTCTATAGTTACTTTCCTTTGTGGATCCCGGACAGAGAACTTTTTCCCTTGTTTTTTTTATCCCTTTGCCTTTTTATCTCCTTTTTTATAATCTGTTTTGCTTACTTAATTGCTGTATCATGAATATACTAAGTTGGAGTGTTAAGGTCAAGTCTCCTCTCACGATCAGAATGCTTAAACGACATTTAGTCGCAGAGATACCTAAACTCATTTTTTACTTGAGACCAAGCTGCAAAGTCTAGAATATATCTCTAATCCTAGATTTCTGAAAAATTACCCAACTTTTGGTTTCTGCCTAGAGCAAGGAATCGTGCTTCAGTAGGGGTCATTAGTGTTTTGAGATCCTTCTTTTCTACCCTCCTGAGTTGTGTATATGGACCGTTTTATTGCTTTTTTCTTTGACCATCGACTAGGCCTAAATCCATGATGTTTTGAGAAATTCTGCAAACATGGGAGGATGTAGAGGATTAAAATTAATATTTTTTGTTATATTTTTGTTTTGGATCTCTACTTGATGGGTCTAGAGCACTTGGCACATGAGTATGTTCCAAGGGGATGGTGGTTCGAATCCACCAAGGCCCTTTTTATTCAACTGTACGTAGCATAGTCAATTATGACGCTAATCTACACAAGAACCCAATTTTAATGGCATCTTTGAAATTTGAAATACTTTTATACTTACTTTGGTTATGTTAATAAGATATTTTAATTTTATGCTAAGGTTGGTAAGAGAAAAGGATTTTACAAGTATTTTTTTGGTATCATTGACAAGGAAATGGCATTATTGCAATTAACATCAAATAGGGAATGCCCAATCCGCCTTCAGACTTAAGCTTGCAAACTAAGTCCCATTTAATGGTGATTTTTTTGCTGGTCTCTGCATCACACGCCCAAATAAAACTTCGCATCCACCTCTCAAGTGTTCTCACAAGGGTGTCAGGCCACCAATAAATTGAAAAGTTGTGAACCGGAATGCCGAAAATCACCGACTTCACCAACTCCACACGCCCAGCCGTAGATAGAAGCCTCCCTTTCCACCCTGCAAGGCGACCCTTGATCTTAGCCATCAATGGCAAAAGATGATCGCGTTTGGCACGACCTTTAAAAATCCCAACTCCAAGGTAGCATGTAGGCAAGGAACAAACTAGCACACCCAACAAGGTGGAGTTCATGTTTCATTCATAAAGATAAACACATCGTCAGCAAATAATGATGGGTAAGGGTGATCACTCCTCCGGACGAGGGCTTTAAATTTTAGAAGACTGTATGATTGAAGCCCTCTACACAACACTGCTTCAGCCAAAATGAACATTGGGGAAATAGGGTAACCCTAGCGAAGCCCCCTTTCAACTCCAAAAAACCCCATGGACCATCATTCAACAACACCGAAATTCTAGTAGAGATAAGCATCTGGTGAAGCCACCCAATCCACACCTCTGAGAATCCCATTTTTCTAAGGACATCGAAACAAAAGTCCCATGAAAGTGTGTCATAGGCTTTCCAAATATCAACCTTTAAGCCCATACCACCACCCCTGGTCGTTGAATGCATAAGATTATCCAATTCAGACACAGGATCAATATTCTCAGATATAATTTACCCTTCATGAAAGCCCCCTGTTCGACAGAAACCAATCTGGGAAGCTTCTCAGATAGTCTCATAGCCATCACCTTTGAGATAGTTTTGCACAAAAAATTGCTCATGCATATCGGTCTAAATTTGTCTAAGGATTGTGCCCCATCCACCTTAGGTATTAAGTTGATGAAGCAATTATTAACACCCTTGGACAGTCGGCTGGAAAAGAAAAAAGATTTTACCGCTGCACAAATGTCACCAGAAACCCCCTCCCGACACTTCCTAAAAATGCCCCTGAGAAACCATCCGGACCTAGAGCGCTATCTGGATCAGGTCCCAAACAGCTCTCTGTATTCCTCTGTTACTCCTTTGTATTTGGCTTCCCAAACACCACTGAAGCCCTCAAATACCTCTGTTAGAGAATTTTTAAAGAACCCATAGAGAAAACTTTCCCTTTCCAACTTCCAATTTATACATGGGCACATGGATTCCAATTTATACATGGGCACATGGATTCAGATGCCAATTACAGCCCCTTCTATGATGAAGCAAGGCTTGGAATTGAAAACACAGGGAGAGAACATAGAGAGAATTCCCATTCTCTTAACTACAGCCCCTTCTATAATAGGTGTGTTTTCTTGAGATTGAATTCCCACTCTCTTAATATTATTTTTCCAAGTAGTATATTTTAAGTGGAGATAGGCTTTGCTAAGTTGAGTTTAAAACAAGGTGAACATATACAAAATACATTACTGAAAATGGATAATATAGAATGGGGAGATAAACTGCTTAAAAGCCAGAGAATAGGGATGAAGCAAACAAGCTTGAACTATGGTTGTTTCTGTGTAACCCTGTTTCCAAAGAAAACAGTAACTCAGAAGGTGAAAAGTATTTTTTTAGTGAGTTTCTGTTTTGAGTCATATTGAAAAGCATAGGGTTTTTTTTTTTTTTTTTTTTTTTTTTTTTGGGGGGGGGGGGGGGGGATATGTATATTGGGAGTTTTAGCATATAAAGTTAGTTCGTTCCCTTATCTCCTATCTCTTCTTCCTTGTACCATTTTCTTTCTGTTGTTTGCTGGCTTTTGAGTTGAGCCTGCCAGTGTGGACTACTTCTTACTGTCCTACGTCAACAGACTGAATTTTCAAAAGTGGGCCAATTTCAGTTCAACCAAGTCCAAGCCAAGAAACCAGGACATAATGGACAGTTAAGGCAACTAGATTATTGACCTTTTTATCCACTCAAAGATGAAGATGTAATAAAGCAACTATTGGATTTCAATTTTTGCAGGGAAAAAAGAACAGGAAGTTGGGTCGGTGGTGAACAAATCTATAGTGCATACCCTACAATCCTAGGTGAGTCAATTTTGGTGTGTATACTTGTGATTAATATGAACTGTAGAAGAGGTGTAAAAACGAACTCATTAACCGGTAACTGAAATTCTTAAGTATGGAAGACCAAGAGAATAAAAGGTCAAATTTTCCTGTCACTCTTGAGATGCCTTTGTTCCTTAAAAAACACATGGCCTCAAGTCTTTGCTATAGTATTTTATGGTCACTTGACTCACATCTATAATTAAATATGCTATACAACAAGTACATGCATGAATTTATGATATCTGCATATGTTTCCTATGCTTTGTATTTTAGTATCATAAAAACTATTGTTATCCATATGTATCTATAGTTTATTTTCTAAGATTAGCATTTCCAAATTTACCCAAATGGGATATACCTTGCTGTTCACTGGATAGATGATGTTGGGGAACCTAGGGAAATGCAGTTCAGGGTTCTAGAAAGGAATCTAGAAGTATGAATTACAACCAGGATCACTTAGAATCGATAATAACAGAACAAGAACACATTTGTTTGCTGATAGGGGGTTAAAATATTTCACAATCCAACAGTCAGATCTGGACCAAAATCTGGTTGTGTAAAGGACTGATAGATCTATCAAGTGATATGAAATTCTCAAAAAAAAAATCAGAATTTTCAAGAAATGGATGATTCCCATGCTGCTTAAGATTTAACTCGAAGTACGAATTGAGAAAACAATTCAGATTTTAATGTCAGATCAAAGAAGTTCAGATACGATTCAAAAAGAACTCTGATTCTCAAATTTGATTCCAGAAACAATATTCAGCAGGAAATGAACAGAATATTAGACTTGATTGAAGAACAGGAGGATGAGAGTAAGTATGAAAATCTAGAGAACAAAAATAACAAGAAGATGTATCTGATCAGAATATTAGACTTGATGTTAGTCAATCCTTACATACCTCTAATCATGTAAATTAAGCACAGTAGCTAGGGAAGAAGCCTTTTCAAGTCTAGAGACTATAATATTCTTGCTGATGTACCTTTATCCATGTTGCTATAGTCAATAGATTTGTGGCTTTTAATGAGAAAACCATCACTTTTTTTTTTTTTTTTGGGGGGGAACAATGTCCGATTGAGGAGATCAAAGCAAGAGGGGAGTGGTTCTTCATAGAGGTAATGTTTAAGGAAGGAGTTTTGCTGAGAAATAACATGGGGAAATTTTAGAAAAAAAAAAGTGAAGTGTTTGGGTTGAGAGTATGGCAGGGGGATCTGCTGCCTGCCTGCAGCAGGCAAGGCCAGCAACCAAATGCTCGTCTGTTGCGCTATTTTCTTGGCATCAAGGTGGCCCGGTCTACAAAGGGTGTGTTTCTCTCTCATCGGAAATACACCTTAGACATCTTAACTGAAACAGGTATGATGGGATGCAAGCCAGCCGATACTCTTGTAGAAGCAAATGCTCGTCTGTCTGGTCAAACAGGTGAGCCAGTAGACAAAGGTCGGTACCAACGTTTGGTGGGCAAGTTGATCTATCTGTCTCACACACGTCCGGACATTACTTTTGCTGTTAGGATGGTCAGCCAATTTATGTATGATCAATATACCTCACACTGGGAAGCAGTCATTCGGATACTCAGATATTTGAAGGCAGCACCAGGAAAGGGTATACATTTCGCTCCACTGGGGATTGCACTCGGGTTGGAGGTAACATAGTCACTTGGTGTAGTAAAAAACAAGCTGTGGATACTCGATCAAGTGCTGAAGCGGAGTTTCATGCCATGTCTCATGGCATTTGCGAAGTATTGTGGCTTAAAGGTGTACAAGACTTGACTGTTCCGGTACAGTTTCCTATGATGCTCTACTGTGACAACAAGTACAAGCCTGCCATTAGCATTGCCCACAACCACGTCCAGCATGACCGAACAAAGCCTCTGGAGATCGACAAACACTTTATTAAGGAAAAATTAGAACAAAAACTGATTTGTACTCCCTTTGTCAAATCAATGGATCAATTGGCTGATGTGTTTACAAAGGATTTGACTAGTAAGGTTTTTTGTCCTATTGTGTGCAAGTTGGGCATGCATGATATTTATGCACCAACTTGAGGGGGAGTGTTCTAATTTGGATTTAAGGGAATAAGGTTATTTTGGGTATTTTCTATATTTTGTATTATTTGTAACCTTATTCCTAATATTATAAATAAAGAGAACCAGTGTCATATTGACACAAGTCCTATTCTGTCCAATCTTTTTTTTCAAAACTCAAAGCTCAGGGGTTGTAATGCAGTCCCTATCTTATTAAATAGTCTAAAAAACAAACCCATCCTGTAGAGACTAAATAGATCTCTAAATAGAAATTAAGATCAAGCAAAATTCTTTAAGGAGTACTTCTTACGCAAATCAATAACCATTCCAGAAAATATCACCACGCAAGGGCCTTATAGGCCCCACAAATCTGACAAAAATATCTCTTTGAAGGGCTGTTGAAGAGCTGCTTGTTGATGGCTTGATATATGGGCCCAAGTTTTGTCATAGTATGGGCCCAAATATGATGGTTCAATGGGGAGAAGGGAAGGAATCTGGATACGTTGTAGCTGATTTTTCTTCAACCTCCATCGATCTACATCAACTCGCCCCGTCCTAAAAGAAACTTAACCTCAAGTTTTAGAAAGTTGAGGGATCATTTTTGTAGGATGGTGTCTTGTTTCAACCCATAACAATATTCCTGCAGCTCACTGATGTTTGGAATATAATCTTCCAAGTGTGGAGCTCGCTGTTCAAAGTACTTGGGTGGAATAACAAACTCAATATGCTCAATATTGATTGTCATCAAAAGTAAAAGATGATCAGCGCAATTGAAGCTGGCACATTCTAAATTGGTGCAGACAGCAAGGGAATGGTGGCGAACTTATGAATAGAAGTTGAATCGACGTAGGTGGAAACCCACTACATGGGAGGAGATGGAGGAATTAGAGGGAAAATATCCGCCTCAAACTTTTCGCCGAAGGTTGCACGATCGACTCAACACCCTTCAACAAGGGTCTTTATCATAGTTTAAAATCTCGTTTCGGTAGGTTTCAGCCTGACTGAAATATTCGAGACACCGAGATTTCGGTGAAATTTTGCCGAAATCTTGTCCTTTTTCACCCAATGTTTCGGTTGGCCGTTTTGGTGAGTTTTAGGACAAATTAAGGCTTGATACTTCATGGAAACCCAATTTTAGGCTATATAAACATATGTGAATGTTCATATTGCAAAAATAGTCACCCAAAGTGGTGTTTTGGATTTGCACCTTTGATTGGTGGTGTACGATCTCGTGCCTTGTAAGACCTCTGATAGAGCCTATCGGAGGGCAAGGATCCATGTAGCAGACCCTATATATCTGAAATTCTCCTGACTTGTTGGGTTGTGCCTCTTTCCTCTTTCACTTTTCTTTTATTTTCCCGTGTTCATTTGTCATTTTTCATTTTTCACTTCTCATCTCATTTCCATTCTTCTCTTTCACTTCTCAGTTTTTACCTACTTTGCTTGATTAGATCTATGTAGCCGACCCCATTAAGTTGAGATAAGGCTGAGTTTGTTGTTGTTCTTGTTATATTGGTAGTATAGAGTCTCGAATCCTAATGTATACTTACACATTGTGTAAGTACTAGAAGATATAATAAGCAAGTTAAGCAATTAAATCATATAAACATACAGTAATGAGTCATAGAATTAAGTACATAATTTGGATGTTAGTACATTTTTCTAATACAAGTGTTTATTAATAATAATTATTGCGTTGTCCAAGATTGATCCCATTCATAGTCCTCCGATGGAGCTGAAGTGCATTGTCCTATGACTGTAGGACAAATGAATGCCAAGTCATAGTCTGGGAGAAGAAATGAGTATAGTCCTCCGTAGTTGCCAGGTTAATTGCATCATCGACATACTTAAGGTAACCTATCCTAGGATATGGGTCACCAAACTGTGAAGAACTACCCACTGATCCACTGTGACGCTATGAATCCAGCTTTCAGAGACTTTATGTTCCATACTCATTGATGAAGCTGCCCCTGATAAGTGTGGTAGTAGATTCACTCCATGAAAAACCAGAAAAACAATTTTTTCCCTCTTTCTTTTTCCTAAAAAAGTAGTTCAGTTTTTTGAATACTCAGTTTCTGTTTTAATGTTTTCCAAATGAACAAGACACTCATTCCACAAAATTGTTTTCAACTCAAAAGTGAAAACAACAAAGCTCACACCCCACCCCCAAAAAAAGAAGCAAATCTCACACCCAGCCCCCAAAACATGAAAGAAAAACAAGGCATTGAATGTATCTATTTATTAATGTACCTTTTCCATTTATTTGTGGAATGGATACTGTATTTTGGTTACGGAGAATGGTTCTCTTCTAGGTAAATAAATCTTCAAGAAAAGCAATTAATTAATTAATTGTTTCTGGAATGATGTTCTACAAATCTGCAATTATTCAGGTCAGTTGAGTTTTCTTTCCATGCTCTCTCCTTTTCACTCAATTTTCTGCAGATTTTATGGATCTGTTTCCTGTTCTTTCATTGGTTCTTGGAGATCCAATCCTGTTATAGGAATATAAATCAGTTCGAATCCTGGGGCAGATTTCTGGATTTGATTATAGGGTCAATCTTGATTTTTTCGGATGATTCAAGGTACTGCAAAGCTGCAGTTACAGCAGCGGATAAAAATCTCTGTTTTGCCCCCTAACAACTGGGAAAGATAGATAAATAGATAGCTAGAGAATTGCAGAGACCCAAAAAGAAAAGGTTGTGCGGCAAAAATTGGATATGTTGCTTCCTACTTTTCCAGATTCCACACGCCACACGCCACACAGAGATCCAAAACCCAAGCCCAGATATTGATGAAAATCTTCTAAAATCTCAATACAATGTTGCAGAGACGCCATCGATAAAGTCAAGTCTACTCTATCAGTCACATCTACTGCTGATCCTCCACTGTGCTCGGCTCCATGCCCTTTAAAAACCTCAAACTCACTCACCTATCAAATTATCACTTTTCCCTTCATTTTTCTGTTTCTGTGTTTCAAGTCTCAGACTCTGGTGTATTCTCACTTCACATATATGGGGTTGTGGACCCTATAAAGCTATGGGGCTATGGCTTTTGCTGAGTCCTTCAGTCCTCCAAGAAGAAATTGTCCACTTGGGAAATTTATTTATTTTTTGTTATTTTTAACAATAAAGATTAAAGAGTCTTAAAACCGTGTAAATACAGCCAAGTGTAGTGCTGATTTGGTTAATACATAGAACTTGCAAGTTACGTATGTCAAACATGGTTCAAGGAAACAGATCCAAATCAGTAGTGGATTTCTAGGGTTCAGACTTTCATTACAAATTTTAATCCGGCTGTTTCATTCCCAAATTTCTGGATCTATGCTATCTATCTATTAATGGGTTTGAACATCCCTCAAAAAGTGTTTATTAGTGGCGGTGGTTTACAAATAGTGAAAAATTTGTTCATAAAAGTAGTAAAAAAATTAAAAGTTTCTTAACCAAAAAAAAAGGTTAAAAGTTTCCGCACAAAGCCAAGTAACCAACAAAGTAGGAAACAAGAATGGATCATCCGAAAGCATGTGTTGATGAACATACAATTGAGAGGAATCCACACACGTCCCTTTTGTTTTCATAAATACCCTTCCTTCCTTTCGTAAATGATAAAAATGGGACATGTGGTTGCCTCACACACCTACGTACGTATATGCAGAAGAACTGAAGTCTATGTTGATGATATGATTGTCAAGTCAAAGACTAGGCAGGGGCATGTGAAAGCTCTAAGAAAGTTTCTAGAAAGGATCAAAGAATATCAATTAACGCTAAACCCCCAGAAATGCGTTTTCGGGGCAACAGCAGGAAAACTTCTAGGCTTCATGGTAAGTGAGAGGGGCATAGAGGTAGATCCCTCCAAGATAAAGGCTATAAGAGAAATGCCGCCTCCTCAAACGGAGAAAGAAATAAGGGGTTTCCTAGAAAGGATTCCATACATCAGCAGATTTATCTCCCGACTAACTACTGTCTGTGAGCCTATTTTCAAATTACTCAAGAAAGATCAACCCAAAGTATGGAATCAACAGTGTCAAAAGGCGTTTGATCATATCAAGGAATATTTGACTAATCCGCCTGTTTTGATGCCACCTATTACTGGGCAACCCCTATTGCTGTGTTTATCAGTCACAGAGACATCAATGGGATCAATGATGGCCCAGCATTGTCCAGAAGGACATACGGAACAAGCCGTCTACTACTTGAGCAAGAAATTCATTGGATACGAAGAACAATATACAGCCCTGGAAAAGACTTGTGCAGCGTTAATATGGGCTACGAAGCGCCTGAGACATTACATGCTTGCCCATCCTGTGAGGTTGGTTTCCAGAATGGATGCAATAAAATACCTATTTGAGAAACCAACGCTAACAGGGCGGCTCGCTCAATGGCTCCTATTACTCTCAGAGTTTGACATCAAGCATGTCACTGATATGACCAATTCAGACAATCTAATTATGTGATTCTTAGAAAAATGATGTCCAGAAATATAATATAATTAAATGCATAGACAATATCAAATTAAGGCTTATTTAAATTGTGTGGTCTTACCGAATTTGCCGAGTCCACCCATGCCAAAGAGAATCATTAACCCAAATGGTCTTATTCTCTTCTAAGCTCCAACATTTTACTAGTGGGATGCAAACTCCATAAATGACTAAAACGCAGATCCAGCAGAGACAATGCCTCAAAGAAACTTGCACCAGCTTCTGTATCTGCTTTTGTAACTGGAATGCCTTTTGCAGTGAGACAACTGAAATCATATAAAAACCACAGATTTATATATGTTGACAAACATTGTTAGTTGAATGGAAAGGGTGACAGACACCAGTAGCTCATACCGAGATCTATCGGTTCATGGAAGTAGGGAGCGGAGAGAGAGAAGAATAAATCGTCGTTCAATCTCTTCACAGTTACTGGATCTACGCGTAGCAGATGAAAGAAAACAAGAAAAACCCCAAAGCAAAGGGTGAGACCTCACGAGAGATGAACCAAAGCTTATTATCAAGAAAACCGGGAATCAAAGTGCGCAAAAGGAAACGAGGTTTGGTAAAAGTGGTGTTGCTGTTATCGAAGAAACTAAAGCAACGAAATAATTGTTGGACAGTGTCCCAGACACCTTTCTGACCACTTCCATGTGCCTTGTTCAGTTCATCTTTTTTACGTTTTTCTGTCTTTTCGGGACTATCAGCCACTACAGCTAAACTAAGAGGGAAGGCTTGAGTGCTTGACAACTACCAAGGGGGAGGGGGGAAATAGAAAGTTTTTTATCAAAAACAAACTAGAAAAAAGGGGTGAAATAGAGCTAGGTTTTTTTAAATCCCAATCCAAACCTAAGTCCCTCTTAGTTCAGCCCAAGCCCAACCTGGCCTTAGGTCGGGTTGAGATATCTCAACCTAGGCCCAACCCAGCATAGTCCTGATTGGGCTAGGCTAGGCCGAGTTGGCCAGATTCATCATAGTTTTGCAATGACCCTTCTTTTTTTCTTTTTTTTCCATTTGTGTCTTCCTATACATAAAAAAAATGAATAACATGTGATTGGGTATTGGTTTTTTTCATACTCAGTTGATTATTAGATTTTTCTTTGGGTTAAAAAATTAGCTCAATTTTAAAATTTCAAATGTTTTCATTCAATAGATAATTAGACATTTTTTTTATAAACCAATAGATAATTAGATACTAAAAAAAAAATTGTAATATGTAAACATTAAATTGTAAAGCATAACCTAACACAAGGTCGGGCCGGGCCGGGCCGAGCTTAACCAAGGCCTCAACCTTGGCCCAGCCCGACCCCAACCCGCCATTAGGGTTGAAAAATCCAGCTCAGGATGAACCAGGGGCACCCGAAAAGGGTGTCATTTAATGGCAATAATGTGATCAAGAGAGTCGATCCCATGACCTCATCGGTAGGGCTGTAAACGGCTCGGATTCGGCTCAGATTCACTACTATCCGAATCCGAATCCGTTTAACGAATGCAATATCCGAATTCGATCCAATATCCGACGGACATTTAAAAGGTATTACCGTATCCGAATCCGAGAGTTTATCAGATATCCGGATACTATCCAATCCAATAAACTCTCCGATTAGTGAACATTATACTTGTGGATTTCCAACTCCGATTACCGATTTCTGACTCCGATTACTGTTTCTGAAACCTAATTTGAATTAGCTACTTTGCGTTCCATTTTTCCAGTTTGAGAATAAGATTCAATAAAAAAAAATTTAAAAAAAAAAAAAAACATTGTATTCTTTGAAATGAGATTTTTTACTTTGGAACTAGCAAAATACATCGGCGGAAAGAATTGTTCCAATTAAAAACTTGGATGTATAATCAGGGTTTTCCAGAAAATGAGAACTCTCAAGCGCTATTCAGATTGCCCCCCATCTTCAAAGAAGTCCTTTATATGGAATATTTATAAGTACAATAATACCCTGAGGGGTATGAATACAAGAGAAAATTACAATAGAAAATATATGATAATACAATCCCTCTTCAGCTTAACAAAAATTACTAATGAATTGCTTGCTTACCAATGTAAGTGATGCAACCACTCTCAATTGTCTAAGAGCAGCCATTTTCGAAAATACCCAAGGTCAATACATTTTTATCCACCCTGTCTGGGACTCTGTGAAGGTGAGACTTGCACCATGGATTTGAATATACTAAGAGCAGTTGATAAATGGATTAGAACGCAGTGTACCAAACAAAACTAACAACGAAATGTCTTCCAACAGTAATATATTCTCCTTTCATTACCCATTTATGATTTACCCCCTGCTGTAAGCTTGTAACAGCAAATTCAAACAAACAAAAACACTCCACGTTCACAGCAAGACACTCTTCCCTTCGACTCTCATTCCCACCCAATTCCTTGACCCCAAACCAGATAACTTCTTCAATTTTCACTGAAAATTACCCCACCCATTTGACTTAAAAAAAAAACCCACTGTCGATTCCCAGCGAAAACGCTCACCACCCCTTTTTTTCCCTCTGAAACTTCGATCAACCCTTTCTACAGTTTGACCAGTGAAAAGAAAAAAACAGGAAAAAGAGCAAAGAGAAGAGATCGAGCAGAGACAGAACCAACAGAGAGATAAGGAAGAAGAAAAACAATCGGATACCTAACCAAAGCGAGAGTCGAGAGGGTTGTGCGAGTGCCGTTGCCGGTGCCGCCAAGAGGCGAGAATCAAGAGTGAGTGACCTTGAAGCTTGAGGGTTGATTGCAGAGTGCCGGCGCCGCTGAGAGCTTGAAACTTGAGACTTGAGAATCGAGAGTGACAGAGGGAGGAAGAGATTCAAGAGAATTGAGATTTTGGGATTTTGGGATTTCTCGATTAGGTTAAGAGTTAGGATGATATTGATATTACAAAAGTAACCTTGAGCCCTTGATATGACTAAAATAAACTTACAAAAACACCAATAATAAGGGTAATATAGTAATATTAATATATTTTTATAACAAATATTACATAATCATAATTTATAATCGGATAACAAATTATCCGATTATTATCCGACTCCGAATCCGATTAGCTTTCGGACAGATTCGGATATTTTTCGGAAACCAAAATTCCGGATTCGAAACCTCCTAAACAGATTCAAAGTCGGATCGGAGTCGGATTTTTGGCTATCCATTTACAGCCCTACTCATCAGGGACATGCACTTCAACTGCACTTGTTCAACCTCATTTTGCAATGGTTTTTTATATTAATTATTTTTGTTTTTGAGAATTTGGAATGAAGGATTTTACCATTGGATTATAGACATAGTATGATGATCAAAATATTCTTTAAATTTCAATGCAAAAGTTTTGTATCTAAATTAATAGATTTTCTTTGAGATTTTAAAAATGATAGTTTAATAGATGGATTCAATTTAAGAACAAGTAAGTTACCATTCTCCCAAAAAACATTGTTTACTATGTGCATTGGGTGCATGGGTTTAATCCTCACATAAGGTGTGTGTTGTATATATCCGGCATTCTGCGGTCTCAAAAGTTGATTAACCTTTTGGGATTGGTTACGGTTTGTGTGATTACTAAAACAAAAAGCAAGTTACAATTATGGGTCGATTGATAGTCCAGCATCAAACCAAAGTGGTTGGACCATGGTGTTTTAATTAATCAATAGTTGATCAATGTCAGTTCATTACATTTGGTTGAACCATAGCAAATTGATAATTGTTGACCAACAGATCCCCTTTAGGGTTCACGTATCTGGTTCTGACCTCAAGTGTCTATGATATCATTCTAGGTATCCCGTTTAGTGCACAAGTAAGTTTCGATAGTTCCACATTAGATCTGAAATTGTCATGCTATAGAGTTTTATCGAATCTTTCGTAGGCCAAGCCGATTTATGACATATGGTTAGACTTAGGTTTTTAAAGCTTATTTTGCCAAGTTATCAACTTCTTTTGCGTTGAAATTCAATATGTGAACAAAGGGTATACAAATCAGGGATTTATTTATCAGTATCAACCAATAGAAACAGATCCGGATCGGATGGTTTTATTCCTAATTTTCATTAAAAATCGGATTCTAATACCTTTTTAGGATTTGCAATTTGAATAGGACTAAGGAAGACTTGTTGACTTAGATCCTTCCCATTTTCGTATGAGTCCAACTCAATGTATCTCACGTTAAGGCCCAATTTTTCTTAGGGACTCCTCCACATGATGCCATTTTGGACTGGTATTAAAATGGTTTTTTGCCCTTTTTTTGTCTTTTATGTAAGGGGGTGTTAATTTTGGATAGAACCGGCTCGTTAGGAACTAGAATTGGAACCGAAACTGACCCATCTAATAATTGATTGGTCCGATTTTGAATTTATCAATTAGAAACCAGTAGAACTTGAATAAATTCACATTCTAACATTAATTCTTAAGACTTAAGGTCATGAGAGCTAAGGTCAAACCCTTTATTTTTTTTAGTCTTTCAATTTTAGCTGGTACCATTTGTTTCATTACTATTTTACCAAAGATTTGGCTGTAAATTGAAGGTCCATTTGTGTTATGCTCATTTAAGAACATACTTTAAAAAAAAGGTGTTACAGTGCACAAGACTCCAGCTACTGCAGGGTCTAGGAGGGGCAAATGTACGCAACCTTACCCCCTGCTTTCCAGAAGAGCTTGTTTCCAAGTTTTGAACCCGTAACCAATAGGTTGCAATAGCGCAACTTAACCGTTGTGCCAAGGCTCATGAGGTCTAACGGTCCTAAAGTATGTAATAACCACACCTCCCCCTCCATCCCAAAAAACCCAAATAATAATAAATAATACAAATGTTTGCAAAAATCACGAGATAAATCTAAGCCATCCATTTTTATATTTTTTTAAAATCTAAACCATCTGTTCCTACTCAAAGTTGGGAGAATGCACATTATTGTCTAGAGTATTGCATGTGTACTGGTATATATGCATGGGCATACATAGCATGTGTGCCAATACAAAGGGGATATTTGATTGAATTAGACTCTGAAATTTGACACGTGGCTAATCTAGACCATGGCCTCTCTATTCAATGGTCGGAATCAACATATTATTTGTCCACCAAGGTTCAAGAAACTGAATTATTTCGGGTTTCAACCGACTTCTGGTTGAAATTCTGCAGGGGTTGGTTGGTTGGTGGATTTGTTTGATCATTTCAGTGGTCAAATGGCCATATTTTGGGCTGAAACTTAGCAGAGACCCTGATTAAGCATCCCTAAACACATGGAACCTTTAGATTGCTGATAAACACACTCAAATTGTTAGTTTGGTTTCTCATACCCTAGGTTGGCAATGTACATTGTATCTTGCCTTTTTTATTTCTCAAGGATAATCTATGTTACACTTAATTTAGTACTATAACATAGAATGATATTAATTAAATATGAAATTGCAATTGACGAATGGAGAAAAATCATTAAATATATTAAATGTCAAAAAATTACATTAAAGGTGCAAGTGGTATAGTCACTGACTTCACAAGTTCAAACCAAAGCCCCCCAAAGGTGGAAATAAGCAAAGTACCCTTCCTCCTAGTCTCCTACTCTATGTCAGTACACCACATAGAGTTCTGGGCACCCGCTTCCTTCCTATTCAACTTCTGATTTGTTCTCCTATGTATAGTTGTCAAGGTGTTGCCTCGACAGCCGGTTGCCTCTAGTATTTTGAATATGGCTAATATACCTGTAATATATTGTTGCCTTGGGCCCCTTGGCATCACCAATGCCTAGGCACCAGGTGCCATGGTGCATTGGCCTTGCCTTGGCTCACGGTGGTGCGATGAAAACATATTATGTTTTTGTCTTGAGGAACTTATTATACATACCATAGTCCACAGCATTGCATAAATGCTCCTTTCTATTGAGATAACCTAGGTTTTAAGTATCTAATTAATGTATCTTCTACTGATACTAACTGATACTTATCTTATTTTTAGGGTACCTATATGATATACCACTGATACAATACCAAAAAAAAACGTATCAACTGTATAGGGTCGATACATGACCTGATATGATTGATACTTATTGATACTTATGGATTCATTTGATACATTTGATACATCTCTTATAAACTATATAACTCAATCAATGACTCAAAACACTTATCAAGCACTCCTGTAAAGCATTGTAATCAGTTTTCTTTAAGCAATATCATCTTGATTCCTTGTTTCTACTGGCAAAAGCAACTCCAGTAGTGTTGATTTCATCATCATTTGGTAATTAAAAAACCTACAATCAAGGATCGAAAACAAGAACAATTTTCTATCAAAACTTTTGAATTTTTTTGCTCAAATATTGATTTTTAGTGTCTTTTTTTGGCAATGGATCACTAGATTATTGAAAAAAAACTACCTGAATGATTGCATCAAACTAGGTTTTATTTATTTATTTATTTTGTATAAGGAGGTGTGTATCTAAACCTTAAATTTTCCACAAACCGAAAATGACATGTTTTTCTTCTTCTTTTAGTACAAATAAGAAACTTTGTCTTTTTAGCTCAGTTGGTGAGCCGTGGTGCACTTCATGCCCATGCTCACCAAGAGGTCTTGAGTTCGAGTCTCTTGGCTGGTATCTTATCCCCTCGTTGGTTTGATCCCCACCCCCTTCTATCAAACTATATATGTAAAGCTCCCAATTAACCAAAAAAAAATGGCAAATTACCAAAAAAAAAAAAAAAAAAAAAAAAAGAAGGAAACTTCGTCCTTTATACATAATCAATTGAATGTACTTGTCTCATCATCGTACCTTATTCTCCACTTTATACATGATATATATATTTGACATATTACTTCTTTATAGTGTTTTATTCTTCAAAACTGTATTTCACATGTAACCTAAACATTTCCATGTGTATCTTTACTGTATCTTGCGCCTCTTCGATATGATATGATACGATACGATACGACACGACTCTTAAAATCACCTTTCTGATACGATACACATAATTTAAACGTTAGAGACAGAAACATATACAGTATTTCAGAAAAAGAAAAAGGATTCTGGTGCCAAATGCACTTTTCTCTGTGTCTTTATTGTATTTCCAAATGACCGTGTTATGTAATGAGGGTTCTAATGGAGCCTTTAATGTGTATATAAAATGGGATGTATCTTATATCTAGGGACTTGAGAACACATAGATCTATCTAATGTAATGTTATATTTGCCACAATTGAGGGGAAATTCAAAACATAAATTGTGTGGGATGCAACACTCATTTAGATGAACCCCTGCTACATACGTGCCTCCCCTCTTTTTGTGTGTGATTTTTATCCATGGTAGCTTAGGTGGCTGTCAATATATGCTCAGAGGTGGTCCTTCTCTTCCACCCAAAATCACATCTTTGTATGCTCAGAGAAGGTTTTGCAGTGTTTTTTTAACATTTGAAGTGTTGCAGGGATTGGAATTGAGCCATTAACTTTTGGCTTTGGAGTCTTTGGAGGTTACTTGAATTGGAGTTGGGTCATTCAGTTTGAGTGGTGATGAGCACATTTATGTGTGAAATCTTAGGGTATAAAGCATTCATTTTACCACATTGAACAGTGCTACTTGGGTACTTTTTGTCATTTTTTCAGGTTTAGGGGTATTTTGGTCAAAGTGGATAATACATGTCTAATTGGACCGCCAAATGCTAAGTTACAATGTTGAAGAATTCAGTTGGGTTAGCTTTCCAATGCGCAACATCGGAAGTCACTTGATTAGAGCCGATTCGACTTTAGAAGAAGAAGAAGAGAGAAAAATCAAGCATAGGGGCATAACGATAATTTTGGAGAATCAAAAATCTTTTAGAAGATATCAGATATTGGGCTCATATAGTCTGGAATTTAAAATGGTGCAACTTTAATTCTCGGGTTAGTTCCATCTGGACCCAGGATAAAAAGGTATAGCCCAAAAATGATTCTTAGTGAAGTTGAAATTTAGGATAAAAAATATAATACAAACAAAAAGAAGAATCTCTTTTCTTTCCAATGTCTCTCCCCTACACCCTCTCGGTTTCTATATCTTCTCTCTCCCACTCCCTCTTAAATTCTCTCATCTCTCCTATCTCCTTCCCATCTCCCTGTCACGAGCTCTCTCTCCCCCATATAAACTCCATCTTGACCGCACTCCAACCGCTCTCTTTCCCTTCAGTCCTTCGTTTTCTTTTTTAGTTTTAATTTTCTATTCTAGAATGATAATAGCAGCAGCAGTGCCGTTCCTCTTCGTTATATCCGATCTCTCATCCTCTTCTTTTTATTTTTGGTTTTTAGATCTTATGTAATTAGGTTATCATATGTAATTTTATTTTTTTTAGAATCATTGTTAGGATAAATTTTGTTTCCCCATCCCTTCGATCATATGTGTAATTTTCATTATACACTTTGGTAATTTATTCTTCAATATTGGATGTGGCTTCAAGTGATGGGATTCAAATGACGGAATCATCTTCATTGGAGTTATTCGAATCAGCTAAGTTCTTCTTCTTATAAATTTTAGTTTTTGTAATTTTTATGTCTTTCTCTCCATCAATCCTTCGTTCCCTCTTCATTGCTTTCATGGCTAGCTAAACCTCTCCTCTTGGGAGTGGGTGAAAACATGAGAGAAGGAAAAATTGATGGCTACCATTGTCTATGTGATTAATGGATATGATCAATATTGGATTTACAATGGATAACCGTCCACAGCTTGTATGTCATTCCAAGGGGAACTATATACATGTTCGTTAGCCGTATCCATTGTGACACCATTATGTTCATGTTTTTTTTTTTTTTTTACATTGTATGTTGTATGAGCACTATTTTCATAGAATATGTTAGCCGTATATGAGCTGTGCCGCATATCTTATAGACCTAGGCCGTATGCATGCTTTGCCCTAATATGCTAGTCATTGATCTGCCCTAATTCTCATGGTGGAACCCATTCCCAAGTGATTTTCTTATTTTTAATTCATCCATTCCCTTAACGGTTGCCCTAGTTTCTATTTTTAATTTGTTATTTTTGGTAATTTAATTGCTTCTATATTTGCTAGTTTCCATAATTGGTAGTTTCTATATATAGGTTGTTTCCATATTTGGTAAGTTGTACACTTCGCGTTAATTAAAAGTGGAAATTTATTCAAGGTTGACCTCCTCGTGTTCGACCCATAGCTACGATTGACCCGTACGCTTGCGATTATTATTTTGTGCAAACAAGTTTTTGGCATCGTTGTCGGGGAGATTATTGTCCATTTTATTTATCTGATTTTTAAGTAGTTCGAACTGTTTTAATTTATTATTTTCTCTTCTTTTTCTAAAAAAAAAAAAATCAGTTTTTGAAAACCTCTTCTTGTTTCTCTTCTGTTTCAAATAGTGTGCGTCCAATCTAAAGTCCTTCATATGCTTCAACCCTTCATCTTTTGGTGTCCCTCATAGGATTAAGTTACCTATGACGCTACATCTTGACTTGGTTGGGTGGATTGGCATGTGACTTATCTTTGGAGGTGACCACTCTTGATAACAGAAAAGCGACATAATGAGAGCGTTGAAAACATAAACGTATAGTTGACCTCCACTCTACATCAGAATCCATTTGGAGTCGCCCATAGGTGGCTATAGAAGACTATACGGGTTTCCTTGCTGTCAACCTATATGGCATCCTTACAGCTTTTGAACCATTGTTTCAATTTTTGAGGGATGGACGCACTATCTACCTTGGGCTCCCTCTTATTTTTAGTACTTTTTCTTAAGTCTTTTATTTTTCTTTAACTTTTCTAAAAAAGACCTCATATCTGTTTAGGTGGCTAAAGTATGGACTCGTGATTCATCTAATCATCTTATTAGAATACCGCCTTCTCCACTACCCTTAACCCCACCTTTGACCATGGGTGACCAACAATCCAAGACTCTTAAGGATAGGTTTTACCTTACTGGGGTTGCACAACCTTCTTGCATCAACTTACCACCTATTACAGGAAACAATTATAAACTCAAGACCAACTTCATTAGCTTGCTACCCCACTTCCATGTGATGGTTAATGAAGATGCATATCTCTTCCTTAGGGAATTTGAGGAGGTCTGTGTTCTAATTAAGGTATAAAATTTGACTGATGATGTAGTTAGGCTTAAGTTTATACCCTTTGCCCTGAAAGACTAGGCCAAGAAGTGGCTCTATGGACTGCTTACTAATTCATTTCCACATGGGATGAGTTCATCATTGTCTTTTTGAGAAAATTCTTCCCTCTTCACAAGACCAATAAGCTTAAGAGTGGCATCCTCCAGTTCAAGTAGAAACCGCATGAGTCCTTCTCTAAGTTCATGGAGAGATTTAAGGACCTCCTCTTAGAATGCCCTCACCATGGTTTCTACTTGTGGCAACTATGCTAAATTATTTATGAGGGTATTGATTATCAGACCAAGCAACTTGTAGAGTCCATGTGTCCAACATGCTTTACTTCTTTTTCTGAGGAAAATGATGCATGGACATTCTTAACCAATTTGGCTGATAAGACTAGGGAGTGGGAATCTTCCCAAGAGGTTGAAAGCACCATTAAGGGGTATCTTATTGAGGGTAAGACAACAAAAGAGGCCAAACTTGACAGCCTCATAAAAAGGTTGGAGTCCATAGTTCTGAAAGAGTCTATACCGGCTAATCAAGTCAACCATGTGTCAATATACAGTTGGTGCCAAACCCCTGGACATCTTTTGGAGGAATGCCCCAACACCTTTATGGGCAATTCCAACATTGAGAATGTAAGTGCTCTCTACCAACATAACCCATATAGCAATACTTACAATCCAGGATGGATAAATCATCACAATTTCTCCTGAAATCAAGGGAACCAAGCAGACCCATCCAACTTTAACCATCAAGGCTAGCTTGGTGTCCAAAGGCCCAACTTTGCATCACAAAACCAAGTGATGTCTCCTAACCCCTTTCCCCCTCGTCCTCATATAGGACCTTCTGTGAATTCTACTAGGCCTCCTCTCCTTGCACCTTATCAGCAACCCCCAGGGTTTACCATTATAGGAGAAGCACCAAGAATATGTGAGATTGAGAAAAGAATGGCCATTATGGAGAAGCAATTCACCCAGCTTGTCATAATTTTGCACGAGAGGAAAACAGGGAAGTTACCTAGCCAACCTAAGCCAAATCCTAGGCATCATGTTCATATTCAGCAAAGTACCCAAGCTCCCCCACTCAATCCGGTGCAAGGCCAACAGTTTTAAGGGCCCTCCAGCCAGGTTAATGCTGTATATGCTTTAAGGAGTGGCCGTGAGTATTAATAGACTAGTACACCACAGTCTTTACCATCTTATACTCCTATTGATTCTCCCCCTTCTGATGAAGCCATTGAAGTGCCCACGGTTCCTAGTTCGTCTGATGAACCTGAAGAGATTTCAAATGATTTGGTTGAGGAAACCAAAGATGATTCTGTTGAGAAAGAGAAAAGGACCACCCCTGAGAGAGTTTATACCCCACCTGCCCCTTTCCCAAATAGGTTGGTTAGCAAGAAGTCTCCTTCAGTGAAGAAAATTTTAGATGTTTTTAAATAGGTTCAGGTGAATATCCCTTTGTTGGATGCCATTGCCCAGATCCCCGCCTATGCTGAAGTCCTCAAAGACTTATGCACCAAAAAATGGACCACCAATGTGCCCAAAAAAGCATTTTTGACTGCTAACATTAGTTCTCTCATCTCACTGCCAGTAGCGGCCAAGCATAAGGATCCTGACAGCCCCACCATCTCTTGCACCATAGGTAGTACCACTATTGATCATGCCTTATTGGACCTTGGTGCAAGTGTGAACCTCTTATCCTTTCATGTCTATCAACAAATGGGATTAGGAGAGCTGAAACTGACCAAAATTACTCTTCAACTTACAGATCGGTTGATTAAAGTTCCTAAGGGGATGATTGAGGATGTCCTGTTGAAGGTTTGAGAATTTATTTTTTCTGTGGATTTTATTATTTTAGATACCCAACCTACTGCCAACTTCAAGGACCAAATCCCAATCATATTGGGTAGGTCATTCCTAGCTACTAGTAATGCTTTAATCAATTACAGGAATGGTCTCATGAAATTATCTTTTGGCAATACTTCTGTTGACTTTAATATATTTAGGTTGGGCAAGTAGCCTGATATGGATGAAGAGGTGCATATGCTTCAAGGATTTTTCGATGATGTTGACACTTTCTTTGAGATTGATTTTGATTCGGGATTTCAGGAATGTATGCAGGAATTGAAAGGTGTTGATGATACCACCTTATCTGAGGTCTGGAGCATCCAACCACCATTGGAGCCCCTTGGACTCCTATCCACCTCCATTCCCAAACCCTCTATTATTGAGCCCCCCACATTAGAGTTGAAGGCATTGCCCTCCAACCTCAAGTATGCCTTTATAGGGCCAGATCATACTCTCCCTGTTATTATTGCTTCTGATTTGACTTTTATTCAGGAAGAAGAGTTGATTAAGCTTCTAAAGGACTATAGGGAAGCCATAGGTTCGACCATGTCTGACATCAAAGGTATTAGCCCCTCTATTGTTCAACATCATATTCATCTGATGGAGAGTTCCAAACCTTCTAGGGAACCCCAAAGAAGGGCTAATCCTGTCATGAAAGAGGCAATCAAGAAAGAGATCCTAAAATGCTTAGATCATGGAATAATTTATCTTATTTCTGATGGCCAATGGGTGAGTCCTGTGCAGGTTGTGCCTAAGAAAGGCGGAGTCACTTTAGTTGAGAATGCCAATAATGAGTTGATTCCAACCCGTATCCAAACGGGGTGGAGAGTGTGCATTGACTGTAGGAAATTTAATGCGGTAACTTGGAAGGACCACTTCCCCTTGCCTTTTATTGATCAGATGTTAGAGAGACTAGTTGGCCATGAATATTATTATTTTCTTGATGGTTATGCAAGCTACAACCAAATCCCTATTACTTTAGAGGACCAACACAAGACCACTTTCACATGCCCTTATGGAACTTTTGCTTACCGACGTATGCCTTTTGGGCTTTGCAATGCCCCTGCTACATTCCAAAGGTGCATGATGAGTATCTTTTTTGATATGGTAGAGTACTTCCTAGAGGTGTTTATGGATGATTTTTCTATTCACGGCTCTACGTTCTCTAATTGCTTGCATCATCTTTCTTTGGTTCTTAAAAGATGCATAGAAAAGAACTTGGTCCTGAATTGGGAGAAGTGCCACTTCATGGTGAAGCAAGGCATAGTTATTGGTCACATTATGTCCAAAGAGGGGATCAATGTTGATAGATCTAAGGTAGACCTTATTATTAATTTTCCACCACCCAAGTGTGTGAAGGACATTAGATATTTTCTTGGTCATGCATGTTTTTATAGAAGATTCATCAAGGATTTTAGCCAGATAGTTAGACCTCTCACCTCTCTTTTGGCAAAGGACTGCCCATTTGATTTCTCTTCTGAGTGTCATGATAGTTTTGAGTAATTGAAAAGAGCGTTGACTTCAGTCCCCATTATGCAAGCTCCAAAATGGATAGTGCCATTTGAGCTTATGTGTGATGCCTCTGATTTTGCTATAGGGGCTGTTCTTGGGCAAATAATTAACAAATTGCTCCATGTGATTTATTATGCGAGTAGGACTCTTAATGATGCACAACTTAATTATACTACCACTGAGAAAGAATTTTTAGCTGTTGTGTTTGCATTAGAGAAGTTTAGGCCCTACTTAGTTGGATCACATGTGATTGTTTATACTGACCATGCAGCTATCAAATATCTTGTGCAGAAGAAAGATGCCAAGGCTCGCCTCATTAAGTGGGTTCTTTTGTTGCAAGAATTTGATCTTGAAATTAGGGATAAGAAATGGTATAAAAATTTGGTTGCAGACCATCTATCTCGGCTGCCTAATTCTTTGACTGTTGATTCTCCATTCAACGAGAACTTTCCTGATGAGAATCTGATGGCAGTGTCTAGTGAACCATGGTTTGCTGAGATTGTTAATTATCTGGTTACGGGTGTGACACCTGCACATTGGTCCACCCAAGATAAAAATCGTTTCTTTATACAGGTGAAATATTTCTTTTGGGATGATCTTTATCTTTTTAAGACTTGTCCGGATCAAGTAATCTAGAGATGTGTTCCTGATCATGAGCAACAATCTGTCTTATCTTTTTATCATGATCAGGCTTGTGGAAGCCACTTTGGGCCTAATAAGACTACGGCCAAGGTTTTACAGTATAGATTTTATTGGTCTAGTCTGTTTAAAGACGCTTTTACTTATTGCAAGGCGTGTTCTTCATGCTAATCTTTAGGATGTCTTTCTAGGAGGAATATGATGCCCCTCAACCCAATTCTGGTGGTTGAGGTGTTTGATGTATGGGGTATTGATTTCATGGGACCTTTTTTCTAATTCTTTTGGTAACCTGTGCATATTACTTGCTGTGGACTATGTGTCTAAGTGGATTGAAGCTATTGCTTGTAAGACCAATGACCACAAGGTGGTTGTGAAATTTGTTAAGGAGAACATCTTCTCCCGTTTTAGTACTCCCCGTGCTATCATTAGTGATCGGGGTAAGCATTTTTGTAACTGGCATTTTGAGGCCTTCATGAGGAAATATGGTGTCATTCACAAGTTGGCCACACCCTACCATCCCTAGACTAGTGGCCAAGTTGAGGTTTCAAATAGGCAGATAAAGCAAAATCTTGAGAAAACCGTCAACCCGAACCGCAATGATTGGTCTAACCGGTTGGTAGATGCTTTGTGGGCCCATAGGATAGCCTTTAAGACTGATCTTGGTCAATCTCCATACCGTCTAGTGTATGGAAAGACATATCACTTACCTGTTGAGCTTGAGCACAAGGTCTTTTGGGCCATCAAGAAGCTTAACTTTGACCAACCCACTGCAGGTGCCCACAGGAAACTCCAACTATCTGAGTTGGAAGAGCTTAGGAATGAGGCATATGAGAATGCCCGAATTTACAAGGCAAAAACCAAGGCTTTCCATGATAGACACATTTTGAGAAAATCTTTTGAAGTAGGCCAAAAAGTTTTGTTGTACAATTCTCGTTTGCACATCTTTCCAGGTAAACTACGTTCTAGATGGGATGGCCCCTGTATAGTTCAGACTGTCTATCCTCATGGGGCTATTGAAGTCCTCAATCCAAGTACAGGAGCTACTTTCAAGGTAAATGGCCAACGTTTGAAGCCATACATTGAGATGCCCACTCCACTTGTAGAAGAGGTCATGGATCTCCATGAGCCTCTTTACCTTGAAGAATGACCTCCTGGTATATTTACCCTCCATTGTCCTTACTCTTTCTTTTCTGCATGCATTGAGGACATTGCATAAATTAAGTGGGGGGGGGGGGGTGTTGGACTTATTGCTGAATTTTATGAATTGTGATTGTGGTGATGGTTTGGTTATATGCATAAGCCTCTTTGATCGCAAAGCAAGAGAAAGAGGGAATTAGGTTCCCTAGCATGCGAAATAATAAAAAAAATCCATTTTCAAGGACGGTAGTTGGTTTATATCTGGTGAGAGGGATTGAGTTGAAAAATATGAGCGTTACTTCATTTGATGGTTAGAGTCCTCTATGCATTTTATGGACCCTTTGATCTTTTGGCTAGTAGTTGAGACCAATTTGTTTATGGCAAGACAAGGCATGAAAGTGAATGAGAAGAAAAAAAAAAGAAAAAGAAAGGAAAGTGGAATTCCTTGGGACTAGACAGGGCACTGTGCCTCATGAAGCAGGGTGACTTGATCGAAATTCCTTGGAAGGAAACTAAAAAAAAAAAAACTCTCTTGCATCAATGTCTCAATGTCTTATGGATATATGCAAAAAACGAAGCTACCAAGTATTTGGGTGTCTGGTGTATGCTCCACCATGTCATTCAGAGAACAGTAGTGGAGTAGAAATAGAGTTTGTGATTGAGAAAGAAAAAACAAAAAAAAAACTTTTGCCTTAATGCCTGAAAAGAAAGGATGGTCAAAAATACTCAATGCCCAAGTCTTTGGTGTCATCGATGCTATGAGTGATTTACTTGAAGGTGAGTAGTGTTCAGAAAATATGAGGAGATCCCTTAATCTTGATATATGCTAGTTACTTGAATTGATGTGGGGTGATAAAATTCAAGTGTGGGGGGACCTTTGGCTCCTTGATCTTTAGTTAAGTATTTCTTTGAGATTGTGTGCACTATCTTACTTATGCCATGAGAAAATTTTACATCATTCTTTTTGATTTATTGAATTTTAGGTGTATATTCACTGCAAACACTCACGAGACACAACTCGTCCACTAGGGGTAACCTAGGGTTTACAGGCTTGTTGCACATGCTAAGTGCAACCGTGATTCCTACGAAAGTGAGTTAGGATTTTTTGCATTCTAGATTAGTTTTTTTTTTTTGCTTTACGTGAGGACAAGTAACGTTCAACTGTGGGGGAATCTAATGAGCACATTTATGTGTGAAATCTTAGGATATAAAGCATACATTTTATCACATTGGACAGAGATACTTCGGTGCTTTCTTTTGCTTTTCAGGTTTTAGGTGAATTCTTGTGAAAATGGAGTAAAAGATGCTAAGAATAGCCGGAAGCACTATGAGTCGAGAAAATCAAGTTTGGATTGAGCACTGAAAGAATCATGCTAATTAGCCAAATTTGAACGTGATTACAGTGGGTCCCTTAGCATAATTTTGAGGTGTAGCCCATTGAGTCAGCTTCACAACGGTTCAAACGGCACTAGATTCTGAATTGAAACGAAGAAGTTATGGCCGTTTTCGTAACAACGTGCGAAAATGGTCTATAGGGGTTTATTTGTAATTCTCAAAAATTGGTCGAGGACAAAGTAAAACGGAAGTTTGGATTCGAGGGGCTTTAACACAATTCTCAGAAGTTTTTCTGTTAGCCGAGAGATTCCATTTGGAAGGCTCTGGACAGTCCAACTTCAACTTGAGATATCTTGGGCTCCCGAACTCCAAATTGGACGAAATTTGGGTCTATTTGGGTGATTTTTCGCAAGGAACACAATGGTGAGGCCTATATAAGCACCCCATGCTCCACGTTTTTTGAAGGACAGATTTGATATTTCATTAATTGTGAGTGGAATCCTAGTCATCATTCTCTTTCTCCTCCAACTTTCCAAGGGCACTTCTAGAATTCTACTTGGGATAAATTTATTTTGAAAGATATTTTCTCATCTATGGAAAGTTGAAAAGTCAAAGATGCTTTGATCTTATTGCTTGGAGAAGATATCTACAAAGAAAAGGAAGCACAAGTTAGAATTAGAAATTTACTTTTCTAGAAATAGAAGGTTTATGTAAACAATATTCTCTTCTCTCACTCTTTCCATTTTTTTATTTTTTTCTTGAGAGTCAAACATTGTAAAAGAGGAAGGAGAAGAGAATATTCTTTTTTCTTAGGGAATATTTCTCCTACATTTTCCTCTTCTCTCTTCTCCTCCCTTCCCCCTATAAATACCCCCTACCTCTCTTGTAAAAAATTGTTCAATTCTTAGTGAAATTTCTTCTCTTCTTTTCCTTCTAAATTATGATTTTTGGCTTTCTAGTTTTTAGTTTTGATTTCATAATATTAGTTCTTTCTAGTTCGTAGTTTTGATTTCATAAGTCTAGTTTAATGGTTGTAATAGGTTAAATTCATGCTTTAATGTCTTCAAAATGTTGTAATAGTTCTAGTTTAAAGCTTCCTAGTCTAAGTTCCTATGTTGGTGACAAGACTTGGAGATTTAGAAGAGGAAGCCATGGTAAGTTTATTCAAGTATTTATGCAAACAAGTTCAATCTGGTTCAAGCACATCAAGGTACCTCATTCTCTAAACCCTTAACCTCATTCTCCCTCTCCTCTATCTCATTCTCTCTTCTTCTATCTCATTCTCTCTCTCTTCTTCTTCTTCTCCCTCTATTTTTTTTTTTTTTTTATGTGGTTATTTTGTTTATGTGGGTGTGAAGTGTGGCTGCATTTTATTTTTATTCCTTCCAATTCGTTCCAATTTGCGTTAGTTTGATAGGTTAGGTGCTCATGCGTTAGGACGCCAATTTAATCCCTTAATTTTGTTAGATGCTTATGAGTTAGGATCCATTAGTTTAATTTAGTGCTTTAATTAATTTTGGTTCACTTTGCATTATTTTTAAGTTAGTCAAATAGAGTGGCGTATATCTCCTCTTATTCGACCCATAGCTACGATTGACCCGTACGCTTGCAGTTTTATTTTAACTCAAAATAATAACCGCAAGCGTACGGGTCAATCATAGCTACGGGTCGAACACGAGGAGGTCAACCTTGAATAATTTTTCACTTTTAATTAACGCAAAGTGTACAACTTACCAAATATGGAAACAACCTATATATAGAAACTACCAATTATGGAAACTAACAAATATAGAAGCAACTAAATTACCAAAGATAACAAATTAAAAATAGAAACTAGGGCAACCGCTAAGGGAATGGATGAATTAAAAGTAAGAAAGTCACTTGGGAATGGATTCCACCATGAGAATTAGGGCAGATCAATGACTAGCATATTAGGGCAAAGCATGCATACGGCTTAGGTCTATAAGATATGCGGCACGGCTCATATACGGCTAACATATCCTATGAAAATAGTGCTCATACAACATATAATGTAAAAAAAAAAAAAAAAAACATGAACATAATGGTGTCACAATGGATACGGCTAACGAACATATATATAGTTCCCCTTGGAATGACATATAAGCTGTGGACGGTCATCCATTGTAAGTCCAATAATGATCATGTCCATTAATCACATAGACAATGCTAGCCATCAATTCTTCCTTCTCTCATGTTTTCACCCACTCCCAAGAGGAGAGGTTTAGCTAGCCATGAAAGCAATGAAGAGGGAACCAAGGATTGATGGAGAGAAAGACATAGAAATTACTAAAACTAAAATTTATAAGAATAAGAACTTAGCTGATTCGAATAACTCCAATGAAGATGATTCCGTCACTTGAATCCCATCACTTGAAGCCGCATCCAATAATGAAAAACAAATTATCAAAGTGTATAATGAAAATTACACATATGATCGAAGGGATGGGGAAATAAAATTTATCCTAACAATGATTCTAAAAAAAATAAAATTACATAAGATCTAAAAACTAAAAATAAAAAGAAGAGGATGAGAGATCGGATATAACGAAGAGGAACGGCACTGCTGCTGCTATTATCATTCTTGAATAGAAAATTAAAACTGAAAAAGAAAATGAAGGACTGAAGGGAGAGAGAGAGCGTCTGGAGTGCGGTCAGGATGGAGTTTATATGGGGTAGAGAGAGCTCGTGATAGGGAGATGGGAAGGAGATAGGAGAGATTAGAGAATTTAAGAGGAAGTGGGAGAGAGAAGATATAGAAACCGAGAGGGTGTAGGGGAGAGAGATTGGACAGAAAAGAGATTCTTCTTTTTGTTTTTATTATATTTTTTATCCTAAATTTCAACTTCACTAAGAATCGTTTTTAGGCTATACCTTTTTATCCTGGGTCCAAATGGAACTAACCCGAGAAGTAAAGTTGCACCATTTTAAACTCCAGATGATATGAGCCCAATATCTGATATCTTCTAAAAGATTCTTGATTCTCCAAAATTATCGTTATGCCCCTATGCTTGATTTTTCTCTTCTTCTTCTTCTAAAGTTGAATCGGCTCTAATCAAGTGACTTTCGATGTTGCGCATTGGAAAGCTAACCCAACTGAATTCTTCAACCTTGTAACCTGGCGTTTGGCGGTCCAATTAGACATGTATTCTCCACATTGACCAAAATGCCCCTAAACCTCAAAAATGACAAAAAGTACCCGAGTAGCACTGTTCAATGTGGAAAAATGAATGCTTTATACCCTAAGATTTCACACATAAATGCGCTCATCAGATTCCCCCACACTTGAACGTTACTTGTCCTCAAGTAAACAAAATAAAAACTAATCTAGAATGGAAAAATTCTAACTCAGTTTCGTAGGAATCACAGTTGCACTTAGCATGTGCAACAACCCTTTAAACCCCTAGGTTACCCCTAGTGGATGAGTTGTGTCTCGTGAGTGTTTGCAATGAATATACACACAAAATTCAATTTGTAAATCTATACTATGGCCAAGATAAAGAATGCAGCCTCCTGATGAGCACATTTATGTGTGAAATCTTAGAGCATAAAGCATACATTTTACCACATTGGATAGAGTTACTTCGGTGTTTTTTTGTGCTTTTCAAGATTCAGGTGAATTCTTATGAAAATGGAGCAAAAGATGATAAGAATAGCCAGAAGCGCCCAGGCGTCGAGAAAATCAAGTTTGGATTGAGCATTGAAAAAATCAAACCAATCAATCAAATTTGAATGTGATTATAGTGGACCCCTTAGCATAATTTCGAGGTGTTAATAGTATGGATGCGTAGCCCGTCGAGTCAGCTTTGCAACGGTTCAAACGACACTTGATTCCGAGTTGAAACGAAGAAGTTACGGCCGTTTTCGTGGATAGGGGTTTATTTATAATTATTGACAGTTGGTTGGGGATAAAGTAAAGCAAAAGTTCGGATTCTAGGGGCTTTAGTGCAATTATTAAAAGTTATCTTTCTGTGAGCCGAAAGATTCCATTTGGAAGGCTCTGGAGCAGTCCAACTTCAACTTGAGATATCTTGGGCAAATTGGACGAAATTTGAGTCTATTTTGGGTGATTTTTTGTAAGGAATACAACAGTGAGGCCCATATAAGCATCCCATGCTCCACGTTTTTTTGAAGGACAGATTTGATATTTCATTAATTATGAGTGGAATCCTAGTCATCACCCTTGCTCTCTCTCTCCTCCAACTTTTCAAGGGCACTTTTGGAATTCTACTTGAGATAGATTTCTTTTGAAAGATATTCTCTCATCTATGTAAGGTTGAAAAGTCAAAGATGCCTTGGAGAAGACACCTACAAAGAAAAGGAAGCACAAGTTAGAATTAGAAAGTTACTTTTTAATAAATAGAAGATTTATGTATCTAGGATTCTTCTCTCCTTCTTTCTATTTTTTTTCTTTTTTCTTGAGATTCAAGACATTGTAAAGGAGGAAGGAGAAGAGAATATTCTCTTTTCTTAGGGAATATTTCTCCTACCAGTTCCCCCTTCTCTCTTCTCCCTTCCCCCTATAAATACCCCTTGCCCTTTGGGTTGTAACTAGTTCTAGTTCTAGTTCAGTTTTTAAGTTAATTTTAGTTTAGTTTTAATTCAGTTTTTAGTTCAATTAATTAGTGAAATTACTTCTTATCTTCTTCTAGTTTTTGACTTTCTAAATTCTAGTTTGATTTTATGCTTTCAATTCCATGGTTGTAATGCTTTTGATTCATGCTTTAATTTTATGTCTTCAATGTGGTTGTAATAATTCTAGTTTAGGTTTAATGCTTTCTAGTCTAAGTTCCTAAGTTGATGACCAGACTTGGAGATTTAGAAGAGGAAGCCATGCAAGGTTTGTTCAAGTATTCAAGCTTCTTCAATTAATTCATGCAATTTCAGTCCGGTTCAAGCATATCCAGGTTTTACCTCTCTAAACTCTCAATCTCATTCTCCCTCTTTTCTATCTCATTCTCTCTCTCTTCTATCTTATTCTCCTCTTCTTCTTTTGATTTTTTTTATGTGATTGTGGCTGCAATTTATCCCTTCCAATCCACTCCAATCCGCTCCAATCCGCTTTAGTTTTGATAGGTTAGATGGATATGTGTTGGACGCCAATATAATCCCTTAGATGTTTGTGAGTTAGGATGTGTTAATTTGTTAGTTTAATTTAACACTTTAATTTGGTTCACTTTGCATTACTTTAAAATTAGTATGATAGGGTGGCGTATATCTCCTCGTGTTTGACCCGTAGCTACGATTGACCCGTATGCTTGCAGTATTATTTTAACTCAAACACAGCCCCAAGATAATTTACTTTGAGATTTTCTAGATATTCTCCCACATTTGAACTTTAGTATCCCACTCTAAGTTGGAGAACTGTCATACATCTAACTTAGGGAGGTTTGGGGTAGGGTGAGTCACACTATTTTTCCTTGAGATTAGATCGAGTAGGTCATCTAGACTACAAAAGACTTCAACTCGGAACCTTGGTAGAACCTTAAACACATGCACAATCTCAATTTCACTTTGATTTCACTTTGCCATACATTTTCAAATATTGAACTCAAATGTCCCTCCACTACAATTAGCTTGAATGGCATGCAGGGCTTGCACCAGACACCCAAGTTACTAAGTAGTGTTGGAATAGATTCTCAGTGCATATATCATTTGATTGTCACATTGTGGCTTTAGACATTGATGCAGTATGAGTTCAAACTTCTTTGTTTTTTTTTTTTTTTTTTTCCAGCACATACTACTCCAATCCGTGCAATGTCTTGACTTCTTAAGTTTTCTAGGCGGCTCTTGTAACGAGCTTTAGCCCAAGTACTCTCAAACCAGATGACTTTAAGGAATTAGGTGTAAAACATCCCTCGGGCTTACCTACTCAAACCAAATAGGCTACAAGCCAAGACTGGATCAAAGAGCAAATAATAATTTTTTTTCTTGGCAATCAACTATATCATGCAAGTGTATCATGGTTCAACCTTAGTACCTAACCAAAACTCATGTAAACAGGATGACTAACAAAATCAGCTCTCTCAGTAGACAGTGTACTTTCAAAGAATTTAAAATTCCTTTGATCTGTATATTCCAATTTCCTCCTCAGTGCGAAATTTTTTATTACTTCAAAGTGTAGGGTATTTTGGATGCTCTCAAAGTCTTTCAGAAAAGTAAACTAAAGAGGGTACACACTTGATCTCAAACCAAAGTACAAACTAAAAATCGATGAAATCCCCCCCATACTTAAATTATGCAGTGTCTTCAATGCATAAAAAAAAATAAAAACAAGGATAAAGAAAAGGGGGTCATACCGGATATGATCATGGTGGCTCAAAATAAGGAGGTGCATGGAAATCCATGACTTCATAAGAACGTGGTGAAGAAAATGGCATGAGAGAGGAATTAAAAGATGTGCTAGAGATTGTAGAGTGTGTACCCTTACCTGGATCAAATATTACAATGCCTCCATTGGGTTGTTGGAACAGCACCTCTTGTTCCTTTTCAGGCGGTTCCACTAGTGGTGACTTGGGAAGAGAAGTAGACAGATTACCATCTGGCTCAACAGGTGGTGGCTTGGTCCATAATTTAGAAGGCTCTCCCCCATACTTGGATAGAGGCAAGTCCTCTAGACATTGAATGATACCTGTGTTAAGAGCAGTTGCAACCAAATTAAATGGTTCAAAAATTAGATGCACATCTTCATCTAGGCATGGTTGCTTTCCCAATCTAAAGACATTAAAATCACGAGATGCATTCTCAAAAGACAGCCTCATCAGACCATTCCTACAATTGATCAGAGCATTGCTAATAGCTAAGAAAGGTCTACCAAGGATTATTCGGATTTGGCCTTTGATATTGGTCATAGGTTGGGTATCTAGGACTATGAAATCCACGGGAAAAAGAAATTCCCCAACCTTTAATAACACATCCTCAATTACTCCCTTGGGAGTCTTGACTAATCTATCTGCCAATTGTAATGTGACAGATGTTGGCTTAAGGTCTCCTAACCCTAATTGTTGGTACACTGAATATGGCAATAAATTGACACTAGCTTTAAGATCAAGAAGGGCATAGTCAATTCTAGTGTTACCAATCATACATGAGATAGTTAGACAACCAGGATCCTTATACTTAACCACTATCTGTTGTGACAGAATTGAGCTCACATTGGCATTCAGGAAGGCTTTCTTGGGTACATTAATTTTTCTTTTCTGAGTACACAAGTCCTTGAGGACTTTTGCATAGGTAGGTACCTTGGAAATAACATCTAAAAGAGGGATGTTAACTTGCACATTTCTTAAAACATTGAAATTTTTTTCAGTTATTGCATCATTCTTATTGCTTTTAAGCCTATTAGGAAATGGAGCCTTAGGGACATAAGTCCTTTCAGGCGGCTCTTTATGTTTCTCTTCATTAACCACTATAGGTTCATCAAATGAACCTTGGACAGGGGGCTGGTCATTCACAACTATGGGAGGGTCATGTGGGGCACTTACAATAGGAGGTGGATGGGGATCATTCACAACATCAACAGGAGGCTCAAAAATTAAAGGAGTTGGTTGAATTGGAACCTCTTGTTGGTACTCATGACCACTCCTCAGAGCATATATGGCATTACATTGACTAGAGGGTTATGAGTGGTGTGGACTCTGATGGATAAAGTTCAACTAAGTGTGAGTTGGATGGGGTATAGAGGTCCTAGGGTTTGGATCTAGTTGACTCGACATCTTACCCCTTTCCCTTTCATGGAGAGCATTGGCCAGTTGAGAGATTTGCCTCTCCATGTTATGTTGGTTTGTTATGAATGTGCTCATGAGAAGCTCCATACTCTTCTCAAGAGAATTTACCCTGGTAGACTCATCACTATTTTTTAGAAATCCAAGTGGTTGCTGATTCATCATTAGGGTTGGTAGTGTGGGTCAGAGATTATTGGGACGGGAGACAAATCTAGGGTTAATCTGCTGAGGAGCAAACTAACCTTGGATTGGAGGTTGGAATGTAGATGGAACAACTTGATTGGGATCTTGGTTCCATGAGAAGTTATGGTGATTTCTCCACCTAGGATTATAGGTTCCACTACAAGGATTGTTCATTACATGCACACTCTCATAGCTTCCATGCCCACTACACTTATTAGGGGTGGTCTGACAAACCTGATTTATCGGAGAAGATCCCTTGGTCACTATGGCTTCCAGTCTTCTAATAAAACTGTCCAACTGAGCCTCTTTGGCTACAATTCCCTCTACCAAAAATCCTTCACCGGAGTTTTCATTTTCTTGAGTGGATTCCCACTCTCTGGTCTTGTCCGCCAAGTTAACCAAAACTCCCAAGCTTGATTTTCATCGATGAATGATGTGAATCCAGTTGGGCACATGGATTCCACCAACTGCTTGGTTTGATAATTTATACCCTCATAGATGATTTGGCATAGATGCCAAGTATCTAGACCATGGTGAGGACACTCTTGAAGAAGGTTATTGAATCTCTCCATAAATTTGGACAAGGATTCGTTTGGCATGTGTCTGAATTGCAGAATGTCATTCTTAATCCTATTAGTCTTATGTAAGGGAAAGAACTTCTTTAGGAAGACAACTGGAAATTGATCCCATGTAGTTATTGAGTCTCTAGGCAAACCATAGAGCCACTTTTTAGCTTGATCCTTAAGTGCAAAAGGGATGAATCTCAATTTAACCACATCATTAGTCAATTATTGCATCTTAATGAGCACTCCTCAAACTCCCTAAGAAACTGTTGTACAAGAATTTCTGCCAGAGAGAATGCTTGTTACAAACACAATTCTTAAACTGATGCAGAAGATTGAAAAGATTGAAACAAATGAAGAATGATTGAAGGAAGACCAAGAAGTTGAATTCGAATGCTATATTGATTTATTAAAGATAATCTGATCCCCTTTATGAGGGACTCGCCCCCTATTTATATACATGGTCTCCTGAACAAGTAATCCATTTTCTGTTGATTATCATCTTTCTCCGCAGTACGGTTTTCTTGTACCTCCATTCTTGATATGGTCCCCGGCCCACGTGGGCGTTCCCCTTGATGTGATCTCTAACCGCCATAGTGGGAATAACTGTCAGGCACATGGGGCTTTTTAAGCGTGCTCTCCAAGTCTTCCTTTCTTGATTAATCCATGTGTACAGTCACTATTTAATTATGGTATAACATTTGCCCCCTACTCCCTTCACCTCGGTCGAGGCATCTCGGTTGAGATGAAGGGTGTATTTTAACGAAATTCGAAAGAACGTCTAGATATACTCCTTCCCAGAAGATATTTATAAACACGCCGTCTATGGCTGTCCTTAGGCACGTGGAAACGAAATATCTACCGTCTTTTAGCACCTTTTGAGAGGGAATTGGTGGAAAGTTAAAATTTAACTTTTAAACTTTCAAACCTTTTGTTCTTCCCGGTGTTCTAATGATAGCTCTCTAATTTCTAGGTATAGGCCTCTTCATATTCCTGACTATATGGTCCGTCCAAAAAATATTTAAATAACAGGATCTTAATCGAGGGTTTTTCATTGTCGTTTTCCACAGTATAAAATATTCTGATCTTTTTGAGTTTTTTATTTTTCGATCTTCAAGTTCTCTCTATGAAGGGTTTTTCTTCAAGCTCTGTCATTGTGTCATTCTGTTCCTCCATAGCTTCCTCAACCGTATCGTTCTTCTTCTCAAGTAAGTGCTTTCTCTTTCTCTTCTTTTATCTGTAGTTCTTTTTCCTTCCCTTTTGTTTCTAGTTTTAACGAGAATGGGAAAAACAAAGAAAAATCATTCATCTAGGGAGGAGACCGAAGTAGAGTCTCTGTTAGAAGAAGGTGAAAGATTATTTCATGGAGTTACCCAAGGAAAGGACAAGGAAGTTTCACCCCAATTGTCTTCTATGGGTGATACAAATTCTAGGGTTTTCGCGTTTGTTCCCAGGAGTTCTACCGGAGCGCAGGCTAGTTCTTCTAGTCTCGATTCCATGAAAGAACTTGGGATAAGGGGTTATCGAGTTCGTCAGTCACAAATAGATCCTACAATTAGAAAGGGGGTTGGTGAGATTTGCTCTGTTCTATCTGAATATAATCTTCTAGAAATCAAGAATGTGTACACAATCCCTGATGAGCTTGTTCTGAGAGTTCCTTCGTCTGAGGATAGATTGAATCAGCCCCGACCTGGAGAAGTGGGCCTTATCCTTGACGCTTTTGAGGCCGATTTCCAATACCCTCTTTCCCCTTTCGTGGGTTGACTTCTTAGGCATTATCAAATTGCCCCCAATCAATTGGTTCCTAATGGGTGGAGGAGCATTGGAGCCTTTCTAATAAAGTGCTTCCGTTTGAAAAGGCGTGTCTCCCCAACATTGTTTATTAAGTGTTTTACCTTAAATCAGAACAGTGGTCATCCCGGGTGGTATTATTTTCGTCAACGAGCTGGTATTCCTATAGTGGAATCTCTTCCAACGTCTAACCACTGTTGGAAACAAAGATTTTTCTGGGTAGTCCTGGTGGGGCCCAATTGTCCTACTGTATGCGATTACCCTGATACCAAGGTTGGTAACAAGGCTCCTCGGTTAGATTCTATGGACCAAATAACTTTGAAGAAGCTGATAGCAGACGAGAATCGCATCAGGGGAGAGGCTGTTGATGTGTAGGATATTGGTGTATTGGAACAAGGTGAGTATCTCGAGAGCTACTCCTCAATGCAGAAAATTTCTTTTGTTTCACATATTGCTTTCGTGGATTGCAGTGGACTTCGATTTGGATTCTGTGGCTTCGTTCATAGAGGAGGAGGACCTCCAAATTACTGGGGATACAGTCGTAGCTTCTTCTGAGTCGAGCAAGAAGCAAAAAATGCCACCCATCGAGCTAAGCAAGGATTCCTCCAAGAAAAAGTCTTTCAAGCCACCTCTGGTGCCTTCCAAAAGTTCTGAGACTACTGAAGCTTCCTTAGGTAGGGAGAATACTCATGATCCAAGCCGGGCCTCCCAGGAGGGAGGGACCTCAATGATTCCAAAAGATCTTCCTCTTCATGGCAATACAAAAAAGGATAAAGGAAAGGGCAAGGCTGACCTGAGCGTGTTTGTTCCTCAGTGGTCTGTCACTAATGATCAGAGGGTGATTGGTAATATCGCAACGGCTGAAGACATGGCCTTGAATTGTGTTGCTCCTTCAGATCAAGTTTATCTTTTCGAAATGCTTGACGACCTCTTAGAAAAGTCTGCTGTTTGAGTTAAAATAATACCGCAAGCGTACGGGTCAATCGTAGCTACGGGTCGAACACGAGGAGATATACGCCACTCTATTTAACTAACTTAAAAGTAATGCAAAGTGAACCAAATTAAAGTGTTAAATTAAACTAATTAAATTAATTAAAATTAATGCATCCTAACTCATAAGCATCTAACAAAATTAAGGGATTAAATTGGCATCCTAACACATGAGCATCTAACCTATCAGACTAACGCAAATTGAAAGGAATAAAAAAGCAGCCACACATAATAACCACATAAAAAGGAATAAGGGAATACAAGTGCATCCACAAACCACAATCATATAAAAAAAATAAAAGAAATAGAGGGAGAAGAAGAAGAAGATAGAGAGAGATAGAGGAAAGGGAGAATGAGATTGAGAGTTTAGATAGTAAAACCTAGATGTGCTTGCATGAATGTAATTGAAAAGCTTGAATACTTGCATAAACTTATCATGGCCTCCTCTTCTAAATCTTCAAGCCTTGTCATCAACTTAAGAACTTAGACTAGAAGGCTTAAAACCTAAACTAAAATTAAGAAATTACAACCCAATTGAAGACTTAAATTGAAATTAAAGCATAAACTAAACCTATTACAACCATTAAATGAAAATCAAAAAGCAAACTAGAACTTAGAAAGGCCAAAAATCATAACTTAGAAGGAGAAGAAGAAAAGAAATTTTACTAAGTGAATGAACTAAAAATTACACAAAAAACTGAATTAAAATTGAACTAGAAACTAACTAAAAACTAAACTAAAAAAAACTAACTTCTTACAACCCAAAGGGCAAGGGGTATTTATAGGGAGAAGAGAAGAGAAGAGGGAAGTGTAGGAGAAATATTCCCTAAGAAAAGAGAATATTCTCTTCTCCTTCCTCTTTTACAATGCCTTGAATCCTAAGAAAAAAAGGAAAAAAATAGAAAGAAGAAGAAGAGAAAATTGTTTACATAGAACTTCTATTTCTAGAAAAGTAAACTTCCAATTATAACAAGTGCTTCCTTTTCTTTATAGATATATTCTCCAAGCAATAAAATCAAAGATGCTTTGACTTTTTAATTTTCCATAGGTGAGAGAATATCTTTCAAAATAAATCTATCCCAAGTAGAATTCCAGAAGTGCCCTTGAGAAGTTGGAGGAGAGAGAGGGTAAGGGTGATGACTAGGATTCCTTCAAGAATAAATAAAATACCCATTCTGTCTTTCAGGAAACGTGGAGCATGGGGTGTTTATATAGGCCTCACCATTGTGTTCCTTGCTAAAAATCACCCAAAATAGACTCAAATTTTGTCCAATTTGGAGTTCGGGAGCCCAAGATATCTCAAGTTGAAGTTGGACTGTCCAGAGCCCTCCAAATGGAATCTTTCGGGTACAAGAAATATAACTTCTGGTTATTGTGTTAAGGCCCCTAGAATCCGAACTTCTGCTTCATTTTGTCTCCGATCGACTGTCAATAATTACAGATAAACCCTTACAGACCATTTTCGCGCGTCTTTACGAAAACAGCCGTAACTTCTTCGTTTCAACTCGGAATCAAGTGCCGTTTGAACCGTTAAGAAGCTGACTCGATGGGCTACGTATCCATGCCATTAACACCTCTAAAGAGCTTTAAAACATTTTCTTAGCATCATCTCCTCCATTTTCACAAGAATTCACCTAAAACCTGAAAAGCACAAGAAAGCACCGAGTAACTCTGTCCAATGTGGTAAAATGTATACTTTATGCCCTAAGATTTCACACATAAATGTGCTCATCATCTGCTCTTGCCCGAGGTTATGAGGTAGTGTATATATATTATTATTATTATTATTATTTTGTCGGTATTTTTACATACTAATATAATTGTTTTCTATTTCAGATTCTGGCCTTTGCTTCTGTGTTGGTGGAACGAAGAAGGAAGGTTGCTAAAGTGTATAAAAAATCAAAAAGACGCTGTCAGAGGTTCGAGAGACCTTGAGGAAGGCCGAGGAAGAAGTCCAATCTTCCAAATCTTATTGTGAGAGAATTAAAAAAGAGTTCAGTGAGAAGAATCAGTTGCTCGGGGAGGCGCAAGCCGAGATTGATAGCCTAAGAGATCAAGTTTGAGAAGCTGGAAGCAAAGCCCTCAACGATTATTTAAAATCCGAGCTTTGCGATAATCATCATAAGGTGACAGCTTCCAAAATTATGATGAAAACATCCTACTCCATCTGGGCTCGGATGAAGAAAAAGTACCCAGATCTCAGTTTCGAGGGAATATCCGAGGTCGAATGTATGTTAGTTAGTCTGGAATCTGGTACTTATAAGCCTGCTTCTTCAGTTGGAAATATGGATATTCCCCGACCTTCTTCTTTCATATTACCCCATGCACCTACTATTGAAACTAATAATCCAAATTCTGCGATCAATCCCGATGGTGCTATGGTTACTATTCCCGAGCAGGCTGTACCTTCTGGTGTTCCTGAGGAAACTTCTCAAGAGGAGACACAAAATGTGGAGTCGGAGACCGTCTAAGGAAAAGAGTTAGGAGAAGCGAATCCTCCTTCAAATCTATCAACTTCTTCGCTTGCCCTAAAAAATTCAAAAGATGTTGAAGATGCCTCTGCAGTCTAATTCTTCTTGTTCTGTTAAATGTTTCAGTGTTTTGGATCTTCTCGCTTTTTTTTATTTTTTATTTATAACCTCGTACATGTTTTATTTAATGGAGAACTTTACCTTGGGTTTTCTTAACTATCTCAAATTTTCGTTTATTTGCATATCCGATCATGACTTCCCACTACTTTTTGCTTAGGAACCTTTTCCTTCTGAATGGGAGAAAGAGTTACAATCTCGGGTAGCTGCATTCGAAAGGGCTAATGATATTCTACGAAGGTGAAATTCTCGGCTGCGAGAGGAATTGGATGATTATAAGGTTTTGGAACGTTGGGAAAGGGATTTGTTAGCTAGGTTGGAATTTGCTCGAGACATAGTGGACAATGTGAGTGATTATGTTTGGGCAGAGAGACATGCTGCAGCCAACCTAACTATTGATCACATAATCCAATCGCCGGTGTTTGAACGTTTCTGTCAAGATAAAGCTTTGGAAGGTGCTCAATGTTTGTATGATCGGGTGAGAGAAGTTGCTCCCCACTTCAGTTGGAGAAAAATAAAGTTGGGTTTCAATCTTCGTATACCCGTGCAGGAAGTTACTCTTGACTGGTTATCACTGTCTATACCCTTTCTTCCTCCTCCACAAAATATTCCTGGGCATGTGCCTCCAATTCCACCTCGTCTAGAGCTTAAATATTCAAAATTGTAATTATTGTAGCTCGGATGTATAGACTTTGCTTCTTTGCACTCTGGACTGGTTGGATTTATGTTGTTTTTCCTATTTATTGAATAGTCAAATCCTTCTTTTCTTCTGACTTCTGTTGTCACTTTGTCTTTTCCAATGACATCTTTCTTCATCATAACGCAAATCTCTTTTCAGAGATTTTTTGTAGATTTCCCATGCCAATATTTATTACTCTCCTATTTGACTGGATTTTCATATACTTTGTTTTTAACTGTTTCCCTTGCGGTTTCTGAGAGATCACCGGTCCATTAAGGTTGAAACATGTGGCCTTGGATGTAACTCCTCAGTAAGTGGGGCGGTTATTTCTCCAATATCTGGCTCCTCTTTTGAATTGTGATCCTGCCCTATAAATAGGGTTTGCCCCTTTTGTAGCTTTGCTTCCTCAAAGAAAAATGGAATCTTCGACATCGTCTCTCTTTAACTCTTCCGCAGATACTCTTCTTTTCTTATGGCGCTTGGGTTGTCGTTGCTTTCTAAGATACAGAGGTTGCAAATTTATGAAGATTTTTCTTCTTAGAAATATCACTGTCGGCTTCAATCTTCAATCGACATTTTCCATCACAGCTTCGATCCTCAATCAACATACAGTGTCTTTTGAGTCGTCAGGCTGTGATGGCATCTCTCTGGGAGACCTTCCCTTTGCCAACTCATTGGAGAAGGAAGGTTGCATCAGAGAGGTGGAGAAACTTCAGGAGACTTCCTGCTGTCGACCTTCACTGTTAATGTATTTGGCAGGTAGTGGTGTGGATCTGTCTGGGCACTGAAGGACCCTAAAAGCCTTTATTTTTCTCCCAGGATTTTTTGGCTCCTTACTTCTGGTAGCCTGAGAAGGATGGGAACGGGACTATTTTGGTGCTTTAGTGCACTGATGGTGAATCCCATTTTGCAAAGTTGTCGCCTGTTGATTCTCTAGGTACCTCGGGAGGAGTTGGCGTCAGTCTTTCAACACCGAGCTCGGTATTGATCATTATGAGACGGTGGTAGATGCTACTCCTGTCTCACATTTCTTCTCCTCGGTGTTGGGTTTTCGTCAACCTTCTTCTGTTCAGGAGCGTGGAGTCACCTTTCTCCTGGCGATGTGGTTGTGCACTTGATTTGCCAGGTTTTCACCTTTAAACAAAATGATTTTTGATGCAGAGCTTGACCTCTTTGTAGCACTTATAAACTTTATTATGTACTTGTATTGGAGAAATGTAATTGCTTTGTAAGCTTGTCCATGTATACTGGTAACAGCATAGTAAACATCTAATAAAAGAATCTGTTATCCGAGCAGTCTTCTTGGTATTTTTTCTTCTTCCCGCATTTTTCTTCTTCCACTATCTGAGTTGATTGGCGCTTATGGTACAAATCACCATTATGGTCAGATATCCATTATTTTTATTGGGGAAACGTCCCTATGATGCAAATCACCATTATGGCCAGATGACCATAATCTTCATTGGGGAAACGCCCCTATGGTGCAAATCACCATTATGGTCGGATGACCATTTTCTTCTTTGGGGGAAACGTCCTTATGGTGCAAATCACCATCATGGTCGAATGACCATTATCTTCATTGGGGAAACACCCCTATGGTGCAAATCACCATTATGGTCGGATGACCATTAGCTTCATTGGGGAAACGCCCCTATGGTGCAAATCACCATTGTGGTCGGATGACCATTATCTTCATTGGAGAAATGCCCCTATGGTGTAAATCACCATTATGATCGGATGACCATTTTCTTCATTGGGGAAACGCCCCTATGGTGCAAATCACCATTATGGTGGGATGACCATTTTCTTCATTGGGGAAACGCCCCTATGGTGCAAATCACCATTATGGTCGGATGACCATTATCTTCATTGGGGAAACGCCCTTATGGTGCAAATCACCATTGTGGTCGGATGACCATTATCTTCATTGGAGAAACGCTCCTATGGTGCAAATCACCATTATGGTCGGATGACCATTATCTTCTTTGGGGAAACGCCCCTATGGTGCAAATCACCATTATGGTCGGATGACCATTTTCTTCATTGGGGAAACGCCCCTATGGTGCAAATCACCATTATGGTCGGATGACCATTATCTTCATTAGGGAAATGCCCCTATGGTGCAAATCACCATTATGGTCGGATGACCATTATCTTCATTGGGGAAACGCCCCTATGGTGTAAATCACCATTATAGTCGGATGACCATTTTCTTCATTGGGGAAACGCCCCTATGATGCAAATTTCTGACATTTCAGGCATTTGCAAACAAAACTTAATGCTTCTTTGCAGAGATACGACAAAAAATATCCTTGTCTAATGACTTTGTGGGCTAGTGCTATGCCCCCCAAGTGTTGTTCGCAAATGTCTGTGTGTATCTCCCGAAGTACATATTCTGCTTCTGATGGTCGGAGACATTTCAGATAGGTCATTGCAAATGCCTTCTTATATAGTGTTCCTTCTATCATCCTATATCAGGCGGCCCTCATCCTGATTTTCTTGGCTTCTTCTTTATCGGTGGGTAATATGCCTTCCTGAAGGTAGTTGATTAATGGATCCATCCAACAGGGTTCTGTCTCCACTGGCAATACTTCCTCGGATTGTGCTATGCTTGGGGTGGTTAGTATATCTAGGTACACGGTTCTACCCAAATCTTGAAAATCTGAGGTGGCGAGCTTGGATAGGGCATCAGCTGATGTGTTCTGTGCCCGAGGTATTTGTAATAACTTGAAACGATTGAAGTTTGTGATCAAGTCTCAAACTCTTTTCAAATATTGGGTCATTCGAGATTCTTTAGCATCATACTCCCCTTTGACTTGATTAACTAACTGAGAATTACTATGTACAGTAATATACTTTACCATTAGACTTTGTGCTAGCTTCAATCCTACAATCAGATCCTCATATTCTGCCCAATTATTAGTAGCTTGGATTTCGAATCTTAGCGCATATTGCACAATAAATCCTCCGGGGCTGGTTAATATCAAACCTGCCCCACATCCTTGCGTGCTGGATGAACCATCTACATATAACATCCATTCTTTCATTATCTCCTCGGATTTCATGGTGGTGATGATTTCCTCATCGGGAAGTGTGCATTCTACCAAAAAATCTGCTAAGGCCTGAGCTTTTATTACAGTTCAGGGTCTATAATGGATGTCAAATTCACCCAACTCCATGCACCATGCTAGCAGTCTTCCTGAGAGGTCAGGTTTGCCTAATATCTTCTTCAGCGGTTGGTTGGTGAGCACTTCAATAGTATAAGCTTGAAAATAGGGTCTTAGCTTCCTAGCTGCCATAACCAATGCGTAGGCATATTTTTCCACACTGCTATATCTGGTTTCAGCATCTAGGAGGACTTTGCTGACATAATATATTGGTTTTTGGATTCATCCATCGTGTCTCACCAATACAGCACTTACTGCAACAGATGAAATGGACAGATATAGTTGCAATATATCTCCTGGTTCAGGTTTGGCAAGAAGGGGTGGTTGTGCCAAATACCTTTTTAGCTCGGTAAAGGCGACCTGGCATTCCTCGGTCCATTTGAAGGTAAGCTTGAGTCCTTTGGTTCCACGTTCCTTTACTCGATTCTTGAGAGCCCTAAAGAAAGGTAAACATCGGTCCCCCGAACTCGAAATGAATCTCTCGAGCGCTGCAACTCTTCCTGTTAGTTCTAGTAATCCCTTGACTCTTCCAGGTGGATGCATCTCAAGTATAGCTTTAATCTTGGCTGGATTTGCTTCAATTCCTCTTCTTGAGACCATAAAACCAATGAACTTTCCAAATGTGACACCAAAAGCGCACTTGGCTAGGTTTAACCTCATGTTACTTTCTCTCAGAACTTGAAATGTCTCCCTCAGATCTGCAATATGATCCTGTGCTTTCAAGTTCTTCACAAGCATGTCATCTACATATACTTCCACGTTCCTGCCTATTTGATGTCTGAAAAGGTAATTTATCAAGTGTTGGTATGAAGCCCCAGCATTCTTTAATCCAAAGGGCATGCGAATGTAATAATATGTATCTCTGCCCGCAATAAATGAGGTTTTCAATATATCTAGCTCATGCATCTTGATTTGATTATATCCAGAATAAGCGTCAATAAAAGAAAGCATTTCATGTCCTACCGTGGCATCTATCAACAAATCAATACGAGGCAAAGGATAATAGTCTTTAGGACAAGCTTTATTCAAATCAGTAAAGTCGATACACATTCTCCATTTGCCATTGGACTTTGGAACCATTGCAACATTAGAGAGCCATCCTGGATAGATGGCTTCCTCAATAAAGCCTGCATCAAGTAGCTTGGTCACTTCCTCAATTATTTTCTCTTGTCGTTCTGGTGCAAAGGTTATCTTTTTCTAGAACATTGGTTTGGCATTAGGGTAGACGTTGAGCTTGTGTTCAGCTATTTTTCTATCTATCCCCGGCATATCTGCGGCAGACCAGGCGAATACTTTTGCATTAGCTCTCAGAAAGCTTATGAGATCGGTTTTTCTTTCATCAGCCAAGTTCGCACCTATCTGAATAATGCGCGTGGCATCCCCTTCTACTATCTCCACGGGAGCCAAGTCATCAGCTGGTTCAGTCCTTTCTAGCTCTTTGACATCTCGGTTATCATCCAAATGGATAAGGTTCATTTGGGGTTCTTTCCCCTTGGCCCTCAGATATCCTTTATAGCAACGACGGGCTGTCACTTGACTTCCTCGACATCCTCCAACCCCGTGATCAGTTAGGAACTTCATGAGTAAATGGGGAGTGGAAACCACCGCATGTAGGGCATTGAGACCAGGACGTCCCAATATCCCATTATGTGCAGAATTCACTTTAACCACTAAAAAATTCATCATCACGGTAGAGAGTTTGGGTTCTGTTCCTACCGTGACCGGTAGCTCGATTGATCCTTCAACTTGGACGGGGGCTCCATTGAACCCATATAAAGGGGACTCCACTCTTTTCAGCATCTCGGATTTTAGGAGCATCCTTTGGAATGCATCATAATATAGGATGTCAACTGAACTCCCATTGTCAACCAAGATCCTCCCCACCGTGGAGTTAGTAACCATCTTAATTACCAAAGCGTCATCGTGGGGTGTCTGTATATCTGCCCAATCTTCGTCAGAAAAAGTTATAGGATAGCTGGCTCTCCTTCTCTTGACCAAGGTCTCGGTTTGGAGCACATTCCGTGTATGGTGCTTTCGAGAGTTGGAGGTTTCTCCCCCTATGCCAGGTCCACCAAATATGGTTGTGATCTCTCTGAGCAGTGCATTTTTGGCGTGGGGTTCACCTCGGGGGAGTTCTTTATTGGCTTTAGGAGGTGATTTTCGCCTTCCTTCGGGCTCTCAAGCTCGGTAATCCATCCTTCAGTCATTCAGGTCTTTTTTGACAAATTGATTTAGCCGCCCTCTTTGGATGAGCACTTCTATCTCGTCCTTCAACTGTCTGCATTCCTCGGTATCGTGACCATGAACTTGGTGAAATCGATAGCACTTATTTTTGTTGCACTCATGGGCTGGCTTTACCATTTTTGCTGGCTAGCATAGGGTTGCTTGATCTATAATCTAGTTCAATATATGTGCCCGAGCATGTGTCAGGGTAGTATATCTTGGCTCGAATTCTCTATCTGGGACTCGAGGAGCCCAAGCTTTTCTATCATCTTTTCTTTTCTTTCCATCCTAATCGTCCTGGTTGCGCTTTGTGCCAATTTATCAAGAAATTTCTTCCTTCTTCCCTGGAACCTTCTTCTCGGTTTTATCTTCTCTTTCTACCGCAAGAACTTCAGCCAAGTTGATATACTTTTCGTACCTCTAGAATAGATCATACATATCTCCGGGTTCATCCATGATTAATGACTTTTTCAACTCAATATCTCGAATCCCACTTCGCAGAGCTTGGAATTTCACCGTTGGATCCAGATTTTGCACTTGCAGAGCTTCTTTATTAAATCTTGTGAGAAAATTTCTGATGGATTCTTCTGGTTGTTGCTTTATGGCTAGGAGATTGGCAGCTGTCTTCTTGTGTACCCTGCTGTTTACGAAGTGAGCCAGGAAGGCCCATCCTTGGGCTATGAAATTGGAGAAAGATTGTGGGGGGAGACGAGAAAACCATTGACGCGTGGCTCCCTTCGGAGTGGAAGGCAAAGCTCTGCACATTATGGCGTCTGAAGTGCCTTGGAAGAACAGGAGAGATTTGAAGGTTTCCAAGTGATCCTCTGGGTCGGTGGTACCACCGTACTGCTCCACGGCTGACATCTTAAACCCTTTTGGGAGAGGTTCAAACCGCACCTCATCTGTGAATGCAAGATCTGTTGTGAAGTGGAAATCGTGGATCGGGGCCTGGCTCTTTCCTTTTATGACTTCTTGTAGCTGATCTTGGAGCTCCAAGACTTTGTCGTTCAGGGCTTGTTCAAACTTTATCATATGGGAATCTTGATTCCTGATAATTCCTGGGACTTCCTTATTCCTTCGTCGAGTATTTTGCATTGCTGTGGTTCTCATTGTACTCTGGTGAACGAGATCTTTCTTTCTTTGACAGCGGAGGCGGATGCAGAGGAACTCCCTGTAGAAGGTCATGTTGCATCTCCAACATTTATTCAATTTTATCATCCCAGTAAGTCTACATTGCGTTAAATTGCTCCATCGTCACATAACGCGGTGGGTCTCTTGGGAGTCTTGGTTGAGAATCCGCCAGATGTGATGGTTCCAGATCTCTGGGGAAGCGATCTTGACTTCCTTGTTGAGAATCTGCCGATGGAACTCCTCCCAGACCAGCGACTGGGGGTGGAGGAGGAATAGCGGCAGGAGGCAAACCAGGTGCTACAGCAATGGTGGATTGAGTGATCCTTGCCTGACTTCTTGTGTTGGTCATGGTGGGATCTTCGCAGGTTTTTGTCTCCGTTTCCCACAGACCGCGCCAAATGTTGTACAAGAATTTCTGCCGGAGAGAATCCTTGTTACAAACACAATTCTTAAACTGATGCAGAAGATTGAAAAGATTGAAACAAATGAAGAATGATTGAGGGAAGACCAAGAAGTGGAATTGGAATGCTATATTGATTTATTAAAGACAATCTGATCCCCCTTTATGTGGGACTCGCCCCCTATTTATATACATGGTCTCCTGAACAAGTAATCCATTTTCTATTGATTATCATCTTTCTCCGCAGTATGGTTTTCTTGTACCTCCGTTCTTGATATGGTCCCCGGCCCACGTGGGCGTTCCCCTTGATGTGATCTCTAACTACCATAGTGGGAATAACTGTCAGGCACATGGGGCTTTGTAAGCGTGCTCTCCAAGTCTTCATTTCTTGATTAATCCACATGTATAGTCACAATTTAATTGTGCTATAACAGAAACAAATATGCATCTTCGTTAGCTACCCCATAAAAGTGGGGCAACATACTAATGAAATTAGATTTAAGCTCATAATTGTTTCCTTGGGCAGCGGGTAAGCAAATGCATGAGGGTTGTGCAGCCCGTACGGGATAAAAGCGGTCCCTAAGGGTCATAGGTTGCCTCTCTCCTTCCTCAACCATGGTTGGAATCTCAACTCATTCTATCCGGTTCTTAGAATTCCTCACCCAAACAAGCATACAAAAGCCAGAATCTGAAATTAGGGCACTCCTCAAAGCTCTTTTTTATTTATTTATTTATTTTTTATATTGTATTTTTTTTATTTATTTTTTTTTAATTGAAAACACTACGAATCAATTAGAATTGGAAACTAAACAAGCGTCACCTCCCCGGCAACGGAGCCAAAAACTTGTTTGAGTTAAAATAAAATCGTAAGCGTACGGGTCAATCGTAGCTACGGGTCGAACACGAGGAGATATACACCACTCTATTTGACTAACTTAAAAGTAATGCAAAGTGAACCAAAATTAATTAAAACACTAAATTAAACTAATGGCAATTAAACTAACGGATCTTGACTCATAAGCATCTAACAAAATTAAGGGATTAAATTGGCATCCTAACACATGAGCACCTAACCTATCAAACTAATGCAAATTGGAACGAATTGGAAGGAATAAAAATAAATTGCAGCCACACTTCACACCCACATAAACAAAATAACTACATAAAAGGAAAAAAATAAAAGAAATAGAGGGAGAAGAAGAAGAAGAGAAAGAGAATGAGATAGAGGAGAGGGAGAATGAGGTTAAGGGTTTAGAGAATGAGGTACCTTGATGTGCTTGAACAAGATTGAACTTGCTTGCATGAATACTTGAACAAACTTACCATGGCTTCGTCTTCTATATGTCCAAGTCTTGTCATCAACATAGGAACTTAGACTAGGAAACTTTAAACTAGAACTATTACAACCATATTGAAGACATTAAAGCATGAATTAAATCTATTACAACAATTAAACTGGACTTATGAAATCAAAACTAAGAACAAGAAAGAACTAATCTTATGAAATCAAAACTAAAAACTAGAAAGCCAAAAATCACAATTTAGAAGGAAAAGAAGAGAAGAAATTTCACTAAGAATTGAACAACTTTTTACAATAGAGGTAGGGGGTATTTATAGGGGAAAGGGAGGAGAAGAGAGAAGAGGGAAGTATAGGAGAAATATTCCCTAAGAAAAGAGAATATTCTCTTCTTTTTCCTCTTTTACAATGCTTGACTCCCAATAAAAAAAGAAAAAAATGGAAAGAGGGAGAGAAAAGAATATTGTTTACATAAACCTTCTATTTCTAAAAAAGTAGATTTCTAATTCTAACTTGTGCTTCCTTTTCTTTGTAGATATCTTCTCCAAGCAATGAGATCAAAACATTTTTGACTTTTCAACCTTCCATAGATGAGAAAATATCTTTCAAAATAAATTTATCCCAAGTAGAATTCCAGAAGTGCCCTTGGAAAGTTGGAGGAGAAAGAGGGTGATGACTAGGATTCCACTCACAATTAATGAAATGTCAAATCTGTCCTTCAAAAAACGTGGAGCATGGGGTGCTTATATTGGCCTCACCATTGTGTTCCTTGCAAAAAATCACCCAAAATAGATCCAAATTTCGTCCAATTTGGAGTTCGAGAGCCCAAGATATCTCAAGTTGAAGTTGGACTGTCCAGAGCCTTCCAAATGGAATCTCTCGGATAACAGAAAAACTTCTGAGAATTGTGCTAAAGCCCCTCGAATCCGAACTTCCGCTTTACTTTATCCCCGGCTGATTTTCAAGAATTACAAATAAACCCCTATAGACTATTTTCGTGTGTTGTTACGAAAATGGCCATAACTTCTTCGTTTCAATTCGGAATCAAATGCTGTTTGAACCGTTACGAAGCTGACTCAATGGGCTATGCATCCATACCATTAACACCTCAAAATTATGCTAAGGGGTCCCACTGTAATCATGTTCAAATTTGGCTAATTGGCATGATTCTTTCAGTGCTCAATCCAAACTTTATTTTCTCGACTCCTAGCGCTTCCGGCTATTCTTAGCATCTTTTGCTCCATTTTCACAAGAATTCACCTAAAACCTGAAAAGCACAAGAAAGCACCAAAGTTACTCTGTCTAATGTGGTAAAATGTATGCTTTATGCCCTAAGATTGCACACATAAATGTGCTCATCAAGTGGGTTATTATTGTGTTAAAGTTCTGGGGATTTAAAAGAACATTTTGAGTTTTTTGCAATATTTATTTTCCTATTTGTAAATAGAATATGATTTAGATTTGGTGTCCAATAAAATAATACTTGTCTCACTGTGTGATTTTTCTCTTCCCTAATCGCATCTCTCATGGGTTTAAAAATCGGGATTGGGTCGATCGGATTCCCTTTAAAAATCTAGGGTTAGGGCAACTTTGGGCAGATTTTATTCCTCATTGATCCAGATCTCGATTCAGAGTTTTCATACCCTGCTTCTCTCTCCTTGGCTCATGTACAAAGAGAAGTCTCCTTTCGTATGGAAAATTATCTCCTGCAATTCTTTATCCGGTCCATTTCCCCAAGTCCCTCAAATAGGGTGGGGGGTTGGACCCCACTTGTGCAGTGAGTTCGGGCAGGGGTAGGGTGGTCATTTCTGCCCCCTATGAGAGAAATTTTGGGAAATAGAGGGAGGAAGGGCGGGCAAAGAGCTTCACTTTTTCTTTTCTTGGAGAGGGCTAGGTTGATCATCTCGAAAGGGAAGAAACATTTGATGATTCTAAGATGGGCAGGGAATTGTAGGGGATAAAGATCCCCTCTCCTACGACCTGCCCCACCTCCCTGGGACCCAGATCCTCTATGGCGCAGGTTGCTCCAATGGTTATGCTGCCCAAACACAGAGCCGAGGGCAATGATCGCCTTACCCTTGCTCGGGTAGGAGTAAGGCAGTCATTCCGTGCGGCCTTGTGTCTGTGCAGCACGGGGCCGTTGGGGCAACGTGCCATAGAGGATCTAGATTGCACTTCCCTCCCTCCTACCTTCTTTGGTTAGATCTTCAAACCTTTTCACAATTACAGTTCATTGCGCGCGTAGGCTTTGAAGCTAGATGAAAAAGGCTAGCGCGTGTAGCAAAGAAAATGGATGCGCTAATGCGCAACGGCTTTTGTGCGTCGCGCTCAAGAGCTCTCAAGTTAGAGCGCGCTAGCGCGCCCTCCATTTTCTCGCGACTTGACTAAGCCCCGCTTGCTGCTAAAAAACGTAATAGGCCAGCGCGGCTCGCTTCACTCTGAAAGCGGAGCTCGCTGCTTGACTTGACTAAGCCCCGGTTGCTGCTTGCTGGTTTTTCCATCATCCAATCCACAACAAATCGAATGAAACCTGGCAAAAAAGAAGCATACGAAGAAAGCCCTGGTCTACGACCACCCTGCGGTCGAGCTGGTCTAGGACCACCCTTTTAGTTTTCTTCGCTTGCTTCGGAACGAAGCTTCGTCTTTCTTTTTCTGAAAACCCCCAATCCGCTCTCGCTCGCCGCTACTAACGGGGTCTCAGTTGATTTCCCTTCCTTTAGCTACTCAGATGTTTCAGTTCGCTAAGTTTGAAAAGTCCAAAGAGCGCAGACTAGCCACGGAGCTTGGATACGGTTTCCCAATCGGAGATCCATGGATCACAGACGATATCTCCCTATGGCCTTTCGCCTATGAAAGCGTCCTTCCTTCTCAATACCTGGGCATCCATCCAATGCATTCTTTTCGATACAGTACGGTACACGTACTGAACACCAACCCAATCTCGATGAATAAAAGAAAAGTACAAGCAACGAAATCAACACAATTGACATATCTTGACGTGAATGGCCACTTTCTGTAGTGTTAGTAAGTTGCGGATACGATCCTTAGAATTGACTACTATGAGTCCATTCGCAACGCACGTTCAGTGATTACTTACGCAATTAAGCTAGTATGATTTTTCGCATATATGTGGCGCACTGAACACATAGTTCCCGAAAAGGCGTCTCTTGTGTGGAATGCGCTTTCTTTTCGCTGTATGGGGGTGCGCATAGGGAGTGTATAGTGCTCTTGTTTTATTTGATTGTACTGTCATTGATTTGAATTGATTGACTCAGGAACTTTCCCTTAAGGTGCATTCCTGGTGAGTAAGCCGAGTTCTTCCCTTGATAGAAGGACTCGGTGAACGTCTTTCAATGCTTTATTTCTTAGCTTAGTTCTCCTTGCGTACCAAAAATACCCTTCAACAATATCAATAAATCCCAAAAAAATACCCTTCATTAATTGTTCTAAAAAAAAATTAAAAATAGAAACGAGTCTATTATCCACTCCCTCATTCTCTCCCAAAAAAATAGGCTTCATTAATCGTGTCCCTCATTCTCTCCCAAAAAATAGCCTTCATTAATCGTGAGTAGTTTACATTGAAATTTTCCTCTTTTTAGGTAAGTGTATTTAAATTATGGGAAAAAGTTCTGTCCGACAGTGTGGCCTACGACAGCATTCTCATGAGTCTATCTCTCTCCTCCCCATGAGAAAAGACACCTTTGCCCCGTTGTTTTAAGGAGGAGAGAGATAGACACATGGGAGTGCTGGCATAGGCCACACTCCCGTACAGAAAACTGCTTCCCTTAAATTATTTAAGAAGTTAAAAAAAAAAAAAAAAGACTTTCCCATTCTTCAAAAAAAATAAAATAAAAACTCGTGTACCTTCATTAATCGTGAGTAGTTTACATTGAAATTTCCCTTTTTTTAGGCAAGTGTATTTAACTTATTTAAGAAGTTAAAAAAAAAAGACTTTCCCATTCTTCCAAAAAAAAATAAAATAGAAACACGTGTACCTTCATTAATCGTGAGTAGTTTACATTGAAATTTCCTTTTTTTTAGGTAAGTGTATTTAAATTATTTAAGAAGTTAAAATAATAGGGGCCGGGCGGGTAGTGAAGGCTCGTTTAGTAGACAGCGAGCGAGCAGCAAGCTACGGCGAAAAGAAGCGAGCTCCGCTTTCAGAAGCGAGCCAGAGTAGCGCACTAGTCTTTTCCGCAGGCTGCTCCGCTAGTTGTAGCGCGCTAGCGCGCGGAGACTCTATCATGATCTTACGAATCTACAACTCTCTTTACTGAGCGAGACTCCATCCTTACGCTCCGAGACAGCATTCGAGAGAAGCGATAGGTTGGTTAAGCGGGCCCATGCCTGACTCATATACCTCCCTTTTATCGAGCGACTGTAGGCGCGGAGTTATTTTTCTTGATGGTGTTGGGAAGCCCCGATCTACGACCGCCCTGCTTCTTCATTCTGGCCTGTTGATGAGGAACCGGCTTGGAAGGTGGAATCACTGCTCGACAAAGAGGAGTTGAAGAGGTAACAGCTATCTTAGAGGCCTAGACAGAACTGCCCCCCGTCTGACGCTTCTCCTTAGAGGGGTGGTTGACTTCCAACCCCTACGAGGAGTGACCAAGGTCCACCCTTCTTGACCAAGAATAGATCCAGTGTAGATGGATTTTGATTAGGAGCGGATCCCCTATTTCTTAGGAACAGGCTTATGGATAGGCTTGATATAAATGGGGGCATTCCTTATTGGGGCTCAAGGAAAACAGAGAAGGCACAGGCGCTTTGATTACGAACAGAAAGCTTTACCCACTTCTATCTCCCACTTGGATGCTCAAGATCGCCTCATTCAGTTCCCAATAGGTGTAGTAGGAGAGGATCTGGAATTTTGAGATCATTATAGGGAGAGCTATTGAAAGGTGATTCACGCCTAGTAATAGCAATAGCGCGGAAATGGAAAAGGTTCTAAGAGGCAGACCCAGGTTACAGATTTTGGTAATCAAGCTCCTGTGGTTCCCCATTCAATTGCTAGTTTTTGTTGCTATATGGAATGGTGAAATGATGTTGATCAATAACACGTATATAATATGGGGATGGAAGCACTCAGTGGTTAGCAAAAAGGGTGGGATGTTATATCTATCTGAGGCTTTCGCGGAGTCCCCTTACATGAATCCATGATTTTAGGTATAGGTATCGCATTGGTTATATCGGCCTATTCATATCGTTATCAGTCGTGTTTGATATCGGTACCTTATAATGTTTTTATCCCATATCGACCTGATACAACTGATACATATTAATATCAATATTAGTATCAACGGAAATTGATGACATGGTATGAATTTCACAAGTTGTCAATAAGCAAATGTGAATGTGAAAGACAAGCCCACCAATAAAGTCCGTTTAGAGTAATGAATCATCGACACTCAAGTTGCACCGTTTAGAGTCCGTTTAAAGATCAACTAGAGTTAAAAATGTACTGTAATCCGGTTAAACCCGATTATAATACCCGATAAGAATAAGAAGAAGAAGAAGAAAAATTACCTCATATATGCAAGCTGATATGTATGTCTTTGAAACTCTTATTCTGAGCATCTTGCTGCTGTTTAACTTGAATATCTATGCAGTTCTTAGTTATGCATGCTCATGCTCATATATGAATTCCCCTTCCACAACAATCGCCCTCTCCGAAAGAAAAAATGAAAAAGAGTACTTGCATACAAAATGCAAATAACACACACATATTTTTTGTTTTAGAGATGATCTCTCTCCATAATAATTCAGTTCAGATGTAGGATAGCTCTTAATGTATTTCGACCTTAATCAGTTCATCATGGCTGCCATACCTCTTGTAGAGGTTTTGTTGTTGTTGTTGATGTATTAATACATTGTAATTCTATTTTCTTTAGTCGTTACTTATCAAAATATACATAAAATAAAAGAAGCCACATGCATTCACACACACACACAAGCCTTTTTCTAATGTCTGTTTAAACAATTACAAAGTCTTGGTTAGTAACGGAGTCTTATTCGACAACTATCTTGAATTTCTTACCATTTATAATTTAATTTGCTGGGTGCACTGTTCATTGAGTAGAGGGTTTGAGCAGTGTGTTTTGTACTCTAAGTGATTTTCTGGAATTCTAAAACCGTAAGCAAGCTTTAAACCTCTTCAAATGGATTTCACAAATCCTGCTTTTAAGGAATTTGTAAATGATGCTTTGGGTATAATAACTTGTGTCCAAGAGACACCAGTCAGCTTTATTTATAATAGAATGATATGAGGTATAAGTACAATAATTCCCCTAGAGCAACAATTGAGAAACCCTAATGGACAATTCTACCCTTGCACCCATATTACAACTGGAAAATAGAAGTCCCAAGCTACTTAAAGATCTCCAATGGCCCCTATAGTACCTCATTTTCGTTATTAAACTTTCCTTGGGCCATGGGATTTGTTTTGAACCAGAAAACTGACCGAAAACCAGAAGCTTGATCTTGCTACTGCATTATTCTCCCCTTGTTAGAGAAAACTCGACCTTGAGATTTGTATAATTGGAGGATAATGCATGATCAATATCCTTCTTCACCTTAAGAAATCATCAATTAGACCACAATTCAAAAGTGTCAAACTAACAAGGATTTTGTTATTGAAAAGTCAATGAGGAACAAGATTCATTGAATAGTTCAAAACACTAACACTTATTCATGTAATACGTCTTTAATTAGGGTTACAATTTAAACACTATATAGACGAATATCCACATAAGAGGTAATTACGGTCTAATTCTGCCATGTTGACGACGCTGCTCTGACCATGATTATTTAGTGGTAAAATTTCATGAACTATGTCAACTATAGTGTCAACAATATTTATTAAACTATTTCAAAACAGAGAAAACCATTGTTTTATTCCATGGTATCGGATATGCTATCGGTCATATTTCAAAATATATTTCAAAAAATGTTAACAATGTGAAAAACCAACTTATATGATTTGTATATTTATTTTATTTATTTCTCTTTTTTACACCTTATGATATTCTTGTTCTCACGACATGCAGGAATTTTCAACAACATCCTTTTGGTAAGTGTTTAAACTTTTGCAATCATCTACTGATATTTTTTTGTAAACTGTCTATTTCTTTTCTAAATTAATCATATGATGGTCATACGTCTCATGTAGAATACAATTATTCTATGTAGTGAAATAAAAAAAGTAATTTATATTTCTCATTGTTGTACAATAAACATATTATTTTCTAATTAATTTGTGTAGAAAAAAATGTCAAATTTACTCTACATTAATCAATTAAAGCCTTATCAAAAAGACTGGAAACTGAAGTTGATAGTATTGCAAAAATACATCACACATTATATAACAACCCAAAAGGATCAGAAAAAGTACAAAAGATTGTTTTCATGGACAATGAGGTATGTTCATTTAATATTTAAAAATTAAAATTTGGAAACATTCAAAAAAAAATTCATGTCATAATAGTTGATTAAAACTTTAATTTTTTTGCAGGGAACAAAAATACAAGGTGTAATGTTCAATGAAATTTTAGAAAGATTTGACAGCACACTTGAACAGAAAAAGACATACTACATATCAGATGGAGTGATAAAAAAAGTTAATCCAAATTTTAACAACATACACAAAGAGTTTGAGTTGACATTCACCAAATTCACAAAGATAGAAGAGGCTGATGAAATGATAAATCCAAACATTTTTCTGCACAACTTTAAAAAACTGAGTGAATTACAGAAAGCAGATAATAACGAAGAAAGTATATTTGGTAAGTTATTATATTCAGACTATGAATATTAATGCAAATTTATTTCAAATTTGAAAAAGAATATCTAATATTATTAAGGTAATTGAATTTTATTTTGCAGATATTATTGGAGTGGTCACAAATGTTGAAAATGTCATCCCCATTGGAACAAGAAAAGTAAAACGAGAGATATATATTACAAGCAGAGTAAGATAACAAAACATTATAAATTTTTATAAATTATATTACTAGAAAAATACTAACAATATTATTTTTAATCTTCAATAATAGTATCGCTCAAATGATGCTGACATTATGGGGAAACTACGTAACAAATGAAGGAGAAAAACTGAAAAAAATTGTATTACAAAAGCCTGTGGTTACTTTCATGTCAAAGGGGAAATCCAGCGTTAGAAGAAAGGACACCATCCTATCAAAGGGGAAATCCAGACCCATCAAAGGGGGCATGACTTACATCCCAACAGATCAGTATTCTTGATTGAATAGGCTTGGTTATGATCCAACAATTTATTTTGGGAATAAATTGTATTTATTGAGTTCACAAACAACATAAGAACATCTAAACCTAAATAAGCAGTGGGTTCATTCATATATACAACGTAAATGCATTTTGGATGACTTATTTCTCCCATATCATAGAAACACAAATACCTTAATGGGCTGCCAAATCTAGCTACAACAATATGACTTCAACCCAAAATTCACAAGAAAAATAATGGGGGGAAAATATACACGAAAAAAGAGAAAAGATATTCTTCACAAATATAAAACCACTCCAGTTTTCTAATAATATGTTCTTCAAAAGAGAGGCTGCTGTCCCTTGGCGGAGGACCCTGACCGGGAAACAGATGCGGTAGAGGTAGTCAAACAACGGCCAAGTGTGGAACTCAGTCTCTCAAACACTGTGGGAGGCTGGGACTCGAACACTGTGGATTCAGACACTCATGGCGCCAGTGGCTGCGAAATCCTTGGAGAACAAAGAGTGAGTGTGAATCAAAAAAATGATCGTCATTGAAGAGAGACAAAAAGGAGGTGTTTCTCCAAGTCATTTGAATACATAAAATAAAGAGAAGGGACAGGCTGTTCACAGAACCTTTGCAATAACCCCAACCTACAGAGATCAAAGAGTAGTGGAGTCGGGGTGCTGGTGATAGTTTTCTGCAGGGGATATCGCTGGAGATGGTTGCAATCGAGGTCATAGAGATGGTCAGGAAGAGAGAGAATACCATCCTGTAGAGATTGGGGAGAGAGACTGACAGAGAGAGAGAGAGAGGTACAGGAGGGAATTTAGAAAGTGACTGAGAGAAAGAGTAAATAATTGGGGGGGGGGGGGGAAGAGAGTCGTGTGAGATATTAAAAAGATTTTCCACAATAGAAAATAATAGGGAGAATCTCGTGTTAGAAAGGAAGAATATCATTTTTTTGTAACTGAGAATAATAGTTTTGTAATAGAGAATCTCATGTGAGATAGGAAGAATACACTATTTTTATATGACCAGAGAAATATATTTTAGTTTAAAAAAATAAATAAATATAAGGGTACTAAAAATATGGGAAAAAAAAAAGAAGAAAAAAAAGATAATGAATGAGATAGAGTATTTATATTAAAAAGAAGGATAAAATAGTCAAGTGAAAGATTCGGCACGAAACAGAGTTCGTGCACTTAAATGTGCACATGCAAATGCACGGATGGCCACATATATATATGTTGGGGGCAATAGAGAAACAGGTGAGAAGAGATACATTGAGAGAATGAAAGAGTTTGTGAGAAAGAAGGAACATGGGGGAGTTCAGGAGAGAATGAGGTTTGTGTGTGTATGTGAGAGAGAGAGAGGGAGAGAGTTGTCTAAGGGAAAAAAGAGAGTTTATTAAATTAAATAAATTTATTACATTGTGGGTGGGGGATATCATGGATAGAGGGACAAAAGGATCATAAACAAGAGACGGGGAGTGAGAGAGATTAGGGTTAAGGTAAGTTTTAAAAACATGGAATCAGGAAAGGGATCTATCTTTATTGATTCCAATTTTTTTTTTAAAAAAAAGGTGTACCTAGTGCACGAGGCTCCCGTCACTACGGGGTCTAGGGAGGGTCATAATGTACGCAACCTTACCGTTGCTTAGCAGAGAAGCTTTTTCCAGAGACTCAAACCCCTGACCACTTGATTCCAATTTGATTCCAATTAATATCGTCCCAAAAGAGGTTAAGAATTGATCGAACTCATCCAAGCTAAAATAGATTGGTCTTCAATACAATGATAAGCTTCCTTACGTAAGTGACTACACCTTGGTAAAGATGCTTATAGGAAGACATTGTCTCCACCACATAAAGGAAAAACATTATAAGCTTTCAATAAATTGTCCTTGTTGTAGTAATAATATTTAAAAAATGTTTTATCAAATCCTCAATTGTCAATATTACAAGAATGTCCAAAAGACAACCTAGACTACAAGGCATATCCTAGGAGTACATATGAATACCACATTATTAGGCCCAATATCCAATGCATCCAATAAGGTGTAGGTGGTATTCCAGGATGCAACCCATTCTTGTAATGATCTGATGTTTTCGCATGCTATGAAGAACTTATCAATTAATTCCATAAGGATTTCAATCATCCCCCTGCACTTGTATTCCTATCAAAGCATGAATTCCTTCATTTTGTAACAGTTTCCAGAAAAACAAAGAGACCATTTCTTTTTATTCTTCAATAATGGTGTTGAAAAAAACATTCTAAATAACACAACCCAATACAAAAAAGAAGAAGGAAATAAATAAATAAAAAATATGGGAAAAGATCTCTACTTGGTGGTGTGATATAAACATTTAAATTAATTTAAAAGATATATATTATGTGAAACTTTAAACTAGAGATGAATAACTTCAATCAAATAAGAAACAACATAGAAACTAAATTACATAAATTGCCAACAAACAAAATACATTTTACTCTGAGATAGTAAAATTTCCATTTAAATTTTGCTTGGCTAGTGCTACCTTTGAACTTGGCAGTATTCCAAAGAAAAGAGACAATGAGAAAAGATGTGTGTGAGGAAGGATAAGATAGTAGAGATAGACTATGTAGGAATAGTAGAGTAGAAAGATGTGTAAACCTTCCCGAAATCTAGATTCCAAACATAATGGGAAGAGACGTGGCAATTGAATGCACAAGTACCCGCATCTTATCTGCGTCCCACTTAAGATCGTCCATGATCAGCTCCAGGTCCTGCAAACGACTAAAACCTCATAACTTCACAGTATTAGACTAGAGAAGGGGGAGGGAAGAAATAAATCAGCGAGCTATACACGAAATAGAGTGAGTTGGATCTGGTTGAGTAATGGGAAAACTTCATACCAGTTTGAAGGCTTGCAGGGAAGATGAGAAAAATAGGCTCGAGGGCGTTTGCGCTGCTTACAAGGAAGATGAGAGAACCTCTTTGTATAGGGTCGAGGGTGGGAGAAGGCACGGATCTTATTCTTATTTTTTGGGTGCAAGAAGGCACAGATTCATCTAGAGAAAAACGGAAAAGGAAAGTCCGAAAAAATAGAGAAAAAGGAGAGACAACGAAGGTAACGTGAGGGATTGAGAGGAATAAGGAAATTATTTTTTTAGTGAATATCTAATTTAAGTATTATAAAAAATAGGAAAAGATACCAATAATTTGTGAAAAATATAGAAAAAGAAAAGAATATAACAAACAAGATAAGAAGGATAAAATAGTCAAATGAAAAATTAGCCACAAAACATGCATTTGTGCACTTATATAATAGTATGATATATATATATGAGAAGCGTTGGATTTAAAATGTGAAGGATTCTTCAATCCTACCCAAAAAAAAGATCGGAAGGATTCTTATAGAATATATGAGATAAAGAATGAAACATGAAAGATTTTATTTTATTTTATTTTATTTGGTAAAAAACGTGAAAGATTGAAGGTAATAAGGAGATTAATTTTTTAGTAGCTAAGTTTTCCCAAAAAAAATAGAAAAAAGGGAAAGGAAAAGGAAAGTAGGAGAGAGTAGAGAAAAAAGACAAAGAAATAAGGAAACGTGAGAGATTGAGAGAAGAGAGATGCCACAAGGGTAAAAATATTTAAAAATAATATTTTTTTGGAAGAAAATAGGGTAATCTAACCGATGCAGACCGATCCGTGTTGGTCAGGATTGGTTAGATTTACCCTTGTTTTCTTTAAAAAAAATTAGATTTTTTTTTAAACATTTTTTTCATTGTCCGTATCGATCCATTGATATGGGATCGGCTAGGAATCGGTATCGATCTTCATCTCCACCGATACTGATCGAAGACTGTATTTAGCGGACTGCATCTGTTAGGTAACCCTATTTTCTTTCAAAAAATTAGTTTTTTTAAAAAATATATTCTTACCTTTGTCTATACTGACCCACCGATACAAGATCGACCAGGAATCGGTATTGGTCTCAGCCGATACCGATCTGAATCGATCTAGTCAAAATGTACAAAAAAAATCTAATTTTTGAACAAAAAAGTGTAAATGTAACTGACAGATTGATTTGGATCGGTATCGACTGAGACCGATACCAATTCCTGGCTGATCCCGTATCAGTGGGTTAGTACAAACAAGGGTAACCTAAATCGATCAATCGGTTAGGTTTACCCTTTTATTTGTTCAAAAATTAGGTTTTTTTTTATCATTTTCACCCTTGTCAGTACCAACCCACCGATACAGGATCGGCCAGGAATCGATATCGGTATTTGTTAAGGAATTGGAGAGAGAGAGAGAGAGAGAGAGAGAGAGAGAGAGAGAGAGAGAGAGAGAGCATTGAGAATAAAAAAAGATATTAAAAAAAAAAAAACAAGAAAAGATTTGCCACAACATGCTTTTATATAATAGTATGATAGTATGATATGATATGATATGATATTAATACAGGGTCGGGTCAGGCTCAGCCCGAGGCCTAAACCCGAGCCCGACTCGACCCTACCAAGGCTCTTCGGATTGAAAAATCAGGGTTGGATCAGGGCCAGGCTCAGGGCAGGTTCGGGCCGGCCGAGCTTTTTTGACACCCCTACCAACAATCCCTCCCCCCCTTTTGAATCTTTGATTATATTGTCCCGATCCATGGAAGTCAATGTGAGCTAAATCGTTGACTCAACTGAGTTCATCCAGAGGGAGTTGAGCATCCTTGCCTATTGGACTCTACAATATGGTGCTAGGCTTAATGATATTGCTGGTCTGACCTAGCTAGACAACCTTTCCCTCAGCCTGATAGGGCCTGGGGTGGGTCTTTCAACTGGCAGGTGGATCAAGGCTAGAATTTCAAAGCCTGGGGTTGGACCAGACCAGATCTGGATTGAAGGCCTTGGGTTGCACCAAGCTCGTGCTGATCTACCATGAATTAAGTATCATAATTTTATATTTAATATATATTATGGCCAAATATTCTGTGTGCTGGGCGCATGCTACGCCCAAACTCATGGGGGTGGGTAAAATGACCACCTTGCCCCCCTGAAATGGTAGGTATACCCAACCCATGGGTGCAGGCTGCACTGCGGCACAAAGAACATCAGCCCATACATTATTCATGTTACAAATTTTTTTTTTCTTCTGATTTTCGTGTAACAAATATTGTAAAAAATGACAAAAGTAGGGCCAAGCTTATAGAACGGGCCTTAGCTGAGAAATCCTAGCTTGACCTTGGGCCGGACTGGGCTTGGATTTTCGAAAACATGGCCCAACTCATAATAGTGTCATTTAAACAAACCCTTGGTTGGAGCCATTGGAAGTTGAGTGCATGCCCCTAGGAGGTCAAGGGATCGACTCTCTTGGATTGCAGATTGTGCCAAAAAGGCACCCTTCTCTCCCTTCCCCTCTCCCCCCCTTAGTTGTAGATTGTGGGCTTGTCTTATCCTTCCCCCTTAGCTTATAGTTGGTCTGTGGGCCCTTGAATAGGATAGACCAAAAAAAAAACATAAATGAAACAAACCCTTTTGCGTATTTTATCAAAAATCCTTCATAAATTTTACGTGCAAGAGATCTCTACTTGATCGCATGTCTACTTGATCGCATGTCTCTATAACGAATGTCGACGTAGTTGATGAAAAACGTAACTATGAGTCACGATTTCAGAAGTAGAATGGACGTTGGAAGTTGGAACCCATTGTAGGAGTTGACTGTGATGGCTGGGGGCACGCTTTCAAATCTCTAAAGCCCTAAGTAAACCCTAACCGAAGAAGACGAGCCCGTTCCCTCTGTATAATTGCGGAGTAACGACGAAATGTCTCATCGACGCTTTCTCAACAATTTTCGCAGACCTGCAACCTTGTTTTCCTCATCCGAGCTTTATCACGATTGTTTTCCCTCTGCATCGCAGACGCGTTCCATCTTCTCCACTTCAGCTCTCCATGGGTCTTGGATGGACAAGATCAAAGGTGTCTTCACGGGCGAAAAGACTACTACTCTCCAAACTCAAGTCACCTCCCAATCTTTCACGCTCCTTAGTAAGCACTCATCGCCTGCGTTGCAAATCACCTATCTGCCACATTCATTTGATTTTTCTCGGCCATTTTGTTTCCTCTTTAATGGATATCGATTGGTGTTAATTTGTTAAATTCAAAGTAGTTATAAGATTTTGGGGCTGCAGAGTTCGCCGATGAACTGAAGACTGCGAGGAAAGCAGGGCAATTCAAGCAATTCGTGGTGGGTCGTGGCAGTGAGGCGACATTTGCTGACGCATTTGAGAAGCAGGAAACAATAATTAGATATCTTGGAACTTTTGATCCTACTGGAGAGGTCAGTCCTTAAATTCCACGCTCTCATCTTTAAAGTGTTGTAGAATTAAATGGAAGGTATTCCTTTAGAGCACTAAATCAGTGAAAGATAAGCTTTTCCGAATCTCTCCCTTCCACCCCCACCCCCCAAAAAAAAAAAAAAAAAAAAAAACCAAAATAAAACAAAGGAACAAAATATGTTGGGGATGTTGCCCTAGGTTCTTTTTAGTCGGAATGTTGTCGTAGTTGTTGCTTGCCTATTCTATCGTTTCAATTGAATCTGCACTCTCCCCTTTGCAATTCATGATGCTAAATAAACAACTATTACCGCTAAGACTACTACTACTCATAGAGTAGAACAACTCAAAGCTTAGATGCATTCCACCTAGTTTATGGTCTAGCCGAACTATTCCTAAGAGGAGAATTGACAGCTAAAAGCTAAGATTTTCCTTCTGATTGATGAGGGTGATGTACTGTGGAATCATTGAAAAGAAAGAAGCTGCTCAGTTGCCTATTCTGGTAACCTTCAAACATGCAAATCCTAGGTGAATGCAGGACATTTCCAGAAACTAGCAGAGTATCAATTTCCAATATGATATATCTACTGTGAAGTTTGAGTCAGAGAGTCTGAGGTAGCATGGTCCAGTGGAGTTATTTATGAACCCATTAGAACTGATTTATCAATACAGGTTGAATGCAAATTATTGCTTAATTGCTTTTTGGTTTGGTGCTAAAGCTAGATATCTAATGCTTTCATGAACTCATTCTACTACTTCCATAAAAATCCATGGAAGCCTTTTGTATAGAATATGTACCCACGTCAAGCAAACAGTTGTCAAATTCATCTTTCTGAGCCTATTGCTTAAATAGGCCAGTCCTAATCCATCTATTCCAGTTCCCGCAAAACCATAAGATTTTATTTTCTCACATCATATAAATATTTGTATTTCCTCAAATTAAACTCCCAAGTCTAATTGAAACCTAATTCAAATATTCTTCAACCTGAATATCTAAGTCCTTTATAGCCTATGTAAGATCCTTCCCTTGAATTGCTCAGCATCTGTCATAGTTGTGATAGAGGCTATGTAATATGGATCAGGCCTTCATTTCCATGAAGCTTTGTTGAAGTTTGAGGCAAGAGATTGAGTTGATGTGTCATCAACAATGGGTGTCTGATTGATTCAAGACTTCATGGGGTAGTTGTGAGGGAAAAGAGCCTTTAAACATGTGATCCAACACCTCTGCGTCTGTGGCCCACTCTGACTGCCTTACTCCTCTTTCTGAAAAGTGCACTATTGTGTGCTGAATATGTGATGGTTGTCATCACAAACAAACTTGAGGCATGAATGGAAGTGTAAGACAGAAGGTTATAAAAGCAAAAATAAAATGCAGAGATCTATTGGGCGGTTCTTTATCCTAGCTTTGGTTCATGACGGGATGTCAATTATGCATGTTGGGTTGGGTATTGATAATCACAAGATGATCAAACTGGAGCTCAAAAACTCGATCAGGATCATCTGGACTGATCCAACTGGCATTACATAAAGTATCATCTACTCCCCTGTTATTATTGGATTGACCCACTGCAGATCCCCTATCTCAGTTGTTTAGATTGGTACTGGTTGGGGCAGATCCACAAATTGATTCTGATTCTGATCCTGATCCTGATCCCTTGATTCTTTCTATATCTAAATTCTTTTTTGGTTATTTTTATTTGTTTATCAGTCTAGTTGGATTGCTCCTATAAAACAATAATACTTCAACATTCTTAGTGAAGGAGGAGTTATGCAACCAAGTCCCCTGCTTCCCTTACATTTAATGATTTGGGATTAAGAGTATTTTATCCACCATTTATTCCTCCATTTTAAAATGGTTAAGGAAATATGAAATCACTTCTTGTATTCTTCGACCTTCACTAGGGTTTTTTCTTCGTTAATGAATAATCATATTAGAGCTGACCTCTCAATGGAGAAGGGAATCTTGTTCTTCGGTGAAGTCATAAACGAGTACAGATCTTTATGCTGCACATTTCCAAAGAGTTTTAAAATGTGGATATGGGATCACATTTGAAAAATATGAGAGAACTGGTTTATCCACCTGCTTCTTACATTGGTTTAGTGATATGTTACGCACTTCATAGGCTTAATTGACTGCTCTCTTGAAATCCAGGATCCTCTAGAATTCGTGGTTTCTATAGATTGTGAAGGTAGGAACATATATGCTAATCTGTATCTGGTTCGGAGCATAACAGACGCACACACGTACACAGAGGTAGCTCTATTAACTTATAAAAAGGCTCTTCTTCATGTTAAGACTCTGCAACCAGCCAAATTTCATTACTCTATTAATGGAGAGGATTCTTATAGTATTTAGTTGGGCTGAGAAAATACAGTTGAAGATTCTCATACGTCAAAACATTTCATCAGACATATTTTCGATATTTCTCATTCTCTCTAGTACAATGATCAGCTAATGTTATGGTGAATTATCTAGCTGATGGTGGAGTTGGTAGAGGTACAATGTAAGAGGGATGAGATCCCATTCTCTCTCTCAATAATATTAACTAGATGTCACAATGGGATAATGATGCAGATACACTACCTTGGACCGACTCAAACCCAGTTGGGTATCCAAACCAAGATGAACCGGTTCCCAACCATGTTCTGGTTCAGTAGGATATTTAGAATTTATTTTATTTGGGAAAGATATGTAATATTTTATTTTGGGGTAGCTATTAGACTTATAGGGAAATTTCCAATTTGAGTTTTATTGAGTTTCTATTTTGATTAGTCTAAGTTTTAGGAAGTAATTAGGAGTCTTTATTTTTAGGAGTATTTTATTTCTCTTTATATATGATGTAATTCTCCATCGTTAGAGACAGAATTGAAGAATGAATTGAGTTTATGGTTTGAGTAGTCTGAGGGCTGTGTGCATGTGCACTCTTCCTTCCCCCCCCCCCCTCTTCTTCATATGTGATCACTCTTTTTCCCCCCCTCTCTTCTTCTAATGCGATTTCTTCTCTCCCCTTGCAACTCTAACTCTTCGATTGCTCTCTCTGTGAAGCCCACCATAACATATCCCCCCTGGGTCTGCATTATCTGGTATCAGAGCCAAAGGATCCATCCCCTTCCGGTCCATCTCTCTTATCCCATTCTCCTTCTTCCTTGTATTTCTTATCTTCCCGGTTATCCTACTGTCACACCAGTACCCCCATTCCCTTTCCATCTTCTGCAGCACCCCTACCCTTCTTTCTCTCCTTCACCTCCACTGAAACCCCAACCGCAACAACCCCTTTGTTTCCTCGCTGTAACAGCGACCAAAAAAAAAAAAAGCACCGAAAACCCCATTCATTCATCCTTCTTCCGCAGAAATCCATTCTCTCCAACTCCACCATTTCGATTCCACCCCATAGGGTTCCACCAGAAACCAGAAACAGAGAAAAAGGGAAAAAAACGAGAAGAGAAGAAGAGAAACAGAGAATTGAAGTAAAAAGAAGAAGCACTCTTACCTGATTTCAGCAGCTGTGGTTCAAACTCCATCTCCGGCCATCGAAGTTCCATTGGTGGCTTGACTTGAGCTCCTTGGTTGCAGCTCGCAGCACTTCTCCCCCCATCTCCTCTCTGGTTCGACAAAGAAATTGAGGAATCCAAGCACCCCACCGTTTTGGTAACCCCCACCCACGATCCCTCTTTTGTCCTTTACTTTCCTTATTTTTTTACGTTGTTCCTAAACTGCCCCTCCCATTTGTTTTATCCCCTTCTGTCCTATTTTCTAACTTGTTTCCAAGTTTACCCTTTACCGTATACGTGTTTTCTCCATCACCTTCTGTTACTTGCACTTTCTATAATTACAGTTCTGCCATTAGTGTCATAAAATTCCCTTTTATTTACTGTTTTGCCATTACCTCTTATGTTGCATATTCTCTTATTTGTGTGGACCCATACCGATTCCAAATACAACCCTGGCCATGAATTCTTTTGAGTTCAAGTTCAGAGTTCGGTTGCCTAATGGAAAGCTTGCTATGTTGTTTATTGATGAACGACAAAGCAACAATTTTGTCTCACGATCTGTGGTAGAGATGTTATCCAAGAACGACCAGATCATTATTCACTCTAAGGATTATGTATTTGTCGAATTCTCAGTTTCTTATTATTGTGATGGTGCTCATTGTGAAGTATTTGATTCCAAGGTTTAAAGTATCGGTATCGGGTATCGTATCAGTCAAGTGATTTTAAGAGATATCGTATCGTTTCGGAGATACGTATCGAACAATACAAATACGCATAGAAATGGTCAAGATACACATGGAAATACACATTTGGAACAAAAAACAATATAAATAAGCAATATATAATAAGTGTTATGTATAAAACCTAAAATGGTGAATAATGTATAACCAAACAAGTGTATTAAATTGAAATTGTTATAAAAGATGAAGTTTCTCACATGTTGTAATCGTCTATAGCCCTAAAGAGTATTGGATGATGCAAAGGATGATGTTGTAGCACTCCTTAATTCGTTTTTTAGTTTAAAAGTATGAAAAACCAAGATTAAATGCAAGATTTTAGACTCTTGGTTGAGAGTTTTCCTTCATTTTTCCGTTAGATTAGGAATTGTATAGAGTTTGTGAGTGAAAATGGCTTTTTTATGGAATGTATCGATAGTACCGGTACGTACCGGTACGTATCGGTGATGTATCGGTATGTATCGAGCCGTATCGATACATATCGATGCGTATTAAACCACCCACTGAACCCTTTATTGGACGTATCGATGGTATCGATATGTATCGGTCATATCGTATCGTATCGGCCTGTATCAGTCGATACATTTCGATACAATTCGAGACAGTTCATTTAAAAAAAAAAGGAGACGTATCGGTATGTATCATATCGGTATTGACCGATACCGATACGTATCGGTCCTTATCATATCGTATCGGTCGATACTTTAAACAATGTTTGATTCTCCTTGGCGTGTTATTAAATTGGGTCATGAATGGCTAGAAGAACGAAAAGGCATCATTGATCGTGACAGAAAGAGGCATCCTTTTCACATGCCCCAGACATTCATTCTTCATGGGTTAGTTGATGATTTTTGTTCCAGGCCAAAAGAGGCAGCACCAGTGATACAACCTCAATCAGAGCAGCCAAAAATAGTGGCAACGGAAGATGTGCAGATCATGGATCAAGTAACGACGGATTCCAATGTAGTGAAAGCAATTCCACATCATGAGTTCGTTCTTCCCCACGATTTTCCAGACATGGATGCACCCTCAAAGCTTCATATTTTAGATTTTCTTCAAGTTGCAGACATGGAACCAATTGACCCCACTGGTGAGCTTTTATTTCTACCATTCTACAAAACTCGTGGGCGAGTTTTTCTCAACACCGGGGGAATTGATGCAAATACACTACCTTGGACTGACCCAAACCCAATTGGGTATCCAAACTAAGATGAACCGGTTCCCAATCACGTTTTGGTTTAATAGGATATTTAGAATTTATTTATTTGGGAAAGATATGTATTCTTTTATTTTGGGGGTAGTTATTAGACTTGTAGGGAAATTTCCAATTTGAGTTTTATTGAGTTTCTATTTTGATTGGTCTAAGTTTTAGGAAGTAATTAGGAGTCTTTATTTTTAGGAGTATTTATATATGATGTAATTCTCCATCGTAGAGACAAAATTGAAGAATTAATTGAGTTTGTGGTTTGAGTAGCCTGAGGGCTGTGTGCGTGTGCACTCTTCCTCCCCCCCTCCTCTTCTTCTTATGCGGTCACTCTTCTTCCCCCCCCCCCTCTCTTCTTCTAATGCGATTTCTTCTCTCCCCCTGCAACTCTAACTCTTCTATTGCTCTCTCTGTGAAGCCCACCATAGCAGATCCCCCCTGGGTCTGCATTAGATACTTTTTGGGATCTCATAGCATTTGCAATGTGTAGAAGAATCATAGTTGTCAAGGCTCCGCTTAGGCGTCCAGGCGGATTTCTAAGTGCCTGGGCGGCTGCCGCCTTATTGTAGGGTGCCTTGCACTAGTTTAATTGGTATCGAACCAGGTTCTAGCACTTATTTATGCCAAATATCATTTAAGTAAATGTTCATTTACTTATGATATTATTTATAAATAAACAAAAAAAAAACCCTATTTGAATCCAATAAAAATAGTTAAAAATTTAAATTCTAAAAGGATAAAAAGTCAACCCCCTAGTTCAAGAACAAGAAGTCGATTTTTGGTAGTAGGTGAAATTTTTTATTTTCTAATGCTAGGTTTTTTTTTCAAATCTAAAGTTCCATAAGTCTTAATATGGTAAAGCATTACTAAAAACCAAAAGTGCGGTAAAATATTCATTTGTTTTGATATTTAACAAAATATTTTCATTCAGAGCGATTTTGACAGCTTTCATTCGCACCAAATAAGATTTGACTGGAACATAACTCCTTCAATATAAATAAGATTTAAGCAAACTTGGATTTGTTGGAAAGCTGGTTTTGTGCTCTACCTAATACAAAAAGTCTCACGTACAAATAAAATCATTTGATCAATCTAATTTCTTAGAGTACAAAAACTTTTCTATAAATCGATAACATGTTAATTATTTATTGATGAGTTCATATTTTCTGAGAACAGTATAAACCAAATGTGAGACTAGATATGCCTGAAAATGACCAATTCCAAGAACATATAAACCAAATGTATGTTTTGATTGTTTCAAACTTCCGATAGCTTGCTTCTTTAGTTCTATTGTCTTCTATTTGTATGTTGATTTTTGATGACTTGATGTGGCTTAATGTTGTATTTTGATGACTTGATGTAACTTAATGTTGATTTTTGATGACTGGATGTGGCTTAATGTTGATTTTTTATGATATAAGGTACATATTGTAGCATACTAAATAATGTTAGAAAAGAGGGGAAATAAAAAATTAACACTTGGGCGCCTTGGTCGCCTAGGTGGTCACCTTGTCGCCTAAGCGCTTAGACACACCTCCACCGCCTTGGGTCGCCTTGCCGTCTTGACAACAATGTGTAGAATGTTGAGGAAATATGGCATTTAATATGTTTGCAATCATGCAAACTTTTATCATTACAGTTGTACCTGTGTGATGGTTTTGTTTCTTGATTCATTATATGCAGAATCTCCAAAGCAGTCAAAAGAAAGATGCTGCAAAACATTGTAATTGTACAATTGCTGATGTTGAGAATGCCTTGTCAAAGTTTACATGGGCTAAAGAAGCACAGAAAAAGATAGAAAAGTTAAAGGAGGAAGGTAAACCAATGCCAAAGTCTTTGGCTGAGGTATCACTGCTCCATCCATTGTCTTGATTTTTCCGTCTTAATGTGCTGTTGAAAGAGTTCTAGTTCTTGGGTGTTGTGATTTTTATACATAAAATGATTGTCCCCATCTTTAAGGAACATTGTAGCATTTGTCACTTTCAAGAATGGCTCCAATGCTAGGAACCTAAGATACCTTTGCCATGTAATATTGGTGTGTTAGATCATTAGTGTCCAATATATCTTTTAGACCACCTGTTTTTTTGCTTTCGTCCAATAATGTTGTAGGTCAATGATTTGGTCAACTGTAATGGATCTTGATTGGGGTTTTCTCTGGATATTCTTTTCCAAGTTGTTAATTTGCATTTGGATAATTTGAGACAAGATTTTCCCTTGATGTATATGTATATATTTGAGCAATTTGATGACTTAGATCTACGATTTACTTGAACCTTGTGTTTTCCCCTCATTTGGTCAATCCAGCCATTCAATGTTTATTATTAGGTAGTTATCCATATATGAATGGAAGGTGATGTTTCTGAAAATCACAAGATAGATCTGAGCCATCCATTTTTATGGGTTTTTTTTTAAAATCTAAACCATATGTTCCCACTCAGAGTTGTGAGATTGCACAGTAATGTCAAGAGAAATGGTACTCATGCATAGACATACACGGGTTGTGTGCCAATACAAAAGGGGGCATTTGATTGAATTAGACTCTGAAATTTGACATGTGGCTAACCTAGACCATGTCCTCTCTATCCAACAGTCGGAATAGACATATCATTTGTCCACATGAATAAACCTTTGTGGGCAAGCCTTGGCACAATGGTTAATTTGTGCTATTGCAACCTGTTGGTTGCGGGTTCAAAACTTGGAAACAGCCTCTCTTGCGAAGCAGAGGGTAAGGCTGTGTACATTTGCCCCTTCCCAGACCGTACAGTAGCAGGAGCCTCGTGCACTAGGACGCTCTTTTTTTATTTTTTTTGATTTTGATTGATTTATTTATTTTATTAGGAACCATGATAAACTAAGAGTGTGACTGCATCAACTCTTTTCACTGCATTCAAAATGGTTTTCTGATAGACTACTGGCTGGATTCAGCCAGTTCTGTTGAATCCCAATTGAACCTAAATATCTGTAGATGGGAAGACCTGTCTGGATGAAGGTGCTTGTCAGCTGCAGGATTGGGTAGTTCTCTTCTATCTTGCATGAAGTCTTTTGATTGACCTGGAGATGCATGTTTGGTGCTCTGCTACTTGTGAAACTCCCATGTACTTCACTTGAACCAGAGATACATTTCAGGCAGGACTAGGTTATCAGAAGGCATGCTACATCATTTTTAATTCTTAACTGCATCTTTTGTTGTTTAATGCTTCTTTCTTACTGAAGTATGGCCGCATCTTTTATCTATTTTGGACATCAAATCTATATGCTGAAAGAGTTTACTCTCCATACATGTGAACTTTATTCTCTCTAATAAAATACCTGACATTCCCATTAACAACAAAAAAGAAAGAAAAGAAAATATTTTTTCCCCTTATCCTAATTCTTGTCTTATATTTTATAGGTGCAAAAGCTGATGGGATCAACACCATTAGATCTTGCCAGATCTAATTTGGCAAAGAGTGGGCAAATAAGTAGGAATGCACTCTGTCCTTGTGGTTCCAAGAAGAGATATAAACGGTACATTTCCCTCATTAAATTCTAATTTGTTTTTTCTTCTTTTCACATTTTAAATATACAATAAACAAAGAAAGGGATCCAATCGGGTAGACTGTTACTCTGTTAGAACTGGCTATCAATTAGTGCCCATGTAGTGCAGAAACATGGAGGTGTGATTCACCTCTTGCTGATAATCAATGGCCGGAAACGTACTCCAGTTGATATGAATAGCCTATGAACATTTATCGTCACTGAATGTCGAGAACTCAGAAGAGTCTGCATATGTCCTGTTTCCCTGCTCTTGTCATTCGTTTCATATACATGTTTTTTGGGTTATCAGCTAATCCTTTGGTTCGTTCCCCCCCCCCCCCCTCTTTCTTTTAATATCATGAAGGTGCTGCGGAAAGGACTAAAAAGGAATACATTTTTTGCGGATTTCAGTTTTCCTTCTGAGGGACCAGGTAAATGTGTTGTTGGTGCTTTAACATAGGAAAAGGATGATAACCAATGGATTGCAGTGTGACTATCATCTCCCGCTGTGCTCGGTGTGAGATTCATGTGTGGTCTTCTATCCTGAACACGAGAAATGTCTACAACCCCCATCCCTTCCTTGAGCCCCCCAGAAAAACAAATCTCCTGATCTCATCAGCTTGTAATGCAGCTAGAAATAAGAAAAGTTCAAGCATGTTGTTTGTTGTTTCATGCCGACTCTAAATTCCCTGTGGGGAAGTGATTTTATTAATCCAATACTTATGAGTCCATAGATGACAAAATAATGAAAATGCAAGGTTTTAATGATATTACTGTTACTATGGGATATCTACAAGAGAAATGGAAATGTACTTTTTGGACTCATGAGACTCATTTTGTAGGGCAAAAATTTCCTGATGCCCATAATCGCATGCGTCGAAATGGAATAATCCCCATATCTCACAAATACCCAGAAGGGCTTGGGGTCTCAAGAGAGAAAGAGAGTGACTACATCAGCCATATGGACTATTAATTTGGCCATTTTGAGTGTTGGCTATGTGTCAATTTTTATTGTCTATCCCATTCAAAAAGCCCATCTAACTATTGAACCTTTCTCATCTTATGTATCAAATAATTTCTCCTTCATCTTTTTACCTTTTTTTCTTAGTTTTATTTCTTTGCAAAGGGATTTGTGCTTGGGTTAGAATCTACTACATGATTTATAGGTTGATGAATGCGGATTTGGATCCTTTGCGGCTTGGGGTTGTGAGGCCATCGTGTTGAGGGAAACTATCAGATCGCCACCTCAGCACATATGCCTAGCCAAACGAGCTCCTTTCAAATTTGAATTTTAAGTGGTAGTTTAGAAAAGCTCGATGCCCAACCATTGGATGGCGACCTGACAGTTGCGTGCAGCACGATAGCTGCACAACCCTAGACCGCAAAGGATCCAAATCCGAGGAATAAAGTAGATTATTGCTTTGTGATAGAGAAACAAGACATATGATGTGAATAAAGGCTACCGACATAGTCCATGGAAAGATTTCTATCCCACGCTAAAATTATAGAAAGGAAGATGATAAACAGAATTGGAACCCAACAATTAAAACTGGGTAGCACTAAAAAATTGGATTGGACATCCCCAATCTATCCTGATATGGATGGATATTTGAGGGAAGCTTAGCAATATATGTTGGGCTATATAGTATATTGATCCATAATCAGTTGATGCTGCTCTGGAACAGCCCGGCTGCTCAATCTGATTGATTTTACCCACGATGGAAAGAGAATATCTTCATCCACCACATCTAACCCTCTGATTAGACTAAAAGAATGGTATTTTGAATCACATACAATAAACGGTAGGAATTAATGATGAATCCAAAATCCAATTATAGCATCACATCATCAATGGTGAAGAGATTCTCTCATCACTTGGGTGAAAGAAAACTAATCCATAATAAAATTTGCAAGAATCTCACTCCTCCATTATTGCCTCCTCTTGTAAAATGTAGGGATCTCAAACAACTGGTCCAAAGTCAGCTTCAATCGGGTTTAATCAGTCCCCACATATTTAAGGTCCTAAACTCTTTAGTTAATTGGGCTACATAGGCTAAACATAGATACGTTTATATTCAGTCTGTCGATTATCAATCCTTAATTAAGGTTAAGTTAATTAGACTACATAATCAGTCTTTAAACGAACTAATTGGTCTATAAATGAACTGCAAATTGGTCATAAGAAAGTTGGTCAAATTCTAAACGGGCTAATCAGGCTAAAAAAGATTGATTACCGGTGTCGGTAAGTCCTTGTTGGATGCCTATCAGGTTACAACCAAGCATTATGAACATTCAAATAATAATTGACCTGAGCTTAACACTGGACCATTTTCTAACCAATCGATCCGATTTCAAGCTTTTCAACTGGTCAATTCCAATCAGGTCTGCTGGTGCGTATAACACATGATGAATTGATTGAATGGAAAGGAATGAAAAGATAAAATCTTGGATTTTAGATTGGATAGCTTTAGTATATTAGAGGACCAATTCTTTTCTTCTCATTCTCTTTTTTTGTTTGACATGTGAAGCAGCCAACCAACGTTGAAGAATTTCTTTTCTCTTTCCTTTCTCTCTTTCATTTTTCTCGTTTGTCCCGATCTATTAAAGGTATAAAGTAAGATTATAATATTGTATAACACAACCCCAATCCTCTCTCTCTCTCCAAGTTCTCTCCTACACACTTGTGGGAAGGGAGAGAGGAGAGAACAAGAAAGTGTACAGTGAGAAAGTGAATAAGAGAATGTGGAGAGGGATAGAGGAGGGAATAAGAATGTAGAGAGAAAATGAGATGATAAGAGAACGTGGAGAGAGAGAGAGAGAGAGAGAGAGAGAGAGACAGGAAGGATTTGAGAAAGTGAATAAGAGAATGTGGAGAGGGATAGAGGAGGGAATAAGACTGTAGAGAGAAAATGAGATGATAAGAGAACGTGGAGAGAGAGAGAAGAGAGAGAGAGAGAGAGAGAGAGAGAGAGAGAGAGAGAATAAGAGAATAAGAGATTAAGAGAGAGAGAGAGAGAGAGAGAGAGAGAGAATAAGAGATTAAGTGGAGAGAGAGAGAGAGAGAGAGAGAGAGAGAGAGAGAGAGAGAGAGAGAGATTATGTAGAGATTGTGGAGAACCTTATCCCATACAATTCCCTACCCGTCCAAATCCTCAATTTCGTCTCATAGGGGTGAACCGGGTAAGGAAGAATTTTTTTTGTGTATGGTTCTCTGACCGGTGCGGTTCCCTACTTCCTCTCACAAGAGGAGGGTGGACCCCACCTAGGCAGACTGTTGGTCAGGTGCCCTGGGTGGATCCCACCCCCTTTTGTGAGAAGAACTAGGGAACCGCACCGGTCAGGAAACCGTAGGCGATAACGATTCGGCAGAGAATTGTATAGGATAATTGATCGGTTTTGATATGATTCGATGAGATCGATATGATTGACCGAAACTGACTAAATAGACCAGGACCGAAATGAAAAGAACCCAATAAAAAGATCGATAAAAGTAATAGTTTTCATTATTTGTTTATTTATTTATATTCTTTGTATTAGCTAGGTTATAATTGATTATAACTACTAAAAACTAATAGATATGATGTATATAGGAGCTCAATTTAAGGTGCTAATTGAAAATTTTCTATTACTATTTTTTATTTGTATTTTGATAACCGAAAAGAAATTGAGATGGAATCAATAGCTGAGATTTATAGGAGATCGAAACCAACAAGCCTGATAGCAAATTGGTTTTGATTTTAAGGACTAATAATTAGCTTATTGATTGGTTTTGGTTTAAGTTTTGAACCAACATATACTAAGTGCCTTGATCGGTCCAACCGAAATCCCTTACGTAAGACTAACATCAAAACATAAACACTATATATTCAATATCCACTCTAATGAAAAAATTGTAATGGAGAGGGTTTCTCACATTAGAATTTGCACGTTACCACCATTTAAGTGGTCTGAAAATGTATCAATCCATGTGGATCCCATATTTTCATAAAAGATAAAATAAAAATAAAACAAAAACATGTATGAGACTCACACTTTTCATAAGAGAACATGTGAAAAAATCCACAGATTATCTTTTCCCCAAATTGTAATTACTATTCTAGTTTGAGAGGGGGAGAGAGGTTGGGAGAGAGACAGAGAGAGGAATGCAGAGGTCGAGAGGTGGAGAGAGCTAGGGCAAGGAGGGAGATGCAGAGAGAGAAGTCGGAAGACGGAGAGAGGTAGGGCGAGGAAGGGGATGCAGAGAGGCAAGGAAGAGGAGAGAGAGAGAGAGAGAGGGTTGGTGGAGGATGCAGAGGCGAGAGTGGGTGAGAGATTATCGTCACAACCTGTTTCAATTAAAATGTTGAAACGATTAAAAATGGGGCAATTACTATCACTCCCTTATAATTAGCCTATATTTATTAAAACTTCCCTATATGAAACTTCTTTTCTGCTACTCCCCTGCTTTTAAACTTTTACCTCTTCTTCTCCCCTCATGTTTTTAAATATCCTGATTGTCCTTCCTTTTCAGCTAGGAACTCTGGTAATCTATTTATCCATTCATAGTGAGTGGCTCACAAATTGCTTTTACCAAACCAAGAAAGAACCAACCGGTTAAAGCAACTTGTGAGCCACTCACTAAGAATGGATAAATAGATTAGTAGGTTACCAGGTGAAAAGGAAGGGCAACCTAGGTATTTAAAAACATGAGGGGAAAAGGAGATGTAAAAGTTTAAAAGTAGGGGAATATCAAAAAAGAAGTTTAAGGTAAAGGAGTTTTAGTAAATATAAGTTAAGTGTAGGGGAGTGATAGTAATTGCGCCACTAAAAATCTATGATATTAGAGCCATGGTTTGAACCTTTATCTGTTCCATTTCTTAAGCAATTCCATTTCTTCCAGTTCCTCTAATAGAGGGGAGCAAAAATGACTATCCTACACCTTTCCGAATACATTGTCTAGTGGAATCCACCTATTTTATTAGAGGAACTTGAAAAAATGTAGCAGATAAGAAATGGAGCAGATAAAAATACCCATAGTTATCAATGATTCAGTGTAGATCGAAAAAATTACATAAAATGGCAAAAAGTTACTCTTTCTTACGTTGTCAAAATTTTTTTTCTTCTTTCTTTTCATGTTGGAGGTTATAATCAGAAATAAAAAAAAAACAAAAAAAGAAAAAAGGAAGATCGGATCGCGGGTTTGGAACCTTTGTGGCTTGGGGTTGTGAGGCCATCGTGTTGAGGGAAACTATCAGATCGCCACCTCAACACATATGCCTAGGCAAACGAGCTCCTTTCAAATTTGAATTTTAAGTGGTAGTTTAGAAAAGCTCGATGCCCAACCATTGGATGGCGACCTGACAGTTGCGTGCAGCACGATAGCTGCACAACCCTAGACCGCAGAGGATCCAAATCCGAGGAATAAAGTAGATTATTGCTTTGTGATAGAGAAACAAGACATATGATGTGAATAAAGGCTACCAACATAGTCCATGGAAAGATTTCTATCCCACGCTAAAATTATAGAAAGGAAGATGATAAACAGAATTGGAACCCAACAATTAAAACTGGGTAGCACTAAAAAATTGGATTGGACATCCCCAATCTATCCTGATATGGATGGATATTTGAGGGAAGCTTAGCAATATATGTTGGGCTATATAGTATATTGATCCATAATCAGTTGATGCTGCTCTGGAACAGCCCGGCTGCTCAATCTGATTGATTTTACCCACGATGGAAAGAGAATATCTTCATCCTACCACATCTAACCCTCTGATTAGACTAAAAGAATGGTATTTTGAATCACATACAATAAACGGTAGGAATTAATGATGAATTCAAAATCCAATTATAGCATCACATCATCAATGGTGAAGAGATTCTCTCATCACTTGGGTGAAAGAAAACTAATCCATAATAAAATTTGCAAGAATCTCACTCCTCCATTATTGCCTCTTCTTGTAAAATGTAGGGATCTCAAACAACTGGTCCAAAGTCAGTTTCAATCGGGTTTAATCAGTCCCCACATATTTAAGGTCCTAAACTCTTTAGTTAATTGGGCTACATAGGCTAAACATAGATACGTTTATATTCAGTCTGTCGATTATCAATCCTTAATTAAGATTAAGTTAATTAGATTACATAATCAGTCTTTAAACGAACTAATTGGTCTATAAATGAACTGCAAATTGGTCATAAGAAAGTTGGTCAAATTCTAAACGGGCTAATCAGGCTAAAAAAGATTGATTACCGGTGTCGGTAAGTCCTTTTGGATGCCTATCAGGTTACAACCAAGCATTCTGAACATTCAAATAATAATTGACCTGAGCTTAACACTGGACCATTTTCTAACCAATCGATCCGATTTCAAGCTTTTCAACTGGTCAATTCCAATCAGGTCTGCTGGTGCGTATAACACATGATGAATTGATTGAATGGAAAGGAATGAAAAGATAAAATCTTGGATTTTAGATTGGATAGCTTTAGTATATTAGAGGACCAATTCTTTTCTTCTCATTCTCTTTTTTGTTTGACATGTGAAGCAGCCAACCAACGTTGAAGAATTTCTTTTCTCTTTCCTTTCTCTCTTTCATTTTTCTCGTTTGTCCCGATCTATTAAAGGTATAAAGTAAGATTATAATATTGTATAACACAACCCCAATCCTCTCTCTCTCTCCAAGTTCTCTCCTACACACTTGTGGGAAGGGAGAGAGGAGAGAACAAGAAAGTGTAGAGTGAGAAAGTGAATAAGAGAATGTGGAGAGGGATAGAGGAGGGAATAAGAATGTAGAGAGAAAATGAGATGATAAGAGAACGTGGAGAGAGAGAGAGAGAGAGAGAGAGAGAGGAGACAGGAAGGATTAAGAGTAGATAAAGAATAAGAGATTAAGTGGAGAGAGAGAGAGAGAGAGAGAGAGAGAGAGAGAATAAGAGATTAAGTGGAGAGAGAGAGAGAGAGAGAGAGAGAGAGAGAGAGAGAGATTATGTAGAGATTGTGGAGAACCTTATCCCATACAATTCCCTACCCGTCCAAATCCTCAATTTCCTCTCATAGGGGTGAACCGGGTAAGGAAGAATTTTTTGTGTGTATGGTTCTCTGACCGGTGCGGTTCCCTACTTCCTCTCACAAGAGGAGGGTGGACCCCACCTAGGCAGACTGTTGGTCAGTGCCCTGGGTGGATCCCACCCCTTTTGTGAGAAGAACTAGGAACCGCACCTGGTCAGAAACCGTAGGCGATAACGATTCCGAGAGAATTATATAGGATAATTGATCGGTTTTGATATGATTCGATGAGATCGATATGATTGACCGAAACCCGACTAAATAGACCAGGACCGAAATGAAAAGAACCCAATAAAAAGATCGATAAAAGTAATAGTTTTCATTATTTGTTTATTTATTTATATTCTTTGTATTAGCTAGGTTATAATTGATTATAACTACTAAAAACTAATAGATATGATGTATATAGGAGCTCAATTTAAGGTGCTAATTGAAAAATTTCTATTACTATTTTTTATTTGTATTTTGATAACCGAAAAGAAATTGAGATGGAATCAATAGCTGAGATTTATAGGAGATCGAAACCAACAAGCCTGATAGCAAATTGGTTTTGATTTTAAGGACTAATAATTAGCTTATTGATTGGTTTTGGTTTAAGTTTTGAACCAACATATACTAAGTGCCTTGATCGGTCCAACCTGGAAATCCCTTACGTAAGACTAACATCAAAACATAAACACTATATATTCAATATCCACTCTAATGAAAAAATTGTAATGGAGAGGGTTTCTCACATTAGAATTTGCATGTTACCACCATTTAAGTGGTCTGAAAATGTATCAATCCATGTGGATCCCATATTTTCATAAAAGATAAAATAAAAAATAAAACAAAAACATGTATGAGACTCACACTTTTCATAAGAGAACATGTGAAAAAAATCCACAGATTATCTTTTCCCCAAATTGTAATTACTATTCTAGTTTGAGAGGGGGAGAGAGGTTGGGAGAGAGACAGAGAGAGGAATGCAGAGGTCGAGAGGTGGAGAGAGCTAGGGCAAGGAGGGAGATGCAGAGAGAGAAGTCGGAAGACGGAGAGAGGTAGGGCGAGGAAGGGGATGCAGAGAGGCAAGGAAGAGGAGAGAGAGAGAGAGAGGGTTGGTGGAGGATGCAGAGGCGAGAGTGGGTGAGAGATTATCGTCACAACCTGTTTCAATTAAAATGTTGAAACGATTAAAAATGGGGCAATTACTATCACTCCCTTATAATTAGCCTATATTTATTAAAACTTCTTTTCTGCAACTCCCCTGCTTTTAAACTTTTACCTCTTCTTCTCCCCTCATGTTTTTAAATATCCTGATTGCCCTTCCTTTTCAGCTAGTAACTCTGTTAATCTATTTATCCATTCATAGTGAGTGGCTCACAAATTGCTTTTACCAAACCAAGAAAGAACCAACCGGTTAAAGCAACTTGTGAGCCACTCACTAAGAATGGATAAATAGATTAGTAGGTTACCAGGTGAAAAGGAAGGGCAACCTAGGTATTTAAAAACATGAGGGGAAAAGGAGATGTAAAAGTTTAAAAGTAGGGGAATATCAAAAAAGAAGTTTAAGGTAAAGGAGTTTTAGTAAATATAAGTTAAGTGTAGGGGAGTGATAGTAATTGCGCCACTAAAAATCTATGATATTAGAGCCATGGTTTGAACCTTTATCTGTTCCATTTCTTCCAGTTCCTCTAATAGAGGGGAGCAAAAATGACTATCCTACACCTTTCCGAATACATTGTCTAGTGGAATCCACCTATTTTATTAGAGGAACTTGAAAAAATGTAGCAGATAAGAAATGGAGCAGATAAAAATACCCATAGTTATCAATGATTCAAGTGTAGATCGAAAAATTACATAAAATGGCAAAAAGTTACTCTTTCTTACGTTGTCAAAATTTTTTTTCTTCTTTCTTTTCATGTTGGAGGTTATAATCAGAAATAAAAAAAAAAACAAAAAAAGAAAAAAGGAAGATCGGATCGCGGGTTTGGAACCTTTGTGGCTTGGGGTTGTGAGGCCATCGTGTTGAGGGAAACTATCGGATCGCCACCTCAACACATATGCCTAGGCAAACGAGCTCCTTTCAAATTTGAATTTTAAGTGGTAGTTTAGAAAAGCTCGATGCCCAACCATTGGATGGCGACTGACAGATTGCGTGCAGCACGATAGCTGCACAACCCTAGACCGCAGAGGATCCAAATCCGAGGAATAAAGTAGATTATTGCTTTGTGATAGAGAAACAAGACATATGATGTGAATAAAGGCTACCAACATAGTCCATGGAAAGATTTCTATCCCACGCTAAAATTATAGAAAGGAAGATGATAAACAGAATTGGAACCCAACAATTAAAACTGGGTAGCACTAAAAAATTGGATTGGACATCCCCAATCTATCCTGATATGGATGGATATTTGAGGGAAGCTTAGCAATATATGTTGGGCTATATAGTATATTGATCCATAATCAGTTGATGCTGCTCTGGAACAGCCCGGCTGCTCAATCTGATTGATTTTACCCACGATGGAAAGAGAATATCTTCATCCACCACATCTAACCCTCTGATTAGACTAAAAGAATGGTATTTTGAATCACATACAATAAACGGTAGGAATTAATGATGAATCCAAAATCCAATTATAGCATCACATCATCAATGGTGAAGAGATTCTCTCATCACTTGGGTGAAAGAAAACTAATCCATAATAAAATTTGCAAGAATCTCACTCCTCCATTATTGCCTCCTCTTGTAAAATGTAGGGATCTCAAACAACTGGTCCAAAGTCAGTTTCAATCGGGTTTAATCAGTCCCCACATATTTAAGGTCCTAAACTCTTTAGTTAATTGGGCTACATAGACTAAACATAGATACGTTTATATTCAGTCTGTCGATTATCAATCCTTAATTAAGGTTAAGTTAATTAGACTACATAATCAGTCTTTAAACGAACTAATTGGTCTATAAATGAACTGCAAATTGGTCATAAGAAAGTTGGTCAAATTCTAAACCGGCTAATCAGGCTAAAAAAGATTGATTACCGGTGTCGGTAAGTCCTTGTTGGATGCCTATCAGGTTACAACCAAGCATTATGAACATTCAAATAATAATTGACCTGAGCTTAACACTGGACCATTTTCTAACCAATCGATCCGATTTCAAGCTTTTCAACTGGTCAATTCCAATCAGGTCTGCTGGTGCGTATAACACATGATGAATTGATTGAATGGAAAGGAATGAAAAGATAAAATCTTGGATTTTAGATTGGATAGCTTTAGTATATTAGAGGACCAATTCTTTTCTTCTCATTCTCTTTTTTTGTTTGACATGTGAAGCAGCCAACCAACGTTGAAGAATTTCTTTTCTCTTTCCTTTCTCTCTTTCATTTTTCTCGTTTGTCCCGATCTATTAAAGGTATAAAGTAAGATTATAATATTGTATAACACAACCCCAATCCTCTCTCTCTCTCCAAGTTCTCTCCTACACACTTGTGGGAAGGGAGAGAGGAGAGAACAAGAAAGTGTACAGTGAGAAAGTGAATAAGAGAATGTGGAGAGGGATAGAGGAGGGAATAAGAATGTAGAGAGAAAATGAGATGATAAGAGAACGTGGAGAGAGAGAGAGAGAGAGAGAGGAGACAGGAAGGATTTGAGAAAGTGAATAAGAGAATGTGGAGAGGGATAGAGGAGGGAATAAGACTGTAGAGAGAAAATGAGATGATAAGAGAACGTGGAGAGAGAGAAAGAAGAGAGAGAAGAGAGAGAGAGAGAGAGAGAGAGAGAGAATAAGAGAATAAGAGATTAAGTGGAGAGAGAGAGAGAGAGAGAGAGAATAAGAGATTAAGTGGAGAGAGAGAGAGAGAGAGAGAGAGAGAGAGAGAGAGAGAGATTATGTAGAGATTGTGGAGAACCTTATCCCATACAATTCCCTACCCGTCCAAATCCTCAATTTCCTCTCATAGGGGTGAACCGGGTAAGGAAGAATTTTTTGTGTGTATGGTTCTCTGACCGGTGCGGTTCCCTACTTCCTCTCACAAGAGGAGGGTGGACCCCACCTAGGCAGACTGTTGGTCAGGTGCCCTGGGTGGATCCCACCCCCTTTTGTGAGAAGAACTAGGGAACCGCACCGGTCAGGAAACCGTAGACGATAACGATTCGGCAGAGAATTATATAGGATAATTGATCGGTTTTGATATGATTCGATGAGATCGATATGATTGACCGAAACTGACTAAATAGACCAGGACCGAAATGAAAAGAACCCAATAAAAAGATCGATAAAAGTAATAGTTTTCATTATTTGTTTATTTATTTATATTCTTTGTATTAGCTAGGTTATAATTGATTATAACTACTAAAAACTAATAGATATGATGTATATAGGAGCTCAATTTAAGGTGCTAATTGAAAATTTTCTATTACTATTTTTTATTTGTATTTTGATAACCGAAAAGAAATTGAGATGGAATCAATAGCTGAGATTTATAGGAGATCGAAACCAACAAGCCTGATAGCAAATTGGTTTTGATTTTAAGGACTAATAATTAGCTTATTGATTGGTTTTGGTTTAAGTTTTGAACCAACATATACTAAGTGCCTTGATCGGTCCAACCGAAATCCCTTACGTAAGACTAACATCAAAACATAAACACTATATATTCAATATCCACTCTAATGAAAAAATTGTAATGGAGAGGGTTTCTCACATTAGAATTTGCACGTTACCACCATTTAAGTGGTCTGAAAATGTATCAATCCATGTGGATCCCATATTTTCATAAAAGATAAAATAAAAATAAAACAAAAACATGTATGAGACTCACACTTTTCATAAGAGAACATGTGAAAAAATCCACAGATTATCTTTTCCCCAAATTGTAATTACTATTCTAGTTTGAGAGGGGGAGAGAGGTTGGGAGAGAGACAGAGAGAGGGAATGCGGAGGTCGAGAGGTGGAGAGAGCTAGGGCAAGGAGGGAGATGCGAGAGAGAAGTCGGAAGACGGAGAGAGGTAGAGCGAGGAAGGGGATGCGAGAGGCAAGGAAGAGGAGAGAGAGAGAGAGAGGGTTGGTGGAGGATGCAGAGGCGAGAGTGGGTGAGAGATTATCGTCACAACCTGTTTCAATTAAAATGTTGAAACGATTAAAAATGGGGCAATTACTATCACTCCCTTATAATTAGCCTATATTTATTAAAACTTCCTATATGAAACTTCTTTTCGCACTCCTCACTTTTAAACTTTTACCTCTTCTTCTCCTCATGTTTTTAAATATCCTGATTGCCCTTCCTTTTCAGCTAGTAACTCTGTTAATCTATTTATCCATTCATAGTGAGTGGCTCACAAATTGCTTTTACCAAACCAAGAAAGAACCAACCGGTTAAAGCAACTTGTGAGCCACTCACTAAGAATGGATAAATAGATTAGTAGGTTACCAGGTGAAAAGGAAGGGCAACCTAGGTATTTAAAAACATGAGGGGAAAAGGAGATGTAAAAGTTTAAAAGTAGGGGAATATCAAAAAAGAAGTTTAAGGTAAAGGAGTTTTAGTAAATATAAGTTAAGTGTAGGGGAGTGATAGTAATTGCGCCACTAAAAATCTATGATATTAGAGCCATGGTTTGAACCTTTATCTGTTCCATTTCTTCCAGTTCCTCTAATAGAGGGGAGCAAAAATGACTATCCTACACCTTTCCGAATACATTGTCTAGTGGAATCCACCTATTTTATTAGAGGAACTTGAAAAAATGTAGCAGATAAGAAATGGAGCAGATAAAAATACCCATAGTTATCAATGATTCAGTGTAGATCGAAAAAATTACATAAAATGGCAAAAAGTTACTCTTTCTTACGTTGTCAAAATTTTTTTTCTTCTTTCTTTTCATGTTGGAGGTTATAATCAGAAATAAAAAAAAAACAAAAAAAGAAAAAAGGAAGATCGGATCGCGGGTTTGGAACCTTTGTGGCTTGGGGTTGTGAGGCCATCGTGTTGAGGGAAACTATCAGATCGCCACCTCAACACATATGCCTAGGCAAACGAGCTCCTTTCAAATTTGAATTTTAAGTGGTAGTTTAGAAAAGCTCGATGCCCAACCATTGGATGGCGACCTGACAGTTGCGTGCAGCACGATAGCTGCACAACCCTAGACCGCAGAGGATCCAAATCCGAGGAATAAAGTAGATTATTGCTTTGTGATAGAGAAACAAGACATATGATGTGAATAAAGGCTACCAACATAGTCCATGGAAAGATTTCTATCCCACGCTAAAATTATAGAAAGGAAGATGATAAACAGAATTGGAACCCAACAATTAAAACTGGGTAGCACTAAAAAATTGGATTGGACATCCCCAATCTATCCTGATATGGATGGATATTTGAGGGAAGCTTAGCAATATATGTTGGGCTATATAGTATATTGATCCATAATCAGTTGATGCTGCTCTGGAACAGCCCGGCTGCTCAATCTGATTGATTTTACCCACGATGGAAAGAGAATATCTTCATCCTACCACATCTAACCCTCTGATTAGACTAAAAGAATGGTATTTTGAATCACATACAATAAACGGTAGGAATTAATGATGAATTCAAAATCCAATTATAGCATCACATCATCAATGGTGAAGAGATTCTCTCATCACTTGGGTGAAAGAAAACTAATCCATAATAAAATTTGCAAGAATCTCACTCCTCCATTATTGCCTCTTCTTGTAAAATGTAGGGATCTCAAACAACTGGTCCAAAGTCAGTTTCAATCGGGTTTAATCAGTCCCCACATATTTAAGGTCCTAAACTCTTTAGTTAATTGGGCTACATAGGCTAAACATAGATACGTTTATATTCAGTCTGTCGATTATCAATCCTTAATTAAGATTAAGTTAATTAGATTACATAATCAGTCTTTAAACGAACTAATTGGTCTATAAATGAACTGCAAATTGGTCATAAGAAAGTTGGTCAAATTCTAAACGGGCTAATCAGGCTAAAAAAGATTGATTACCGGTGTCGGTAAGTCCTTTTGGATGCCTATCAGGTTACAACCAAGCATTCTGAACATTCAAATAATAATTGACCTGAGCTTAACACTGGACCATTTTCTAACCAATCGATCCGATTTCAAGCTTTTCAACTGGTCAATTCCAATCAGGTCTGCTGGTGCGTATAACACATGATGAATTGATTGAATGGAAAGGAATGAAAAGATAAAATCTTGGATTTTAGATTGGATAGCTTTAGTATATTAGAGGACCAATTCTTTTCTTCTCATTCTCTTTTTTTGTTTGACATGTGAAGCAGCCAACCAACGTTGAAGAATTTCTTTTCTCTTTCCTTTCTCTCTTTCATTTTTCTCGTTTGTCCCGATCTATTAAAGGTATAAAGTAAGATTATAATATTGTATAACACAACCCCAATCCTCTCTCTCTCTCCAAGTTCTCTCCTACACACTTGTGGGAAGGGAGAGAGGAGAGAACAAGAAAGTGTAGAGTGAGAAAGTGAATAAGAGAATGTGGAGAGGGATAGAGGAGGGAATAAGAATGTAGAGAGAAAATGAGATGATAAGAGAACGTGGAGAGAGAGAGAGAGAGAGAGAGAGAGAGGAGACAGGAAGGATTAAGAGTAGATAAAGAATAAGAGATTAAGTGGAGAGAGAGAGAGAGAGAGAGAGAGAGAGAGAGAATAAGAGATTAAGTGGAGAGAGAGAGAGAGAGAGAGAGAGAGAGAGAGAGAGAGATTATGTAGAGATTGTGGAGAACCTTATCCCATACAATTCCCTACCCGTCCAAATCCTCAATTTCCTCTCATAGGGGTGAACCGGGTAAGGAAGAATTTTTTGTGTGTATGGTTCTCTGACCGGTGCGGTTCCCTACTTCCTCTCACAAGAGGAGGGTGGACCCCACCTAGGCAGACTGTTGGTCAGGTGCCCTGGGTGGATCCCACCCCCTTTTGTGAGAAGAACTAGGGAACCGCACCGGTCAGGAAACCGTAGACGATAACGATTCGGCAGAGAATTATATAGGATAATTGATCGGTTTTGATATGATTCGATGAGATCGATATGATTGACCGAAACTGACTAAATAGACCAGGACCGAAATGAAAAGAACCCAATAAAAAGATCGATAAAAGTAATAGTTTTCATTATTTGTTTATTTATTTATATTCTTTGTATTAGCTAGGTTATAATTGATTATAACTACTAAAAACTAATAGATATGATGTATATAGGAGCTCAATTTAAGGTGCTAATTGAAAAATTTCTATTACTATTTTTTATTTGTATTTTGATAACCGAAAAGAAATTGAGATGGAATCAATAGCTGAGATTTATAGGAGATCGAAACCAACAAGCCTGATAGCAAATTGGTTTTGATTTTAAGGACTAATAATTAGCTTATTGATTGGTTTTGGTTTAAGTTTTGAACCAACATATACTAAGTGCCTTGATCGGTCCAACCGAAATCCCTTACGTAAGACTAACATCAAAACATAAACACTATATATTCAATATCCACTCTAATGAAAAAATTGTAATGGAGAGGGTTTCTCACATTAGAATTTGCATGTTACCACCATTTAAGTGGTCTGAAAATGTATCAATCCATGTGGATCCCATATTTTCATAAAAGATAAAATAAAAATAAAACAAAAACATGTATGAGACTCACACTTTTCATAAGAGAACATGTGAAAAAATCCACAGATTATCTTTTCCCCAAATTGTAATTACTATTCTAGTTTGAGAGGGGGAGAGAGGTTGGGAGAGAGACAGAGAGAGGAATGCAGAGGTCGAGAGGTGGAGAGAGCTAGGGCAAGGAGGGAGATGCAGAGAGAGAAGTCGGAAGACGGAGAGAGGTAGGGCGAGGAAGGGGATGCAGAGAGGCAAGGAAGAGGAGAGAGAGAGAGAGAGGGTTGGTGGAGGATGCAGAGGCGAGAGTGGGTGAGAGATTATCGTCACAACCTGTTTCAATTAAAATGTTGAAACGATTAAAAATGGGGCAATTACTATCACTCCCTTATAATTAGCCTATATTTATTAAAACTTCTTTTCTGCTACTCCCCTGCTTTTAAACTTTTACCTCTTCTTCTCTCCTCATGTTTTTAAATATCCTGATTGCCCTTCCTTTTTAGCTAGTAACTCTGTTAATCTATTTATCCATTCATAGTGAGTGGCTCACAAATTGCTTTTACCAAACCAAGAAAGAACCAACCGGTTAAAGCAACTTGTGAGCCACTCACTAAGAATGGATAAATAGATTAGTAGGTTACCAGGTGAAAAGGAAGGGCAACCTAGGTATTTAAAAACATGAGGGGAAAAGGAGATGTAAAAGTTTAAAAGTAGGGGAATATCAAAAAAGAAGTTTAAGGTAAAGGAGTTTTAGTAAATATAAGTTAAGTGTAGGGGAGTGATAGTAATTGCGCCACTAAAAATCTATGATATTAGAGCCATGGTTTGAACCTTTATCTGTTCCATTTCTTAAGCAATTCCATTTCTTCCAGTTCCTCTAATAGAGGGGAGCAAAAATGATTATCCTACACCTTTTCGAATACATTGTCTAGTGGAATCCACCTATTTTATTAGAGGAACTTGAAAAAATGTAGCAGATAAGAAATGGAGCAGATAAAAATACCCATAGTTATCAATGATTCAGTGTAGATCGAAAAACTTACATAAAATGGCAAAAAGTTACTCTTTCTTATGTTGTCAAAATTTTTTTTCTTCTTTCTTTTCATGTTGGAGGTTATAATCAGAAATAAAAAAAAAAAGAAAAAAAAAAAAAGAAGAAAGAAAAGAAGATGCACCCATTACTTAATCCCCAAAGATTCCTACAGCGACGAAACGCCCCGGAAAGTAGAGGTGGACTTGTAAAATCCAAACACCTTTACCCACGTGATCTCTTCCTTTCCTGTTGTTACAGAATAAAGATCTGATCCATATTTCTTATCGGATCAAATCATGGATTTACAAACAAGTGGGCAATCTTAGAACTGCCGTCTCACTTTCAACACATGTTTCTTGCGTAGAGAATATATTGATTGACCCATTATCTGGAATTCAATTGAGATGGACCCTATTTAACTGGTTGTTATATCTGCTTTAATGATTCGACCCAATTGGGTCGGATCTCGGGTCTCTTGACTTCTGAAAAATGAAATAGGAAGGTTTGGTTTTGGTGCACGATATTGGCATCGGATATGGATATGGATATGGATTAGTCATTGTTGTCGTTGAAATCTGAATCGTCATATTGACAGAAGAACCGGGCAAAAGATAGGGTGGAGAGGATTTCAAGAGGGATGCCTAAGTCAGAAATCTGAGCAATAATAGTATGAGTTAGAAAATCGAAAGAGCACGAGCTAAGTGAGTAATTGCGTGTGTTATACCTATTTTCATATTTATATAATGGGCAGTGGAGAAGTCGGATTTCTAGTACGAGAGAAAAAAAAAAAAAAAATCATCCTTATGAACATTTCAGCTATTTCTAAATAAGCCAAATGCTCTCTGTGTTAGGGATGCAAGCTGTGCCCAAACACATGGAGGTGGCGAAATGATCACCCAACCCCTTGAATGGTAGAAATATCGCCCCTATGTGTTTGGGCGCAGCCTGCGCTGCGACATAGAGAACATCGACCCTTCTAATTAAATATTTGGATAATGTTTATTTTGTAAGTATACGGATTATAAGTAATTTAGCACATGTTGTAGCCAATAGAGCCTGCAACTACATACTCATGGATCTAGATCATGGTATCGGTATCGGATCACTTCTATTGGTATCGTTAGCCATCGATCCTAATATCGTGTCAATACAGTATCAATAAAATGGTATGGACCAAGGATAAAACAGTCAAGAAACTCAATTTTTTAGGAAAATATATGCAAACTTATACGATATGGGACGATCTGTATTGATATCATATCAGTTTTGAAGGTGATCGATACCCAATCTGATACTATGCACTAAAACCATGATCCAGATTGACCCAATGTTTGACTAGCACAACCTATGGAATTTTTATCTGCTGCTGTGCACTACAGCACTGCACTGTGCACACATAGCCGCTGCTGCACCGCACGATGGCATAGCAACGGATAAAGGTCCCAACCTATGTTGCATAAACAAATTAAGGTGATGTGATTGGATTCTTGAGTCATCATTACACTTTCACCTAAGGTTAATTTGAAAATTCAATTTGGATCCGCTGAGGCTGATCTCGATTCCAGCCAATCTAGATCAGACCAATTCTATACAAAAACTAGGTTTTAAGGGTTTTTAACTGATTTTCACTGATTCTAAATTGATTCTCCGGATCAAAATCGATCGAAACCGATCTATATCCCAATCCCTGATTTTTAAATTCTGCTCTCACCCCTATTGATGCAGTCGAAAAATCTTTTCCCTAATGCAATGCAATGACATCGATGAAAGTAGACATGGAGATTCCCTCCACACCCACGGTGTAGAGAAACTCGGATAAGAAATGCACGCAATCCAATCAAATCTTCTACTTTCTTGGTGGACTTATCTTTCAGTCAATCGCTAACCAAGTGATGGGTTGGCTTGATCGATGCTGTTGTAATTTAATTACTTTTGTCATTAATATCTTGGCTAACCTGATCCGAGGAGAGGCATTGGTTCCCATGAATGCATAATAATAGATGAGTGGACTGTCAACTCAATTAAATCATATATGTGTGTTATGGTTGAACTGTTAAGGGCATTATAAGATCTTTTTAACTTTCACTAACCAAAAGAAAAATTGGTCAAAGAGGATAATGGGATACATGGGCTCCTTGTATCTCAAAATCTCACTTGGCTATGTTAATTAGTTTGACAAACATGGACAAATCTACCTCTTGTGCCTTAAATTAACCACTAAGAAAGCCTATTAATTAGGTCACCAAAGAAGGAAAATGGAGATCAAAATCTCTTGCTACATGTTCTTATCATACAATTGTAAATTTGGGTATAATACATTAATACATTAAAATGAGATGTATATTTACATTTTGGGTTGTTTGTGCAACCGTTATAGGGGAGAATACCAATGAATTATAATATAATGGTTTCGTCCATAGGGCATAGACTGGAGACAGACAGAGAGACAGAGTACCCTTTGCGATGTCGTGATTGATTCAGAGAACTTTTTTTTTCTTAGAGTTTTCATCTTCCTTATGATACAATGGAATGTGATGTTTTCGGAACTCACACAACAAATATAAGCAGTCCATTTTTATTGATGATTAATCTAAATTGTCTATTATTGTTCAGAGTTGGGAGAATACACAACAATATCTAGAGTAGTGGTACATACGCATCCACATACATGAATGCATGCCAATATAAGGAGGGGGTATTTGATTGAACTAAATTCTGAAATTTGGAATGTGTTTAATCTAGATCATGTCCTCTATATCCAACAAGGTTGAATAGATGCCTTGTGACAATTGAAAAAATAACTTATGACAATTATAATTCATTTTTTTGTTCTGTTAAAATATTTTTAATTAGTTAAAACATTTATGCATATACCAAGATTTTCAATTTTCCCTTAATGTTCAAACTCAAAACTATTGCCTTTGGGGTAAGCTATCCTTTAACTTTTTTGTTTTACTCAACATCTATTGTATAAAATGATGATACTAAGTGAGTTATTGTAAAATGTTGCATGATATAACTTTTAGCTTGTTCTAATCATGCACATACTTCACTGTTGTACTAAGAGGCTAACTCAGGTTTTCGTACAAGAATAGTTCTCGTACGGGCTTAAATTGCACAGATGAAATCCAAGAGTGGGACCCACTTCTCTTGGGTTTCATCTCGTACAAGAATCTGAGCTGCACTCTTGTACTAGTAGACCTATTTTCCTCACACACACACTAAAAAAAAATCTACCTATATTTGCTTGTCTAAGGCCATTTCACAAAAAAAAAAAAAAGAGACTTAGTATCTTTCTACTAATCAGTTGCTAGCGTATTTTTTGAAAAAAAAAAAAAACAAAAAAATACCTGTCCTCATATCATATATTCTTAAAGATAAGGAAAAGTTCCTTTAACTTTGATGTGTGGTGCAATTGTACTCCTCTTGTACTCTTACTATGTATACTATAAAGAATAAGTACGGAAAGAAAGATGTACTAACAACAAGAAAGTAGATCAAAAGAAAGGTGTTATCCTGTAGTTGGCAAATTACGTAAGTGTGTTACTGGTTTGAACAATTAATTTCATTAGGTAGAAGCTAAGGTTAAATGGCAAATTTGACTATTGGATATCAAGAAATAGTTCAGATAGACCAATATGTCAAATTTCAAATTTAAATTCAATCATATATCTCCTACATATTAATATGCATTTTCATGTATATCTATGCACACCGGCCTACTAGTACACTAATCACTATCAAATCTCTTTTGATTTTTTCAATGTTTTGTTTTATCATTTGATGAACTCCGTTCGAGCTGAAACCTCACGTATAAATAGGATACCCAATCAAGGCTTGGTTTTGTGGACAGCCAAACCAGAAAAGTTCTACTATTGTTTGTATTTTTAAAGTTAAGATCGAAAAGGGTTCTCTAAGCCACCGGGGTAGGGTACACTTGCACCTCTGTGTGACTTTGCTTTCTTCCAATTAACAATATCATTTTGTTGCACCTCATTGGTGCGTTCCCCTATGCCACTTGTTTAGATAAATGTCTCCCTTAAAGTTATTCATGGATAAAGAAGAGAGGATTTCCCAATCCAATAGTGTGAGAGGGGAATCACGACAACACAAGAAATAGTTTCATCCAATAGGGGTCCACATAGTCGGAGAGGGGAACGAGTATCAGTATAGACCCAAATGATCAATGAGAGGATGTGGTAAAGCACACTTTCAGCGTGGGGGGTCTTTCCCTAGATAAAGTTATGGAGAAAAATTCTATATGGGGAGAGTATATACTGCCCACATCCAGACACAGAGGGAGGCGAAATGGCCACCCCGACCCCATGATGCCAACTCGTGCGCTCTCATTGCCCCCACACGCGACACGCATAGGGGCCATGCTCCCCCACAGAGAACGCTGAAATCCATTGTATCATAATTTTGAATGTGGAACTTGTTTTCAAACACCGTCGAATATGTATGACCAACATTTAACAATCGAATAGAAGCTTGTGAATCAATTCCTATCTAGCAATCGAAATACTTATCGTATTCATACACGACCGTGTATAAAACCTTTCACCATTACAATCATATTGAATTGTGGAAGAATGTTCTTTATGGGGGAATGTATCACCCACGCTCAGACACAGAGGGGGCAAAATGACTACCCCTGCCCCCACCCCGATGATGCCAACATGTGCGCTCTCATTGACCCACATGCGCGGAGGCCACGCTCCCCCATAGAGAACACCAGCCCTTGAATTATATTGTACTTTCCCCATCCTCAAAATAATAATATGATATATACAAACTTTAACTTTTGCAGATTTGCTTATCCAAAAATGAAAAGGAAGAAGTATGATAGGCTAATTTAGGATAAATGGGTTCATTTTTTGAGTCGGAGATGGTGACTTCAGATTGGTTAACATTACTTTGATTGTGGTCCAGTTCTGTTGGAGTCCATATGGTTTACCTCACATGCTTCAACGTCATCTTGACAAGTGGACCCCCAAATACGTCATAAGCTTTGTCCATATTCCCTAGTTTCCAAAATGAGACATGTTTTTCATAAGCTGGTCCTTCTCTCCAACCTTCCACTTCTTTTTTTTTTTCCTTTTCTTTAATTGGATGCGAATCTTGTGGTGGAAAAGGTGTCGTACCAATTTGATAAACCCAACCCAAACCTCTTCTCCACATCAGCAGATGCTCCATGATAGAGAATACCTCAAAATCCCTTTCAAACTTAACTTTATTAAAAAAAAAAATAAATAAAAAAAATTCAATACATGATGGTGTTTCAACATCTCAACCATTGGATTAGCACACGAGAATCGAGTATTCTTATCTAATGATTGAAGTTTTGATCAGATTCATACACACCCATTGATGAAATTAACAATCAAAATTTTCATCACCCGTGGAAGAGGAAGAATTTCTTCCTTTGACATTAATGATGTGATTTTATGATTGGACTTTTATGTTGCAGAGTCAAAAAGACCATTCCCTATATTCATTGAAAGGTTCAGATGTTCATGATGATGAGAGAATTGGATCCTAGATATGAAGAATGATTTTATTATTTTACAAGATACACAATCGTATGTACGATTACAATCACGATCACGATCATTCATTACATAAAGGCATATTAGCCTCCATACCACATCACAATCTTATGAATAGATTGTGATTTGCTAAATTTGCAACTTAGTAATAAGGCTCTATTAATATGAGAATCCACCGAAATAATATCTATAAAGTTAACATTCTTTTTTCCTTTATGGGAGATAGAAGATTGGGTGGAGAAGGACAATGAAAAGAAATTTCAAACAAATGGAAATGGAAAAAAGATTTCTCGATCTTTTAAGCAAAGCAGCAGTTTTCTTCAGCCTCACTCACCACCTTGTATGTATAAATAGGTCTCATTGGACCTCTAGTTCCTCACAAGAAAAACCAAAGCTAGCTAGTCTTCTTCACTCTTTCTTATAACTTATACTTCTATACTCTCTTCCATAGCCAATCTCATTTTGAGAATGGAGAGGCTGGAGATTTTATCGAAACAAAAGCCAGTGGTGATCTTCAGTAGGAGCTCTTGCTGCATGAGCCACTCTATCAAGATTCTCATCTCCGGTTTTGGGGCAGACCCTTTGGTACATGAGCTTGATAATGACCCGAGAGGACGTGAATTGGAGAGAGCATTGATCACCATGTTAGGGCGTAACCAAGTTGTTCCCACCGTGTTCATAGGCGGGGAATTGGTTGGTGGAGAACATGAGGTCATGGAGTGTCAAATGAATGGTACCCTGAAAGAAAAGCTCATCCGAGCTAAAGCAATATGGGTTTAATACTCGTGCTACGTTGCTCTGATACCATATTCGAAATTAAATAAGCTCTATACGCCCGTTTTTTGCTTCGGTAGTACTACATTTACCCGCCACCATATACATAGGTAATATATAGTATACCTTATAGGCAAGTTTAGTTTTTGCATGTAACCATCTTAATATGTAATTGATAATAAAGTAGAGCTTTTCATAATATATTCTTAGTTTTGTTTACTAGTGTTTCTTTCAGCTATCTACTCATGTCTCAGATCATATTTCAATTCCTATTATCTCTTGCATTTCACCTTTTAGTCTTAAAAGAATTTTTTTGGGGACAAGAATGCCTTAATCAAATCAAGGGTTTTAGATAGATAGAGAGAGAGAGAGAGAGAGAGAGAGAGAGAGAGAGAGAGAGAGAGAGTGGTTCTATTGTGTCATTACATTCCTAGTTTTCAAACTGAAGTGCCATGTAGATACATTCTTGAGATACATTAAATACATTAAAAGGAAACATTAAGGTTGTGTATGGTATGCATTCCAAGAATGCATTCCAGGTCGATTTCGCATTCTCGGATGATAAAAACAACTACTTTTATCATTTGAGAATGCGAAATCGATCTGGAATGCATTCCAAGAATGCATACCAAACACAGTTTAATAATGTTTAGGATCTTTATAATGGCGCCAACAGGTTACATATTGAGATAGTATCTATGACTATATGAGAGTGTTAAGGAATGTCCAACACAGATATAAACAAAACAGTGGTCACAATGGATGGTTGAAAAGAAGGCACCGCACAAGACATTCAAATGGCAATAAAGCAAATAAAAGAGGAAAAGATTCATAAAAATCATTGATCATCAATCAATGTAAGTGTTCTCATTTCAAATTGAATTGTTCTCTTTCTGTTTAAGAGGGTTTGTGGGGGAATTGAAGTATCCAAAGTCATAAATATTTTATGGGAGAGGGTTGCCATGCCAACAATTTTTTTTTTGTGGAAGGGGGATTCCTTCCCTTCATCAATCAGAGAACAAGAAATAATTTCATCCAGTAAGGGACCCACATGGTCAAAGAAGGAAGAGAGTATCAGTGGAGGACCTATGTAGTTAGGATGGAAGAGGGCGTGGCATGGACTTAGGTATCTATATTGATACCAGATTGGACCATTATACCCCTCAAAATACCAATACCTTGATTCTTTGGACTGTTTTACCCTCCCCTATTCTGAAACTATCAATACTGTATCGATTAGGTATCGGTATTAGCTAGTCACAACCGATACTAGTATAAATCAATCGACGTGGCCAATTCAATAGTGATACCTAAAACCATGGGCTGAGAGAAAACATCCCCATAAAAAAGTATCAACGAGTGGAAGCACCACCATCGAAGTAAGACTTCTTATTTTGATGATCCTAACGTTTACCACGAGATAATTAGTATATAGTTAAATTTTATGGATTTGTCCACATCATCATCTAATTATAAAATAATTTTTAATTATAATAATCTCATCGTGATAACATAGAACTCTAAATCATAAATAAATTGGTTTGGTTCAACTGCCATGCTGGAGCCCACCCAGCATTAACAAATGGCCCATCGGGGCATAGTTCAGTTTTAACCCTGTTATTAATCGGGTCTCATTCTATCCAACCTGCCTGAGTTGATGATAATGAGGATAAAATGTTACAAATTCCCTTTATTTTTCTTCACTTCCCACTTGTTGCTTAAAGTGTTATCTGGATAGTGGGTACATTTCAGAGCAACAATAGGGTTTTTCTTCATCTACAGCTCACTTAATCGAGAGTGAGACCCGGAAATGGGTCGGGTCTTGTACAGGTCAATTATTGTAATATTTGATATCTGACCACATATATTTAAAAAAGTAGGAGATCACTAGGTCTAGTGAAGTATAACACTTCACTATTTGCCATTTGGGAGTATTTGGATTAATCCATGTCATAGAAGATCCCACATACATCTCAATGGCCAAATTTTAGTCCAAAGTAAGCAAAGAAAATTGCTCAAAACTCTAATTCTATGTTTCAGTAAAATTACCAAAATACCATCAAATGGAGATATTAATAAATATCTTTTGTAATTTGAGCTACTTCCTCTACTCATTTTAATTTGGAATTGTACCAATGAGATGCTTGCCTAGTCCTCAATCTAGGGATGTAAACGGATTAATCCATGTACTGCCATGTGATAAATAGTGAAGCATTATACTTCACTAGGTATTTATAGTGGCATGCCCTTAATTAAAATTCCAATGGATATTGCTTGATATTTCATATTTAGCATGTAATTCATATTCACATCTGATTAGATCCATATACCAAATCCAATATTAGTACTTGATTGAATTAAAAACATATTTAGAAATAACAAATTAAACTTACATAAATTAGAAAATTGAATAAAAAACAATACAAATTAAAAGCAAATCTAAAATGCTGAATAACCCAAAATATCCTTATAAATGACTCCTAAAGCCTCATTTGCCCAATGTCAAATATGACTTTTGTACAGGGGAGTTATGTTGGGGTAAGCAACCTCAAGCTCGGACCATTATCACCTCCAATTTTGACACCCTCCAATTCCCCTCCAATCCCTCACATGGGAGCTGAAATGACCACTTACCCACTGTCTGGACACACTTCCCAAAGCAGTGGGTAAGTGGTCATTTCACTCCCATGTGAGGGATTGGAGGGAATTGGAGGGTGTCAGAATTGGAGGAGATAAAAATTCCCTCAAGCTCGCACATGTAAGACCAAGCCAGCCTAGTCAGGCTCAGCTTAACCAAAGCCAAAAAGCCCGCAGGTTGGGCCTGGTTAGGCCCAACTTGGCCCAAGTTTTCTACATTGTCTAGAATAAATACATAGATTTGAACATGAATTTACCTAAAGATTGAGCAACAAAACATCATATTTTGACATGAGAGTTTTTTTTTTTTTTTTTTTTGGGGTGGTGTGGGGGGGGGGGGGAACAAACGGGGGAACAAACGAAGGGCCCGAAGACCCGAATCAATTGAAAAGACAAGAGAAGTTCCTGCCAATAAGGGCATGATTTACAATGAATGTTGGAGGTTTAATCCACCAAACCACTGAAAGACCTAATCTAGCTAGAAGCTCCTTGAGCTAGAATGTTGGCATTCACTTTCAAAGTTCTTGGAACATAAAAAAACTGTACAGAAACAAAAGAAACTAACAAAGAGAAATAGTCTACAGCAATCTAAAGGTACAACTTCCTTATTAAGAAAAGAAATCAATCGTTTGGCCGATCACTAGATCAGAATATACTAATCCATAACAAATAACTAAGCATATACATATCCTACATACATTCTCATGCTTTTTTTGGCCGGGCTTCAAGTGGGTTGGGCCTAGCTTGAGGCCTTAACCTGAAACCCGGCCCAACCTGGTATCAGACTTGTGCCACGAAGTGATAAACATATTTAGGGCCGATTAGGGTTTTGGGGCCCAACTGCACCCTAGCTTGAACTATCAGGTGGCCACATATTATAGGTGTTGGATTTTTACTGTGTAACAGTTCAGTATCAGCTAAGAATTCAAAAAAAACAAACAAAAAAGCAAAAAAGCAAAAAGGTAGCATAATAGTTCAATGACAGAGAAAATAAAAAAAAGTCTAATACAAGGTGAATCATATAATTGAATTGTATAATAAAATTTGACACATGATTAATCAAGAGAATGAACTATCAAATCAACATTTAGATCGACATCATTCATATGCCTAAAAGTTCTTTAATTTCCACCCCCACCCAAGCCCGGATGGGGCTCCTCTGTAGCACGAAAGGGTGTGTAGCGCACATCCAATGGCCCACAGTGCATGGGCACGCAGCCCAACACATGGGTGGTGTGTTCGGCTGCATGCCTGTGCACTGTGGGCCATCAAATGTGCGCTACACGCCCTGTCGCGCTACAGAGGATCCAAATCCCCCCACCCTCCAAAAAAAAATTAGTCAATCAATCAAAACCTAATCATCCTATCCAACGGAAGAATTTCTTATCACCTTTTCAAGACTACATGACGTTATGTCATTCTTGAAACAAATAAGGGAGAAAGGAGAAAGACGTGTATACATCGCTCTCACATTCTCTCTCCTGCGATTGTTTCAAAATGGGAATAAGATCGGTTGAATCGATCGATTCAGATCGAAATCAACAATGATAGATTCTGATTCCAAGCATTTTGGACCGGTTGGCTCTAGGATTTTCTTGGGACTAGAATTGCTAGGTTTCAGATTTGAGCAGGTTTTAGGAATTGGTATCGAATCGACTGTCGAT